>NW_027142468.1:870000-1551689 GCF_026170545.1 Melanerpes formicivorus
CCCTGCTGGCTCCTCTTGAGCTTCTCCTCCCCCAGCACCCCCAAGGCCTTTTCTTCAGGGCTGCTCTCCAGCCAGTCCCTGCCCAGCCTCTAGCAGTGCCTGGGATTGCCCTGAGCCAGCTGCAGGACCTTGCCCTTGGTTCTGTAAACCCCCAGTCGAAAGGAAGGAAACCCCAAGCCCCAAAGAAGCAAGCCTCAAGCCACAGGAAGCAAACCCCCAGCATACAGTCACCAACCAAAGTGTGACCCAGGAGGACAGCAGGTGGCTGCTCTATAGTTTGGTAAATTCATGTGAAAGTCTGAAACCCTCTGGCAAGTGCTGACAAGTGAAAAGGAAATGCAGCAAGAATTAAGAAGAGGCTTTGTGCATTTGGGGGTTCATAGGAAGGAGGGAAGGGAGCATTTTCCTGGGGTTTACCTTCATCTGTGGTCCTTGAAGGCATACATCATCTAGCCTACACCATAGATGGGCAATGGGGATCTTACTACAAGAATGTAGTTTAGCCTGGAGAAGAGGAGGCTCAGGGGAGACCTCCTTGCTCTCTCCAACTCCCTGAAGGGAGGTTGTAGCCAGGTGGGGGTTGGTCTCTTTTCCCAGGCAGCCAGCAGCAGAACAAGAGGACACAGTCTCAAGCTGTGCCAGGGGAGGTTTAGGCTGGAGGTGAGGAGAAAGTTCTTCACTAAGAGAGTCATTCACCATTGGGATGTGCTGCCCAGGGAGGTGGTGGAGTCCCCATCCCTGGAGGTGTTCAAGAGGGGATTGGATGTGGCACTTGGTGCCATGGTCTAGTCATGAGGCCTGTGGTGACAGGTTGGACTTGATGATCTCTGAAGTCTTTTCCAGCCTGGCTGATTCTGTGTTTCTATGAACACCAGAAGAAGCCCGTCCAATCCAACACACTGTCTCTAAGCCATGACTATGGAGGGCTCAGAGGAGATGCAAACATCCTGATGCCATCAGCAGGTGTTGACCCCAAGTGCTACCGTGCCACTGGTGTCTGGAATGCATGCTTAATGACCCAAGCTAGCCTAAAACATTCTGCCTGCTTCAAAGTCTTCATGTTGCCCTGGATGGAGGCACTGTCAGACCACAGAACAGAGAAGCTGAGGTGGAAACAAAACTTTTTCCCCAGATTTATTAGGACCTGAGTGCTTGATGCTCTTCTAGTGCACCCCCATGCCTCCTCAAAAGCCTTCAGTGTCTGCAGTGATGGAAACCAGCCATACAGGAGCACTCAGGTCCAATTTATGGCACTTAGCTGAACAAAAGTCAATCTACTAACCTTGTCCTCCAGTTTCCCCAAATGAAAGCAGAGCTATGTGAGCAAAGAAAGAATCCCTGGGCAGTTTTGGTAATAAGAGCTTTTACTGCTTTGTCAGGGACCAGAAATGTTCTCTAATGAGCTACAGGCTGGGGACAGAGTGGCTGGAGTGCAGACAGGCAGAGAGGGACCTGGGGGTACTGGTGGACAGGAGCTGAACCTGAGTCTGCTGTGTGCCCAAGTGGCCAAGAGGGCCAATGGCATCCTGGCCTGCATCAGGAAGAGTGTGGCCAGCAGGAGCAGGGAGGTCATTGTGCCCTGTGCTCAGCACTGCTTAGGCCACACCTTGAGTCCTGTGTCCAGTTCTGGGCCCCTCAGTTTAAGAAGGACATTGAGAAACTTCACAGTATCACAGCATCAGAGTATCACAGGCTCACAGTATCACCAAGGTTGGAAGAGACCTCAAGGATCATTGAGTCCAACCTGTCACCACAGACCTCATGACTAGACCATGGCACCAAGTGCCACATCCAATCCCCTCCTGAACACCTCCAGGGATGGGGACTCCACCACCTCCCTGGGCAGCACATCCCAAGGGCCAATCTCTCTCTCTATGAAGAACTTCTTCCTCACCTCCAGCCTAAACCTCCCCTGGCACAGCTTGAGACTGTGTCCTCTTGTTCTGGTGCTGCTTGCCTGGGAGAAGAGACCAACCCCCACCTGGCTACAACCTCCCTTCAGGGAGTTGGAGAGAGCAAGGAGGTCTCCCAAGCCTCCTCTTCTCCAGGCTAAGCAACCCCAGCTCCCTCAGCCTCTCCTCCCAGGGCTGTGCCCCAGACCCCTCCCTGGCTTCATTGCCCTTCTCTGGACACCTTCAAGTCTCTCAATGTCCTTCTGAAACTGAGGGGCCCAGAACTGGACACAGGACTCAAGGTGTGGCCTAAGCAGTGCTGAGCACAGGGCACAATGACTTCCCTGCTCCTCCTGGCCACACTACTCCTGATGCAGGCCAGGATGCCCTTGGCCCTCTTGGCCCTGTGGGCACACTGCAGGCTCATGTTCAGCTGCTGTGCACCAGCACCCCCAGGTCCCTCTCTGCCTGGCTGCTCTCAGCCACTCTGACCCCAGCCTGTAGCACTGCCTGGGGTTGCTGTGGCCAATGTGCAGCACCTGGCACTTGGATGTGGTCAATCTCCTGCAGGAATCCTCTAGCTACTAAATTCTTCAGGACATAGCTTCCTCCTCCTTGCTGCTGCAAGACTTATTGTTGGAAACCACCAGTAACTAATTACAGACCAGCTCCTTGTGTCAGGAGCTCCAAAAGAAAGGAAATATTCATTAGAGATGTCTGCTTCCCCTCCAGATGAAATAGCACCCACAAGCAACTCCTTATGGGCCAGAACTGAGGGAGTGGAGCCTGCAATGAGCAAGGGCAGGTGTCATGCCAGGGCTGTGGTCACTGAAAGTCCTCCTAAGATGTAATCTGGCAGAGAGAGTGCACAGCAAGCCCTTGAATCATAGAATCATAGGGAAGGCTGCCTGGGGAGGTGGTAGAGTCACATCCCTGGAAGTATCTCAGAGAGCTGTGGATGTGAGTCATGGTCCAGACAGGGGACTGGTGGTGCTTTGTGAGAGTGATCTCAAATGCAACAACTCAGGAGACTACACCAGGGGTTCACTGCCATCAACAGTGAACCTTCACTGTGTCATCACAGAATGCCAGGGGGGGAAGGGACCCCCAGAGCTCATCCAGGCCAACCCCCCTGCCAGAGCAGGAGCACCCAGAGCAGCTCACACAGCAACACAGCCAGGCAGGTCTTGAATAGCTCCACAGAGGGAGACTCCACAACCCCCCTGGGCAGCCTGCTCCAGGCTTCTCTCACCCTCACAGGGGAAAAATTCTTCCTCCTCTTTCCATGGCACTTCCTCTGCCTCAGCTTCCACCACTGCCCCTTGTGCTGCCATTGGGCATCCCCCAGCAGAGCCTGGCTCCAGCCTCTGGGCACTCCCCCTGCACAGCTTTAGCCACAGCAAGGAGCTCACCCTCAGGTTCCTCCTCTGCAAGCTCCAGAGCCCTCAGCTGCCTCAGGCTCTCCTCCTAAGGAAGATCTTCCACTGCCTGCAGCATCTTTGTGGCTCTGTGCTGGACTCTCTCAAGCAGCTCCCTGTCCCTCTTGACCTGAGGGGCCCAGAACTGGACACAAGATTCCAGATGTGGCCTCAGCAGGGCAGAGCAGAGGGGGAGGAGAACCTCTCTTGACCTACTCACCACAGCCCTCCTAACCCACCCCAGGATGCCCTTGGCCTTCTTGGCCACCAGAGCACATTGCTGGCTGATGCTCAACCTCCCATCCAGCAGCACCCCCAGGTCCCTTTCCCCTTCCCTGCTCTCCAGCAGCTCAGTCCCCAGCCTGTACTGCTGCATGGAGTTGTTCCTTCCCAGGTGCAAGACTCTCCCCTGGCCCTTGTTGAACCTCATCAAATTTCTCCCTGCCCAGCTCTCAGCCTGTCCAGGTCTTGCTGCATGGCAGCACAACCTTCTGGTGTGTCAGCCACTCCTCCCAGCTTGGTGCCAGCAGCAGACTTGCTGGCAGTGCCCTCTGGCACTGTTTGCCCATAAGCTGGTGTGCAATAGGTAGGGAAAAGTGAGAGGAGAAAGGTGGAAAGGTCAAGTGAAGAGAGGAAGAAGTTTATGGCTACCACCACTGTGAGGGTCCAAAGCTGTCTCTCTGGTGCAGTCCTGCTGCTCCTTCTGATCTTCTCTGGATCCTGGTGGGGAAAGCTTTCCTCCTGGGTATTCTTTGCCTTCTTGTGGCAGCCTCTTCTTCTTCTTCTTCTTCTTGTAACCTGTCCCATTGAAAAGGAGACCTCTGTTATAACCAGCTTCACACCTGCCTGTGTCCAAACTCCTCCTCTTTCCACCCCTCCTGCCCCCAAGAGTAAGGCTTCCACTCATGCCCAAGGAGGAGTGCCTGAGGTGGGGTCTGGGCCCAAGGCATGGTCTGCCTTGGAGCTGGGCAGCTGTGGGCCAGGAGCTGTGTTTGTGTATTCTAATGACATCAGAAGGAGCAGAGCTGCTTCCACCCTCAACAGACCTGGGATGCTGTGGTTCCACACTGCCAGTCACAGAGTCACAGAAACACTCAGGTTGCAAAAGAGCCTCAGGGTCACCAAGGCCAACCCAGAACCCTGCTCTGCAAGGGTCACCCCTCAAGCATAGCCCCAAGCACCACAGCCAAACCACAGGAACACATCCAGACAGGGATGGAAAGGCTTCAGAGAAGGAGACTCCACACTTTCTGTGCTTGGATCCTGGCTGGGGAGGAGCTGGGCAAAGAGGAATCCCTGGGGAGCTGCTTGGCAGCTCAGGGGCAGCCCGAAGCCCCCACACTGTCCCCTACCCTGTGAGGGCTGTGCCCCCTGGGGGCCTTCAGGGAGTCTGTGGGGCTGGAGGTGCCCTGAGCCCAGGGGCTGGCACAGCCACTGTCCCTGGGGCTGGCCCTGGGGGGCAGGGTGGGGATGCCAAGTGCCACTTGTGGGGTACCTCGGTGCCCCAGAGCAGCTGTCTGTGTGGGCAGAAGCCCTGCCTGGCACTGCTGCCAGCGGCCCAGGACAGCCCCAAGGGCACAGAGCTGGCTGGGCACGAAAGGCAATCCAGCAGCCTCAGTGCCACCAGCCCTCTGCTCCCCAGAGCCTCTGGGTCCCCAGAGCTGGCACCCAGGGGACATGGGGCTGCAGGGAGGCCTCTGCCCCGGGCCTGGCTGGGTGCCAATGGCCTCTTTGCCTTCCTCAGAGCCCTTTGCCCCCCGGGGGTGGGCAGCAGGCACAGAGCTGATGCAGGCAGCAGGGCAGGCAGAGCAATCTATGCCTCAGGCTGGGAGTGAGGATGGGGACCAGGTGCCTGCAGCAGAGCCAGGGCAGCAGGTCAGGACCTGCAGGGCAGGATTCAAGAGCAGAACCTCTCAGCACTGCCCTGCAGCTCTCTGGTTCCCTACTGCAACTCCTGCCCCACGAGCAGCAGCTGGGCAAGGAGCTCGGGGCCAGCGTGGGGCTGGGTTAAGCAGCTGATTGCCAGCTGCCCTCTGAAGCAAAGCCTCTGCTCGGGACAGGGACTGTGGCAGCCGGCAGGAGCGGAGCTGCGTTTGCTGCTTGTGCCCAGCGCTGCCTCCTGCCCTTCTCTGCTCTCTCGGCAGCCCCGCAGCAGCCTTCAGGCCCTCTGAGCGGCAGCGCAGCGAGAGGAGCCCCAGAGTGCTCCGTGCCCCGGCTCGGAGAGCAGAGCCCTTGGCGATGTGTGGGCAGCGCTGGGGCTGGGGCCGGGGCCGGGGCCGGGGCGGGGGAGCCCTTGCAGGCCCTGAGGGGTGCCCGGGGCTGGCTCCTCAGGGCAAAGATGGCGGCCAGGCCCCGGCGGCCTACAGCTCCCATGGTGCACTGCGCGGAGCGGCCGCGGCTCGCGGGCGGAGCGGCCGGCAGCGGGCGGGGCTCGTGGGCGGGAGCGGGCGGGGCTCGCGTTGCTGAAGAGCCAATGGGAGGCTCTGCTCGACGATTGACCAATGAGCGCAGGGGGCGTGGTCGGCGGGACTGTTTGAGCCCTCATCGGTGGAAGCAGCGGTAAGAGGCGCTCCGGTGGCCCAAGGGCTACGGGAGAGGGATGGGGACGGCTGCGGGGGCCGGGGGCAGCCTGGAAGGGCAGGGGAGGACTGCGGGGCTGAGGCAGGATTGCGGGTTCCGCGGGGCTGAGGCGGGCTGCGGGGCTGAGGCAGCATTGCGGGATCCGGGACAGCCTGCAAGGTCAGGGGCAGCCTGTGGGGGCTGCGGGGCTGCGGCGGGCTGCGGGAGGCGGCGGTGGAAGCGCCCTGGGCAGTGCTGGGTGCGGGGCCGGGGGAGCGTTGCGGGGCCGGGGCTGTGGAGCGTTGCGGAGCCGGAGCCGGGCCCGGGGGAGCGTTGCATTGCGCGGCCGGGGCCGGGGGAGCGTTGCGGGGCCGGGGGAGCGTTGCGGGGCCGGGACCAAGGCTGTGGAGCGTTGCGGGGCCGGGGCCCGGGGGAGCGTTGCGGGGCCGGGGCCCGGGGGAGCGTTGCGGGGCCGGGGCCGGGGGTGCTTTGCGGGGCCGGGGCTGTGGAGCGTTGCGGAGCCGGAGCCGGGCCCGGGGGAGCGTTGCGGGGCTGGGGGTGCGTCGCGGGGCCGGGCCCGGGGGTGCGTCGCGGGGCCGGGCCCGGGGGAGCGTCGCGGGGCCGGGCCCGGGGGAGCGTCGCGGGGCCGGGCCCGGGGGAGCGTCGCGGGGCCGGGCCCGGGGGAGCGTCGCGGGGCCGGGCCCGGGGGAGCGTCGCGGGGCCGGGCCCGGGGGAGCGTCGCGGGGCCGGGCCCGGGGGAGCGTCGCGGGGCCGGGCCCGGGGGAGCGTCGCGGGGCCGGGCCCGGGGGAGCGTCGCGGGGCCGGGCCCGGGGGAGCGTCGCGGGGCCGGGCCCGGGGGAGCGTCGCGGGGCCGGGCCCGGGGGAGCGTCGCGGGGCCGGGCCCGGGGGAGCGTCGCGGGGCCGGGCCCGGGGGAGCGTCGCGGGGCCGGGCCCGGGGGAGCGTCGCGGGGCCGGGCCCGGGGGAGCGTCGCGGGGCCGGGCCCGGGGGAGCGTCGCGGGGCCGGGCCCGGGGCCGGGGGAGCGTCGCGGGACCGAGGCTGTGGAGCGTTGCGGGCCCGGGGGAGCGTGGCGGGGCCAGGGGTGCGTTGCGGGACCGAGGCTGGGGAGCGTTGCGGGGCCGGGGCCGGTGGATCGCGGCCGAGGCTGTGGAGGGGCTCTGGGGACCCGCGGTGGGGTCGGAGCGTTGGGGCGGTTGTGAGGACCCGCAGGGGATGCAGGCTCCTTCCGGACGGGGAGAAGGCGCAGGGCTGGGGGGGTGTAACGGCAGCCCCGGCGGCAGCGGCGGCGGTTAGGGCAGGCAGGGCTCGGGAGCAGGCTCCGGGCTCGAGAGGTAAAGGCTTTCTCCAGCCTCAGGCTCCCCCTCCGCCGCTTCCCCTCCCCGCCTGACCCTTGTTGTCTCTTCTCAGAGTGCACTCTCAGGACTTTCGAGCCCAGAGCTGTGTTCTTCGGTGTTCTTCAGCCGGCGCTTTCCTTCGAGCGGTGCTTTTCTTGTGGCGGTGCTGTGCGAACCCTAAGGGGAGTGCCCTGAGCCTTGTGTCACCTTCGTCGCCGCCGCCGCCATGGCGGCGGCCCCTGCCCCCCAGGAGGGCACCGTGACCGTCATGGTGCGAGTGCGACCCCCGGCCCCCGGCGAGGGAGCCGCGCAGCACCCGCTGCTGAGGGTGGTCGACCATCACACCCTCCTGTTCGACCCTGGTGCCTCCGGCGGTGTGCTGCCTGCTGGCCGCGGCAAGAACCCAGGCAAACATCAGAAGTTCCTCTTCGACCGGGTTTTTGCTGAGCAGGCCACCCAGGAGGAGGTGTTCCAGCACACCACCCGCCAGATGGTCGATACTCTCCTCGACGGCTACAACTGCTCTGGTGAGCCCTAGCAGCCTGCTCTGGCCCTTGCAGGAGCTCCTGCCCATCTGCCCCTGCTCTGGGTGGGCTCAGCAGAGCTGGGGGTTGGTTCCAGAAGCCCTGAGCGGCTGTGGCAGCAGTGGGGACGCAGCGGCTCTGCAGAAAGAGAAAGCCTTGACCTTGTTGTTGGCACCAAGCTGGGGCCGTGACAAGTGTGGCCGGGACAGGGCCAGTGCTGGCCTGGAGATGTCATCCGAGGGCTCTGGGGGCAGGCAGGGCCCAGGCCAGCAAGAGGAGAGCAGAGACAAGCCCAGATGAGTGTGGAGTCCTGCCTGTGGGGTGGCATCAGCTGGGAGCCCTGTGCAGGCTGGGCAGCAGGCTGGTGCAGAGGGCCCCGGGGGCCCTGCTGGACAGGATGTGAGTGAGAGGCAGCAGTGCCCCACAGCAGGAGCTGGGTTTGGGGCTGTGTCCCCAGCTGAGGCAGAGCTGGCAGCATCCCCCCAGTGCTGCTGTCGATGGAGGCTGCTCTCAGGGCTCCTCCCTTTCTCCTCCCAGTGTTTGCCTATGGAGCAACCGGAGCAGGGAAAACCTACACCATGCTGGGCTCGGAGAACAGCCCTGGCATCATCTACCTCACCATGGAGGAGCTGTTCAGGAGGCTGGAGGCCAGGCAGGAGCAGAAGAGCTGCGAGGTCCTGGTCTCCTACCTGGAGGTAGGCTGTGCCCAGCTGTGCCCCTCCTGCTGCCAGGCCACCACCTCCAAGGTCTGGGCTTGTAGTGCCAGGGCTACCCCTGTGCTGCCAGCTGTGCCCAGGGCAGCCCCAGACTGGAAGCAGGCTGCCCCTGGCCAGGCTGCTGGGCTGGTGCTGCTGGCCTGCCCCCTCTGGAGCTGGGGGCCACAGGGCAATGAGGGCTTCCTGGCTGCAAGGCCTTTGGAGGAGCAGCGGCTCAGTGCCTGGCTGCTGAAGCCTCCTGAGCTGTCCCCTGCCTTAGGGCACCTTCAGCTGCTCCTGCTGGCGGCAGGTGCCAGAGGTGCTGTTGGGTGGGCAGCAGGCCCTGGGGTCCCAAGCTCCTCTGCCTGCTGCCCTCTGGGGCCCCAAGCCTCAGCCTGAGCTGGAGCTGCCTGCTGCAGGTCTACAACGAGCAGATCCGTGACCTGCTGGAGCCCAAGGGCCCTCTGCCCATCCGGGAGGATCCTGAGAGAGGAGCTGTGGTTCAGGGCCTCTCCATCCAGCAGGTGGGGGTGGAAGCAGGCACAAGGTGTGGGCAGCGCTGTGCCCGCCCCAGGGGTGCCAGCTGGGACCGGGGGAGCTGGAGGGGGAGGGGAGGGCTGCGGGGCCCCGGGGCAGGGGCTGCGGGGCCCCGGGGGTGCCGGCTGGGTGGGTGCCGGCTGGCAGCAGCGCTGAGCCCGAGGCCAGAGGAGCCCTGCAGGGGCGCAGGAGGCCTCAGCCTGTGGGCGCTCGGTGCCCGTGCCGGGGCTGCGCTGATCCCTGCCCTCTGCCTGCTCCCCGCCAGCCCAGCTCGGCAGAGCAGCTCCTGCAGATGCTGCTCGGGGGCAGCAGGAACCGCACGCAGCATGCCACCGATGCCAACGCCTCCTCCTCCCGCTCCCACGCCGTGCTGCAGGTGAGGGGTGGTGCTTGGGGCAGCCCTTGGCACCGCTGCCCGGAGGGGGGCAGGCGGCGATGCTGTGCCAGGGCCGGCGTGCCAGGGCTGCTGCCGCGGCTGCGAGCGGCGAGCCCGAGCGCCCTGCGGAGCCGCAGCCTGCCCTCTGTGTGCCCTCCCAGGTCTACGTGAAGCAGCAGGACCGCGCCGAGGGCCTCGCTGGGGCCGTGCGGGTGGCCAAGATGAGCTTGGTCGACCTGGCCGGCTCGGAGCGAGCCGCGGTGGCCAAGACCAGCGGCGAGCGGCTGCGGGAGGGAGCCAGCATCAACCGCTCGCTGCTGGCCCTGCTCAGCGTCATCCAGGCGCTGGCTGGGGCCAAGGTGAGGCTGCCGCTGAGGGGCCCTGAGCGCCGTCCCCACGGCAGAGCTGCCGTGGGCTGGGCCTGGCCGGGGCTGGGAGCCGGGGGCTGGGAGCCGAGGGCCAGCCCCTGAGCGGAGCCTCGCTGTGCCGGGCAGGGCAAGCAGAGCCACGTCCCGTACCGGGACAGCAAGCTGACGCGGCTGCTGAAGGACTCCATCGGCGGCAACTGCCGCACCCTGATGCTGGCTGCCCTCAGCCCCTCGCCGCTCTGCTGCCAGGACACCCTCAACACCCTCAAGTATGCCAGCAGGGCCAAGGAGATCCAGGTCTCGGTGAGCACCTCGCCCCGCGGCCGGCAGCTGCTGGGGCTGCCCGGGAAGGAGCCTGGGGCAGGCTGCTGCCTCCCTGCCGCCTCCCTGCCGCAGCCGGGCTGCCTCTGGAGCCCCTCTCAGAGTCAGCTGCAGCCCCTCGGGCCCCACCAGCCCAGGGCAGGCTGAGGAGCTGCCCCGCTGCCGCCTCAGCGGAGGGGAAGGAGCTGTCCCGGTGCTGCTCTCAGCTCCGCTCCTCCCTCTCCCCGCAGCTCAAGAGCAACCTGCCGAGCCCGGACTCCCACGTCTGTCCGTACGTTGTGCTGTGTGCGCAGCTGAGAGCGGAGGTGAGCTGCCGGGGGCAGGGCTGGGCTCTGTCTGCGGCTCTGCTTTGCCTGGCACCCAGCCTGCTGAGCTGCTGGGGCTCAGGGCATGCTCTGAGCCAGGGCTGCCCCTTGCTCACAGGTGGCAGAGCTGCAGGCCAAGCTCCGTGCCTATGAGGATGCTGCCCGCGGGGCACAGAGCCAGGCGCCAGAGCCGCTGCCTGCCCTCGGCTCCAGCCCCTTGGAGCTGCCCAGGTGAGGCTGCTGGGCAGGAGGGAGGGAGCCTGGGCTGGCACCTTGGGGTCCCCCAGGGCCAGGAGCTTGCAGAGTTTGGCTGCTGGCTGCAGCCCAAGTGGCTGCCAGGACGCAGCTGAGCTGCTCTGCTGCTGTGCCACAGCCTCTCCGCTGCCCAGCTGGAGTGAGGAGCCTGGCAGCCCCCAGAGCTGGGGGACAAAGGCCAAAGCTGCCCTTGGCTCCATCCCAAACCTTGGTAGGCCAAGGGATGGCTTCCCCAGAGGCTCTTCCCTGGCTCAGGGGCTGCTGCTGTGACTTGTGTAGGGTGGAGGAGGCTGTGCCCGAGGCGTGCCTGGAGCTCCCTGGTGGGGAGAGTGCTGGAGAGCAGCAGGAGCTGGCAGCTGGGTGTCCTGCTGCCTTGCAGCTGGCCTTGGAGGAGGTGAGAGGAGGGCTTGGCCTGGTGATGGGACCCAGCTCAGGTACCTTGCTGGGCTGCACTGGGCAGGCTGGGAGAGGGCAGGAGCTGAGCTGCTCTGGGAGGTCTGGGCTCAGCAGGTGCTGGGCTGTGGAGTGCTGGAGAAAGCTCTGAGCCTGGCAGGGAAGGGGCAGCTGGGGGCCCAGGCTCAGCTCAGCTCTGGCCTGATGCTGCTCTGGGGGCTTGCTGCAGGCTGCAGAGGAAAGGTCTGCCCCAGCCATCCAGCAGGCAGATGTGCAGCAGGAAGCAAAGGAAGCAGCCCCCCTCCTGCAGGGCTTGACTGCCAGCCAGCCAGAGGGGTGAGTGTCCTTGTGCCCCCTCCCTATGCCACTTGCTCCTGGCTGCTCAGAGAGTTTCAACCTTCCTGTGGTGTGCAGCCCCCTGAGGGTGCTGGAGGTGGGGGAGGGCCCAGGCCTTGGCTTACAGAGCAGTGCCTGCCCTCTGAGGTGGGATTTGGCTCCTAGAGAGCCAGTCCCAGGGGAGAAGCTCCCCTGGAAGGGTCAGCAGGGAAGGTTTCCAGGCACAGCAGCTGAGAGCCTTCAGTGCCTCTTGCCAGGCCTGGAGCTGCCTCCCCCAGGGCTCTGCTGCTGCCTCTGCTCCCCGAGGTGCTGCCCTGGCACCACCTGCTGCTGTCTGTGCCCCAATGTCCTGGCAGGGGGAAGGTCTCCCGAGGGAGGCTGCCTGTGCTGTGTGCCTGAGGCCCAGCACAGCTCTGGGGCTGCTGTTGGGTGCCCTGCAGCCCACAGGTGATCTCCCAGCTCAGGTCCTGCAGTGCCAGCCTGGGCACCCCTCAGTCTCAAAGCTTGCCTGGCCCAGAGCTCCCCCCAGGCTGTGCCCCAGCTGAGGAGGGGGCTCAGAGGTGCTGCTGGTGGTGCTGAGCCTGTCTTGGGTGCCAGGGGCTGAGGTTCAGCCCCTGACTGCTCCTTGGCTCTGTCTCTCTCTGCCCCAGGGCTGCAGCTGCTGCCAGGAGCTCCTCCCCAGAGCAGCAGTCCCTGCCCCAGGCTGGCAGCTTCCTTGCTGCTGCTGTGGCCTCTGAGGCACTGCAGCCCCTGGCCCCTCAGGAGGCTGCTGCCAGCCAGGAGCAGGCCTCCTCCCCAGGGAGGGCTGCAGAGGCCAGCAGGGCCAGCCCAGCCCAGAGGAGCCAGCAGGGCAGTGCTGCTGAGGATCCAGGTTGGTGCCCTCTCTCTCCTCTGTCCCAGGCTCTGCTGCAGGGCTGGGGGGTGGTGGGGGGCAGCTGCCAGCTGTGGGCGCAGGGCAGGGGCAGAAGTTTCTCCTGCCCTGGCACCCAGTGGGGGCTGAGCCTGCCTTTATCTCCTGTGGGTGACTGCTCTGGGCTGCATCTGCCCCGCTCAGCCCAGCTGTGGCCTGGCTGCTGGCAGCCTGTGTCTGGGCAGGGCTGAGCTCTTCCTCCTCATCCTCGGTGCCCATGCATGAGGCCAGCAGCAGAGCCTGGCTCTGCAGAGGCTGCTGCTGGGCACAGGCCAGGCCCTGCCCCGGGGCACTTGCTCTGGGCCCAGGATGGTTGGTGCTGGCTCTTGGGCTTGGTGTGGTTTGGGGCAGTCCCAGCAAAGAGCTGAGGGGGGTGGGGGGCAGGGGGGGAGGGCCTGGGAGCTGCAGCCAGGGAGCTGACTCGGTCTCTGCTCTGCTCCTCCAGCCGAGAGCTGCGTGGCTGTGCCTGGCGCCCCCGTGACCAGCTCTCCCCTGCCAGGCTGGCAGCACCTGGCTGCGCTCAGCAGTGCCAGGCTGCTGGCCCTCAGCCCCATCGGGAAGAGGAGGAGGTCCCCTGAGATGCCAACTCCTGCCCAGCCGGCCTCTGCCTGCAGCCTCTCCCCGCGGCCCAAACGCCAGCGGCCGAGTGGGCAGCCGGCAGAGGCTGCCAGGGCGGCACAGAGCCCCCCCAGCCCCTGCCCCCCGGCTGCAGCCCCCCCAGCCCCTGTGGCGCTGCCAGCCTGGCCCTGCGGCTCCAGCCTGTGCCCGGAGAGGCTCTCCCGGAGCCGCCTGCCCCTGGCGCCGCTGGCAGCTCCCCAGGGCTGTGCCCTGCCCCCAGGCCCTGACCTGGATGGCACCTACCAGGTGTGCAGGCTGCCAGCCTCAGCCAGCCCTGGGCCCCCGGGCTGCAGGGGCCTGGAGCCCCCCAGCCAGGACCTCCTCCGGCAGCAGGATGCCCTCTCGGTGCCCAAGTGAGTGCCGCCCTGGGGCCCTCCCTGCGGGGTTGGGGACCCCCTGGGTGCCTCCTGGGGGGGTGGCTGCGGCTCGGTGGGGAGGGAGGGTGGGCAGGGGGCACAGGGCTGGGGGGTGGGCAGCAGTGGGCTGAGCTCACCTGGGCAGGGGTTGCTGAAGAGAAAAAGCCAAGCAGAAGGCCCCCCTGTGTGCCACTTGCCCTGGCACAGTGTGTGCCCCCTCCTCCTGCACGTAGCTGCCCCAGGGATGAGCTCTGCCTCAAAGCTTGCCTGGCCCAGAGCTCCCCCCAGGCTGTGCCCCAGCTGAGGAGGGGGCTCAGAGGTGCTGCTGGTGGTGCTGAGCCTGTCTTGGGTGCCAGGGGCTGAGGTTCAGCCCCTGACTGCTCCTTGGCTCTGTCTCTCTCTGCCCCAGGGCTGCAGCTGCTGCCAGGAGCCATGAGCTCAATGTCACCTACCAGGTCTGCAGGCTGCCAGCCTCAGGCAGCAGCCCTGAGCCCTTGGGCTGCAGGGGCCTGGAGCCCCCAGGCTGGCAGCACAAGCAGGATGCCCTCTCGGTGCCCAAGTGAGTGCTGCCCTGGGGCCTTCCCTGTGGCTTTGGGGATCCTGCCCTCCATGGCTGGGTGCCTCCTGTGGGGATGGCTGCAGCTCTGTGGAGGGCAGAGGGTGGGCAGGAGGCACTTGGCCAGCAGGCACAGGCTGAGCTCACCTGGGCACGGCTGCACAGGGCAGAGAGCATTCCAAGGGAAGCTTTTCCTGCTCCTGCTCCTCCCTTTGGCCCTGGAGCATCCTCCAGATTGCTTCAGGAGTGCTGGCTGGGAGCAGGTTGGGCATCTGCTCTCCTGGCACTGGGGGTCAGGGCTGTGCCCTTGGGGGCCTGGGCATCTTTGGGGTGGCTTTTGGCTGGTGCAGCAAAGAGGCTCTGGCTCTTCTGGAGCCCTGTGGCTGTGCAGAGGCTGAGCCCCACCTGGCCCTGGTGGTGCAGGACACCCCCAGGGAGACCTCCTTGCTTCTGGGGCTCTGCAAATAGCTCAGAGTGAGGAGAGCTGGAAATGGGGACAGGGCAGGGCCCAGCCCCGTGCCAGGGGCAGTCAGGATCCCCCCTGGCACTAACCATCTCTGCCCTGCCTGCAGGCCCTGCAAGCTGGCCTGTGCCCCACGGACACCCTCTGTGCCCAGGCTGCCTGTGGGCTGCAGAGCCTCTGCCCTGAAGCAGAAGGCAGCTGAGAGGTGAGAGAGCTGCCAGCAGCTGCCTGTGCTCCCCACTGTGGGCCCTGCCCCATGGCTGCAGCTGCACCTTGCCAGTGCCCTCTGCCCCGAGCCTGCCTGGGTGCCAATGGCCTCTTTGCCTCCCTCAGAGCCCTTTGCCCCCCCGGGGGTGGACAGCGGAGCCGCATCCCCCAGCTGCGCAGCAGGCAGCGAGCTGCCAAGGCCTCTGCAGCCCAGGTGAGGCTGCCCTGGGAGTGAGCCCTGCTGCTGTGCCAGCCCCGTGCCAGCTGGAGCAGAGCCCTGCCATGGGGATGGTTGGTGCTGGGGGGTGGCTGCAGCCTGCTGCTGTGCCAGCCCCGTGCCAGCTGGAGCAGAGCCCTGCCATGGGGATGGTTGGTGCTGGGGGGTGGCTGCAGCCTGCTGCTGTGCCAGCCCCGTGCCAGCTGGAGGCACAGCCCTGCCATGGGGATGGTTGGTGCTGGGGGTGGCTGCAGCCTGCTGCTGTGCCAGCCCCGTGCCAGCTGGAGCAGAGCCCTGCCATGGGGATGGTTGGTGCTGGGGGAGGGCAATAGAGCAGGTATCTGCCAGGGCCTGGGTGTGCCCGGCGCTGCCTGCTGCCCTTCTCTCCTCTCTCTGCAGCCCCAGAGCATCCTTCAGGCCCTCTGAGCAGCAGCGCAGCAGGAGCAGCCCCAGAGTGCCTCCAGCCCCGGGTGAGAGAGCAGAGCCCCTGGGGAGGTGTGGACAGCCCTGGGCGTGCCCCGTGCGGGCCCTGGTGGGTGCCCGGTGCTGGCTTCTCAGCGCTGCTGAGGGGCAGGCGGCGCTGGGCTGGCCGCGGGGGCTGGTCGGGGCCGGAGCTGCCGGCAGGGAGCTGGGAGGAGAAGCTGCCAGGGCAGGGCTGGGGCTGAGGGCAAAGATGGCGGCCGGGCCCCGGCGGCCTACGGCTCCCATGGTGCTCTGCGCGGGCGGGAGGGGGCGGGGCTGTCGGCGTTCGAGAGCCAATGGGGGGCTGCGTTCGGGCACCGGCCAGTGAGCGCAGGGGGCGTGTCCGGCGGCAGCGTTTGAAGCCCTGCGGCGCAGGCGGCGGTGAGTAGCGCTGGGGCCCCGGGAGCGGCGAGGCAGAGGGATGGGGACGGCTGCGGGGAGCGGGGGCTGGGGGAGGCAGGGAGTGCTGGAGGCGGCGGTGGCAGCGCCGGGGGGAAGCTGGGGAGGGCGCCGGGGAGGGCTAGAGGCCGGGGATGTGGGCGTGGGGAGGGGGTTGGGGATCAGGGATCAGGGCTCTGGATGTGGGGGCGTCCCGGGGCGGTTGTAGGAGCGTTAGGGTGGCTGTGGGGACCCCAGGGTGATGTAGGATCCTTGCAGACGCTGGGAACCTGTAGGGCTGGAGGGTATTGGAAGGGCAGCTCTCGGGGTACCGGTGGGAGTTACCACAGGGGGGGTGTGGGAGCAGGGTCCCGGGTGGGGGGCTGGGGGTGTCCAGGCTTTCTCCAGCCTGCGGCTCCCCCTCCGCCGCTTCCCCTCCCTGCCTGACCTTTTTTTCTCCCGAGAGTGCGCCCTCAGGACGTTGGAGCCCGGAGCTGTGTTCTTCAGCCAGTGCTGTCCTTGGAGCGGTGCTGTGCGGACCCCGGGGGCAGTGCCCTCAGCCCTGCGTCGTCGTCGCCGCCATGGTGCTGGTCCCTCCCCCCAGGAGGGCGCCGTGGCCGTCACGGTGCGAGTGCGACCCCTGGCCCCCAGGGAGGGAGCCACGCAGCACCCAGGTGCCTCCCAGCCCCGTGCCAGGGGCAGTCAGGATCCCCCCTGGCACTAACCATCTCTGCCCTGCCTGCAGGCCCTGCAAGCTGGCCTGTGCCCCACGGACACCCTCTGTGCCCAGGCTGCCTGTGGACTGCAGAGCCTCTGCCCTGAAGCAGGAGGCAGCTGAGAGGTGAGAGAGCTGCCAGCAGCTGCTTGTGCTCCCCAGTGTGGGCCCTGCCCCATGGCTGCAGCTGCACCTTGCCTGTGGCCTCTGCCCTGAGCCTGGCTGGGTGCCAATGGCCTCTTTGCCTTTCCCAGAGCCCTTTGTCCCCCGGAGAGTGGGCAGTGGAACTCCAGAGCAGGAACAGAGCTGCCCTGTCCTCTGCAGCCCAGGTGAGGCTGCCCTGGGAACCACTCAGCCAGGAGTGAGCCCTGCCCCGCGGCAGCCTGCAGCCTGCTGCTGTGCCAGCCCTGTGCCAGCTGCGAGGCAAAGCCCTGGCAGGGGCATGGTTGGTGCTGGGGGGAGGGCGGGAGAGCAGGGAGGTGCCAGTGCCTGGGTGTGCCTCAGGAAGGGAGCTGCGTTTGCTGCTTGTGCCCCAGAGCTGCCTGATGCCCTTCTCTCCTCTCTCTGCAGCCCCGGAGCATCCTTCAGGCCCTGTGAACGGCAGTGCAGCAAGAGGAGCCCCAGAGTGCTCCCAGGCTTCGGCAGCAACCTCTCTCCTTCCAGCCCCCATCCAGTGAAAACTTCAGCAGCCAGGACCCCAGCCCAAGCTGGAGGTCCCGTCGGCGGCGTCCCTGCCCCCGGTCCCTGGTCCCGTCGCGTCTGCGCCGTCCTTGCCCTGGTCCCCGGTCCCGTCGCGTCTGCGCCGTCCTTGCCCCGGTCCCGTCGCGTCCGCGCCGTCCCTGCCCCGGTCCCTGGTCCCGTCGCGTCCGCGCCGTCCCTGCCCCGGTCCCTGGTCCCGTCGCGTCCGCGCCGTCCCTGCCCCGGTCCCTGGTCCCGTCGCGTCCGCGCCGTCCCTGCCCCGGTCCCTGGTCCCGTCGCGTCCGCGCCGTCCCTGCCCCGGTCCCTGGTCCCGTCGCGTCCGCGCCGTCCCTGCCCTGGTCCCGTCCCGTCCGCGCCGTCCCTGCCCCGGTCCCTGCCCCCGTCCCCTCCGCGCCGTCCCTGCCCCGGTCCCTGCCCCCGTCCCCTCCGCGCCGTCCCTGCCCCGGTCCCTGCCCCCGTCCCCTCCGCGCCGTCCCTGCCCCGGTCCCTGGTCCCGTCCCCTCCGCGCCGTCCCTGCCCCGGTCCCTGGTCCCGTCCCGTCCGCGCCGTCCCTGCCCCGGTCCCTGGTCCCGTCCCGTCCGCGCCGTCCCTGCCCCGGTCCCTGGTCCCGTCCCGTCCGCGCCGTCCCTGCCCCGGTCCCTGGTCCCGTCCCGTCCGCGCCGTCCCTGCCCCCTGTTCCTGCCCCCGTCTCGTCCGCCGCGCCCCTGTCTCCGGTCCCGTCCCGTCCGCCCCGTCCCTGCCCCCGGTCCCCGTCCGCGCCGTCCCTGCCCCGGTCCCCACCCCGGTCCCCGTCCGCGGCTTCCCTGGCCCCGGCCCCGGCCCGTCTGCAGCGTCCCGGCCCCGTCCCTTTTTGCAGCTCGGTTCCCCCTACCCCACTTCGCGGTTCCCGGCCCTGTCCCCTCCCCTCTGCGGCGCGGTTCCCCCCTCTGTTTGTGTTGTTCACTAAAGGTTTGGTTTTTGGTTCTTCAGACCTTTTCTGGCTGCTTTTTCCCTCCCCTTGGGGGACCCTGGGGCTGGGGCTCCCTCGGGGGTTGCCTGGGCCAGGCCATTCCTCCTGGCCTGGGCTCTAGTCTGCCTTCCCCCTCTCTACCATCATCGCAGGGGCTCTGGGGCTCTTCTTCTTAGCCTCTGTGGATCAGGCAGCCCCACTCATCTTCACAGGGGGAAGTTGAAACCAAAGGGCTCTCTTCTTTCATCCCCAACCTCCTGTGCTGCAGTTTCCATCCATTGCCCCTTGGCCTATCCCAGGGCACAGTGAGCAGAGGCTGTCCCTGGCCCTTCCTTCCTGACCCCCAGCCCTCAGCTCTTGATAGCCATTGATCAGATCCCTCTCAGCCTTCTCCTCTCCAGACTCAACAGCCCCAGGGCTCTCAGCCTCTCCTCCCCAGGCACTGCTGCAGTCCCTTCCGCAGCCTTGCAGCCCTCCCTTGGACTCTCTCTAGCAGTCCCTGTCCCTCCTGACCTGGGGAGCCCAGAGCTGGATGCAATATTCCAGGTGGGGTCTCAGCAGGGCAGAGTAGAGGGGGAGGAGAACCTCCCTGGCTCTGCTGGACACACTCCCCTGAATGCCCCCCAGGACCCCATTGGCCTTCTTGGCCCCCAGGGCACATTGATGTCCCATGCAGAGCTTGCTGTCCCCCAGCACTCCCAGGTCCTGTTTCAACCTCTTCAAGGATGTGCTGCCTGTGGGAGCCTGGATGCTGCTCAGGGCTCCTGTGAGGAGCTCCAGACAACGAAATACTCTCTTCACTTCTTTTGATCCCCTGTTCCAAACCATTTTCCCTTGTGCCTCACAGCCAGCAATTTGATAACCTCTCCCACTGCCAGCCACACAAGGTGAGTTTCTCACATCAATCTTCATGCTACCTGTGCTTGCAGACAGGGCAAGATCAGCTAGGAGTCCTCAGGGAAAGGGCAAAACAAACCAAGGTTCTTTTGAGACCTTCAGAATGCCAAATCATTTGTTGCTCAGGTGTCAACCACCTGAGTTTCACCAATCATCTTTAATTCTTGTGAGGTGCTGAAGTCAGAACTGGGGGGTGGGGGTGGCTGACACCCCTCAGGCTGTGCTGTCATCCAGGGAACTCTGGAAGAGCTGAGAGCTGGCTGCAGGCAAACCTCAGGGAGGTCAGCCAGGACAAGAGCAGGGTCTTGCATCTGGGGAGGAGTAACAGCAGGCACCAGGACAGGTTAGGAGCTGTCCTGCTGGAGAGCAGCTCCATGGAGTCCTTGTGGACAAGTTCTGCATGGGACAGCAATGTGCCCTGGGGGCCAAGAGAGCCAATGGGGTCCTGGGGTGCAGCAAGGAAAGTGTGGCCAGCAGGGCTGGGGAGGTTCTGCTCCCCCTCTGCTCTGCCCTGCTCAGACCACAGCTGCAATCCTGTGTCCAGCTCTGGGCTCCCCAGGTCAAGAGAGACAGAGACCTGCTGGAGAGAGTCCAAGGGAGAGCCAGGAGGATGCTTAGGGGACTTGAGGATCTCCCATGTGAAGAGAGACTGAGAGCCCTGGGGCTGTTTAGTCTGGAGAAGAGGAGACTCAGGGGAGACCTTCTTGCTCTCTCCAACTCCCTGCAGGGTGGTTGTAGCCAGGTGGGGGTTGGTTTCTTCTCCCAGGCACCCAGCAGCAGAACAAGAGGCCACAGTCTCAAGCTGTGCCAGGGGAGATTCAGGCTGGAGCTGAGGAGAAATTGGCCATTGGGATGTGCTGCCCAGGGAGGTGGTGGAGTCACCATCCCTGGAGGTGTTCAACCTTGGCATTTGGAGCCATGGTTTAGTTGTCAGGAGCTGTTGGGTGGCAGGTTGGACTTGATGATCTCTGAGGTCTTTTCCACCCTTAGTGATTCAATGATTCTATACCAAGAGGCCCCAAGGAAGGCCACAAAGCTGAGAGCAGCAGCGTGGAGCATCTCTCCTATAAAGACAGTCTGGGAGAGTTGAAGGAGTTCAGCTTGGGGAGCAAAGGCTCCAAGGAGACCTTACAGTAGCCTTCCAGTGGCTGAAGGGGGCTGAGGAGGAGCTGTTTCCAAAGGTATGCAGCCAGAGGACCAGGGGCAGTGGCTTGAAACTGGAGCAGGGTAGGTTTGGATTGGATGAGGAAGAAGTTCTTTACTATGAGCACAACAGTGGCTTTCATGAGAGGTTTTGCTGTCTCACAGGCTGGGTGGTCTGCAGCATTTATTCTCTCTGTGTTGCTGACTAACTAGGAACTGATTAATCAAATCATTGATTTGTTGGTGAGGACATTCTGCTTACTGAACTCCCTAAACCACAGCAAGTCCTTCCTGCTGTTAACTGAGGAGGCTGTGGGGCAGTGTTTGGCATCACTTGCTTGTGTTCAGCTTGTTCTGGTGCTAAGGAGACAAAAGGCCTGGAATAAAACTGACACTGAAACCAAATGAGAGGCTGGGGAAGCACTTCCCAGCATTATCCTGAACTTGTGACCTCTGAGGAGGTAGAAACTGTCACAGGTGGGTTTGGAAGTGATTGGAGTCATAGAATCACAGAATCTTAGAATCAATCAGGTTGGAAAAGACCTCAGAGATCATCAAGTCCAACCTCTCACCCAATACCTAACTCCTCCTGTCCAGTTCTGGGCCCCTCAGGTTAGGAAAGATGTTGAGATGCTGGAAGGTGTCCAGAGAAGGGCAACAAAGCTGGGGAGGGGTCTGGGGCACAGCCCTGTGAGGAGAGGCTGAGGGAGCTGGGGTTGCTTAGCCTGGAGAAGAGGAGGCTCAGGGGAGACCTCATTGCTCTCTACAACTCCCTGAAGGGAGGTGGGGGTTGGTCTTTTCTCCTAGGCAGCCAGCACCAGAACAAGAGGACACAGTCTTAAGGTGTGCCAGGGGAAGTTTAGGCTGGAGGTGAGGAGAAAGTTCTTCACTGGTAGAGTAATTTGCCATTTGAATGTGCTGCCCAGGGAGGTGGTGGAGCCACCATCCCTGGAGGTGTTCAAAAGGGGATTGGATGAGGCACTTGGAGCCATGGTTTGGTTGTCTGGGGGTGTTGGGTGCTAGGTTGGACTTGATGATCTCTGAGGTCTTTCCCAACCTTGTTGATTCTATGCTTGTGCCCCTGTGCTGGGCACTGGTGAGGCCACACCTTGAGGAATTTTGGGCTCCTCACTCCAAGGAGGCCATTGGAGTCCTGCAGCTGGTACAGGGAAGGGCAATACAGCTGAGGAAGGGTCTGGAGGACAGGGCTGCAGAGGAGCAGCTGAGCAAAGTAGGGCTGTTCAGCCTGGAGAAGAGAGACTCAGGGGAAGAGACTCATGGGAGTCTCCATGAAAGGAGATTGGAGTGGAGTGGGGTTGGGCTCTTCTCCCTAGATGCAAGTCACAGGAGAAGAGAAAACAACCTCAAGTTGCACCAAGGGAGGTTTAGTCTGGAGATCAGGAAAAGTCTTTCCTGCCAGAGTGGTCAGGGATTGGCACAGGCTGCCCAGGGAGGTGGTGGAGTCCCCATGCCTGTAGGTGTTCCAGGAATGAGTGAATATGGCACTTTGGGATGTGGCTTCCTGGGCAGGGTGCAGTAAGGTTCATGATTGAACTTGATGATCTTAGAGAACTTTTCCAGCTGGAGTGACTCTATGATTCTATTTGATGTTAAACCTCAGTCATGGACATGATCCCTAACAAACTGCTTTGAGATAAGAAAACAGAATTCTTGTTGCTGCCTGTACCAAAATTGACTTCCAGTATAAAATTAACTGGGTGATTAATTAGGGGATCTGCTGGAGAGCAGTCCTGGGGAGAAGGACCTGGGAGTGCTGGTGGGCAGCAAGCTCTGCATGGGACAGCAATGTGCCCTGGGGGCCAAGAAGGCCAAGGGGGTCCTGGGGGGCATTCAGAGGAGGTGTCCAGCAGAGCCAGGGAGGTTCTCCTCCCCCTCTGCTCTGCCCTGCTGAGACCTCACCTGGAATATTGCATCCAGCTCTGGGCTCCCCAATTCAGGAGGGACAGAGACTGCTAGAGAGAGTCCAAGGGAGGGCTGCAAGGCTGCTGAAGGGACTGCAGCAGTGCCTGGGGAGGAGAGGCTGAGAGCCCTGGGGCTGTTGAGTCTGGAGAGGAGAAGGCTGAGAGAGGATTTAATAAATGTTTATCCATATCTGGACATCCATATCCTGGATATCAGTGGATGGAAATTGCAGCACAGGAGGTTCCAGCTCAACATGAGGAGGAACTTCTTGACTGTGAGGGTCCCAGAGCCCTGGAGCAGGCTGCCCAGAGAGGTTGTGGAGTCTCCTTCTGTGGAGCCTTTCCATCCCTGTCTGGATGTGTTCCTGGGTGACCTGTGCTGGGTTCTATGCTCCTGCTCTGGCAGGGGGTTTGGACTGGAAGATCTGCAGTGGTCCCTTCCAACCCCTGACATCCTGTGAGCCTGTGAACTGTCTCAGACAAGAGAAAAAGCTCTTGGAGGAGACAGAAAAGATTCCTGTCAGTTAACTTCTGCATCCAAGCTTTTACCTTTAACAACACCACTCTTAAAAACCAAAGGTTATCATTTTGTTATGTCAGTGTGCAGAGCTCTTAGAGAGTCTGCCTCCCCTGGGACACTCCTGCAGGTGAAACCTTCATTTAGGTAGTGAAAGGCTTCAAGCCTCTCAAGTTGCTGTGCATTCCTGATTGCACTCACACCTCCTCACTCAGCCAGAGCCTGGGGGCTTTGTTGTTTTGTTGGTTTTCTTTACCTCATCCACTCACCACCTGTGAGATTCAATGCCACCCAGCAAGCAGGGGCAAAGGATTTCTAGAAACACTGCTAATTTGCTGCCTCACTTTGCCTGCTGCAAAATTGAGTACCCCCTCCCAGGAGCAACCTGGCTGCTTCTCCCTAAACACAGCAGTTGAGAGCCAGGGATCAAAAGGAGCTGTCGACACCTAGACTCCTGCCTGCTCCTAGGCATCAGGCATTTAGCTCACTTGGGCAGAGAATCAGAGAATCAATCAGGTTGCAAAAGACCTCAGAGATCATCAAGGCCAACCTGTCACCCAACACCTCCTGACTGCTAAACCATGGCTCCAAGTGCCACATCCAATCCCCTCCTGAACACCTCCAGGGATGGGGACTCCACCACCTCCCTGGGCAGCACATCCCAAGGGCCAATCTCTCTTTCTATGAAGAACTTCTTCCTAACCTCCAGCCTGAACTTCCCCTGGCACAGCTTGAGACTGTGTCCTCTTGTTCTGGTGCTGCTTGCCTGGGAGAAGAGACCAACCCCCACCTGGCTACAACCTCCCTTCAGGGAGTTGGAGAGGGCAATGAGGTCTCCCCTGAGCCTCCTCTTCTCCAGGCTAAGCAACCCCAGCTCCCTCAGCCTCTCCTCCCAGGGCTGTGCTCCAGACCCCTCCCCAGCATCGTTGCCCTTCTCTGGACACCTTCAAGTCTCTCAATGTCCTTCTGAAACTGAGGGGCCCAGAACTGGACACAGGACTCAAGGTGTGGCCTAAGCAGTGCTGAGCACAGGGCACCATGACCTCCCTGCTCCTGCTGGCCACACTCTTCCTGATTCAGGCCAGGATGCCCTTGGCCTTCTTGGCCCCCTGGGCACACTGCTGGCTCATGTTCAGCTGCTGTCCACCAGCACCCCCAGGTCCCTCTCAGCCACTCTGTCCCCAGCCTACAGCACTGCCTGGGGTTGCTGTAGCCAATGTGTAGAACCTGGCACTCAGACCTGTTAAATGCCATCCTGTTGGACTCCACCCTTCTGTCCAGAATCCAAACAAGAGCACTTCAAGATTATTAAACCCAACCAATCACCCAACCCTAACTAACCAACCAGACCATGGCACCAAGTCCCTCATCCACTCCCTTCTTATGCACCCCCAGGCATTATGACTCCAGCACCTCCCCTTGGGCAGCCACTCTGCCTGGGAAGAGCTGGGAACCCCTCTGGGCAGCCTGAGCCTTCAAGTGATGTGGTCCAGCAGCTGCAAACAGGCCACTTGGTTTGAGTAATCAACTCATTGAAGTTAATTGGCCTGTAGCCCTGGAATGTCTTTGTGCAACAGGAGCTCCCATTTCACTTGTATGCCTTCTGTGAAGCAGTAGTGGAGGAAGTAAATTCACTTCCTCTGTTCCCCTTCTCTTCCTCTCCCAATGAATTGCCAGCAGAGAGATGTTTGATTCTCTTAGAGCCATGTGGAGAAAGGCCTCACCCATGCAGCCCCTACACTTCTACCTGCTGCTATGCTAGCAAGTCATGTAACTGCTCTGAACTGGAACAGCATGGATCCCAGCCCACCATAACACAACAGTCTCACTAAGTTGAGGACAAATTACATCCCCAAAGAGCACACCATGGATATTAATGCTCAGTGTTGCTAGGCAGCACCTCCTTTCAGTGGTGCACAGGGGTAGACTGAAGAGGAGGTCTGTCCCTCTTGAGGAAGGCTTTCAGCTCCTGTGATTAATGCTGCTGAAGATTCATGCCTGCCTTTTGCTCTGTGATCACTGCAAACCATACAGAAGGAGGTGGTGTGGACCTCTCTGAGGGGAGGGAGGCTCTACAGAAGGAGCTGGAAAGACTGAGCTGAGACCAACAGGATCACAGCATCATAGAATTGTCAGGGCTGGAAGGGACCTCAAGGCTCAGCCAGTGCCAACCCCCCTGCCATGGCCAGGGACACCTCACACCACAGCAGGTTGCTCACAGCCACATCCAGCCTGGCTGCAAACACCTCCAGGCAGGAGGCTTCCACCACCTCCCTGGGCAACCTGGGCCAGGCTCTCACCACTCTCATGGGCAACAACTTCTTCCTCACAGCCAATCTCAATCTCCCCATTTCTAGTTCTGCTCCATCCCCCCCAGTCCTATCCCTCCCTGACACCCTCAAAAGTCCCTCCCCAGCTTTCTTGGAGCCCCCTGCAGATCCTGCAAGGCCACAATGAGGTCTCCTGGGAGCCTTCTCCTCTCCAGCCTGCACAACCCCAACTCTCTCAGTTTGTCCTCAGAGCAGAGCAGCTCCAGCCCTCTGCTCCTCCTCGTGGCCCTTCTCTGGACACCTTCCAGCACCTCCAGAGCCTTCCTGGCACAGAGGCTCCAGCACTGGCCCCAGAGCTGCAGCTGTGGTCTCAGCAGAGTGGAGCAGAGGGGCAGAATCCCCTCCCTGGCCCTGCTGCCCACACTTCTCTTGCTGCAGCCCAGGTTGAGGTTCAACAAGGCCAAGTGCCAGGTCCTGCACTTGAGTCACAACAACCCCCTGCAAAACTCCAGGCTTGAGGCAGAGTGGCTGCAGATAAGGCCTCAGGAACAGAAACAGGACCTGGTGTGTTGATTGACAGCTGCCTGAACATGAGGCAGCAGTGTGCCCAGGGGCTCAAGAAGGCCAAGTGCATCCTGGCCTGGGTCAGCACTAGTGTGGCCAGCAGGAGCAGGGAAGTCATTCTGCCCTGTGCCCAGCACTGGTGAGGCCACCTCCTAAATACTGGGGTTGCTTTTGGAGTCCTCACTCCCAGAAGGACACTGAGGGCTGGAGCATGCCCAGAGGAGGGCAACAAAGCTGGGGAAGAGTCTGGAGAAGAGGGCTGGGGAGGAGCAGCTGAGGGAGCTGGGGGAATTCAGTCTGGGGAGGAGCAGCTGAGGGAGCTGGGGGAATTCAGTCTGGGGAGGAGCAGCTGAGGGAGCTGGGGAATTCAGTCTGGAAAGGAGGTGGCATAGGGGAGGCCTTCTTGCTCTCTACAAGTCCCTGAAGGGAGGCTGGAGTGAGGTGGGTGCTGGGGGGCACTGCTGAGTGCCTCTTAGCTGTAGGCAAGAACATGAACAATGTAATTGTTCTGGATTTTGTTTGTCACTAGGAAGCTTTTGTGTCAAGATGTAAAAATAGTACTGAGCTCTCCTCCTCTGCAGCACAACATTTGTATGTTTGCAAAGTCTAATTAGTGCTAATTAGGTAACAACCCATGGTTAAAAAACCCCACATCCCACTAGGAGCAACCAATGGTCTTGGGCACTGCTAAGGCAAAGTAAAGGAATAATGTCTATCCAGAGCTGAGGGCAGGGGGTCAGGAAGGAAGGGACAGGGACAGCCTCTGCTCACTGTGCCCTGGGATAGGCCAAGGGGCAATGGATGGAAACTGCAGCACAGGAGGTTCCAGCTCAACATGAGGAGGAACTTCCATACTCTAAGCATCTCAGAGGCCTGGAGCAGGCTGCCCAGAGAGGTTGTGGAGTCTCCTTCTGTGGAGCCTTTCCATCCCTGTCTGGATGTGTTCCTGGGTGACCTGTGCTGGATTCTATGCTCCTGCTCTGGCTTGGACTGGAAGATGTCCAGAGGTCCCTTCCAACCCCTGACATCCTGTGAGCCTGTAAAGGAAGGAAGAGTATTTGGCAGCCTGCAGATTTTTAGTGAGGTGTTTCATGTCACAAACCACAGAATGGTTTGGCTTGAAAGGGACCTTTCAGAGCAGGGACACCTGTTGCTAGCCCAGGTTGCTCACAGCCTCATCCAACTGACCTTGAGCCCCTCCAGGCTGCAGACATCCACAGCCCCCCTGGGCAACCTGTTCCAGTGTCTTGCCTCTGACTGTGTATGTGTCTTGCCAGTGTTCAGTGGCTGTTCCATCACCCAGCTCAAAGCTATTGTCTCTCATCCTGGCACTCCCAGCCCTTGTCAGAGGTCCCTCCCCAGCTCTTCTGTAGCCTCCTTCAGGTACTGGAAGGCTGCTCTAAGGTCTCCTTGGAGCCTTCCCTTCTCCAGGCTGAACAGCCCCAACTCTTCAGCCTGTCCCCAGGGGAAGGTGCCCCAGCCTTTGCATTAGGATCATAAACATCAGAGAATCTCTTCAGTTAGGAAAGACCTCTGAGGCCATCAGCTCAAGCTGTCAAGCCAACACCACTGTGGCCATTCAACCATGCCACAGAGTGCCACAGCTACACATTTCAATCAATCCTTAAAGCAGGAACCAGAAGTTCTTAAGGAAGAGCTGCAGCTACACTGTGTGGAAGGGCCTGGAGCCCCTGGGCTAGAGGAGGGGCTGAGGGAGCTGGGGGTGTTCAGGCTGGAGAAGAGGAGGCTGAGGGAGACCTCTTTGCTCTCTGCAGCTCCATGAAGGGAGTTTGGAGCCAGGAGGGGACAGCCTCTGCTCCTTGGTGGCAAGGGAAAGGAGCAGAGGCAATGGTCCCAAGGTGCAGCAGGGGAGGCTCAGGCTGGATGCTAGGAACTATTTCTTGCCAGAGAGGGCTCTCAGCCATTGGAATGGTCTGCCCAGGGCAGTGCTGGAGTCCCCATCCCTGGGGGTGTTCCAACAGCTGTGGAGCTGGAGCTTAGGGACAGGGTTTGGTGTTGACCCTGCAGTGCTGGGTGGAGGAGCTTGGAGGTCTCTTCCAACCAGATGCTTTCTGTGATTCTGTGAATGCTTTTGTTTCTAATACCAATGCCAACAACAGAGAAGCTGAAACTCTTGGCAGCATCAGGCAAACTGACAAAGATTTTCTGGGAGGAGGGAGTTTGTGCACATTGCTCCTGCCCTTTGGTAATATGAACACACCAGAGATCAACTGGACAGAGACAAGGGAGAATCATCTCAGGTGGAAAAGACCTCTGAGATGATGGAGTCTAACTCTACCAAGGCTGGTGTTAAAGCCTGACCCTCAGCACCACAACTCTGCCTCTTCAAAACCCTTCCAGGGATGGGGCTTCAAGCACCTCCATGAGCAGCCTGTACCAGGAGCTGAGAACCATTTTGGTGGAGCAATTTCTTCTAGAGTCCAACCTAATCCTCCCCTTGTGAAGGGGAATAGAATAGAATAGAATAGAATAGACCAGGTTGGAAGAGACCTTCATGATCATCACGTCCAACCCATCATCCAACACCACCTAATCAAGTAACCCATGACACCAAGCACCCTATCAAGTCTCCTCCTGAACACCTCCAGTGATGGTGACTCCACCACCTCCCTGGGCAGCACATCCCAATGGGCAATCACTCTAGTTGGGAAGAATTTCTTCCTAACCTCCAAACTAAACCTCCCCTGGCACAGCCTGAGACTGTGTCCTCTTGTTCTGGTGCTGGCTGCCTGGGAGAAGAGACCAACCTCTGCCTGTCTACAACCTCCCTTCAGGGAGTTGGAGACAGCAATGAGGTCTCTCCTGAGCCTCCTCTTCTCCAGGCTGAGCAACCCCAGCTCCCTCAGCCTCTCCTCACAGGGCTGTGTTCCAAACCCCTCCCCAACTTTGTTGCCCTTCTCTGGACACCTTCCAGCAAGTCAACCTCCTTCCTAAACTGAGGAGCCCAGAACTGGACACAGGACTCAAGGTGTGGCCTAACCAGTGCAGTGTCCAGGGGCACAATGACCTCCCTGCTCCTGCTGGCCACACTCTTCCTGATGCAGGCCAGGATGCCATTGGCCCTCCTGGCTGCCTGGGCACACTGCAGGCTCATGTTCAGCCTGCCATCAACCAGCACCCCAGGTCCCTCTCTGCCTGGCTGCTCTCAGCCACTCTGACCCCAGCCTCTAGCACTGCCTGGGGTTGCTGTGGCCAATGTGCAGCACCTGGCACTTGGATGTGTTCAATCTCCTGCCCTTGGACTCTGCCCATCTGTCCAGCCTGTTGAGGCCCCTCTGCAGAGCCTCTCTACCCTCCAGCAGATCAACTCCTGCCCCCAGCTTGGTGTCACCTGCAAATTTACTGATGATGGACTCAATGCCCTCATCCAGATCATCAGTGAAGATACTGAACAGGATGGGGCCCAGCACTGCTCCCTGGGGCACAGCACTGGGGCCTGGCTGCCAGCTGGCTGTGGCACCATTCACCACCACTCTCTGGGCTCAGCCTCCAGCCACTTCCTAACCCAGCTGTGATAGCATCCATGGAGATGTCTATGGATCTGTCACGAGCCCATTGGTATGTTGCATCTCTGCCTTGATGTCCTGACGAATCGTGAGCCCACCGAGCTAAGAACATCTCACCTCGGTGTCTCCAGTCGAGATCAAGATTAGAGTCCATGGCTGCTTGAGACACTCTTGCAGCCAGATCTGCCTGATGGTTGTGTTGCTGTTCCTCAGTAGCTTTGCTCTCAGGAATGTGAGCATCGATGTGTCTCACCTTCACTGGAATTCTCTCGATTCGATCAGCAATGTCCTGCCACAGGTCGGCTGCCCAAATGGGTTTTCCTTTCCTCTGCCAACCACTCTTCTTCCAGTTCTTTAGCCAACCCCACAGAGCATTGGCTACCATCCATGAGTCGGTGTAGAGATAAAGCTTTGGCCATCTCTCACGTTCAGCCACGTCGAGAGCTAGCTGGACAGCTTTTACCTCTGCGAACTGACTGCATTCTCCTTCTCCATCCTTCGCCTCTGCAACTCGGCGTGTTGGACTCCACACTGCAGACTTCCACCTCCGCTTGTTCCCAACCAGACGACAGGAACCGTCTGTGAACAAAGCATCTTTCTTTCCATCATCAGAAAGGTCATTGTAAGGAGGAGCTTCCTCAGCACGAGTTACTTTCTCCTCTGGAGGTTTGGCACAGTTGGTACCTTCAGGCCAACTTGTCAGGGACTATTCTTCTGAGCCAGTAGTGCCTCCAGGAGGATCTGCTCCATGATCTTTCCAGGCACAGAGGTGAGACTGACTGGCCTGGAGTTCCCTGGTTCCTCCTTCTTACCCTTTTTGCAGATGGGGGCAATGTTTCCCCTTTTCCAGTCTGTGGGGACTGCCCCAGACTGCCAGGACTTTTGAAATAGAATAGAGAGGGGTTTAGCAACCTCCTCTGCCAGTTCTCTCAGTACCTGTGGGTGTATCCCATGGGGTCCCATGGACTTGAACACTTCCAGGTTCTTCAGGTGATCACCAACCTGATCTTCACTTCCCATGGGCAGTTCTTCCTCCCCGTCCCTGGCATTGTCTTCCATAACATCAGGAGTGTGGCTGGAGGCCCTTGCAGTGAAGACTGAGGTAAAGAAGTTATTGAGTACCTCAGCCTTTTCCTCATCACTTGTGGCCATGTCACCAGTTTCCTTTCTGAGGGGGCCCACACCTTCCCTAGGCTGCTTCTTCCCATTCATATGCCTGTAGAAGTTCTTAGTGTTCCCTTTAACCTCCCTGGCTAGATTCAATTCCAACTCTGCTTTGGCTTTCCTAACCAGGACTCTTGCTGCTCAGGCAGCTTCCTTATCTCCCCCCTGTTCTAGCTGTCCTTCTCTTTCGGAAAGCATGGACGGACTCCCATGTTGGTGAGGCAGGAATCGTTTATTGGCACAGAACAAGCAGCTTATATAGGAAAAATCGGGCAGGGTAAGCAATTCCCTGACATTCTTGCACCACTGCTGCTAATTGGGCTTTCTCATTTGATATGCAGCTGTCCATTGTTATCTTCATCCCATGTCAGGTTGGTCTTCTCCAGTATGGAGGCAAGCATCCTCTTGTCTGGCACGTCAGGTTGTCTACCACGGTCAGCTCTTCTTTATCACCAAGCCATCCTTCCAGTATCAGTGGCCTGTTGTTCTTTCTCGTCCTGAAACCTTCCATAGATACTTTCTGCTTTCCTACACCAATGGGCAATCACTCTCTGTGTGTAGAACTTCCTCCTAACCTCCAGCCTAAACCTCCCCTGGCACAGCCTGAGACTGTGTCCTCTTGTTCTGGGGCTGGTTGCTAGAGAGAAGAGACCAGCCTCTGCCTGTCCACAACCTCCCTTCAGGTATTTGTGGAGAGCAATAAGGTCACCCCTGAGCCTCCTCCTCTCCAGGCTAAGCAACCCCAGCTCCCTCAGCCTCTCCTCACAGGGCTGTGTTCCAAGCCCCTCACCAACTTTGTTGCCCTTCTCTGGACCCCTTCCAGCAAGTCAACCTCCTTCCTAAACTGAGGGGCCCAGAACTGGACACAGGACTCAAGTGGCACCATTCACCACTGTTGGGGATCGTTTTGAGCAAGAGGGGACATGGGTCCCAGCAACACCTGTGCAATTCAGGCCTTGAAGAATTCTCTGTTGATAATAGAGCGGTGGAGTAGGAGCTCCACCAAGCCAGTGCCACCAGGACATCTGTGGTACTGCTCTGTGTCCTTTGCATGGTACCCATTGCTCAGCTCACAGGCTTGGAGCTGGCAGGTGTCAGAGCCTTGGAGCTCTCAGCTGTGAGGGAAGGTTCAGGAGAAGGTCGGAGCCTGGAGCGGGGCCCAGCTCAACCGAGCACCATGGTCCACCAGGACACATCTCCCCTGCTTCCCCCCTCCTCACAGCCCAGGCTGCAGCTCAGCTCCCTGCCAGGGGTGCCCCATGGACGATGACCACGATGCCCCTGCCCTGTGGGGCTGCAGCTCCTTCAGCAGACGCAGCGCTGCCCAGGGGCCGGGCCAGGACCCTATGGACTGGGCTGGCCTCTGGCTCTTCTGAGGCCTCCCTGGTGCCAGTGGTGCTTTGCTGATGCTCTGCTGTGCACACACAGGTACAAGAGTCAGCCTCCTGCCCTCCTGTCATCCTCCTCATCCTCACCAGCCCCTCGGCTCCTGGCAGAGGAGACTCTGCTCAAGCCAATGGCACACCCATGGGCTCGCCCTGCCCTTCCTCTCAAGCCTGTGCAGATCAGGCTCTGCCCTAGATGCTGCTCCAGGTGCCCACAAGTGGATGGGGTGGCAGAAAGAGGAGAGCAGAGCATGCAGCAACACCCAAAAGGACTGAAGCCCAGTCTCCTGCCATGAACTGTCCACATGGCCCTCGTGGGAGCGTGGTGCCAAGCTTGCTGAGCAAGAAGGGCAAAGCCAGAAAGGAGCATCTGAGACAGTCCCAAGGCAGAGGCTCCATCTGGGGCTCATCCAGGAGCTGGGTGCTTGAGGAATGGCACTGCAGCAGATGTGGCTGGGCTCTGAATTCCCCAGAACAGCCCTCAGGAGGTCACCCAGAGCCTCCTCAGCTTGCAGTGCCAGAGAGGAGAGCAGCGGTGCTGCCCTGCCTAGCACAGCTTCACCATCAGCCTGACCCCAGCAGCTCCTGGGGCAAAGCTGAGGCTCATTTGGCACAGCTGAGGCAAATTGCCCAGGCCCTTCCCTTGTCCCTGGTCCCCCCTGCCAGGAGCCATCCTCACTGCTTCCCCAGGCAGGGCAGACAGGAGCTGGCTTTGGTTGCACTGCTGGCTGTGCCAAGCCACAGTTTCACCAGGGCCTTGCTCCACCCAGCTGGGGCATGAGGACTGCTGGAGCTCCAGAGAATGAGGCCCTGGAGAGCTGGGGGCTGGGCTCCCTGCTGAGCCCCCACTCAGGACAGCCGAGAGCAAAGCCTCAGCCTCGTCCTGGGCTGTGGGCTGCTCAGGCTTGGCCTCGACCTGCTGATCCTGCAGCCTTTTCTGGCCCCCAGACAGCTGCAGCAGCTCTGGAGGCAGCTGCTCCCCCGGGGCAGGAGGAGGCAGCAGCAAGGTGCTGCGGCAGTCGAAGCCTTCCAGCGCCCTCAGGATCTGTGCATGGGGAGGAGAAACCACCCCTGGGAGGCACTGCTGGAGCTCCAGCCCGGCCCGGCCACGGCCACAGCCCCGGCCCCGGCCACTGCCACAGCCCCAGCCCCAGCCCCAGCCCCAGCCCCGGCCCCAGCCCCGGCCACTGCCACAGCCCCGGCCCCGGCCACAGCCCCAGCCCCGGCCCCAGCCCCAGCCCCAGCCCCGGCCACTGCCACAGCCATAGCCCCAGCCCCAGCCCCGGCCCCAGCCACAGCCACCCCCCCGGCCCAGCCAGCTTCCCCCTGTTGCCTTCCTCTCGACTGCAGGACCAGCCAAGCCCCTCCACAGCCTGCCAGCAGAAGAGGCTCACTCTGAACCACCACCCCCAGGCTGTGCCCTGCCTCCTGTCTCCATCTCCCTGGCACGAGGCTGGGAACACTGCGGTGCCCTGAAGCTGCACAAGGTGGATGTGGGGAGCAGAGCTCCGCTCTTTACCTGCTCCTCAGCAAGGTACTGCTGGTCAAACTCCAAGGAGTACAACTCGATGGGGAACTCACAAGGGTTCTTCACCACCACTGTGCCCTGTGCCCCGGGGCTGGATGGCAGCACTGGCCCCAGCTCCAGCACTTCAGGCTGGAACTCCAGGCGTGGCTCCAGCCCACTGCCCGAGACCAGCAGCTGGAGGTGCTGGCTGCTCTGGCAAATGTTGATCTTCAGCTGGCTCAGGTAGGGCTTCTGAAAAGAGAAAAGTGCAGAAGCTCCTCCATGAAGTGCCAGGGCCTCAAACTCAGCCTGTGCCCCGAGGCCAGGGCTGGCAGCAGCACCTCTCAGCTTGTAGGGAGCTAGGACCCAGCGGGCGGAGGATCTGGCGCGGTACGGGACGCGAGGGCCCCGCCCCTGCCAGCCAATAGCCTTCAGCTGACGGTGCCGGCAGCCGGCAGTGACGCACACCGCAGCTATATAGTGCTGCGGCGCTCACGGGCAGAGGCCGTTTGCCCTCCGCGCGTTGGTGTCTGCGAGCCCATGGACCGAGCGGCCTGGGGTTGGCCGCCGTGCCGGTCCTGAACCAGGTCGCCGCGCCTGCGACAGGCAGCAGAGCTGAATGGAGACCAGAAAGCAGGACAAGGAGGGCTGCTTGAAACCGGAGAAGGCAGAGTCAGGCTCAGGGAAGGGAGACACTTGGGATGCTGAGTGCTGAGCCCCTGGCCCAGGTTGCCCCACGGGGGAGATGCCCCACAGCAGCACAGGGCTTTGCCTTGCGTTTTGGAGAGGGAACCTGGAGCAAAGAGCTGCTCAGCATAGCCCAGGGCCCTTTGATCCCCCAGGAGCCAGGTGGGAGAGCTGCTGCCCTGCCAGGAGAGCAGAGCAGGCTGCTGGCTCAGGAGTCCTGCTGCCAGCAGCTGAACCTCTCCCTGCTCTCTGGGCACCTCCAGCTCTCCTCAGCTGCCCTGCAGCAGAGCTCCTTGGAGCCTGCCCCATCAGAGGAGGTCTTTCAGCACTCCCTCTCCCAGCAGCTCCACAGAAGGCTGCTGGCTCTGTGGAGCAAGGGCTCACTGCTGACTCTGCAGAAGCTTCTCTCCTGGAGGCAATAGTCACCATACACGTTATATGGTCTTTTGGGACGGACGTCAGTCCATCCCTGAGAGCTGCTTTGTATCCCAACTGGCACTTTCCCCCAACCTTCTAACACTTGCTCAAAACCTTGCTGTCCTTTAAACACACCTCCAACCACAATACAGGTTCGAGTCCAGTTCCTCGATGCGTTGCCAACCTGCTGAGAGCCCAATGATCGCAGCTCTTGGGGATCATACGGTAACCGCTGAGGCAGTCCCTTAGTCAATAATGCACTACAATTTGCCACTTCACTCTCATTACTACAACTATTACTACTATCATTAACAAACATATTTACATCAAATCTGGGTATCCCTATCAGACATGTCTGAAAAGGTTCACCCACAGTCTGAAGGCTCAAACAAAATTCATTGCTGCCTGTCCTGTTGGGCCATGTTCCCTAGACAAGGCACAAAGCTTAAGCTGAACTGGATAGAATGCTCTAACAGAGCTGGCATAATGCATGGTCAGAGAGAACAGACATTGTAAAGAAGAACTTAGATCTTAACAGTTCTGATCTTTGCATTTCACTCCTCTTACTGACAGAGAAGACTTGCTTCTGCCTGAACACATTGCACACAGAGGTTGAGGCACAACTGCAATCCTCAGCACTGTCTCTTGCAATCTGCTTTAGGGTTATCTTGCATCTTTATTTTCTCTAGGATGGTCAAAAATCATGAATTGTTTAATGGCAGCAAGATTTCTTTCATCTGTAAAGGTAGATCTGGCCAGGCTCTAGCTTCACAGACAGAAAACTTGCAGGCAATCAGCAAGAGCAAAAGAGCTCCATTGCTGTGCCCAACATAAAATTACCCATAATAATGTGTTTTTGCTCATCCTGGTAACACCGATCTCTTATTGGGACCATTGGAAAAACACCTTTTTTGTTTTGCTATGGGCTATTCTCTCTTCCCCCTTTTTCTTTGTTTGTTTGTTTGTTTGTTGATGTTTTCAGCCCAAAATGCAAATGCATGTTGTGTTGTTATGAGCTTTGATTTTCCCTCTAGGTGTGTAAAATTACAGCAAACTGCTGAGATAACAGATAAGTCCCTGTGAACATTTCCTCTAATCACTCAGCCAACCATAACATTCAGTCCTAATTCACCTGGTGCTGTGGTACATGCTTCTGGGTGATGCTTTTGATCCCAGATTATCATAGCAGCTATTGTGATCCATGTTCGACGGCATGGGAAGTGCTGCTTCCTCTTAGTCTTGATTCTTCTGCACATTAGCGAAGGAATACTTGTTACAATTAAACCCTCTTTACTACAAACCTTAACTACATTACATGGAGCTCCTTTGAAATGCCAAGGCACGCAGCTAAGAAGGTTCCAACCGAAAGAGAATCTTACAATGTGAACTCATGACTAAGTACTTACACCTTACTGCAATCACTGTGTACTAAGTACCTGTAAATACCAAACGCTTGCCGTGCATTATGCTTACCAGGAAAACTCAGCACAGCTCTAAATAACAAAGCTCTGAGAGACATCGCAATCAGAAGTGAAGCAATTAGCACTGTTGCTTTCAATCAGAACAGAGCCATGGGCGACAGTAGCCGTACCAGAGACCGCTGGGGGTGTGGGGGGGTGTAGTGCAGCTGGAGCCGCTGGGGGGGGGGGTCCGCTGGTGCCTGCCACCGCCGGGGGGGTTCCGCTGGTGCCTGCCACCGGGGCCAGCGCTACGGTCGGTGCTGCCTGTGTCATCGGAGCTGTCGGTGCCGCCTCGGCCGGAGCTGTCGGCGCCCGCGGGGGCCATCGGGGGTCGCGGGAGGGCTGTGCTCGTAAGAATGCCGTAACCGCGAGCCTCCAAGCGCTCCTTGTTCTCTAAGGGGGGCCGTAACGCAAAGTCGGCGCTGTGTCATAGTATCATCATAGTATCATAGTATCACAGGATCAGTCAGGGCTGGAAGGGACCACAAGGATCATCTGGTTCCAACCCCCCTGCCATGGGCAGGGACACCCCACACTAGATCAGCCTGGCCAGAGCCTCATCCAGCCTGGCCTTAAACACCTCCAGGGACAGGGCCCCAACCACCTCCCTGGACAACCCATTCCAGGGCTTCACCACTCTCATGGGGAAGAACTTCCTCCTCACCTCCAGCCTCAATCTCCCCACCTCCAGCTTCATTCCATTCCCCCTAGTCCTATCACTGCCTAAGATCCTGAGCAGTCCCTCCCCAGCCTTCCTGTAGCCCCCTTCAGATCCTGGAAGGCCACAATGAGGTCACCTGGGAGCCTTCTCTTCTGCAGACTGAACAGCCCCAACTCCCTCAGTCTGTCCTCATAGCAGAACAGCTCCAGCCCTCTGCTCATCCTCGTGGCCCTTCCCTGGACACCTTCCAGCACCTCCAGATCCCTCTTGTCATAGGGGCTCCAGAGCTGGACACAGTACTCCAGGTGGGGTCTCACCAGGGCTGAGTAGAGGGGGAGGATCACAGTATCACAGTATCACAGTATCACAGTATCACAGTATCACTTAGGTTGGAAAGGACCTCGAGGATCATCGAGTCCAACCTATCAACACAGACCCCATGCCTAGACCATGGCACCAAGTGCCACGTCCAATCTCCTCTTGAACGCCTCCAGGGTCGATGACTCCACCGCCTCCCTGGGCAGCCCGTTCCAATGACGAACGACTCGCTCGGTGAAGAACTTTCTCCTCACCTCGAGTCTAAACCTCCCCTGGCACAGCTTGAGACTGTGTCCTCTTGTTCTGGTGCTGGGTGCCTGGGAGAAGAGGCCAACCCCTTCCTGGCTACAACCACCCTTTAGGTAGCTGTAGAGGGCAATGAGGTCACCCCTGAGCCTCCTCTTCTCCAGGCTAAACAATCCCAGCTCCCTCAGCCTCTCCTCACAGGGCTGTGCTCGAGGCCTCTCCCCAGCCTTGTTGCCCTTCTCTGGACACCTTCAAGTCTCTCAATGTCCTTCTGAAACTGAGGGGCCCAGAACTGGACACAGGACTCAAGGTGCGGCCTAACCAGAGCAGAGTACAGGGGCACTATGACCTCCCTGCTCCTGCTGGCCACACTATTCCTAATGCAGGCCAGGATGCCATTGGCCCTCCTGGCCACCTGGGCACACTGCTGGCTCATATTCAGGTGGCTGTCAATCAGCACCCCCAGGTCCCTCTCTGTTTGGGAGCTCTCAGCCACTCTGACCCCAGCCTGTAGCTCTGCCTGGGATTGCCGTAGCCAAAGTGCAGCCCCTGGCACTTGGACTTGTTGAATGCCATCCCATTGGACTCTGCCCATCTGTCCAGTCGGTCGAGGTCCCTCTGCAGAGCCCTTCTGTCCTCTGACTGACCAACATCTGCCCCTAACTTGGTGTCATCTGCAAACTTGCCGATGACTGACTCTACCCCCTCATCCAGATCATCGATGAAGATGTTGAAGAGGACAGGGCCCAGCACTGACCCCTGGGGGGCACCACTGGTGCCTGGCTGCCAGCTGGCTGTGGCACCATTCACCACCACTCTCTGGGCTCAGCCTCCAGCCAGTCCCTAACCCAGCTCAGAGTGCTGCTGTCCCAGCCAGGGGCTGACAGCTTGGCCAGGAGCTTGCTGTGGGGGATGGTGTCAAAGGCCTTGCTGAAGTCCAGGCAGAGCACATCCACAGCCTGCCCCACACCCACCAGGCAGTCACCTGGTCATAGAAGGAGATCAGGTTGGAGAGGCAGGACCTGCCCCTCCTGAATCCATGCTGGCTGGACCTGAGCCCTTGGCCGTCCTTCAGGTGCGCAGTTATTGCTGCCAGGACAATCTGCTCCATCACTTTCCCTGGCACTGAGCTCAGGCTGCCAGGCCTGGAGTTTCCAGGTTCCTCCATCCAACCCTTCTTGTGGATGGGGACCACATTGGCCAGTTTCAGTCACCTGGGACCTCACCTGTGAGCCAGGACTGGAGGAAAATGATGCAGAGTGGCCTAGCTAGCACATCCGCCAGCTCTCTCAGCACCCTAGGATGGATCCCATCCGGTCCCATGGACTTGTGAGTGTCCAAGTGGCTCAGCAGGTCCCCAACTAATTCCTCATGGATTTTCGGGGCATTACACTGCTCCCCGACCCCATTGCCCAGCTCAGGAGGCCACTCCTCCTGAGCTCCTCCTGCCTTGCTGTTAAACACTGAGGCACAGAAGGTGTTCAGTACCTCAGCCTTTGCCTCCTCTTCAGTCACAGTGTTCCCCTCCAGGTCCAACAGGGAGTGCAGGTTCTTCCTGCCCTTCTTCTTAGTGTTGATATATTTATAACAATGCTTTTTATTGTCTTTGTCAGAGGTGTTCAGCTTCAGTTCCAGCTGGGCCTTAGCCTCCCTAATTTTATTCCTACATAATCTAACAGCTTCCTTGAACATACCTGGAGAAGCCTTCCCCTCCTTCCAAAGGTGATACAGCCTCCTCTTCCCCCTTAACTCCTCCAGGAGCTGCTTGCTCATCCAGGCCGGTCGCCTTCCCCGCCGGCTCGCCTTCCGGCACGTGGGAACCGCCAGTTCCTGTGCCTTCAAGAGCTCCTGTTTGAAGTAGGTCCAAGCCTCCTGGACCCCTTGGTTCATGAGGGCTGGTACCCAGGGGACTTTACAAACAAGTTTCTTAAATAGGCTGAAGTTTGCCCTCCTGCAGTCCAAGGTGAAGGTCCTGCTGGTGCTCCTCCCTAGCTCCCTGCATATTGAAACCTTCACTATCTCGTGGTCACTGCACCCTAGGCAGCCTCCCACCATCACGTCTCCCACCAGCCCTTCCCTATTGGAGCACAGCAGGTCAAGCAGAGCCTGGCCCCTGGTAGGCTCACTTAACAGCTGTGTCAGGAAGCTGTCCTCCATTCGCTCCAGGAACCTTCTGGACTGCCTCCTCCCTGCTGAATGAAGTTCCCAGCAGATATCTGGCAGGTTGAAGTCACCAACAAGGACAAGATCTGATGATCTTGAGACGGCCTCCAGCTGCTTGTAGAATACTTCATCAGCCTCCTCATCCTGGTTGGGTGGTCTGTAACAGATTCCAATCAGGATGTCAGACTTGTTAGGCTGTCCTCTGATTTTGACCCACAGGCTCTCAACTCCCTCATCTTCCACCTCAAGTTGTGTGGCAGAGAGTGACTCTCTAATACACAGAGCCACCCCTCCTCCTCTCCTCCCTCGCCTGTCTCTCCTACAGAGCCTGTAACCCCCCAGTGCAGCACTCCAATCGTGGGTGCTGTCCCACCATGTTTCTGAGATGGTGACTACATCATAGTCGCCCTGATGGATCAGGACCTCCAGCTCCTCTTGCTTGTTGCCCAGGCTGCCTGCATTGGTGTACATGCACTGCAGCTGGGTTCCTGACTTCTCAACTGACCCTACCTTGTGCCCTACTCTTACCTCTGCAGAGGGACCGATTGCCTCACCCACCCCCTTCAGACCTAGTTTAAAGCCCTCCTAATGAGCCCTGCCAACTCCAGTGCCAGGACTCTCTTACCCCTTCTAGATAGATGCACCCCATCGAGACCCAGCAGGTCAGGTGTGGTGAAAGTTGTCCCATGGTCAAAGAACCCAAAGTTCTGCCTCTGGCACCATCCCCTGAGCCAATTGTTGATGGTGTGGGTTCTCCCATTCCTCTCAGTGTACACCCCTGCCACTGAGGGAACTGAGCAGAACACCACTTGAGCTCCTGCCCCATCAATCAATTGTCCAAGGGCCCTGAACTCCTTCTTAATCGCCCTGGTGCCCTTCCTGTCAATCTCATCGCTCCCAGCCTGTATTACCAGCAGAGGGGAATAGTCAGAGGGCTGGATTCATTTAGGGAGTCTCTTTGCAATGTCCCTAACCCCTGCCCCTGGTAGGGAGCAGACCTCCCTGTGGGATGGGTCGGGACGACATAAGAGTCCCTCAGTACCCCCCAGGAGAGAGTCCCCAACAACTATAACCCTTCTCCTTTTCTTTGTGGAGCTGGTCGTTATAGCTGGTGAGGACCGCTTGGGCTTAGGCTCCCCTCTGGATGGCTGCTCCTCAGCCTCAGCCCTCTCATCCTTACTGCCCTCAGCCTGCAGGGCCTCATACTTATTATGCAAGGGCAGCGGAGGAGGAGGAGAGGGCCGGGGTGGATTTCTCTTGCCACCCCTGGCAGGGACCTGTATCCATCCCTCTCTGCTTCCAGGGACCCTTCCCTCAGCAGGGGAGATCTGCAGAGCCTTCTCCCTTGCCCTGCTAGCCACACTTCTCCTGATATAGCCCAGGACCTGATTGGCTTTGCGGGCTGCAAGTGCACTCTGAGAGCTCATGTTGAGCTTTTTGTCCCCCAGCACCCCCAAGTCTCTCTCCTCAGGGCTGCTTTCCAGCCAGTCACTGCCCAGCCTGCATTTGTGCCTGGGATTGCCTCGACCCAGATGCAGGACCCTGCACTTGCTCTTGTTGAACCTCCTGAGGTTGGCTTGTGCCCACCTCTCCAGCCTGTCCAGCTCCCTCTGGATGGCCTCCCTTCCCTCCAGCTGTCTGCTGCACCACACAGCTTGGTGTCATCAGCAACCCTGCTGAGGGTGCACTCAATGCCACTGTCCATGGCACCCACAAAGATGTTGAACAAGACAGGTCCCAGGACTGATCCCTGAGGGACTCTGCTTGTCCCTGGCCTCCACTGGGACATGGAGCCATTGACAGCCACTCTTTGGGTGCAGCCATCAAGCCAGTTCCTTATCCATCTAGTGGTCACCCATCAAACCCATGTGTCACCAGCCTGGAGCCCAGGATGTGGTGTGGGACAGTGTTGAAGGCTTTGCTCAGCTCCAGGTAAATGACATCAGTTGCTCTCCCCTCAGCTATTGATGTTGTCACCTGCTCAGAGAAGGCCACCAGGTTGGTCAGGCAGGATTTGCCCTTGGCAAAGCCATGCTGACTGTTCCCAATCACCTCTTCACTATTATTCTGAGCCAGTAGTGCCTCCAGGAGGATCTGCTCCATGATCTTTCCAGGCACAGAGGTGAGACTGACTGGCCTGGAGTTCCCTGGTTCCTCCTTCTTACCCTTTTTGCAGATGGGGGCAATGTTTCCCCTTCTCCAGTCTGTGGGGACTGCCCCAGACTGCCAGGACTTTTGAAATATAATAGAGAGGGGTTTAGCAACCTCCTCTGCCAGTTCTCTCGGCACCCATGGGTGTATCCCGTCAGGTCCCATGGACTTGAACACTTTCAGGTTCTTCAGGTGATCACCAACCTGATCCTCACTTCCCATGGGCAGTTCTTCCTCCCCGTCCCTGGCTTTGACTTCCATAACATCAGGAGTGTGGCTGGAGGCCCTTGCAGTGAAGACTGAGGTAAAGAAGCTATTGAGTATCTCAGCCTTTTCCTCATCACTTGTGGCCATGTCACCAGTTTCCTTTCTGAGGGGGCCCACACTATCCCTAGGCTTCTTCTTCCCATTCATATGCCTGTAGAAGTTCTTAGTGTTCCCTTTAACCTCCCTGGCTAGATTCAATTCAAACTCTGCTTTGGCTTTCCTAACCAGGACTCTTGCTGCTCGGGCAGCTTCCTTATCTCCCCCCTGTTCTAGCTGTCCTTCTCTTTCGGAAAGCATGGACGGACTCCCATGTTGGTGAGGCAGGAATCGTTTATTGGCACAGAACAAGCAGCTTATATAGGAAAAATCGGGCAGGGTAAGCCCGAAGAAGGAGAATCCAGTCAGTTCACAGAGGTAAAAGCTGTCCAGCTAGCTCTTGACGTGGCTGAACGTGAGAGATGGCCAAAGCTTTATCTCTACACCGACTCATGGATGGTAGCCAATGCTCTGTGGGGTTGGCTAAAGAACTGGAAGAAGAGTGGTTGGCAGAGGAAAGGAAAACCCATTTGGGCAGCCGACCTGTGGCAGGACATTGCTGATCGAATCGAGAGAATTCCAGTGAAGGTGAGACACATCGATGCTCACATTCCTAAGAGCAAAGCTGCTGAGGAACAGCAACACAACCATCAGGCAGATCTGGCTGCAAGAGTGTCTCAAGCAGCCATGGACTCTAATCTTGATCTCGACTGGAGACACCGAGGTGAGATATTCTTAGCTCAGTGGGCTCACGATTCGTCAGGACATGAAGGCAGAGATGCAACATACCAATGGGCTCGTGACAGATCCATAGACATTTCCATGGATGCTATCACAGCTGGGTTAGGAAGTGGCTGGAGGCTGAGCCCAGAGAGTGGTGGTGAATGGTGCCACAGCCAGCTGGCAGCCAGGCACCAGCGGTGTGCCCCAGGGAGCAGTGCTGGGCCCCATCCTGTTCAGTATCTTCACTGATGATCTGGATGAGGGCATTGAGTCCATCATCAGTAAATTTGCAGGTGACACCAAGCTGGGGGCAGGAGTTGATCTGCTGGAGGGTAGAGAGGCTCTGCAGAGGGGCCTCAACAGGCTGGACAGATGGGCAGAGTCCAAGGGCAGGAGATTGAACACATCCAAGTGCCAGGTGCTGCACATTGGCCACAGCAACCCCAGGCAGTGCTAGAGGCTGGGGTCAGAGTGGCTGAGAGCAGCCAGGCAGAGAGGGACCTGGGGTGCTGGTTGATGGCAGGCTGAACATGAGCCTGCAGTGTGCCCAGGCAGCCAGGAGGGCCAATGGCATCCTGGCCTGCATCAGGAAGAGTGTGGCCAGCAGGAGCAGGGAGGTCATTGTGCCCCTGGACACTGCACTGGTTAGGCCACACCTTGAGTCCTGTGTCCAGTTCTGGGCTCCTCAGTTTAGGAAGGAGGTTGAGTTGCTGGAAGGTGTCCAGAGAAGGGCAACAAAGTTGGGGAGGGGTTTGGAACACAGCCCTGTGAGGAGAGGCTGAGGGAGCTGGGGTTGCTTAGCCTGGAGAAGAGGAGGCTCAGGAGAGACCTCATTGCTGTCTCCAACTCCCTGAAGGGAGGTTGTAGACAGGCAGAGGTTGGTCTCTTCTCCCAGGCAGCCAGCACCAGAACAAGAGGACACAGTCTCAGGCTGTGCCAGGGGAGGTTTAGTTTGGAGGTTAGGAAGAAATTCTTCCCAACTAGAGTGATTGCCCATTGGGATGTGCTGCCCAGGGAGGTGGTGGAGTCACCATCACTGGAGGTGTTCAGGAGGAGACTTGATAGGGTGCTTGGTGTCATGGGTTAGTTGATTAGGTGGTGTTGGATGATGGGTTGGACGTGATGATCATGAAGGTCTCTTCCAACCTGGTCTATTCTATTCTATTCTATTCTATTCTATTCTATTCTATTCTATTCTCCTTCACAAGGGGAGGATTAGGTTGGACTCTAGAAGAAATTGCTCCACCAAAATGGTTCTCAGCTCCTGGTACAGGCTGCTCATGGAGGTGCTTGAAGCCCCATCCCTGGAAGGGTTTTGAAGAGGCAGAGTTGTGGTGCTGAGGGTCAGGCTTTAACACCAGCCTTGGTAGAGTTAGACTCCATCATCTCAGAGGTCTTTTCCACCTGAGATGATTCTCCCTTGTCTCTGTCCAGTTGATCTCTGGTGTGTTCATATTACCAAAGGGCAGGAGCAATGTGCACAAACTCCCTCCTCCCAGAAAATCTTTGTCAGTTGTGCCTGATGCTGCCAAGAGTTTCAGCTTCTCTGTTGTTGGCATTGGTGTTAGAAACAAAAGCATTCACAGAATCACAGAAAGCATCTGGTTGGAAGAGACCTCCAAGCTCCTCCACCCAGCACTGCAGGGTCAACACCAAACCCTGTCCCTAAGCTCCAGCTCCACAGCTGCTGGAACACCCCCAGGGATGGGGACTCCAGCACTGCCCTGGGCAGACCATTCCAATGGCTGAGAGCCCTCTCTGGCAAGAAATAGTTCCTAGCATCCAGCCTGAGCCTCCCCTGCTGCACCTTGGGACCATTGCCTCTGCTCCTTTCCCTTGCCACCAAGGAGCAGAGGCTGTCCCCTCCTGGCTCCAAACTCCCTTCATGGAGCTGCAGAGAGCAAAGAGGTCTCCCTCACCTTCCTCTTCTCCAGCCTGAACACCCCCAGCTCCCTCAGCCCCTCCTCTAGCCCAGGGGCTCCAGGCCCTTCCACACAGTGTAGCTGCAGCTCTTCCTTAAGAACTTCTGGTTCCTGCTTTAAGGATTGATTGAAATGTGTAGCTGTGGCACTCTGTGGCATGGTTGAATGGCCACAGTGGTGTTGGCTTGACAGCTTGAGCTGATGGCCTCAGAGGTCTTTCCTAACTGAAGAGATTCTCTGATGTTTATGATCCTAATGCAAAGGCTGGGGCACCTTCCCCTGGGGACAGGCTGAAGAGTTGGGGCTGTTCAGCCTGGAGAAGGGAAGGCTCCAAGGAGACCTTAGAGCAGCCTTCCAGTACCTGAAGGAGGCTACAGAAGAGCTGGGGAGGGACCTCTGACAAGGGCTGGGAGTGCCAGGATGAGAGACAATAGCTTTGAGCTGGGTGATGGAACAGCCACTGAACACTGGCAAGACACATACACAGTCAGAGGCAAGACACTGGAACAGGTTGCCCAGGGGGGCTGTGGATGTCTGCAGCCTGGAGGGGCTCAAGGTCAGTTGGATGAGGCTGTGAGCAACCTGGGCTAGCAACAGGTGTCCCTGCTCTGAAAGGTCCCTTTCAAGCCAAACCATTCTGTGGTTTGTGACATGAAACACCTCACTAAAAATCTGCAGGCTGCCAAATACTCTTCCTTCCTTTACAGGCTCACAGGATGTCAGGGGTTGGAAGGGACCTCTGGACATCTTCCAGTCCAAGCCAGAGCAGGAGCATAGAATCCAGCACAGGTCACCCAGGAACACATCCAGACAGGGATGGAAAGGCTCCACAGAAGGAGACTCCACAACCTCTCTGGGCAGCCTGCTCCAGGCCTCTGAGATGCTTAGAGTATGGAAGTTCCTCCTCATGTTGAGCTGGAACCTCCTGTGCTGCAGTTTCCATCCATTGCCCCTTGGCCTATCCCAGGGCACAGTGAGCAGAGGCTGTCCCTGTCCCTTCCTTCCTGACCCCCTGCCCTCAGCTCTGGATAGACATTATTCCTTTACTTTGCCTTAGCAGTGCCCAAGACCATTGGTTGCTCCTAGTGGGATGTGGGGTTTTTTAACCATGGGTTGTTACCTAATTAGCACTAATTAGACTTTGCAAACATACAAATGTTGTGCTGCAGAGGAGGAGAGCTCAGTACTATTTTTACATCTTGACACCAAAGCTTCCTAGTGACAAACAAAATCCAGAACAATTACATTGTTCATGTTCTTGCCTACAGCTAAGAGGCACTCAGCAGTGCCCCCCAGCACCCACCTCACTCCAGCCTCCCTTCAGGGACTTGTAGAGAGCAAGAAGGCCTCCCCTATGCCACCTCCTTTCCAGACTGAATACCCCCAGCTCCCTCAGCTGCTCCTCCCCAGACTGAATTCCCCCAGCTCCCTCAGCTGCTCCTCCCCAGCCCTCTTCTCCAGACTCTTCCCCAGCTTCGTTGCCCTCCTCTGGGCATGCTCCAGCCCTCAGTGTCCTTCTGGGAGTGAGGACTCCAAAAGCAACCCCAGTATTTAGGAGGTGGCCTCACCAGTGCTGGGCACAGGGCAGAATGACTTCCCTGCTCCTGCTGGCCACACTAGTGCTGACCCAGGCCAGGATGCACTTGGCCTTCTTGAGCCCCCGGGCACACTGCTGGCTCATGTTCAGGCAGCTGTCAATCAACACACCAGGTCCTGTTTCTGTTCCTGAGGCCTTATCTGCAGCCACTCTGCCTCAAGCCTGGAGTTTTGCAGGGGGTTGTTGTGACTCAAGTGCAGGACCTGGCACTTGGCCTTGTTGAACCTCAACCTGAGCTGCAGCAAGAGAAGTGTGGGCAGCAGGGCCTGGGAGGGGATTCTGCCCCTCTGCTCCACTCTGCTGAGACCACAGCTGCAGCTCTGGGGCCAGTGCTGGAGCCTCTGTGCCAGGAAGGCTCTGGAGGTGCTGGAAGGTGTCCAGAGAAGGGCCACGAGGAGGAGCAGAGGGCTGGAGCTGCTCTGCTGTGAGGACAGACTGAGAGAGTTGGGCTTGTGCAGGCTGGAGAGGAGAAGGCTCCCAGGAGACCTCATTGTGGCATTGCAGGATCTGCAGGGGGCTCCAAGAAAGCTGGGGAGGGACTTTTGAGGGTGTCAGGGAGGGATAGGACTGGGGGGGATGGAGCAGAACTAGAAATGGGGAGATTGAGATTGGCTGTGAGGAAGAAGTTGTTGGCCATGAGAGTGGTGAGAGCCTGGCCCAGGTTGCCCAGGGAGGTGGTGGAAGCCTCCTGCCTGGAGGTGTTTGCAGCCAGGCTGGAGGTGGCTGTGAGCAACCTGCTGTAGTGTGAGGTGTCCCTGGCCATGGCAGGGGGGTTGGCACTGGCTGAGCCTTGAGGTCCCTTCCAGCCCTGACAATTCTATGATGCTGTGATCCTGTTGGTCTCAGCTCAGTCTTTCCAGCTCCTTCTGTAGAGCCTCCCTCCCCTCAAAGAGGTCCACACCACCTCCTTCTGTATGGTTTGCAGTGATCATAGAGCAAAAGGCAGGCATGAATCTTCAGCAGCATTAATCACAGGAGCTGAAAGCCTTCCTCAAGAGGGACAGACCTCCTCTTCAGTCTACCCCTGTGCACCACTGAAAGGAGGTGCTGCCTAGCAACACTGAGCATTAATATCCATGGTGTGCTCTTTGGGGATGTAATTTGTCCTCAACTTAGTGAGACTGTTGTGTTATGGTGGGCTGGGATCCATGCTGTTCCAGTTCAGAGCAGTTACATGACTTGCTAGCATAGCAGCAGGTAGAAGTGTAGGGGCTGCATGGGTGAGGCCTTTCTCCACATGGCTCTAAGAGAATCAAACATCTCTCTGCTGGCAATTCATTGGGAGAGGAAGAGAAGGGGAACAGAGGAAGTGAATTTACTTCCTCCACTACTGCTTCACAGAAGGCATACAAGTGAAATGGGAGCTCCTGTTGCACAGACATTCCAGGGCTACAGGCCAATTAACTTCAATGAGCTGATTACTCAAACCAAGTGGCCTGTTTGCAGCTGCTGGACCACATCACTTGAAGGCTCAGGCTGCCCAGAGGGGTTCCCAGCTCTTCCCAGGCAGAGTGGCTGCCCAAGGGGAGGTGCTGGGGTCATAATGCCTGGGGGTGCATAAGAAGGGAGTGGATGAGGGACTTGGTGCCATGGTCTGGTTGGTTAGTTAGGGTTGGGTGATTGGTTGGGTTTAATAATCTTGAAGTGCTCTTGTTTGGATTCTGGACAGAAGGGTGGAGTCCAACAGGATGGCATTTAACAGGTCTGAGTGCCAGGTTCTACACATTGGCTACAGCAACCCCAGGCAGTGCTGTAGGCTGGGGACAGAGTGGCTGAGAGGGACCTGGGGGTGCTGGTGGACAGCAGCTGAACATGAGCCAGCAGTGTGCCCAGGGGGCCAAGAAGGCCAAGGGCATCCTGGCCTGAATCAGGAAGAGTGTGGCCAGCAGGAGCAGGGAGGTCATGGTGCCCTGTGCTCAGCACTGCTTAGGCCACACCTTGAGTCCTGTGTCCAGTTCTGGGCCCCTCAGTTTCAGAAGGACATTGAGAGACTTGAAGGTGTCCAGAGAAGGGCAACAAGGCTGGGGAGGGGTCTGGAACACAGCCCTGTGAGGAGAGGCTGAGGGAGCTGGGGTTGCTTAGCCTGGAGAAGAGGAGGCTCAGGGGAGACCTCATTGCCCTCTCCAACTCCCTGAAGGGAGGTTGTAGCCAGGTGGGGGTTGGTCTCTTCTCCCAGGCAAGCAGCACCAGAACAAGAGGACACAGTCTCAAGCTGTGCCAGGGGAAGTTTAGGCTGGAGGTTAGGAAGAAGTTCTTCATAGAGAGAGAGATTGGCCCTTGGGATGTGCTGCCCAGGGAGGTGGTGGAGTCCCCATCCCTGGAGGTGTTCAGGAGGGGATTGGATGTGGCACTTGGAGCCATGGTTTAGCAGTCAGGAGGTGTTGGGTGACAGGTTGGCCTTGATGATCTCTGAGGTCTTTTCCAACCTGATTGATTCTCTGACTCTCTGCCCAAGTGAGCTAAATGCCTGATGCCTAGGAGAAGGCAGGAGTCCAGGTGTCGACAGCTCCTTTTGATCCCTGGCTCTCAACTGCTGTGTTTAGGGAGAAGCAGCCAGGTTGCTCCTGGGAGGGGGTACTCAATTTTGCAGCAGGCAAAGTGAGGCAGCAAATTAGCAGTGTTTCTAGAAATCCTTTGCCCCTGCTTGCTGGGTGGCTTTGAATCTCACAGGTGGTGAGTGGATGAGGTAAAGAAAACCAACAAAACAACAAAGCCCCCAGGCTCTGGCTGAGTGAGGAGGTGTGAGTGCAATCAGGAATGCACAGCAACTTGAGAGGCTTGAAGCCTTTCACTACCTAAATGAAGGTTTCACCTGCAGGAGTGTCCCAGGGGAGGCAGACTCTCTAAGAGCTCTGCACACTGACACAACAAAATGATAACCTTTGGTTTTTAAGAGTGGTGTTGTTAAAGGTAAAAGCTTGGATGCAGAAGTTAACTGACAGGAATCTTTTCTGTCTCCTCCAAGAGCTTTTTCTCCTGTCTGAGACAGTTCACAGGCCCACAGGATGTCAGGGGTTGGAAGGGACCACTGCAGATCTTCCAGTCCAAACCCCCTGCCAGAGCAGGAGCATAGAACCCAGCACAGGTCACCCAGGAACACATCCAGACAGGGATGGAAAGGCTCCACAGAAGGAGACTCCACAACCTCTCTGGGCAGCCTGCTCCAGGGCTCTGGGACCCTCACAGTCAAGAAGTTCCTCCTCATGTTGAGCTGGAACCTCCTGTGCTGCAGTTTCCATCCACTGATATCCAGGATATGGATATCCAGATATGGATAAACATTTATTAAATCCTCTCTCAGCCTTCTCCTCTCCAGACTCAACAGCCCCAGGGCTCTCAGCCTCTCCTCCCCAGGCACTGCTGCAGTCCCTTCAGCAGCCTTGCAGCCCTCCCTTGGACTCTCTCTAGCAGTCCCTGTCCCTCCTGAATTGGGGAGCCCAGAGCTGGATGCAATATTCCAGGTGAGGTCTCAGCAGGGCAGAGCAGAGGGGGAGGAGAACCTCCCTGGCTCTGCTGGACACCTCCTCTGAATGCCCCCCAGGACCCCCTTGGCCTTCTTGGCCCCCAGGGCACATTGCTGTCCCATGCAGAGCTTGCTGCCCACCAGCACTCCCAGGTCCTTCTCCCCAGGACTGCTCTCCAGCAGATCCCCTAATTAATCACCCAGTTAATTTTATACTGGAAGTCAATTTTGGTACAGGCAGCAACAAGAATTCTGTTTTCTTATCTCAAAGCAGTTTGTTAGGGATCATGTCCATGACTGAGGTTTAACATCAAATAGAATCATAGAGTCACTCCAGCTGGAAAAGTTCTCTAAGATCATCAAGTTCAATCATGAACCTTACTGCACCCTGCCCAGGAAGCCACATCCCAAAGTGCCATATTCACTCATTCCTGGAACACCTACAGGCATGGGGACTCCACCACCTCCCTGGGCAGCCTGTGCCAATCCCTGACCACTCTGGCAGGAAAGACTTTTCCTGATCTCCAGACTAAACCTCCCTTGGTGCAACTTGAGGTTGTTTTCTCTTCTCCTGTGACTTGCATCTAGGGAGAAGAGCCCAACCCCACTCCACTCCAATCTCCTTTCATGGAGACTCCCATGAGTCTCTTCCCCATGAGTCTCTCTTCTCCAGGCTGAACAGCCCTACTTTGCTCAGCTGCTCCTCTGCAGCCCTGTCCTCCAGACCCTTCCTCAGCTGTATTGCCCTTCCCTGTACCAGCTGCAGGACTCCAATGGCCTCCTTGGAGTGAGGAGCCCAAAATTCCTCAAGGTGTGGCCTCACCAGTGCCCAGCACAGGGGCACAAGCATAGAATCAACAAGGTTGGGAAAGACCTCAGAGATCATCAAGTCCAACCTAGCACCCAACACCCCCAGACAACCAAACCATGGCTCCAAGTGCCTCATCCAATCCCCTTTTGAACACCTCCAGGGATGGTGGCTCCACCACCTCCCTGGGCAGCACATTCCAATGGCAAATTACTCTACCAGTGAAGAACTTTCTCCTCACCTCCAGCCTAAACTTCCCCTGGCACACCTTAAGACTGTGTCCTCTTGTTCTGGTGCTGCTTGCCTGGGAGAAGAGACCAACCCCCACCTCCCTTCAGGGAGTTGTAGAGAGCAATGAGGTCTCCCCTGAGCCTCCTCTTCTCCAGGCTAAGCAACCCCAGCTTCCTCAGCCTCTCCTCACAGGGCTGTGCCCCAGACCCCTCCCCAGCTTTGTTGCCCTTCTCTGGACACCTTCCAGCATCTCAACATCTTTCCTAACCTGAGGGGCCCAGAACTGGACAGGAGGAGTTAGGTATTGGGTGAGAGGTTGGACTTGATGATCTCTGAGGTCTTTTCCAACCTGATTGATTCTAAGATTCTGTGATTCTATGACTCCAATCACTTCCAAACCCACCTGTGACAGTTTCTACCTCCTCAGAGGTCACAAGTTCAGGATAATGCTGGGAAGTGCTTCCCCAGGCTCTCATTTGGTTTCAGTGTCATTTTTATTCCAGGCCTTTTGTCTCCTTAGCACCAGAACAAGCTGAACACAAGCAAGTGATGCCAAACACTGCCCCACAGCCTCCTCAGTTAACAGCAGGAAGGACTTGTTGTGGTTTAGGGAGTTCAGTAAGCAGAATGTCCTCAGCAACAAATCAATGATTTGATTAATCAGTTCCTAGTTAGTCAGCAACACAGAGAGAATAAATGCTGCAGACCACCCAGACTGTGAGACAGCAAAACCTCTCATGAAAGCCACTGTTGTGCTCATAGTAAAGAACTTCTTCCTCATCCAATCCAAACCTACCCTGCTCCAGTTTCAAGCCACTGCCCCTGGTCCTCTGGCTGCATACCTTTGGAAACAGCTCCTCCTCAGCCCCCTTCAGCCACTGGAAGGCTACTGTAAGGTCTCCTTGGAGCCTTTGCTCCCCAAGCTGAACTCCTTCAACTCTCCCAGACTGTCTTTATAGGAGAGATGCTCCACGCTGCTGCTCTCAGCTTTGTGGCCTTCCTTGGGGCCTCTTGGTATAGAATCATTGAATCACTAAGGGTGGAAAAGACCTCAGAGATCATCAAGTCCAACCTGCCACCCAACAGCTCCTGACAACTAAACCATGGCTCCAAATGCCAAGGTTGAACACCTCCAGGGATGGTGACTCCACCACCTCCCTGGGCAGCACATCCCAATGGCCAATTTCTCCTCAGCTCCAGCCTGAATCTCCCCTGGCACAGCTTGAGACTGTGGCCTCTTGTTCTGCTGCTGGGTGCCTGGGAGAAGAAACCAACCCCCACCTGGCTACAACCACCCTGCAGGGAGTTGGAGAGAGCAAGAAGGTCTCCCCTGAGCCTCCTCTTCTCCAGACTAAACAGCCCCAGGGCTCTCAGTCTCTCTTCACATGGGAGATCCTCAAGTCCCCTAAGCATCCTCCTGGCTCTCCCTTGGACTCTCTCCAGCAGGTCTCTGTCTCTCTTGACCTGGGGAGCCCAGAGCTGGACACAGGATTGCAGCTGTGGTCTGAGCAGGGCAGAGCAGAGGGGGAGCAGAACCTCCCCAGCCCTGCTGGCCACACTTTCCTTGCTGCACCCCAGGACCCCATTGGCTCTCTTGGCCCCCAGGGCACATTGCTGTCCCATGCAGAACTTGTCCACAAGGACTCCATGGAGCTGCTCTCCAGCAGGACAGCTCCTAACCTGTCCTGGTGCCTGCTGTTACTCCTCCCCAGATGCAAGACCCTGCTCTTGTCCTGGCTGACCTCCCTGAGGTTTGCCTGCAGCCAGCTCTCAGCTCTTCCAGAGTTCCCTGGATGACAGCACAGCCTGAGGGGTGTCAGCCACCCCCACCCCCCAGTTCTGACTTCAGCACCTCACAAGAATTAAAGATGATTGGTGAAACTCAGGTGGTTGACACCTGAGCAACAAATGATTTGGCATTCTGAAGGTCTCAAAAGAACCTTGGCAGTGGGAGAGGTTATCAAATTGCTGGCTGTGAGGCACAAGGGGAAATGGTTTGGAACAGGGGATCAAAAGAAGTGAAGAGAGTATTTCGTTGTCTGGAGCTCCTCACAGGAGCCCTGAGCAGCATCCAGGCGCACCGGCAGCACATCCTTGAAGAGGTTGAAACAGGACCTGGGAGTGCTGGGGGGCAGCAAGCTCTGCATGGGACAGCAATGTGCCCTGGGGGCCAAGAAGGCCAAGGGGGTCCTGGGGGGCATTCAGGGGAGTGTGTCCAGCAGAGCCAGGGAGGTTCTCCTCCCCCTCTACTCTGCCCTGCTGAGACCCCATCTGGAATATTGCATCCAGCTCTGGGCTCCCCAGGTCAGGAGGGACAGGGACTGCTAGAGAGAGTCCAAGGGAGGGCTGCAAGGCTGCTGAAGGGACTGCAGCAGTGCCTGGGGAGGAGAGGCTGAGAGCCCTGGGGCTGTTGAGTCTGGAGAGGAGAAGGCTGAGAGGGATCTGATCAATGGCTATCAAGAGCTGAGGGCTGGGGGTCAGGAAGGAAGGGCCAGGGACAGCCTCTGCTCACTGTGCCCTGGGATAGGCCAAGGGGCAATGGATGGAAACTGCAGCACAGGAGGTTGGGGATGAAAGAAGAGAGCCCTTTGGTTTCAACTTCCCCCTGTGAAGATGAGTGGGGCTGCCTGATCCACAGAGGCTAAGAAGAAGAGCCCCAGAGCCCCTGCGATGATGGTAGAGAGGGGGAAGGCAGACTAGAGCCCAGGCCAGGAGGAATGGCCTGGCCCAGGCAACCCCCGAGGGAGCCCCAGCCCCAGGGTCCCCCAAGGGGAGGGAAAAAGCAGCCAGAAAAGGTCTGAAGAACCAAAAACCAAACCTTTAGTGAACAACACAAACAGAGGGGGGAACCGCGCCGCAGAGGGGAGGGGACAGGGCCGGGAACCGCGAAGTGGGGTAGGGGGAACCGAGCTGCAAAAAGGGACGGGGCCGGGACGCTGCGGACGGGACGGGGCCGGGGCCAGGGAAGCCGCGGACGGGGACCGGGGTGGGGACCGGGGCAGGGACGGCGCGGACGGGGACCGGGGGCAGGGACGGCGCGGACGGGACGGGACCGGGGACCGGGGGCAGGGACGGCGCGGACGGGACGGGACCGGGGACCGGGGGCAGGGACGGCGCGGACGGGACGGGACCAGGGACCGGGGCAGGGACGGCGCGGACGGGACGGGACCAGGGACCGGGGCAGGGACGGCGCGGACGGGACGGGACCAGGGACCGGGGCAGGGACGGCGCGGACGGGACGGGACCAGGGACCGGGGCAGGGACGGCGCGGACGGGACGGGACCAGGGACCGGGGCAGGGACGGCGCGGACGGGACGGGACCAGGGACCGGGGCAGGGACGGCGCGGACGGGACGGGACCAGGGACCGGGGCAGGGACGGCGCGGACGGGACGGGACCAGGGACCGGGGCAGGGACGGCGCGGACGGGACGGGACCAGGGACCGGGGCAGGGACGGCGCGGACGCGACGGGATGGGGACCGGGGGCAGGGTCGGGATGGGGACCGGGACCGGGGGCAGGGACGCCGCCGACGGGACCTCCAGCTTGGGCTGGGGTCCTGGCTGCTGAAGTTTTCACTGGATGGGGGCTGGAAGGAGAGAGGTTGCTGCCGAAGCCTGGGAGCACTCTGGGACTCCTCTTGCTGCACTGCCGTTCACAGGGCCTGAAGGATGCTCCGGGGCTGCAGAGAGAGGAGAGAAGGGCATCAGGCAGCTCTGGGGCACAAGCAGCAAACGCAGCTCCCTTCCTGAGGCACACCCAGGCACTGGCACCTCCCTGCTCTCCCGCCCTCCCCCCAGCACCAACCATGCCCCTGCCAGGGCTTTGCCTCGCAGCTGGCACAGGGCTGGCACAGCAGCAGGCTGCAGGCTGCCGCGGGGCAGGGCTCACTCCTGGCTGAGTGGTTCCCAGGGCAGCCTCACCTGGGCTGCAGAGGACAGGGCAGCTCTGTTCCTGCTCTGGAGTTCCACTGCCCACTCTCCGGGGGGCAAAGGGCTCTGGGAAAGGCAAAGAGGCCATTGGCACCCGGCCAGGCTCAGGGCAGAGGCCACAGGCAAGGTGCAGCTGCAGCCATGGGGCAGGGCCCACACTGGGGAGCACAAGCAGCTGCTGGCAGCTCTCTCACCTCTCAGCTGCCTCCTGCTTCAGGGCAGAGGCTCTGCAGCCCACAGGCAGCCTGGGCACAGAGGGTGTCCGTGGGGCACAGGCCAGCTTGCAGGGCCTGCAGGCAGGGCAGAGATGGTTAGTGCCAGGGGGGATCCTGACTGCCCCTGGCACGGGGCTGGGAGGCACCTGGGTGCTGCGTGGCTCCCTCCCTGGGGGCCAGGGGTCGCACTCGCACCGTGACGGCCACGGCGCCCTCCTGGGGGGAGGGACCAGCACCATGGCGGCGACGACGACGCAGGGCTGAGGGCACTGCCCCTGGGGTCCGCACAGCACCGCTCCAAGGACAGCACTGGCTGAAGAACACAGCTCCGGGCTCCAACGTCCTGAGGGCGCACTCTCGGGAGAAAAAAAAGGTCAGGCAGGGAGGGGAAGCGGCGGAGGGGGAGCCGCAGGCTGGAGAAAGCCTGGACACCCCCAGCCCCCCACCCGGGACCCTGCTCCCACACCCCCCCTGTGGTAACTCCCACCGGTACCCCGAGAGCTGCCCTTCCAATACCCTCCAGCCCTACAGGTTCCCAGCATCTGCAAGGATCCTACATCACCCTGGGGTCCCCACAGCCACCCTAACGCTCCTACAACCGCCCCGGGACGCCCCCACATCCAGAGCCCTGATCCCTGATCCCCAACCCCCTCCCCACGCCCACATCCCCGGCCTCTAGCCCTCCCCGGCGCCCTCCCCAGCTTCCCCCCGGCGCTGCCACCGCCGCCTCCAGCACTCCCTGCCTCCCCCAGCCCCCGCTCCCCGCAGCCGTCCCCATCCCTCTGCCTCGCCGCTCCCGGGGCCCCAGCGCTACTCACCGCCGCCTGCGCCGCAGGGCTTCAAACGCTGCCGCCGGACACGCCCCCTGCGCTCACTGGCCGGTGCCCGAACGCAGCCCCCCATTGGCTCTCGAACGCCGACAGCCCCGCCCCCTCCCGCCCGCGCAGAGCACCATGGGAGCCGTAGGCCGCCGGGGCCCGGCCGCCATCTTTGCCCTCAGCCCCAGCCCTGCCCTGGCAGCTTCTCCTCCCAGCTCCCTGCCGGCAGCTCCGGCCCCGACCAGCCCCCGCGGCCAGCCCAGCGCCGCCTGCCCCTCAGCAGCGCTGAGAAGCCAGCACCGGGCACCCACCAGGGCCCGCACGGGGCACGCCCAGGGCTGTCCACACCTCCCCAGGGGCTCTGCTCTCTCACCCGGGGCTGGAGGCACTCTGGGGCTGCTCCTGCTGCGCTGCTGCTCAGAGGGCCTGAAGGATGCTCTGGGGCTGCAGAGAGAGGAGAGAAGGGCAGCAGGCAGCGCCGGGCACACCCAGGCCCTGGCAGATACCTGCTCTATTGCCCTCCCCCAGCACCAACCATCCCCATGGCAGGGCTCTGCTCCAGCTGGCACGGGGCTGGCACAGCAGCAGGCTGCAGCCACCCCCCAGCACCAACCATCCCCATGGCAGGGCTGTGCTCCAGCTGGCACGGGGCTGGCACAGCAGCAGGCTGCAGCCACCCCCCAGCACCAACCATCCCCATGGCAGGGCTGTGCCTCCAGCTGGCACGGGGCTGGCACAGCAGCAGGCTGCAGCCACCCCCCAGCACCAACCATCCCCATGGCAGGGCTCTGCTCCAGCTGGCACGGGGCTGGCACAGCAGCAGGCTGCAGCCACCCCCCAGCACCAACCATCCCCATGGCAGGGCTGTGCCTCCAGCTGGCACGGGGCTGGCACAGCAGCAGGCTGCAGCCACCCCCAGCACCAACCATCCCCATGGCAGGGCTGTGCCTCCAGCTGGCACGGGGCTGGCACAGCAGCAGGCTGCAGCCACCCCCCAGCACCAACCATCCCCATGGCAGGGCTGTGCCTCCAGCTGGCACGGGGCTGGCACAGCAGCAGGGCTCACTCCCAGGGCAGCCTCACCTGGGCTGCAGAGGCCTTGGCAGCTCGCTGCCTGCTGCGCAGCTGGGGGATGCGGCTCCGCTGTCCACCCCCGGGGGGGCAAAGGGCTCTGAGGGAGGCAAAGAGGCCATTGGCACCCAGGCAGGCTCGGGGCAGAGGGCACTGGCAAGGTGCAGCTGCAGCCATGGGGCAGGGCCCACAGTGGGGAGCACAGGCAGCTGCTGGCAGCTCTCTCACCTCTCAGCTGCCTTCTGCTTCAGGGCAGAGGCTCTGCAGCCCACAGGCAGCCTGGGCACAGAGGGTGTCCGTGGGGCACAGGCCAGCTTGCAGGGCCTGCAGGCAGGGCAGAGATGGTTAGTGCCAGGGGGGATCCTGACTGCCCCTGGCACGGGGCTGGGCCCTGCCCTGTCCCCATTTCCAGCTCTCCTCACTCTGAGCTATTTGCAGAGCCCCAGAAGCAAGGAGGTCTCCCTGGGGGTGTCCTGCACCACCAGGGCCAGGTGGGGCTCAGCCTCTGCACAGCCACAGGGCTCCAGAAGAGCCAGAGCCTCTTTGCTGCACCAGCCAAAAGCCACCCCAAAGATGCCCAGGCCCCCAAGGGCACAGCCCTGACCCCCAGTGCCAGGAGAGCAGATGCCCAACCTGCTCCCAGCCAGCACTCCTGAAGCAATCTGGAGGATGCTCCAGGGCCAAAGGGAGGAGCAGGAGCAGGAAAAGCTTCCCTTGGAATGCTCTCTGCCCTGTGCAGCCGTGCCCAGGGGAGCTCAGCCTGTGCCTGCTGGCCAAGTGCCTCCTGCCCACCCTCTGCCCTCCCCAGAGCTGCAGCCATCCCCACAGGAGGCACCCAGCCATGGAGGGCAGGATCCCCAAAGCCACAGGGAAGGCCCCAGGGCAGCACTCACTTGGGCACCGAGAGGGCATCCTGCTTGTGCTGCCAGCCTGGGGGCTCCAGGCCCCTGCAGCCCAAGGGCTCAGGGCTGCTGCCTGAGGCTGGCAGCCTGCAGACCTGGTAGGTGACATTGAGCTCATGGCTCCTGGCAGCAGCTGCAGCCCTGGGGCAGAGAGAGACAGAGCCAAGGAGCAGTCAGGGGCTGAACCTCAGCCCCTGGCACCCAAGACAGGCTCAGCACCACCAGCAGCACCTCTGAGCCCCCTCCTCAGCTGGGGCACAGCCTGGGGGGAGCTCTGGGCCAGGCAAGCTTTGAGGCAGAGCTCATCCCTGGGGCAGCTACGTGCAGGAGGAGGGGGCACACACTGTGCCAGGGCAAGTGGCACACAGGGGGGCCTTCTGCTTGGCTTTTTCTCTTCAGCAACCCCTGCCCAGGTGAGCTCAGCCCACTGCTGCCCACCCCCCAGCCCTGTGCCCCCTGCCCACCCTCCCTCCCCACAGAGCCGCAGCCACCCCCCCAGGAGGCACCCAGGGGGTCCCCAACCCCGCAGGGAGGGCCCCAGGGCGGCACTCACTTGGGCACCGAGAGGGCATCCTGCTGCCGGAGGAGGTCCTGGCTGGGGGGCTCCAGGCCCCTGCAGCCCGGGGGCCCAGGGCTGGCTGAGGCTGGCAGCCTGCACACCTGGTAGGTGCCATCCAGGTCAGGGCCTGGGGGCAGGGCACAGCCCTGGGGAGCTGCCAGCGGCGCCAGGGGCAGGCGGCTCCGGGAGAGCCTCTCCGGGCACAGGCTGGAGCCGCAGGGCCAGGCTGGCAGCGCCACAGGGGCTGGGGGGGCTGCAGCCGGGGGGCAGGGGCTGGGGGGGCTCTGTGCCGCCCTGGCAGCCTCTGCCGGCTGCCCACTCGGCCGCCGGCGTTTGGGCCGCGGGGAGAGGCTGCAGGCAGAGGCCGGCTGGGCAGGAGTTGGCATCTCAGGGGACCTCCTCCTCTTCCCGATGGGGCTGAGGGCCAGCAGCCTGGCACTGCTGAGCGCAGCCAGGTGCTGCCAGCCTGGCAGGGGAGAGCTGGTCACGGGGGGCGCCAGGCACAGCCACGCAGCTCTCGGCTGGAGGAGCAGAGCAGAGACCGAGTCAGCTCCCTGGCTGCAGCTCCCAGGCCCTCCCCCCCTGCCCCCCACCCCCCTCAGCTCTTTGCTGGGACTGCCCCAAACCACACCAAGCCCAAGAGCCAGCACCAACCATCCTGGGCCCAGAGCAAGTGCCCCGGGGCAGGGCCTGGCCTGTGCCCAGCAGCAGCCTCTGCAGAGCCAGGCTCTGCTGCTGGCCTCATGCATGGGCACCGAGGATGAGGAGGAAGAGCTCAGCCCTGCCCAGACACAGGCTGCCAGCAGCCAGGCCACAGCTGGGCTGAGCGGGGCAGATGCAGCCCAGAGCAGTCACCCACAGGAGATAAAGGCAGGCTCAGCCCCCACTGGGTGCCAGGGCAGGAGAAACTTCTGCCCCTGCCCTGTGCCCACAGCTGGCAGCTGCCCCCCACCACCCCCCAGCCCTGCAGCAGAGCCTGGGACAGAGGAGAGAGAGGGCACCAACCTGGATCCTCAGCAGCACTGCCCTGCTGGCTCCTCTGGGCTGGGCTGGCCCTGCTGGCCTCTGCAGCCCTCCCTGGGGAGGAGGCCTGCTCCTGGCTGGCAGCAGCCTCCTGAGGGGCCAGGGGCTGCAGTGCCTCAGAGGCCACAGCAGCAGCAAGGAAGCTGCCAGCCTGGGGCAGGGACTGCTGCTCTGGGGAGGAGCTCCTGGCAGCAGCTGCAGCCCTGGGGCAGAGAGAGACAGAGCCAAGGAGCAGTCAGGGGCTGAACCTCAGCCCCTGGCACCCAAGACAGGCTCAGCACCACCAGCAGCACCTCTGAGCCCCCTCCTCAGCTGGGGCACAGCCTGGGGGGAGCTCTGGGCCAGGCAAGCTTTGAGACTGAGGGGTGCCCAGGCTGGCACTGCAGGACCTGAGCTGGGAGATCACCTGTGGGCTGCAGGGCACCCAACAGCAGCCCCAGAGCTGTGCTGGGCCTCAGGCACACAGCACAGGCAGCCTCCCTCGGGAGACCTTCCCCCTGCCAGGACATTGGGGCACAGACAGCAGCAGGTGGTGCCAGGGCAGCACCTCGGGGAGCAGAGGCAGCAGCAGAGCCCTGGGGGAGGCAGCTCCAGGCCTGGCAAGAGGCACTGAAGGCTCTCAGCTGCTGTGCCTGGAAACCTTCCCTGCTGACCCTTCCAGGGGAGCTTCTCCCCTGGGACTGGCTCTCTAGGAGCCAAATCCCACCTCAGAGGGCAGGCACTGCTCTGTAAGCCAAGGCCTGGGCCCTCCCCCACCTCCAGCACCCTCAGGGGGCTGCACACCACAGGAAGGTTGAAACTCTCTGAGCAGCCAGGAGCAAGTGGCACAGGGAGGGGGCACAAGGACACTCACCCCTCTGGCTGGCTGGCAGTCAAGCCCTGCAGGAGGGGGGCTGCTTCCTTTGCTTCCTGCTGCACATCTGCCTGCTGGATGGCTGGGGCAGACCTTTCCTCTGCAGCCTGCAGCAAGCCCCCAGAGCAGCATCAGGCCAGAGCTGAGCTGAGCCTGGGCCCCCAGCTGCCCCTTCCCTGCCAGGCTCAGAGCTTTCTCCAGCACTCCACAGCCCAGCACCTGCTGAGCCCAGACCTCCCAGAGCAGCTCAGCTCCTGCCCTCTCCCAGCCTGCCCAGTGCAGCCCAGCAAGGTACCTGAGCTGGGTCCCATCACCAGGCCAAGCCCTCCTCTCACCTCCTCCAAGGCCAGCTGCAAGGCAGCAGGACACCCAGCTGCCAGCTCCTGCTGCTCTCCAGCACTCTCCCCACCAGGGAGCTCCAGGCACGCCTCGGGCACAGCCTCCTCCACCCTACACAAGTCACAGCAGCAGCCCCTGAGCCAGGGAAGAGCCTCTGGGGAAGCCATCCCTTGGCCTACCAAGGTTTGGGATGGAGCCAAGGGCAGCTTTGGCCTTTGTCCCCCAGCTCTGGGGGCTGCCAGGCTCCTCACTCCAGCTGGGCAGCGGAGAGGCTGTGGCACAGCAGCAGAGCAGCTCAGCTGCGTCCTGGCAGCCACTTGGGCTGCAGCCAGCAGCCAAACTCTGCAAGCTCCTGGCCCTGGGGGACCCCAAGGTGCCAGCCCAGGCTCCCTCCCTCCTGCCCAGCAGCCTCACCTGGGCAGCTCCAAGGGGCTGGAGCCGAGGGCAGGCAGCGGCTCTGGCGCCTGGCTCTGTGCCCCGCGGGCAGCATCCTCATAGGCACGGAGCTTGGCCTGCAGCTCTGCCACCTGTGAGCAAGGGGCAGCCCTGGCTCAGAGCATGCCCTGAGCCCCAGCAGCTCAGCAGGCTGGGTGCCAGGCAAAGCAGAGCCGCAGACAGAGCCCAGCCCTGCCCCCGGCAGCTCACCTCCGCTCTCAGCTGCGCACACAGCACAACGTACGGACAGACGTGGGAGTCCGGGCTCGGCAGGTTGCTCTTGAGCTGCGGGGAGAGGGAGGAGCGGAGCTGAGAGCAGCACCGGGACAGCTCCTTCCCCTCCGCTGAGGCGGCAGCGGGGCAGCTCCTCAGCCTGCCCTGGGCTGGTGGGGCCCGAGGGGCTGCAGCTGACTCTGAGAGGGGCTCCAGAGGCAGCCCGGCTGCGGCAGGGAGGCGGCAGGGAGGCAGCAGCCTGCCCCAGGCTCCTTCCCGGGCAGCCCCAGCAGCTGCCGGCCGCGGGGCGAGGTGCTCACCGAGACCTGGATCTCCTTGGCCCTGCTGGCATACTTGAGGGTGTTGAGGGTGTCCTGGCAGCAGAGCGGCGAGGGGCTGAGGGCAGCCAGCATCAGGGTGCGGCAGTTGCCGCCGATGGAGTCCTTCAGCAGCCGCGTCAGCTTGCTGTCCCGGTACGGGACGTGGCTCTGCTTGCCCTGCCCGGCACAGCGAGGCTCCGCTCAGGGGCTGGCCCTCGGCTCCCAGCCCCCGGCTCCCAGCCCCGGCCAGGCCCAGCCCACGGCAGCTCTGCCGTGGGGACGGCGCTCAGGGCCCCTCAGCGGCAGCCTCACCTTGGCCCCAGCCAGCGCCTGGATGACGCTGAGCAGGGCCAGCAGCGAGCGGTTGATGCTGGCTCCCTCCCGCAGCCGCTCGCCGCTGGTCTTGGCCACCGCGGCTCGCTCCGAGCCGGCCAGGTCGACCAAGCTCATCTTGGCCACCCGCACGGCCCCAGCGAGGCCCTCGGCGCGGTCCTGCTGCTTCACGTAGACCTGGCAGGGCACACAGAGGGCAGGCTGCAGCTCCGCAGGGCGCTCGGGCTCGCCGCTCGCAGCCGCGGCAGCAGCCCTGGCACGCCGGCCCTGGCACAGCATCGCCGCCTGCCCCCCTCCGGGCAGCGGTGCCAAGGGCTGCCCCAAGCACCACCCCTCACCTGCAGCACGGCGTGGGAGCGGGAGGAGGAGGCGTTGGCATCGGTGGCATGCTGCGTGCGGTTCCTGCTGCCCCCCGAGCAGCATCTGCAGGAGCTGCTCTGCCGAGCTGGGCTGGCGGGGAGCAGGCAGAGGGCAGGGATCAGCGCAGCCCCGGCACGGGCACCGAGCGCCCACAGGCTGAGGCCTCCTGCGCCCCTGCAGGGCTCCTCTGGCCTCGGGCTCAGCGCTGCTGCCAGCCGGCACCCACCCAGCCGGCACCCCCGGGGCCCCGCAGCCCCTGCCCCGGGGCCCCGCAGCCCTCCCCTCCCCCTCCAGCTCCCCCGGTCCCAGCTGGCACCCCTGGGGCGGGCACAGCGCTGCCCACACCTTGTGCCTGCTTCCACCCCCACCTGCTGGATGGAGAGGCCCTGAACCACAGCTCCTCTCTCAGGATCCTCCCGGATGGGCAGAGGGCCCTTGGGCTCCAGCAGGTCACGGATCTGCTCGTTGTAGACCTGCAGCAGGCAGCTCCAGCTCAGGCTGAGGCTTGGGGCCCCAGAGGGCAGCAGGCAGAGGAGCTTGGGACCCCAGGGCCTGCTGCCCACCCAACAGCACCTCTGGCACCTGCCGCCAGCAGGAGCAGCTGAAGGTGCCCTAAGGCAGGGGACAGCTCAGGAGGCTTCAGCAGCCAGGCACTGAGCCACTGCTCCTCCAAAGGCCTTGCAGCCAGGAAGCCCTCATTGCCCTGTGGCCCCCAGCTCCAGAGGGGGCAGGCCAGCAGCACCAGCCCAGCAGCCTGGCCAGGGGCAGCCTGCTTCCAGTCTGGGGCTGCCCTGGGCACAGCTGGCAGCACAGGGGTAGCCCTGGCACTACAAGCCCAGACCTTGGAGGTGGTGGCCTGGCAGCAGGAGGGGCACAGCTGGGCACAGCCTACCTCCAGGTAGGAGACCAGGACCTCGCAGCTCTTCTGCTCCTGCCTGGCCTCCAGCCTCCTGAACAGCTCCTCCATGGTGAGGTAGATGATGCCAGGGCTGTTCTCCGAGCCCAGCATGGTGTAGGTTTTCCCTGCTCCGGTTGCTCCGTAGGCAAACACTGGGAGGAGAAAGGGAGGAGCCCTGAGAGCAGCCTCCATCGACAGCAGCACTGGGGGGATGCTGCCAGCTCTGCCTCAGCTGGGGACACAGCCCCAAACCCAGCTCCTGCTGTGGGGCACTGCTGCCTCCCACTCACATCCTGTCCAGCAGGGCCCCCGGGGCCCTCTGCACCAGCCTGCTGCCCAGCCTGCACAGGGCTCCCAGCTGATGCCACCCCACAGGCAGGACTCCACACTCATCTGGGCTTGTCTCTGCTCTCCTCTTGCTGGCCTGGGCCCTGCCTGCCCCCAGAGCCCTCGGATGACATCTCCAGGCCAGCACTGGCCCTGTCCCGGCCCCAGCTTGGTGCCAACAACAAGGTCAAGGCTTTCTCTTTCTGCAGAGCCGCTGCGTCCCCACTGCTGCCACAGCCGCTCAGGGCTTCTGGAACCAACCCCCAGCTCTGCTGAGCCCACCCAGAGCAGGGGCAGATGGGCAGGAGCTCCTGCAAGGGCCAGAGCAGGCTGCTAGGGCTCACCAGAGCAGTTGTAGCCGTCGAGGAGAGTATCGACCATCTGGCGGGTGGTGTGCTGGAACACCTCCTCCTGGGTGGCCTGCTCAGCAAAAACCCGGTCGAAGAGGAACTTCTGATGTTTGCCTGGGTTCTTGCCGCGGCCAGCAGGCAGCACACCGCCGGAGGCACCAGGGTCGAACAGGAGGGTGTGATGGTCGACCACCCTCAGCAGCGGGTGCTGCGCGGCTCCCTCGCCGGGGGCCGGGGGTCGCACTCGCACCATGACGGTCACGGTGCCCTCCTGGGGGGCAGGGGCCGCCGCCATGGCGGCGGCGGCGACGAAGGTGACACAAGGCTCAGGGCACTCCCCTTAGGGTTCGCACAGCACCGCCACAAGAAAAGCACCGCTCGAAGGAAAGCGCCGGCTGAAGAACACCGAAGAACACAGCTCTGGGCTCGAAAGTCCTGAGAGTGCACTCTGAGAAGAGACAACAAGGGTCAGGCGGGGAGGGGAAGCGGCGGAGGGGGAGCCTGAGGCTGGAGAAAGCCTTTACCTCTCGAGCCCGGAGCCTGCTCCCGAGCCCTGCCTGCCCTAACCGCCGCCGCTGCCGCCGGGGCTGCCGTTACACCCCCCCAGCCCTGCGCCTTCTCCCCGTCCGGAAGGAGCCTGCATCCCCTGCGGGTCCTCACAACCGCCCCAACGCTCCGACCCCACCGCGGGTCCCCAGAGCCCCTCCACAGCCTCGGCCGCGATCCACCGGCCCCGGCCCCGCAACGCTCCCCAGCCTCGGTCCCGCAACGCACCCCTGGCCCCGCCACGCTCCCCCGGGCCCGCAACGCTCCACAGCCTCGGTCCCGCGACGCTCCCCCGGCCCCGGGCCCGGCCCCGCGACGCTCCCCCGGGCCCGGCCCCGCGACGCTCCCCCGGGCCCGGCCCCGCGACGCTCCCCCGGGCCCGGCCCCGCGACGCTCCCCCGGGCCCGGCCCCGCGACGCTCCCCCGGGCCCGGCCCCGCGACGCTCCCCCGGGCCCGGCCCCGCGACGCTCCCCCGGGCCCGGCCCCGCGACGCTCCCCCGGGCCCGGCCCCGCGACGCTCCCCCGGGCCCGGCCCCGCGACGCTCCCCCGGCCCCGGCCCCGCGACGCTCCCCCGGGCCCCGGCCCCGCAACACAACGCTCCCCCGGCCCCGGCCCCGGCCCCGCAACGCTCCACAGCCTCGGTCCCGGCCCCGCAACGCACCCCCGGCCCCGCAACGCTCCCCCGGCCCCGGCCCCGCAACGCAACGCTCCCCCGGGCCCGGCTCCGGCTCCGCAACGCTCCACAGCCCCGGCCCCGCAACGCTCCCCCGGCCCCGCACCCAGCACTGCCCAGGGCGCTTCCACCGCCGCCTCCCGCAGCCCGCCGCAGCCCCGCAGCCCCCACAGGCTGCCCCTGACCTTGCAGGCTGTCCCGGATCCCGCAATGCTGCCTCAGCCCCGCAGCCCGCCTCAGCCCCGCGGAACCCGCAATCCTGCCTCAGCCCCGCAGTCCCCGCAGTCCTCCCCTGCCCTTCCAGGCTGCCCCCGGCCCCCGCAGCCGTCCCCATCCCTCTCCCGTAGCCCTTGGGGCACCGGAGCGCCTCTTACCGCTGCTTCCACCGATGAGGGCTCAAACAGTCCCGCCGACCACGCCCCCTGCGCTCATTGGTCAATCGTCGAGCAGAGCCTCCCATTGGCTCTTCAGCAACGCGAGCCCCGCCCGCTCCCGCCCACGAGCCCCGCCCGCTGCCGGCCGCTCCGCCCGCGAGCCGCGGCCGCTCCGCGCAGTGCACCATGGGAGCTGTAGGCCGCCGGGGCCTGGCCGCCATCTTTGCCCTGAGGAGCCAGCCCCGGGCACCCCTCAGGGCCTGCAAGGGGTCCCCCGCCCCGGCCCCGGCCCCGGCCCCAGCGCTGCCCACACATCGCCAAGGGCTCTGCTCTCCGAGCCGGGGCACGGAGCACTCTGGGGCTCCTCTCGCTGCGCTGCCGCTCAGAGGGCCTGAAGGCTGCTGCGGGGCTGCCGAGAGAGCAGAGAAGGGCAGGAGGCAGCGCTGGGCACAAGCAGCAAACGCAGCTCCGCTCCTGCCGGCTGCCACAGTCCCTGTCCCGAGCAGAGGCTTTGCTTCAGAGGGCAGCTGGCAATCAGCTGCTTAACCCAGCCCCACGCTGGCCCCGAGCTCCTTGCCCAGCTGCTGCTCGTGGGGCAGGAGTTGCAGTAGGGAACCAGAGAGCTGCAGGGCAGTGCTGAGAGGTTCTGCTCTTGAATCCTGCCCTGCAGGTCCTGACCTGCTGCCCTGGCTCTGCTGCAGGCACCTGGTCCCCATCCTCACTCCCAGCCTGAGGCATAGATTGCTCTGCCTGCCCTGCTGCCTGCATCAGCTCTGTGCCTGCTGCCCACCCCCGGGGGGCAAAGGGCTCTGAGGAAGGCAGAGAGGCCATTGGCACCCAGCCAGGCCCGGGGCAGAGGCCTCCCTGCAGCCCCATGTCCCCTGGGTGCCAGCTCTGGGGAGCCAGAGGCTCTGGGGAGCAGAGGGCTGGTGGCACTGAGGCTGCTGGATTGCCTTTCGTGCCCAGCCAGCTCTGTGCCCTTGGGGCTGTCCTGGGCCGCTGGCAGCAGTGCCAGGCAGGGCTTCTGCCCACACAGACAGCTGCTCTGGGGCACCGAGGTACCCCACAAGTGGCACTTGGCATCCCCACCCTGCCCCCCAGGGCCAGCCCCAGGGACAGTGGCTGTGCCAGCCCCTGGGCTCAGGGCACCTCCAGCCCCACAGACTCCCTGAAGGCCCCCAGGGGGCACAGCCCTCACAGGGTAGGGGACAGTGTGGGGGCTTCGGGCTGCCCCTGAGCTGCCAAGCAGCTCCCCAGGGATTCCTCTTTGCCCAGCTCCTCCCCAGCCAGGATCCAAGCACAGAAAGTGTGGAGTCTCCTTCTCTGAAGCCTTTCCATCCCTGTCTGGATGTGTTCCTGTGGTTTGGCTGTGGTGCTTGGGGCTATGCTTGAGGGGTGACCCTTGCAGAGCAGGGTTCTGGGTTGGCCTTGGTGACCCTGAGGCTCTTTTGCCTCAGTTTCAGAAGGACATTGAGAGACTTGAAGGTGTCCAGAGAAGGGCAATGAAGCCAGGGAGGGGTCTGGAGCACAGCCCTGGGAGGAGAGGCTGAGGGAGCTGGGGTTGCTTAGCCTGGAGAAGAGGAGGCTCAGGGGAGACCTCCTTGCTCTCTCCAACTCCCTGAAGGGAGGTTGTAGCCAGGTGGGGGTTGGTCTCTTCTCCCAGGCAAGCAGCACCAGAACAAGAGGACACAGTCTCAAGCTGTGCCAGGGGAGGTTTAGGCTGGAGGTGAGGAAGAAGTTCTTCATAGAGAGAGAGATTGGCCCTTGGGATGTGCTGCCCAGGGAGGTGGTGGAGTCCCCATCCCTGGAGGTGTTCAGGAGGGGATTGGATGTGGCACTTGGTGCCATGGTCTAGTCATGAGGTCTGTGGTGACAGGTTGGACTCGATGATCCTTGAGGTCTCTTCCAACCTTGGTGATACTGTGAGCCTGTGATACTCTGATGCTGTGATACTGTGAAGTTCCTCAATGTCCTTCTTAAACTGAGGGGCCCAGAACTGGACACAGGACTCCAGGTGTGGCCTAAGCAGTGCTGAGCACAGGGCACAATGACCTCCCTGCTCCTGCTGGCCACACTCTTCCTGATGCAGGCCAGGATGCCATTGGCCCTCTTGGCCACTTGGGCACACAGCAGACTCAGGTTCAGCTCCTGTCCACCAGTACCCCCAGGTCCCTCTCTGCCTGTCTGCACTCCAGCCACTCTGTCCCCAGCCTGTAGCTCATTAGAGAACATTTCTGGTCCCTGACAAAGCAGTAAAAGCTCTTATTACCAAAACTGCCCAGGGATTCTTTCTTTGCTCACATAGCTCTGCTTTCATTTGGGGAAACTGGAGGACAAGGTTAGTAGATTGACTTTTGTTCAGCTAAGTGCCATAAATTGGACCTGAGTGCTCCTGTATGGCTGGTTTCCATCACTGCAGACACTGAAGGCTTTTGAGGAGGCATGGGGGTGCACTAGAAGAGCATCAAGCACTCAGGTCCTAATAAATCTGGGGAAAAAGTTTTGTTTCCACCTCAGCTTCTCTGTTCTGTGGTCTGACAGTGCCTCCATCCAGGGCAACATGAAGACTTTGAAGCAGGCAGAATGTTTTAGGCTAGCTTGGGTCATTAAGCATGCATTCCAGACACCAGTGGCACGTTAGCACTTGGGGTCAACACCTGCTGATGGCATCAGGATGTTTGCATCTCCTCTGAGCCCTCCATAGTCATGGCTTAGAGACAGTGTGTTGGATTGGACGGGCTTCTTCTGGTGTTCATAGAAACACAGAATCAGCCAGGCTGGAAAAGACTTCAGAGATCATCAAGTCCAACCTGTCACCACAGGCCTCATGACTAGACCATGGCACCAAGTGCCACATCCAGTCCCCTCTTGAACACCTCCAGGGATGGGGACTCCACCACCTCCCTGGGCAGCACATCCCAATGGTGAATGACTCTCTTAGTGAAGAACTTTCTCCTCACCTCCAGCCTAAACCTCCCCTGGCACAGCTTGAGACTGTGTCCTCTTGTTCTGCTGCTGGGTGCCTGGGAAAAGAGACCAACCCCCACCTGGCTACAACCTCCCTGCAGGGAGTTGGAGAGAGCAAGGAGGTCTCCCCTGAGCCTCCTCTTCTCCAGGCTAAACTACATTCTTGTAGTAAGATCCCCATTGCCCATCTATGGTGTAGGCTAGATGATGTATGCCTTCAAGGACCACAGATGAAGGTAAACCCCAGGAAAATGCTCCCTTCCCTCCTTCCTATGAACCCCCAAATGCACAAAGCCTCTTCTTAATTCTTGCTGCATTTCCTTTTCACTTGTCAGCACTTGCCAGAGGGTTTCAGACTTTCACATGAATTTACCAAACTATAGAGCAGCCACCTGCTGTCCTCCTGGGTCACACTTTGGTTGGTGACTGTATGCTGGGGGTTTGCTTCCTGTGGCTTGAGGCTTGCTTCTTTGGGGCTTGGGGTTTCCTTCCTTTCGACTGGGGGTTTACAGAACCAAGGGCAAGGTCCTGCAGCTGGCTCAGGGCAATCCCAGGCACTGCTAGAGGCTGGGCAGGGACTGGCTGGAGAGCAGCCCTGAAGAAAAGGCCTTGGGGGTGCTGGGGGAGGAGAAGCTCAAGAGGAGCCAGCAGGGAGCACTTGCAGCCCAGAGAGCCAAGCAGAGCCTGGGCTGCAGCAAGAGAAGTGTGGCCAGCAGGGCCAGGCAGGGGATTCTGCCCCTCTGCTCCACTCTGCTGAGACCACAGCTGGAGCTCTGGGGCCAGTGCTGGAGCCTCTGTGCCAGGAAGGCTCTGGAGGGGCTGGAAGGTGTCCAGAGAAGGGCCAGGAGGAGGAGCAGAGGGCTGGAGCTGCTCTGCTGTGAGGACAGACTGAGGGAGTTGGGGTTGTGCAGGCTGGAGAGAAGGCTCTGAGGAGACCTCATTGTGGCCTTGCAGGATCTGCAGGGGGCTCCAAGAAAGCTGGGGAGGGACTTTTGAGGGTGTCAGGGAGGGATAGGACTGGGGGGGATGGAGCAGAACTAGAAGTGGGGAGATTGAGATTGGCTGTGAGGAAGAAGTTGTTGGCCATGAGGGTGGTGAGAGCCTGGCCCAGGTTGCCCAGGGAGGTGGTGGAAGCCTCCTGCCTGGAGGTGTTTGCAGCCAGGCTGGATGTGGCTGTGAGCAACCTGCTGTGGTGTGAGGTGTCCCTGCCCATGGCAGTGGGCTTGGAACTGGCTGAGCCTTGAGGTCCCTTCCAGCCCTGACTCTGTTCACAGCCTGCCCTCAGGCTCCAGGCTCAAGAAGGTCTAAGAATTGCCTGGAGGCTTTGTGTGCCAGAGTTCAGTTGAGTGACTCTCACTCCTGCTCCTGAAGAGCTTCTGCCCTTGCCAGAACATAAGGACAGCTTTGAGTCAAGAAACAAAGAGCAGCCCAGAGCAGAACACCTTGTGAGGCCCAGCTGGCACCAAGCAGGATGGCTGAGCTGCAGAGCCAACCACCTGTGCCTTTGTGCCAGGGGTACCTGAGCACTGCCTGCAGCTGCTGGCACTGCCCCTGCTGAACTGCCAGAGCAGGCCAGGAGGGAAAGAGAGCTCCTAAGAAAATGGCAGCTGCAAAGAATGTCCTGCTTGACAGACAAGCAGCTAGGGGAAAAGCTGGCCAGGAGCTCAGAGAATCACAGACTGCTAGGGGCTGGCAGGGACCTCTGGAGAGCAGCCAGTGCAGCAGCAGCCAGAGCAGGAGCAGCCAGAGCAGGTCCCACAGGAATGCAGCCAGCTGGCTTTGGAAAGGCTCCAGAGAAAGAGACTCCACCACCTCTCTGGGCAGCCTGCTCCAGGCCTCCAGCACCCTCACCCCAAACAAGTGTCTCCTCCTGTGGAGGTGGCAGCTCCTGTGCTCCAATTGGTGCCTCCTCTTCCCTGGCCTAGCCCTGGGCACCACTGAGAAGAGCCTGGCACCTCCAGCTGACTCCCAGCCCTCAGATATGGATAGACAGTGAGCAGGTCCCCTCTCAGCCTTCTCCTTGCCAGACTAAAGAGCTCTCAGTCTTTCTTCAGCACAGAGATGGTCCAGTCCCCTCCTCATCCTCCTAGCTCTCTGCTGGGCTCTGTGGCAGTTTGAGGCTGCTTGCCTTGAAGAACTGCAAAGCTCCAGCAGCTAGAAAGGTCCAGGAGGTGTCCCACAAAGTGTCACCTCTGGATTCCATGCCCAGGAGTCCTGCCCCCCTGGAACACTGCCTGCAAAGCTCCTTTCTTCCCTTTTCCCTTCCTCTCTCCTCCTGGGAAGATGTGCAGGTTCTTAGCTGAGGCCTGCTCAGCATTGGTGCTTCTGCCAAGCAGGCCTGGAGCAGCTGAACTGGGGCCTGGAGCTGCCAGGCTGAATCTTGTGCTGCGGCACAAGCGGTGGGGGAAGGGAGGGGAGAGAGGCAGTGGCAGGGAGGGGGCCGTGGAAGCCTGGGGGTGGGTGGCCTGGCAGAAAGAGAGGTCTGTGTGAAGCTTTGGCTTCAGGAGCTTCTGTGTGGAGCCCAGAGCAGGGATTTCTGTCTATTTGCTCTGCACTACAGCCCTGGAGCAGTGGAGTTTGTGAGCAGCCTCTCCAGTGCAACTTCCCCATCCTATCCCCTCCTCTCTGGCAGCCCAAGCCCTTCTCTTGCCCCTTGTGCAGCAACAGAGCAAGCTGCCTGCTCCTGAAAGCACCCCAGGCTCTCTCCAGCAGATCCCTGTCCCTCCTGACCTGGGCAGAGGCAAACCCACACCTGGGAACAAAACTCCCTGAGCAGTGCTGCTGGCTTGGCTCAGGCCCCGAGGCCTGGCAGCACAGGAACAAGGGCACTCCTGAGCCACACAGGAGGAGGTTGCTAAGAGGATGTCTGGGGGGGCTGCACAGCTGCCTCCAGAGGAAGTCAGCCTTGGCTCAGAGCAGCTGAAGTGCAACCCAGTTGTAAAAACACCAGAGGGGGAAAAGCAGCCAGGCAGAAACTGCTGGGAAAGTCTGCCCTGGAGTCAGCTCTCCTGCTCCAGGCACCAGGGCATGGCAGTGATCAGCGCTCCCTTGGCAGCTGAGAGCTGGCCCAGCAGCAGCCTTTAGCAGGCCAGGCTTACCTAGCTTGTGTCCAAGGGAAAACTAAGCCCATGGCTGCTCCCCCTTAAGCCCAGGAGGGGCAGGAAGAAGCCAAAGGAACCCTGCCTGCTGTGGGCACTTGGGAAACAAAGCCAGAGAGCCAAAGAGAAACCCCTGTGGAAAGAGAGCAGGAGAAAGCTGGAAGGCAGCTGAAGGCAGAGCTGAGAGAACACAGCCCAGGCAGTGCCAGCTGAATACCTCTTGGCAGGATGTCCTGGGTGGACAGGACTAGGCCCAAAACAGGTTTCAGTCAGAGCCCCAAGAAGCTGGGGGAGACAGACCAAAGGAAAGATGTCCCAGCACAAAGCTAGCCAAAGCTGTTTGGCAGGGATCCTGACCACTCAGCGCTGTGCTGATGCCCAGCAGGGGATGGGCTAAGTTTCCAATCGCTTCTCTGCCAGGGCTCAGTTGTGTTTCACAGCAGCAGTTCAACAGAGAGGTTCTTCAGTCACCCGGCCCCTGTTTGCCTTTGCCTCTGGCTCCTCTTCAGCCAGCCAGGTGTGTGCCACTCGCCCATCCCCCTGCACCAGCATCCCCCACCTGTACTCCAGTTTCACTTTCAGTGTCAGGCACCGTGCTTGGGTCCTATTTGTACTGTTCCTTGGCTTTACAGAATTATACCCAGCACAGAGTTCTGGGTGATAAACTTTCCTGCCCGCTGCTCCCAACCCCAGGTCTGGGCCTGACTCACAATCTCCGGCCTGAATATTGCTTCACAGTGTCACAGGATCACCAAGGTTGGAAGAGACCTCAAGGATCATCCAGTCCAGCCTGTCACCACAGACCCCATGACTAGACCATGGCACCAAGTGCCACATCCAATCCCCTCTTACTATGGTAGAGCCAAACACTGCATGGTTGGAAACTCACCCCGTACCTCCTGCTACTGCACCTAACACCATTCTTGGTCTGGAGAGACAAATCCTGTGCAGACATGGAACTCCAGAGAGGATTGAGTCAGACAACAGAACTCACTTCAAAAACAATCTTGTGAAGAACTGGGCCACAGAGCAGGCATGGAGTGGATATTCCACATCCCCTACTCTGCACCAGCTGCAGGGAAGATTGAGCACTACAATAGTTTGCTGAAGACCACTCTGGGAGAAACATCTAGCAGCAGCAACCTGGCTGGTAAATAGCAGAGGCTCAGTGAATGGAGCTGGACCTGCACACTCAGGTTTGTCCCGAAAGGTAGAAGGTGACAGAGTTCCTGTTGTTAGAGAAAAGGATCTGTTAGGCAAAACTGTTTGGATATTTTCTCCTTCAGGAGAGGCCAAACCTGTCTAAGGGCTGGTTTCTGCTGAAGGTCCTGGTCACACTTATTGGGTAATGCAAGAGAATGGAGAAATTCAGTGCATCCCCCAAAGAAATCCAACTTTAGCTGAGAGAGTTTCAGTTCAGAGTGCTGTACAGATACAACCTTGTGCCCAAAGGAGTAATCCATGAGGCATCTACGGAGCACGAACCCTAAGAGCCCTGAGAGCCCTGAGTCACCTGAGAGTCCCTGCTCCTTTTCTTTGCTGCAATGCAGAGAGACAAACTGTTTTCTGTTTTCTTGGTGCCTGGTTTCTGGACTCCTGAATCATCTCCATCGGAAAGTATCCAGAATGGACTGTGAACTTTATTTACTCATTGTAGCTGTTGTTTTAGATGAGATGGATAGTATTAGCAGCCACTGGAATTGTTTAGAAGGGGTGGAGCTCAGTGTGGTGAAGGCACACTATGCCCAGAATTATGCCCAGATACTGAAACCTGTCCCAGCATGCGGACAAGTTCCCTCTCCTTTCATGAGGGGAACAAAGGCCGAGGCAGCACAGCCCACCGCACACACCCATGGCAGGGGATGCTGGTGCTAATACCAAGTATGGCATCATTCTAGCTTCATGCTTCCTGTAGGCTGCAGCCGATTGTTTACGGCATGCCCATTGGCCAAGTCTAGCCGCAAGAAACCTGTAAGTATTACCCCAACTTGTAAATACGTTGCCCTCTTTCACTTTGCTCTCTCTCCTTGCTCCAGCCTAACCTCATGCCATAGCCTTGCTCTTAAGCCTGCATCCAGGCAGGCCTGTTGAGCCTTGGCCCTGAGAGTATCTCCAGAGGAGTGACATACGCTGAGCGCCTGAGAAGCTACAGCCTTGTATTACCAGTCTCACAGGCCGGAAGACCCTGCCATCTCTTCAAGAGGACTGGACCCCTGAGGGTAAGATCTGCCCAGTTGCCAGGGAAGAGACTAGCCGAGTCCAGCAGTCCAAACATCTGCCTCAGCCTTAAGCAGCAGACTAACAAGCTGCACAACCCTGGGTGTCAGCTCAGCAAGCAGGACCAGTGCTTCATCGCATGCCTGCATGATGCCACTGTTGTGGGAGAGAAGAGGAGTCCATGCCCTGTGCTCCAAAGCTGGGACCACTCCGATAGGGTCCCGTCCACACCTTCGAGCCAAGCAAAGGGGAAGTCGCTGCTTCATGCAGCCGCACTTCCTCCCCAGGGCTGTCCACGCCGGCCCCGAAGGTCGTTGCCACAGGGCCGACCCCATCCTGGGACCAGCCCTGCCGGCCCTGCCAGGCCGATCCCACAGGACCGCTCCCTGCCATCTGAAGGGAGCCGCCACAGTCCTGCCAAGGGAACCTGCCTGCCAGCTAGCCTCCATTCCATCTCTTCTCTGCTGCCGTGGGAGGGAGAAGGCTGCCCCCCACTGTCACCATCTGGACCAGTCAGGAGCCAGCCCGGTGACAGCAGACTGCTACAACAAAGGACACAGTGAATCTTCCCCCGTGCTTTCCACTTACTCATTAACATTTGGTTCAAAGCACCCGCGTCTAGCAAAGTCACCTCTGATGCATTGTAATGTCTCTCTCTAGAGTTAGAAAGCTGCCAATGTCCCATCAACCCGCCATCTGGTGGACAAGCAGTGGAATTGCACCCTTCTTTAGATTCATAGAAATTAACTCTGTAAATATTCCAATGGAGTCCAAATGATAAATACTAAACCACTTCTGGGATGTATTGCACAGCTGTGCACTAGAATATGTACATCAAATTGTGGTTATTAATGATTTTAATAATTAATACAATTAATATTTCTGTGTTTCATATTAATTAATAACCTCTTCATCACACTCTGAGCCAGTGACAACAGCGCTGAGGAAAATCTGCACCTCACGGCTGCTGCTCTCCAAGACAGTGTGAGCTGGTTCTGCCTCTGGCTCCAGCACCTGCAAAGAGAAGAGTCGAGTCACTGAGCAGGGCCCTGAGTGCCAGGCTGATCAGGGAGCCTCCAACAGCAGCCACACAGAGGGGCTAGGAAGGACATTCCCATGGCTCATCCCATGAAGACGGCAGCAGGAGACCCTTCTGCTGTAGGCTGTGTGTCACCTGCTGACCAAAGCCAGCAGCGCCAGCACTGCAAGCACACACGTGGGAACTGCCACTGGGTACCAGTGCCTGACCTTGCTTTTCCTGGCCCCTATAAACCTAGCGGCCTGCAGTTTCCCTCCTGGAGGCTGTGGGTGGAGAACCCCAAGAATGAACAGCTCCGGAAACTCTTTTTAGGACAAAGGACTTTCCGGAGAGATGTCTGGTGTGGGGCAGCCACCACACTGCTGGGGGCTGGGAAGGGGCATTCGGGGCTGGGAGTGAACTCATTTGGAAAGTCTCTGACTGCTCTGCCTCTGCTAGGCAAAACGATTTGGGTTCCAGGTCTTGCAGTGGTTCAGCAGCTGGGGCAGAGCCATCACCCAAGAGAAGTGTGTTGGGCAAGGAAAGTCAAAGCAGAAGCTGCTGCTGAGATCCCCACAGCCAACAGCAGAGGGTGTTGGAGTTGGAAAAGACCTGGATGATTGTCCAGTCCAACCATCAGCCCTGCTCTCCAGACCCTTGGCCAGCTTTGCTGCCTTGCTCAGTGCAGACAACGCTCAAAGCTCAGCCCCAGGGTGCTGGGGGGCTCCGCAGCACACACAGCAGAGTGCTGCTACTGCTGCTCTGCAGCCAAAACAAGAAGCAGGGGATTCAACTCCTTGGGAGTTCAAAGGCACTGAATCTAAACCAGATCTGAACTCCAGGGAATGGAGACCTGCTCAGTGCTGACCAACAGCTAAAGTGGGGGGCAGGAGGTTGGGGGGCAAGAGGATGAGGCCAGACTCTTTTCTCAGTCATGCCCAGTGACAGGAGAAGAAGCAAGGGGCACAAACTGGAGCCCAGGAGGTTCCATCTGACCAGGAGGAGAAGATTCTTTGCTGTGAGGGTGCTGGAGGCCTGGAGCAGGCTGCCCAGAGAGGCTGTGGAGTCTCCTTCTCTGCAGAGATCTCAACCCCCCCTGGTTATTGTGATCCTGGGCAAGCTGCTGTGGGTGTCCCTGCTTTAGCAGGGTGTTGAGACTGGATGACCTCCAGAGGTCCCTTCCAACCCCCACCATGCTGTGCAAGTGGGTTCAAAACTGTGAGCTCCCATCCAACACAGACTGCAACACTTCAGCTCTTGGTTTAGGGTTGGCCTCTCTTGTCCAAGAGACTTCCCCATCTTGTCTGAGCCCTCAGATCCCTCAGCAGCATCCTTTCCTCTAACACATCCTGCTGGTTCCCATTCAGGGATGGATTCACTGTCAGGAGGAGCAGCTCAGCCAGCAGAGATGGAGATCTGCTGCCATCAGCAGACCTTCCTGTGGCAGCTCAGGGAGCTTTTGCTGCTGTGCTTCTCACCTTCTTCTTGACAGGCCAGGTGGCACCTGGGGCCCTTGTGGTATCCACCCACTTGATGGCATGCAGGCTGTCATCCCAGTCAGGGACCTCCTCTGGTGGCAGCTGGAAGGAGATCCTGGACACCTGACACTTCACTGGGTGCTTTTTAAAGGTGACCTCAACTTCTGATTGCAAAGTCACTGTGATGTCCTTCACACAGCCAGCATGGAGGTGTCCCACCTAGGGAGAAGCAGAGAGCCAAGACCAACCTGGGATCACTGGCAAGGGATCACAGGCTGTGGGCGTGGGGAGCAGCTGTGCCAGCAACACCTCTGTGAGGAGAGGCTGAGAGCCTGGGGAAGAGCAGCCTGAGAGACAATCTCTCAAAGCTTATCAAGAGCTAGAAGGTGGGGCACAAGAGGATGGGGCCAGACTCCTCTCAGTGGTGCCCAGGGACAGGGCAAGGGGCACAAACTGGAACCAAGGAGGTTCCATCTGAGCCAGAGGAGAAAATTCCTTGCTGTGAGGGTGCTGGAGCCCTGGAGCAGGCTGCCCAAAGAGGTTGTGGAGTCTCCTTCTCTGCAGAGACTCAAACACACCCCCCCGGCCATTGTGATCCTGGGCAAGCTGCTGTGGGTGCCCTGCTTTGGCAGGGGGGTTGCACTAGATGACTCCCAGAGGTCCCTTCCAACTCCCACCATGCTGGGATTGTGTCAAACTGCATCTTACTGAGGATTTATCTGGGTTTTGATGGAGAAGAACACCACCAAAAGATGCCATGTCCCACAACATGGAGCTCTTCTGGCCCCAGCAAAGCCAGGGATGGCATCTCCTAGGTGGCACTGAAAGGGGTTCTCACTGCTCCATGGTGGCTCCCAGAAAGCTGCCAGGCAGGGTCTGAGCAGCAGGGAAAAGCAGAGACAACCAAGCTCACCTGGGGGCAGAAGTGGAAGGGAGGCTCAGGCAGCCACTGGAAGCGCAGGGCCTGCCCCCTGCTGCGGTTGGCGATGGTGAAGGTCACGGTGCAGGGGGTGCCAACGGGACAGAACCCAAACTGGATGTGATCCCCTGGGTCAGCTGTTGGCAATGAGAGAGAGAGCTCTCAGCATGAGGGGAGAGCCCTCTGCCCCCCACAGACACACAGGACTCCAGCTCTACCTTCTCCAAGCCTTCCTTCCCCTGGGACATGCAGCCCAGGACATGTCTGGGCCTGGGCTGAGAGCACAGCGCCAGCTCACCTCCAGATCTGCACCCTCCAGCACCCCCAAGTCCTTCTCTGCAGGGCTGCTCTGGGCCCAGCATGGACCCCTGAGGGACACCAGTCTCCATCTGGACATTGAGCTGTTGATCACTATCCTCTGGCTGTGACTATCCAACCAATTCCTTAGCCACCAAGCAGTCCACCCAGAGAGGACACAAATGATCAGATGTGCTCTTCACAGCACCCCATGGGCTGGCAGACCTCCTTTTAGAGCTCCTCAATCAAAAGCTGCTTCCTTTGAGCCCTCCCTGCTGGCCTGCAAACTTCTCCCTTGACAGGGCACCTGCCCTGGGGCTCCCAAGCAAGGCTGCTCTGCAGGCTACAAAAGGTGACAGCAGCTGGCTGCTAAATCTGGGCCAGCCCTGTGCTGCCACAAGGTGTGCCCAGCCCTGGAGGTTCCTTGCTACACCCTGGCAGCCTCTCCTCTTACCCTCCAGGCTGTCCTCCTCCAGGCTGCTCTCAGGGAGCTTCTGCTCCTCCCTGTCTGCCACTAGTCCCTGGATGTTGTCCAGGGTGAAGTCATCTTCATAGCCTTCCCCCAGCAGCCTGATGGTGGTCTCAGAGGGGTTGTCCAGCACGGACAGGTGGAGCTTCCCTTCCAGGCGTTGGGCCAGGGTGGGCTTGAAAACCACCTCAAACTCTGCTGTCTGCCCACGCTGCAGGAGCAGGGAAGCAGTGTGGGGCTTCCTCTCTGCACAGAGATGGACACCAGGGACAGGTGAGGCACTGCAAACATTTCCATGCTCCAGAAAAGGAACAGGAGCTTGAAAACCAGCTGTCTCTAAGCACAGCTTGGCTCACCAGTGCTTCCAGACCCTCCTCCCATGGTCACAAAGCTGTGACACTACCAGGGCCATCCCTGTTAGTTGTCTTAAGCTCAGCTCAGTGCTCAGCCCTGGCTCAAACTGCAGCCAGATAGCTCCTGCCTTAAGCAGAGCTGAGTCAGAGTGCTTTGGGCTTTTGCTGGCTGGCTGTGAGCTCAGGGGCAGCCTCCCTTCAGGCTGGGGACTCCCCATATGCAGCACAGACCTCAGATGCTCCACTGAAGTGGTGTTACCCCCCCCAGGACTCAACCCACCACCTCCATAAGAATGGAAAAGCTTCCTAGAGCTTGCCAGGTAGAAATCAACCCTGCAAAGAGTCCATGTGCAAAAGCCCCAGAGAGCCCCAGGACACAAGCTCTGGCCAACAGCTGCTTGCTGCTTGGCCAAGCCAGCAGCAGGACACAAGTTTTCCCTCTGGGAGTGACCACATTTCATGGGTGATGAATTCACCTTCCCCAGCAGAGTCCTTCATGCCCACAGCTTGGTAGAGGCATTTGGTGCTGGGCCTGGCTTTCAAGAAGAAAACTCCCTCTTCATCCAGCAGGTCCAGCAGCACCTGGGAAAAGAGCAGGACCAGACTGGGGTGGGCACAGCATGGCCCAGGGCCTGAGCCCACACTGCTGCTGTTCCACCACGGGCAGCCCAGCACGCTGCCCCCCTTCCAACACAGCTCTGAGCACAAGGCTGGAGCGAAACCAGCCCAAAGCCAGGCATCCAGAGACACTGGGAGGGGATGGAAACAGAAGCAGGCAGGACAGGAAGGCTCCAGCCTGACTCTCTGAGTTGTGTTTCCCTGAGAAGGTCCCAAAATCCCCTTTCCCAGAGGAACTCCCTTCCTGGCAAGCAGAAGTCAGCCAGGGGCTTCCAACAGACTTTCTGAGGCCCCTTCCCAGGCTGTTCCCTGAGGCAGGGAAAACACAAAGCCCAGGGCTGGCTCAAGGCTGGCAAGGACAGCAGCAGAGCTTGCAAAGGAGGTGGAGGCAAAAGTGAAGGGCTGCTGAGGCACGAGCCTCTGCCCACTGCTTTGCCACAGCAGAAGCTCAGGAGGTCGTCCTCCTGCCACAGAGGGGCTCTGAGCACAAGCCAAGGCTTTCCTTTGGGCTCCAAGGGCACCTGCAGAGCAGTGGGGCCCCTGCCCACCCTCACCGGCTGCGCTGGGCCCTCTCCTGCCCAGCAGCAGCCTTGTTCCCAGAGCAGAGCTCCCTCAGCAGCTGCTCACCTGGGCAGGGACAGGGCCAGAGTTCTGCAGGACCAGGGGCAGCTTCTCCCAGGCCCCCAGCAGGAGCCTCCTGAAGAGCAGCAGGGGGTTCCCTCTCCTGTCCTTCAGCGCCGGGCGCAGGACCCTCACCTCCGGCAGCTTCCCCTCGCCGCTGATCTCAAAGCTCAGGCTCTGTGCTCTCACTGCTGCAGGGCTGCAGGAGAGGGGCAGCAGAGCCACTGCTCACTTGGCAAGCAGTGAAGCCAGGGCCACCTGCTGCATTTCCCCTGCCTGGGGCTCCTGGCCCCCAGGACACAGCTCCCCCTTGCCCCTCTCCTCCCAGTCCCATCCAAGAGGAGTCTGCTCTGCAGAGCCAGAGCCTCCCAGAGCACCAGTTCAAACCATTCCACTCAGAGGAGCCCTGCAGGGCAGCAGAGACATGAGGAGGTGACAGAGGCCATGGGGCAGGTTCCCTGGCTGTGCTGAGGTGAGACAGAAGCAAGGAGCATGAGCAGAGCATGGAAAAGGTGTCCAAGCAAGAAGGGGCAAATCAGTGACCCCAGCAGGGAAGGTGATCTCCACAGAGGCTCAGAGCAGGAATTGCTCCTTAGGGCAGCAGACTGATGGATCCAGTCCCAGCTCAGCTACTAAAGGGCTGGGCAAGGGCAAGGCAGGCCCAGGACACACACAGGGCCTAGGGCAGAAGAGCTGGGGTCTTTTAGAGGGGATCCAATGGCTCCTTTAGCATCAAAGATCTTCATGCACCCCAGGAGATCCACCAGATCACCTCCTGAGCACAGGAACAAGGAGGCAACAAGGGCAGCTGGCTCAGGGCATGGAAACAATCCTCTGTCCTTGGCATTCTCCAGCTCAGCTGAAGCTGCACACAGCTCCATTGCTTCCTGATTCATCCACTCCCTGTTGGCTCCTTGGCATCAGAGAATCCTGGAATGCTTTGGCTTGGAAGGGACCTTGGAAGCTCATCCAGTCCAAGCCCCCTGCAGGCAGCAGGGCCCTTGGCAACTCCAGCAGTTTGCTCAGAGCCCCAGCCAACTTGACCTGGCATGGTTCCAAGCATGGGGCATTCCCCACCTCTCTGGGCACCCTGGGCCAGTGTCAGTGTCCCACTGCCCTCACAGGCACTGCTGCAGGCTACAGCAGGGCACTGACTCCCCGGCTCTGCTGGATCTCGCAGCTACAGCTTCTGAGTTCTCTGCAGCATCTCTGTCAGCAGGAGAGGCTGAGAGCCCTGGGGCTGCTGAGCCTGGAGAAGGGCAGCCCCAGAGGGGATCCTGGAGGTGAGGGTGCTGGAGCCCTGGAGCAGGCTGCCCAGAGAGCTTGGGGAGTCTTCTCTGCAGAGATTCCACAGTCCCCTGGCCATGGGGATCCTGGGCAAGCTGCTGTGGGTGCCCTGCTCAGGCAGGGGGTGGGGCTGGATGATCCCTAGAGCTCCCTTCCAAGCCCCTCCCTGCTGGGATGCTGTAACGCTGAGTACCCTACCCAAGGCTACTCAAAGAGCTAGAAGCTCTCAGGAAGGTCCCCTCCCAAGCTCTCCTGAGGTGAGTTACCTTGTGTGGACATCGAGGGAGGCCTCAAAAGTGCAATGGTAGCTCTTCACCTTCCGTGGAGTGAAGGTGACCGTGGCAAAGGCCTGGGAGCAGCTGGGCACGGACAGCCGGACAGGATCCACCTCAAACACCTGGCCAGAGTGGCTCTTCAGCTTGGGGAAGCCCAGAGAAGGCTGTTAGGAGGAAACTTTTCTCCATGTGCTGCTGTCTCACCCATACAAGGATCATGAGGAACAGCCCCAGACAGTGTGGCCCCCTTCTGGCTTCCCTAGACAGGCTCCATCTGTCTCGGGGGGGAATCCAAAGCAGTGCTGCCCCAGGGGGCTGCCATCAAGCCCAGGAGTGCAAAGCTTGCTTTCAGCGCTGCTCAGACCTCCAGCACACATGGGAAGTGGGGACTGCATGGAGAACCCTGCAAAGAACCTGCCCCTGGCCTTTAAAGAGAAGGGGCAAAGAGCAGGGAGCCTAAGGAAAGCAGAGAATGGCTTTGGTTGGAAGAGACCTTTAGGATCATCAAGTCCAACTCTAAGCCCAGCACTGCCAGGTCACCACCAAACCATGGCCCTCAGCACCACAGCTCTGAAATCCCTCTAGAGATGGGGCTCCACCTCTGCCCTGGGCAGCCTGGGCCAGGCCTTGACAACCCTCAAGGGAAAGAAATTGCTCCTCATGTCCAACCTAACCCTCCCCTGGCACAACCTGAGGCCATGTCCTCTTGTCCTAGCACTTATTCCTTTTGAGAGGAGACCAAGCCCACCCCAAAAGGGTCTGCTTGGAGCCCTGGCTCAAAGCTGAGGAAAAGCTCCTCCTCTGCCTGTGCTTCCAAGAGATGTTCAGAAGGGCTCAGGTCTCACTCCAAAGCCCCAGGGGCCTGGAGCTAAAACCTTGCCTGAGACACACTGAATGCAGCCCAGCTCTCACCTGCCCTGAGCTGCACTAGGCTGGGCAAAAGGAAGCAAGGAAGCTGGAGAACAAGGCAGATGCCACACAGCCTTCAGAGACTCCCCAAGGCCTCCTGTTCTTACCTTGCTGGGGCTGGGTTTGATGGAGAGGAGCACATGGCAGGGGATTCTGTTCACATTGCAGATCTTGAAGTGTGCCGTGGCCTGGTGCCCAACCAGGACGTTGGTGAAGATGAACTTGTTCTCATCTGTGAGGAACACCCCCTGCTGCTCCTGCACTGTCTGGAGGACCTGGCAGAGGTTGCTGCTGCTGCAGATCTGATGCCCCTCAAAGATGGCCTCAAGGTCATCAGCCACGAATGCTGTGAGCAGAGCAGAGGGAGGGCTGAGGATGGAGAATCCTTCCTGCTGACCTGCCCTGCCCCTGCTGGCCTCTGAGAAGCTCTTTCTGCCCAGGGAGCTGCAAACCCCAGCCTTGGGTGGGGGAGCTGCCTGTGAGGATGGAGCTCAGGCACCCTCAGTCTGAAAGGGTTTCTTTTGATCCTTCCATGCATCCCTCCCAGCCTCTCCCACTGGTGGGCTTGGCAAGAACCTCTGAGGATTGGCAGAGAGATGCAACGTCAGGCTCAGGCTGTCTGCTCTGTCCCAGGACTGAGGCTGGGTGCCGAGCAGCAGCAGCCTGGCCACAGGAACCCGTGGGCAGCACTCACCTGGAAGGCAGGACTCGGCCAGCAGGGTGTAGGGGATGCCAAGAGGGTTGTCCCTGGGGTCTCTGTTGCTGATGTCGATGAGCAGCTGCTCCTGGCACGGCCCTGGCAGCTCCGCAGCACAATCTACTGTCACCAGCTGCTGCTCCCCAGGAAGGATGGAGCCAAAGGCAGGGGACACTGTGAACATGCCCAGGGTGAGGCGAGCCTGCAGAAAGAGTCCCAGCAGAGGCTGATGGCAAACAGCCTCACTCTGAGCATCCCAGCAAGGAGGACCCTGGGCCTTGGCCTCCAGCTGGGCCCAGGGCAGGCAGGGGTGACACCACGGCCCAGAGCACAACCCAGGATGAGATGAACAAGCTAAGGAGATGTGCAGGCCTAGCCTGAGTGGCTTAGAGAAAGGAGTTGGGCTGTAAAGGGTGAAGGTGGGAGCTGGGGTCCTTCAGCCTCCAGTGTGAAACAAGAGAGCAGAGAGAACTGTGAGAAACCATCAGAGAGGAGAGCAGACTGGGCAGAAGGCAAGGCAAGGTCATCTCCTGTCCCTGGACTGGGAGTTCAGCAGGGACACTCCACAGCTGTGGCACTCACAGCCTTATTTTGGCCAGCAGCTCCCAGGTACAGATCCCTTCCCCTTGGCCCCACAGCTCCAGGGCTGAGCAAGAGCACAGCATTGAGCAGCTCCTTCCTCTGCTCAGGGCTGGCAGAGGATGGGTCTCCCCCATGCAGCCCCTGTCCCATGCCGTGGGCACAAGCCCCCAGCCTGGGCACAGCAGGGGAGGAGCCTGTCCTGGGGAGCAGGAGCCACCCACCTTCACGGAGGGCTTGGTTTCCTTTGGCAGCAAGGGCTTGCTCTGCTTGGCTGCAGCAGACCTTCCACTGGAGCTCCCCTGCTTGTGGGAGTCGGAGAACTTCCTTTGATGTGCACCCAGAGGAGAGAGCAGAGAACATCCCTCAGGCTGAGCTCCTCCTGCCCTTCTCCACAGCCAACCCTTCCTCCCCAGGGAAGAAAGTCCTCCTGCTCTTCACAGCCCCCTGCACCACCTGTGGCTGTAGCTGATGGGCAGATGGGCTCCAGCAGCAGCTGCATGAGGATGAGCAGGAGGATTCTCTGGCATCTCTCTCCTCCCTGCTCACAAGCCAACTGCACAGGCAGACAATAACCCAGGGCTCACAGAACATGGACTTGTTTAGTTGGGAGAGACCTTTAAGGTCAGCAAGGCCAAGACTGACCCCAGCACTACAGGTCACCACTAAGCCATGGCCCTCAGCACCACACCTCACAGAGTCACAGAGGTGTTGGGGCTGGAACAGACCAAGCACCACATCTAAACGACCTTCAAACACAGCCAGGCTTGGTGACTCCACCACCTCCCTGGGCAGCACATTCCTCTCCTGACCACTCTTGCTGGGACACAGTTTTTCCTAATGCCCAGTCTGAACCTACCCAGTCACAGCTTGAGGCTATTCCCTCTTTCCCTGTCACTAATTACCTGTGAGAGGAGACCAGCACCAACCTCTCCACAGCTCTGAAACCCCTCCAGGAGCAGGCACTCCACCACTGCCCTGGGCAGTCTGGGCCAGGCCTTGACAAGCCTCAAGGGGAAGAAATTGTTCTTCATGTGCAGCCTAACCCTCCCCTGGCACAACTTGAGGCTGTGTCCTCTTGTCCTAGCAGTTGTTCCTTGGGAGAAAAGACTAACCTCACCTGGCTCCAGCCTCCCTTCAGGGAGTTGTAGAGAGCCAGAAGGGCTTCCCTCAGCCTCCTCTTCTCCAGGCTAAACAATGCTAGGTGCCTCAGCTGCTCCTCACAGCCCATGTGCTCCAGACCCTTCCCCAGCTTTGTTGTCCTTCCCTGGCCACCTTCCTGCACCTCAATGCTCTTGGAGTAAGGGGCCCAAACCTGGCCCCAGGACTCACAGTGCAGCCTGCTTGTGTGTCCTGGCTGCCTGCCACACGCCAGCCCTGCTGTGGGGCCTCCTCCAGCAGGAAGGTTGCTGCAGGCCTTCTCACCTTTTCTTTGTGGGCTCAGCTGCAGCCTGCTCTGCTCTGCAGATGAGGAACTGGAAGGGCAGGAGGCCTCTGTTCTGCAGCAGGAAGCTGCAGGCCCTCCTGGTGCCGCTGGCCATGGCCCCGCAGTCGAGCAGCGCCGCAGGGCTGATGCTGTACTGGCTGAAGACAGCTCTGGCTGAGAGCCTCACTGGGATGCTGGCAATGGGCTCCCCTCCTGCCCTCAGCTTGGGCTCCAGCACCTGCAACCAGGGCAGGCCTTGGTAAATCCAGCAGAGCCCAACCTCTGGCTCTGGCCTGTGGCCACAGCCCAGGTGCCCATCAGCTCATCCCCCTGCTCTGAAGTCCTTCTCCAGAACTGCATTTTCAGCCCCTCTTAGAATCATGGAATGGGTTGGCTTGGAGGAGTCATTGCTTCCATTTTCCTGCAGTCAGCAGGAACACCTGAGGGCAGAGCAGGTGCTTCAGAGCTCCAAACAACCTGACCTGCAGTGCTCCCAGTGATGGGGCAATGACCACCTCCCTGGCCAAGCTGGGCCAGGCTGGCACCACCCTCAGTGTCAGACATTTCTTCCTCCTATCCAGGCTGAATCTTCCTCTTTTAGTTTCAAACCATCACCCCTTGTCCTGTCCCAGCAGGCCCTGATCCAAAGTCTCTCCCCAGCTTTTGGATTGGCCCCCTCCAGCACTGGAAGGGCCAGAGCTGGCTTCTGAAAGCCTTTGCTGTGTGCAAATAACAGAAGGTTCCCCAGCTAAAGCTTGCTTTCCAGCACAGCCATGTCCTCCTGACCCCCTCAGCCCAGCTGTGCTCACCCTGCCTGCCCCAGGCAGCTCACCTGGCACAGCAGGATGGCTTTGTCCTCAATGCTGATCTCCCTCTGGGGGTGGAAGAGCAGCTGGACACGGACAGGACGCTCAGAGGCAGGCAGCAGGCCCTGCTGGGGCTGCACAGTGAGGTGGGAGGCCAGGTCACGGCTTCCGGGGTCTGTGGGGCGCAGCCTGAACCTGGGGAGGGAAGGAGAAGAAGATCTCTGCAGTGAACAGCCCAGGGGCCAGCAGCACAGCCAGGACCTGGCATGGGACCAGTAAAAACCAACCAAAGAATTCTGCTGTGCTTAGGAGCCCCAGGCCCTGGCAGAGCCAGGCAGTGCTGAGTGCTGGCAGCTCCCCTCCACCCCCAGCGTTTTCATTCCTCCTCTAAAGAGTCTCCTGAAGAGAAAGGACTTAGCCCTGGAAGGACAGCAACAGAGCTCAGCAGGGACTGGCCTCAACTTCAGGGGCACAAAATCCCAGACCCCCAGCATGGGAGGGTTTGGAAAGGACCTCTGGGGATCATCTGGTGCAAGCCCCCTGCTAAAGTAGGGCACCCACAGCAGCTTGCCCAGGAGCACAAGGGCCAGGGGGGGTTGGAATCTCTGCGGAGAAGGAGACTCCACAACCTCTCTGGGCAGCCTGCTCCAGGCCTCCAGCACCCTCACAGCAAAGTTTCTCCTCCTGCTCAGATGGAACTTCCTGGGTTCCAGTTTGTGCCCACTGCCCCTTGGCCTGTCCCTGGACACCACTGTCAGGAGTCTGGCTCCAACCTCTTGCCTGCCACAGGTCCTTTATCTGCTGCTGAGCATTGCTCAGCTCCCCTCTGGGGCTGCTCTTCTCTAGGCTCAGCAGCCCCAGGGCTCTCAGCCTTTGCTCCTCACAGAGCTGCTCCAGGCCCCTCAGCACCTTTCTAGTTTCTGCTGGACTCTCTCCAGTGGTTCCCTCTTGCACTGAGGAGCCCAGAGCTGGAGCCAGGACTCCAGAGGTGGTCTCCCTAGGGCAGAGGACAGGCAGAGGAGAATGTCCCCTGACCTGCTGGCCACACTCTTCTTACTGCACCCCAGAGCCCAGGGGCTCTCCTTGTGGTGCCTGCTGAGCTGTGCAGAACTGCTGGGCTGGGGCTGGATTCTCCATGCAAATGGAGCCTGGAGCTCAGGACAGTCCCAGTGGTCACACACACCATGAGGCAGCCAGCATGGGAACAGCTTCTAGCCACAGGAGCAGACTGCAGGCCTGGGCAGGTGCTGGCCCCAGGCACTCCCAGAGCAGGCAGCTGGACCAACCTGTATGCAAGCTTGCACTGCCCTTGGTTCCTCAGGGTCAGCACTTGCTTGGCACTCCCCAGGACCTCCAGGACTCCAAAGTTCACACAGCCATCTGCACCTGCAGGACACCCCCAGAGCGAGGGAAGGGATGGGGAGGATGCTGGAGCTGCTGCAGGCTGCACCCAGTCAGGAGACAGAGACTGGGAGAGCTCAGGTGGGACAAAGCTCTGCTCAGCAAGTCTCCAGCCTTGCAAGGTTTCTCTGGCTGCTTTGCTGCCCTTTGCTCTTCTTACTCAGAGAGGATCTGTAGGGCTTAGCAGCCAAGGAGCTCAGCCTCTACCTCCTTGCTTCCAAGCACAGATCAACCACTGGATGTGCTGTACTGAGCCTTCAGGAACTGCCAGCTGCTTGTTCCCACCCCTGGTGTTTCAAAGGGGCACACTTCAAGGTGTGAGAGAGGCAAGGCACTGTGTGACCTGACAGTGCTTTACTCCACACAGCTGGCAAGAGACCTGTGCCATGGATCCATGCCAGGCCTGCATTGCTGTCCCACCCCATCCCACCCCATCCCATCCCATCCCATCCCATCCCATCCCATCCCATCCCATCCCATCCCACCCCACCCCATCCCACCCCCCACTTGCCCCAGCAGTGCAATGCATCTGAACTCCTTTGCTCTGGGGCCAGCCACTGACCTTCAGGCAGGGTGATGTTCAGAGCAACTTCATAGGCCTCAGCCACAACTTCAATGTTCTCCACCTGAACAACACCCTGGACATTCTCTGCATCTGAAACCTGAGGCAGCAAGAAGCAAACCCTAAAGTCATTCTCCTCAGTGTTCCTGCTAAACAAGAGGAGTCCTTGTCTCTAGCAGCTGTCTTTACCCAGCCTGGGAGGCAGTGTGATGTACAAACACCCACAAGAGTCCTGAGGTGTCCCAGAGCAGGTGGCAATGACAGCCAACTCTCTCTTAGCAGGCAGCAGCCTCACTGCAATGCAGCCTCTAAACCCCAGGGAACAAAGCCTTAATAGCCAGAGGAGGAGACTCCACAACCTCTCTGGGCAACCTGCTCCAGGGCTCCAGCACCCTCACACCAAAGATGTTGGAGCCTCCTGGCTTCCAGTTCCTGCCTCTTCCCCCTTGTTCTGTGCTGGCACCACTGCCTGGCTCCATCTTCTTGCCCCCCACCCTCAGCTCTTGCTCAGCACTGAGGTATTCCTAAGCAGCATCCTTCAGTGAGGGTCCCTTGGTGCTAAGGGCCCAGACAATGTGGGCTCAAAGGAATCTCCTCAGGGCTCATCCTTTGGCCCTCTTTGCCTTCAGACACAGCCTCCATCCCCCAGGGCCCACAGCACTCTGCCCAGCTCTGCCAGGCAGGGCCCTGTCCCCTCACCTCCAAGCGGATCTTCTTCTCCACGCCGAGAGCCTTGGTGCTCCTGAAGCACAGCTGCACGGCCAGCTCCGAGCGGGGCCCGACCGTGCCCTGCCTCTGCGACACCGAGAAGCCCTCGCCGAGGCTCTCCAGCCCGCTGAGCCTCCAGGCCACCGGCAGGGGGCAGCTGTTCCGCAGCAGCAGGCTCCTGCTGTGCTCGCTGCGGAGACACCAAGGCTCAGTGCCAGCTGCTGAGGGGCACAGCGGCAGCCCTGCCGCTGGCAGCAGCCCTCCCCATGGGGCTGAAACCACCCTGCAGGTTTTGCTCTTTGCCACAAGCCTGAGAGGGGAGGCCCCTAGGGAGAGCTTGGTGGCAGAAGGGGATCCAACAGCAGGCAGAGCCAGAGCCAGAGCCACTCTCTCTGCACCAGCAGAGGAGAAGCAAATGCATCAGGGCACCCACTGCTGGGGGGCTAGAGCTGGGGACTGTCATGGGACATCCCAGCCAGCAAGGAACGGTGAGCAAGAGGCTGGCAAGTGCTGGGAGCAAGAGGGCTGCTGGCCCAGCCTCCAAGCTGAGGAAAGGGAAGCTGCAGCAGAGCCACCCCCAGCAGAGTGCCCCTGGCCTGACTGACCTGTGCAGAAGCACCCTGTTGAAATGCAGCTGCTTGGGGCTGACCCCCAGCTTCACCTGCACCCCTTGGCAGCACAGGTGGAAGACCACTGGCTCTGGGTTGCCCTTGATGCAGCAGATGAGGCTGTCTTCCACCAGGCCAGGTGAAGTGGGGTATGCCCAGATGCTCAGCTCCTGGCCCCAGCCCCACAAAGAGAAGCACAGAAGAACATTCAGTGAGCAGGAGGGGCAGCTCCTGGGCTCTGCTGCTGCTCCCTGTCCCACCTGCCTGTCTCCTACCTGCTTCTCCTTAGGTCCCAGCTGCATGCTGGCAGGCTCCAAGAGGAAGGTGCCCCCACTGCCACCCCGCTCAAAGGAGAAGTGCACCTCTGCCTCCCAGGGGCTGACATTGCAGATGGAGAGCTGCTCGCAGTTGTCATCCTGCAGCACAGCCTTGGACCTGGCCACAGAAAGGGCAAAGGCTGCAGGGGAGCTCTGTCAAGCAGCCTGAGAGAAAGGCTCATGTGGGACACCTTGCATGCTGCCTGTGTTCATTCCCTGCTTCCTTGGATGCCCAGCCCACACTTGGTGTCTCCATCCCAGAGGTGTGCACAGGCCACTTCAAGAGGCCTTCTACAAACCAGGACCTCAAAGGTGCCTGGCAAAACAGAAGCACAGCAGGCACCTGGATTCCTCCCCTCCTCTGCTGGCTTTCCCTCCCTGCAGGCTTCCCAGGAAAGTGTGGCAAGAGCTCAGCTTCTCTCTTCCAAAGCAGCCAGGAGACTGCCTGGGCCCAGCTCCTGGGTGAGCCTGAGGCTGAGGGCGGGAAAGCAAAAGGATTCCTTCCCAAGAGGAATCCCAGAGTTAACAAACACCTCCTGGTTCAGGTGTGGGACAGAGGTTGGTGGGAAAAGGTCAAAAAAAGGCAATGCCTCAGCCTGGCCAAATCCTCTTGTGGTTTTTAAACTCTTTTGATTTAACCTCCCTGGGGTGTCAGAATGCCACCAGCTCTCCAGAGCTCCCCTGCAGACAAACCTCCATTTCTAATGCTGAAAGAAGAGGGAAGTGAAAAACAGAAAGATGCCAGCAGCTACAGGGACATTATTTTAAGGCCAGACTCTATCCAGCAGTGAGGATCAGGAAAATGGAAATCCCCTTTGCCCTGCCCTGCAGGTGCTTGTCCCCCAACAGCAGCTCCAACCATCAAGTCTTGCTGACACTGCAGATTTCACGGAGGGTTTCCAGTCCCTCAGCAGAAAAACTTCCTTTGCTCCTTCAGGCTGACCCACAGAGCTCCCAGCACTTGAAACAAACAGCACAAAGCTGCTGAAGCTGAGATGGGGGCTGACAAGTGACCCCAAGCTGCTTTCAGGCTGCAAGCAGCACCTGGCTCTGGCCACCAAAGCCCCCAGGGGGCAGGAAGATCAGCTCCATCCCCCCCAGCACTCCTGTGCCTGCTAGGTGCTCAAGTTGCCACAGCTGTGCTCCTTCCAAGCCACCAAACTCCCAGCTCTCTGCCCGGGCCTGCCCTGAATCGTGCCCCTGGGTGCATGTTCCTGGAAGCACAAGGTCCTGCAAGCAGCACAGCTGGGGGCTGGGCAGCACCTACCTGTCTCTTGCCTTGGCACACAGCAGCGGCCCGAAGTGGAACATCCCCGTGCTCAGGACATACTGCTTGGAGATGATGGCATCAGCTGCCTTGCTCTGCCTGCAGCGAGGAAACACCTCCCTGGCACAGAGAGAAGGAAGAGTTGGGAGATTCTCTGAGCACAAAACCTGCTCCCAAAGGCTGAACTCTTAGTGCTGGCCGAGGCACAGCACCGCTGCCCAGCTCCAAGCACGGCAAGAGATGCTGGGGGGCTCAGGCAGGTCCCAGGGGCACAAGGGGCAGAGTCTCAGCTCTGAGCTCAGGGGCAGCAGAGCGGGACGGCCCCAGGGGCCAGCCTTACCGTGGCTCCTGGCTGATGCTGGGGTACAGGCAGGTGCCCCTGCAGTGCAGCTGGTAGGGGCGCTTGGTGCCCAGCAGCTCGAAGTGCAGCCTCTGCTCAAAGCTGCCCAGCAGCGCGGAGCTGAAGTGGACCTGCAGCACCACCTGGCCCTGGGCAGGCACTACCCAGCGGTAGCTGCTGAGCCTGGCAGGGAAAGAGGAACCTTCAGGCACTGCTGAGGAGCAAAGGAGAGCAGGAGGAGCCATGGTGGAGCTGGGGTGGGAAACCTCCTTGGCAAGCTGGCCCTGAAGCAGAGGGATCCCTCCTCCCTCACAGCTCACCTGGCACAGCTCTCTGGGGGGGGCAGGGTGTCCACGTGCCTTTGGTCCCCCTCAGAGGAACGGCTGGGGGGTCCTGTGGCTGGTCCCTGGAGATCTCTCCTGCCACAGCCAGAGCTCTGCTTTCCCCTCACAGCCTCCTGGCTGCTGCTGCCTTTCTCCCTTCTCCAATGGCCTCTGGCTGGGGTGCCCTGCTCCTCTGAGGTCTTCACCCCAAAGGGAGAGAGCAAAGGGAAAGACAGCTGAGACCTGCCCTGAGAGCCAGCACTGCAGGGGAGCTCTCAGCAGAGCAGAGCACAGCACAGGGGCAAAAGCCTCTCCTTTGACCTGCTGCCCACGTTGCTGGGGATCAGCCCAGGATAGGGCTTTCAGCACTCAGTGCCAGCTCCTCTCCATCTTTGCACCTCCCAGCTGAAGGTTTGAGGGGCAGAGCAGGCTTTGCTGCTGAGGCTTTGCCTCTCCTCTCAGACTGGCCCTGTGTTTCAAGCAGAGCTCTTTCTTCTGGACAGCCAGAAGGGATCTCTGCAGGCTTGGGCCCTGTCACATCTTCACTGCCCTGCCACTCTCACCCTTTTCCATCCCACCTGCCCCTTTGCCCCCATCCAGCCTGGTCCCTGTCCTGGCACCTTCACTGTGGGCACAGTGGGGACATCCACAACACTTTCAGGAGCCTCCTCCTCTTCTGGCCCTGTGGCAGCTGCTGGCAGGAGCACAAAGTGCTGGAGGACTTCTGCAGGCACCTCCCGCTTGGCTGGGCAGTGAACCACAGAGTAGACAGCAGGGGGAGGAATGGGGGGCCCTGAGGGACCCAGGCCCAGCTCATCCAGCACCTAAAGCAGAAGAGCAAACCTTGGTCATGCTCCTGTGGCCTCTATCCTCACACCTCCTGAAAGACACTGAGCTGTTAGGGAGCTCTGATTGACTGAGGTGGAGCACAGCCCTTGCTCTGCCCAGGGTGGGGAGCAGGCTCCAGAGCAGGGCCAGGACTACAGGTGGCACCTGCAGAGGAATCTCTGCCCCAAGTGACTCAGCTGAAGGGAGCAAAGCCCAGGGGCTGCCCTGGCACCCCCTTTCTCCCCAGACTGGCAGAGCAGCTGACAGGCAGGAGGCCTGCACAGAGAGCACTCCCTCTGCCCCCAGCCAAAGCACAAGGCTGCTGAGGGACAGCAGCAGCAGCCTGGAGAAGGCTCTGTGCCCTTGGCACCCGCTGGGACACAAGGCCCCAGGGCCCCCACGGGGCAGGCTCAGCACCTGAGCATTGTGGGGCCCTACCTGCTCTGCCCCTGGCAGCTTCCTGCTCTCCAGGATGGTGCTCAGCACATCTGCAGAGCTCAGCACCTCGATGTCCAAGCAGGGCACGCCAACTTCTTGGCCACTGGCTGACCCTGCTGCACCTCCCCCTTCCAGCTGAGACAACTTGGGGGCCTCAGGAGGCTTCAGTTTCTCCAGGAGCTCTTTCTCCTGCCTCTCCTGACGCTCCTTCTTTTTAGCCTTCTGCCTTCTGGGCCTGGATAAATGCTGCTGCTGATCTTCTGCTTGCTGCTGAGCTTCCTGCTTTGAAGGGGACAGCAGGACACCCTGCACCCTGTCCCAGCATGACAAAACACGTGCCACATCTTTCTGTGATGCCTCATAGGCCTTAAAGCTCAGGGCCAAGTTCTTGCTGTCAGCCTGGCCTTGCTCTTGGGCTTCTAGCTCTGAGCAGGTGTCTGCCGGGGCAAGCTTGCTCTGCTTCTTCTCATCTTCCTTGCCAGCTGCAGCAGAGTCTGGGCCCTCCTTGGCAGAGCCCTTCTTGCCTGCCTGCTCACTGACACTCAGCTGCTTGGTGCTGCTGCTGGATGTGTTGATGCTCTGGGCAGGAGGAGCAGGAGAAAGCCATCAGCATTTCAAAGCAGGACTCAAATGCTGCAGGACACTGATGATCTTTACAACAGCAGCCCAGGCATCATCTGTGCCAGGTGCTCTACAAGTCCCAGGCCAGAACACAGCTGGTACCCAGGGGAGCTCAACTGAAACCAAAGCCCTCAGTGCCAGACCCACAAGCAGTCAGCAACATAGGAGCTGCCCCAAGCCCAGCAGGAAACTCCAGAGCCCTCCTTCCTCCTGAGCACTCCTTGGGGCTGGTTTCTGGGGATGCTGAGTACCCCTGACTCTTTAGGAAGCCTGGCTGCTCACAAACACCTGGGTCCTGCTGCTCTCTCCTGCCAGGCAGGCAGGAGCAGACCCCACTTCCCAGGCAGGCCCTGGCTCAGAGCTGCAGGGCACAAGCAGGGTGGGGAGGAATGCTGGACCAAAGCCACCCAGGACTTCCCAGGGCATGTCTGGAGTTGTGTGGAGCCAGGACTCCAAGGCAGCCTGATCCCAAAAGAGCAGCTCACCCCCAGAGCTGTGGCAAAGCCCCTGGTGAAGCAGCAGCACCATCAGGCACCAGCTGTTGTTTCCCAGCACAGCCCCAGCCAGGAGCAGGCTGCCCAGCACGGCCTGGGGCTGCTGCATTCTCAACAGGGCTGCAGCTCAGCGGGAAGATCCCCAGGGCTCTTGCTCACACAGCCACCCACCTCCCTGACCAGAGGCTGCCTTTTCTGCTCTTTCTTGCTCTGCTTCCACTTCCTCAGCTCCTCTGCCTCCTTCCAGTGCTGCAGCTCCTGGTGCTGCTCCTCAAGCTCTTCAGCCAGCCGCTGCAGCGCCCTGCAGCAAGGCAAAAGGAAAACAGCTCTGAGAGTCCCCACCAGAGCCCTGGGCTCCTGCACTTCAGCCACTGACCCTGAGCCCACGCAGAGCCCTTACAACCTCTCCAGGGATCTCCCTCAAGCTGGGGAGGCTGGGAACATTCCAAGGGAGGAAAGGGGGGAGGGGGTCTGCAAGGCCAGCCCCAGTGAGGCTTTGCTGTTGGAAGGGCTAAATCCTGCTGCTGCTCCAGTAAGGTCCCCCCAGGCACCGGCCAAAGGCTGCTCCACCATCACTCCACACTGATGCCTGAAGCTCTCTCTTGATTTCCCCGAGTAAAGCAGCTGACCAAGCACTTACCCCTAGTTCTCCCTGCACCAGTGCTCAGAATCAGAGACTCACAGAATCCCTTTGGATGGGAGAAATCTTTCAGATCATCAAGTCCAACCAGGAGCCCAGCACTGCCAGCTGCCCACTAACCCATGCTCCTCAGCACCACCCCCACAGGGGTTTGGCAGTCTCCAGAGCCTTCCCCACCTTCATTGCCCTTCTCTGGACACACTCCAGCCCTTCAGTGTCCTTCCAAAACTGAATCTAGGCTTGGAGCTATGGCCTCCCCAGTGCCCAGGACAGGGGGACAATCCCTTCCCTGCTCCTGCTGACCACACTATTGCTGATCCCACCCAAGATGCTCACTGATGCCAACTCTGCTCAGCTTGTCCAGCCCTTCTCCATGGGCATGGCCTGCTCCTTATGGAGGACAGCCACAGCAGTCAGAAAACAAAGGCTGCAGCAGCTCCCCTCCTGCAAAACAGGCTCTGAACAAACAGGATTCCTGCTGGAAGCCAGCTGGGACTGTGGGAAACCTGTGCTGTCTGTCCTGGGAGATGTGCCTCACACAGACCCACACCACAGCCCCTCTGCTGAGGTGAGGAAGGGCTGAAGGGGATGGGAATTAACATCATGAAATTAGAGACCCTCAGAAGCATAAGGGCAAGGCCAGCACAGAGCCCAGCTGCCTGCAGCAGGCTCTGAGCCCGAGGCCTCAGCACTAGCAGCAGGAGGAGATGTTCTCAGCTCCCTGCAGGAAGGTCTCTCCTCTGCTGGCAGCCAGGCAGGGGGAAGGCAGCATCCCTGTGCCGCTCGGCAGGGACACTTTTGGCCTCTTCTCTGGAACCTCCCCAAGCCCAACCAAGGGCCCCAGAGCAGGGACACCTTGCAGGGACACTGTGCTGGGCAGCTCCCCACAGAAGGCTTACAGACCTCTGCCTCCTCTCCCTCTGGAGCTGTCGGATCCTGCTCTCCAGCTGAGCTTTCTGCTCTTCCGTGAGGGCATCAAACTCCTCCTCCCCCAGCTCCCAGAGCTCTGCTTCCTCCCTCCTGGCCGCTTCTTCCCGCTGCCGGCCTTCAGCAGGCACCAGAGGAGAGACAGAGCAGAGCTGTGCTGGGGGAGCTGCGAGGAGCCACAGCTCTGGCCCAGCCCTGCCAGGAGCCAGCAGGGAGCTCACAGCCCTGCTCCCAGCTCCAAAGAACCCCCAAACCAGCACCAGTCTGGCACAGAGGCATGGTGCATAGCCGGCTGCTGCTCAGACATTGAGCCCCAGCAGCTTGCACCTGGGCCCAAGCTTCAGTGCTGGAGACTGAGAGAAGTCTCCCAGCCTCAGCTCTGCTGTGTTCTAAGCAACAGTCAGCTGCACCAAGGCAGGAAGTCGAAGGCTTCCTGAAACTACCTCTCACCAGCTCTGCTGCTGAACCAGACACATGTGGACAGGGCTGAGGGCTCTGGAGAGAAGCCTTGGGAGGCAGGGAGATGAGGATTCTCACCTTCCTGCTCCTCTGCAGCTGCCTGCCTGGCTTGCCAAGAGGCAAAATCCTGCAGCAGGTTGACAAAATAGATGCGAGGTTGGTTTCCAACAGCTTTGAGCAGGCAGAGGAGAGCAGACACTGTGCTGCCTGCAAAGAGGCTCTGCAGGCCATCAAACACCACTCCCTGGGAGCAGTCCCTCAGCTGTGAAGAAAGGCCAAGAGAAAATCAGCTGTGCCATGCTGCAGCTCTGGGCCACTCAGTGACAAAGGTCACCAAGCAGCTGTCCCAAGCTCTGAGCTGTCCCCACGGCCCTGCCAGCTGCTGGCATCTGCAGCTTCCCCCAAGGAGCCCAGGACCCCTCCAACAGCAGGACTCCTCCTGCTCTCCCAGTTGTGCCTCTCCAGCAGGAAGGTGTCCTTTGCCCCCTGGCCACGCACCTGCAGCCTTTCAGAGAGGATGGCCACCAGCAGCTCTTCGGGCAGCACGCAGCTCACCGGGCCCAGCTCTGCCACCGTGCTGCCGCTGGGGCTCAGCCAGGGCTGCGCAGGAGGGGCAGAGATGAGAGGAGAGCCGGAGGAGCCCTGCAGTGTTGAACAGCACCACACTGAACATCACCACAACATAAACCCCCTTGGCACCCCCTGGGCAATCCCAGCTGCTGGCCTTGGAGCTGAGCTCTCTCCCTAGCAAGGGACTGAAAGGAAAGCGCAGGCCAGCGGCTCCGGGGGACAACCCTGCAGAGCACAGCCCTGGAGCAGCAGCCCCCAGCGCTGGCACCAGCACACAGCACAGGAAGGACAAGCAGCTGACCAGGCCTCCTGGACTAGCCTGATCTTCAGCTGCCCAGGGCCAGGGGTGTGTCCCCATCCCCGAGGGACTGAAAAGCCAGAAAGATGTGGTGCTGAGGGACACGGTGTAGTGGTGACCTGGCAGTGCTGGGTCAGCAGCTGGATTTGATCATCTTGGAGTCCTATCCCGACCAAAACAGCTCAAAGCTCACAGAAAGTTCCCTGGCATCAGCCAGGGCAGGCCATGCCTCACCTGGGAGCCTGAGGACTCCGTCGGAAGCTGTCTCTCAGCAGAAGCCTGCCCCTTGCCGGCCGCAGCTCTGGGCTGGCCTCGGGAGCTGAGGGGCTGCTGCCTGCCGTTGTCCACAGAGCTCCGGGGCCTGGCCTTGGTGCTGCGCCGCCGCCAGAGGGCAGCAGCTGCCCTCACACCTGCGGAGGGCCCAGAAGGCTCAGGGGGCTGCTGGGAGGAGCACACCAGCACCTTCCACCCCAGTGGGCACCCTGGCAGGGACATGCACTCGCTGTTCTCCAGAAGCAGCTCCTTCCCTGCTCTCCTCTTCCTGTGGCAGGACAGACCAACCTGGCACTGCAGTTACAAGCCAGAGAGGTTTGGATGCCTTGCCCCACCTCCACTGTCCATCTCCACGGGAGACAACCCTGCCAGGGACCCAGACCCTTCTTCCTTCCACCAGCTTTCAACCCAGGCAGGTTCAAAGCTGAGCAATGCCAAGGTAGCCCAAGCAGAGCCAAGCTGTGGCCTCAGCCAGCAGAGCCTGGGCTACCCACTGCCCCATAAAGGCTCCGCCAAGAGCTTGGACTCAGGTGGAAAACAACTCAGTGTGCAGGAGCTGCAGGAGCTGACAGCACCCCCAGGGAAACCGCGGGAGAAAAGAGCTCAGCTACAGCATGGCTCTCATCTCAGACTCCTCTGGGAGCTCCTGCCCTTCCTCTTGGCCTTGTGAAGCCACAAAGTCAGTCACCTCATGCCTAAGGAGCCACTTCAGAGGGCTGTGCCTGCTGAAAGCAGGCAGAAGTTCTGCCTGATGGCCATGAGGGACAGGGTGGAGATTGCACGCAGGCAAGGGAAAAGCTCTGAGAAAGATGCTGGGGGCTTCCCCACCCCTAGCAAAGGAAGCTGTGCAGAGAAGGGCAGGGCAGGGCAGGCAGAGTGCCCTTGCATGAGCCCTTCGGCTGGCGTCTGAGTCCCCAGGACTGCTCTCTGCAAGGGCTCTGCCCTGCTCTGTGCTGCACCCCTGCTCCTCAAGAGCCCCCGGGGCTGTGCCACTGCTCTGGAGCCAGCAGAAGCAGGAAGCCCCGGGGGCTGCAGCAGCGCTGCTCCGGGCCCAGCCTGTCTCCTTACGGCCATCCTGTGCCTGCTGGAGGCTCTGCTGGCTGCCGGCGGCGCTGCACAGCTCCCGGGCTCGCCGCCCTGCCGCGCTGCTCCCGGCCGCCACGGCCTCGCTCACCACAGCGTCCAGGGACAGGCAGGCGGCGCCGTAGTGCTTGGCCAGGGCGGCCGCTGCCGACGTCTTGCCTGCAGAGAGAGGGAGGCTGCTTGGGGACCCCTGCGGCCGCAGGGCTTGCCGGGGACAGGCTCTGCGAGCTCCCCAAACAGAGGAGGACTTCATCCCTCCCTTAGGGAGCCACTTCAAGCCTGGGCCTGGGGCGCTGCTCTGAGCCCTGTGCCACCACCACTCAGACCATCCCCTGGCCTGTGCCGCTTGGCGTTGCCTCAGGCAGCAGCTGGGCACAGTTTAGGGCTCGGGCCGGGCTCGGCACTGCTCCACAGGCAACAGGGACACCAGGCACCGTGCTGCCATGCAGCAAGGGGCACATGGTCACCCTCCTGGGGGGAACCAGAGCCCAGCTGCATGGACACCAGATGAGCCACACCACTGGCACCAGCTGCTGAGGGCCTGGGACCACCCCAGCAGAGCTGTGCCTCCCCCTGCATCGCTTCAACTGCTCAACCCAGCACCGTGCTCCACCAGGACATGCCTCTCCTGCTTCCCCCCTCCTCACAGCCAAGAGCTCCAGCTCAGGTACCTGCCAGGGGTGCCCCATGGATGATGAGCACGATCCCTTTGCGCTGTGGGGCTCCTTCAGCGACGCTGAGGTACCGGGCGAGGGCCCTACGGACTGGGCTGGCCTCCAGTTCTTCTGTGGCCTCCTTGATGCTGGTGGAGCTTGGCTGATGCTCAGCTGTGCAGAAATGGGTAGAGGAGTCAGCCTCCTGCCTACCTGTGATCCTCCTCATCCCCTCCAGCCCCTCAGATCCTGGCAGAGGAGACTCTGCTCAAACCAATGTCACATCCATGGACTTCCTTTCAGCTTGTGCAGATCAGGCTCTGCCCTTGATGCTGCTGAACATGCCCATAAGTAAATGGGGTGGCAGCAAGAGGAAAGCAGAGCATGCAGCAACACCTAAAAGGACTGAGAGAAATCTCCTTCCATCAACTGTCTACATGGTCCTCGTGGGAGCTTGGTCCCAGGTCCTGCTGAGTAAGGAGGGCACAGGCAGAAAGGGGCATCTGACAGAGCCCCAAGGGAGAGGCTCCACCTGGGTGCTTTAGAAATGTCACTGCAGTAGATGTGGCTTGGCTCTGAATTCACCAGAACAGCCCTTAGGAGGTCACCCAGAGCACCTCAGCTTGCAGTGCCAGGGAGGAGAGCAAAGGCGCTGAGCTGCCCAGGACAGCTTCACCATCAGCCTGACCCCAGCAGCTCCCGGGGCAAAGATGTTCCTTTGGGGAAGCTGAGGAAAACTCCCAGACCTCTGCCTTGGCCCTGGCCCTCCTGCAAGGGGACATTTTGAGTTCTTCCCCAGACAGGGCAGACAGAAGCTTGCTTTGCTTGCTCTCATGGCTGTCACAAGTGTCACCCTGGACCTGCTCCACCAAGCTAGGGAGTGAGGAGAGCTCAGGGGAAGGGGGCTGGGCTCCCTGCTGAGCCTCCACTCGAGACAACCAACGTCAAACCTTCAGCCTTGTCCTGGGCTGTTGGGTCTTGAGGACTGGACCTGGCCTGCTCATCCTGCAGCCTCTTCTGGCCCTGACAGCCCTCTAGCAGCTCTGGAGGCAGCTGCTCCCCTGGGGCACGTGGAGGCAGCAGCAAGGTCCTGCGGCAGTCGTAGTCTTGCAGCTGCCGCAGGATCTGTGCATGGGAAAGAGAAACCACTCGTGGGAGGCACTGCTGGAGCTCCAGCACAGGAGCTCCAGCACAGGAGCAGCTCCCCAGCCAAGCCATCTTCTCCCTCGGGCCTCCCTCCCAACACCAGGGACTAGCCAAGCCCCTCCACAGCCTGCCAGCAGAGGAGCTAACCCTGCAACACCACCAGGCTTTGCCCTGGCTTCTGTCTCCAGCTCCCTGGCACGAGGCTGGGAATGCTGCAGTGCCCTGAAGCTCCAGGAACGTGGCCTTGGGGACCAGACTTTGTCTCTTACCTGCTCCTCAGCAAGGTACTGCTGGTCAAACTCCAAGGAGTAAAACTCGATGGGGAACTCACAAGGGTTCTTCACCACCACTGTGCCCTGTGCCCCGGGGCTGGATGGCAGCACTGGCCCCAGCTCCAGCACTTCAGGCTGGAACTCCAGGCGTGGCTCCAACCCACTGCCCGAGACCAGCAGCTGGAGGTGCTGGCTGCTCTGGCAAATGTTGATCTTCAGCTGGCTCAGGTAGGGCTTCTGAAAAGAGAAAAGTGCAGAAGCTCCTCCATGAAGTGCCAGGTGGCAGGGCCTCAAATTCACCCCATGCCCCAAGGCCAGGGATGGTAGCAGCACCTCTGAGGGGAATGGAGAACAGAAAAGAGGACAAGGAGGGATGGTTTGGAACTGAAAAAGGGAGATGCAGACCCCAAGGAAAGGAGATGTTTTGGAAGCTGAATGCTGAGCCTCTGGCCCAGGCTGCCCAAAGAGGTGGGAGATGCCCATCCCTGGAGCCCTCCCTGGGACAGTGCAGTGCTTAGCAGAAAGATCCACAGGGTTATCCTGCCCAGTGCCCTGGCACTGCTGTGTTGGGCAAAGAGCAGCCGAAGAAGAGGGGCAGAGGAGGCAGACAGGAGGGAGGGGAGTGTCCTCTGCTCAGTGTTTGGCTCTCCAAGCCCCCTCTGCAGAGGCTCCAGCAGGGGAAGCTGAGCTTGCAGAAAGCTGCATGTCGAGGAAGAGCTCAGTTCCTGCTCCCTGCCTGGGCTCTCCTTCCCACACTGCCCTGCCAGACCTCCTGGGGCTGACATCCACCCAGCTCACCTCTTCCACGGGGGAAAATCTAACTTGCAGGTTGCACCACTGCCCAGGGTCCAGGACTCCAGCTGAGGGAAGCACCTCAAAGACAGAGGCCTTGGCCTTCAGCTCCTGCAGCAGCTTCTGACGCCTGCTGGCTGGCAAAGCTTTGTCCACCTGAGCACAAAACCAGGGGGGTGAGGTCTCCTTGCTCTGGCAGGACACAGCTGGCTGCCTGCAGTGCTGGCACTCGTGGGGTAGGAGCACACATCCAAACCAGATGTGGCCAGCACTGGCCTAGAACTGGTGGCAAAATGTGGAGGCAGGAGAGGCAGCTGGGGAGGGTGCTCCTCAGAAGAGGAGCAAGGGGTGAAGATGGCAGAAAGTGAAGCACCAGCTGGTGAACAGGCCCAGGGGCTGCAGCTTTGCTCTGCACCCTCCAAAGCCTCCTCAGCCCAGCTGGAGCCCAAGCGTTCGAGCAGCCAGAGGAGCAGAGAGGACAAGAGAGGAGAAAGAAAGGCAGCCAAGAGGCTCCAAGTCACACCCTGTCTGTGCTTTACCTTCTGAGCAGGCTCCTCCCTGCTGAGGAACCACTGACAGGGCAGTGGGAGCTGATTGTAGAGCCGGATGGTCTCTTCCTGGCACTGCCCACACTGGACAGCAGAGAACTCCAGCCTGGCCCTGGAGAGGCTGAGGGAGGGCACAGCCACCTTGGCACGGAGGAGGACACGACATGTGGGTCCTCCTGCAACCTAGTGAGGGACAGAGCATCCAGGTGAGATCCCAGCCTGCCAGCTGCCCCAAAAGGCAGTGTGGGCACAGGGAGGGGGGGAAGCAGAGGGCACCTTGATGGGCAGCAGTGCCTCCACCTCGCCCTGCGGCAGGGTGGCACTTTGGGGCTCCAAGCACACAGTGAAGGTTCTGCTCTGGGAGCAGGGCAGCTGCTTCACGAGCCCCAGGTCCACGCTGAAGCCTTCAACAGATGGAAAGGAAGCAGCTGAGGCACAGGGGACATGAGATGGCTCACAAGCACCTTAAGTGTCCTGGCTAGCAGCTCTGGGAAGGATCTTTTGCACCTCCAGAAAAGCTGCTGCTCCTTCTCCCTTGGCAAAAGCTTTGCACAGCCAGAGCCCAGGAGCCACAGGGGAAAGGAAAACATTGCAGCTGAGGAGCTCCAGCAAGTGCAGGGAAGGACACTCAGAGCTCTTCAAAGAACTCCCATGCCATGGTGCTCCCTACAAGCAGCTGGGAGGAGACCTCTGAGCACCCTTTCTGCACAGCAAGGCAGCGATTGGTGGTGCTGCAGCCTTGCCTCAGGGCTGATGCCAGAAGCTGTTGGGATACCCTGTCACGGTCCGGAGACATTAGATGTCTCGGTCCGGAGACACAGTTCTTTTAAATATTCCCGTGTTGTGAAATTAAAGGCACAAACGAGGCCAAAGTATCAACAGCTAGACTATTTATTACATAAATAAGAAAGGGAGAGGGAGAAAATAGAGAAAGTGAGAGAGAGAGAGACGAGAGATAGAAGAGGAAAGGAATTATATTACCACACCCCTCATCCCCCCCAAGATAAAGTCTGTGGAGGAAAGGTGCTGCAGGAGATGTTGGGTTTGTAGAGACACCGTGGTGAGGCTTTTGCTGGAGAACAGCTGTGGTCCTCTGGGGAGATGTTGGGTTGATACAGGAACAGTGCTGAGGCTCCTCTGGGCAGCCTGGGTCTGTAGAGGGCTGGGGCTGTGGTCCTCCGGGCAGCTTCTGTTCTCCGGAGCAGCATTGTCCCGGCTTCTCAGCGGCCTGGCCCGTCTCCTGTGTTTTCCGTCATCTCCGTTTTTCTCCCCGTTTTTCTCCTCTGTTTCTCTCCTCTGTTTCTCTCCTGTGTTTCTCTCTTCTGTTTCTCTCCTCTGTTTCTCTCCTCTGTTTCTCTCTACAAACCAGCAGTTGCTCAAGTCTTTTATACAGCTTTTTAGTCCTTAGGTATGTAGTCAAATATTGTCCCTCAGGAATTCCAGTGGCAGGAAATCTGTGTGTTTGGGCAAGACCCTGGCTGGAGGAGGGGGGAATCTCCGTCTACCCTGTCTCCATCCAGACAAAACTCAGGAAACAGGTGGTGATTATCTTGCCCTAAAGGTGTGATGGCTGGGTCCTTGGGTCCATTGTTGTAGTCCCGTGTTATCACGATGCAATCACAAGCTGATTTGCATCCAGGATTGGTGGACAGGATTCTTTCCACCTTCTTTCCAGTGGCTCTGCTATCACTTTTATCTTTGTTGACTCACATAGAGAGAGACAAACTTATTAGACTGTCACACCACCCCGTCAATCAAAGATAAAAGGAAGAAAGAAAGAAAAGAAAGGAAAGAAGTGGAAAAGAAAGGAAAGAAGTTTTAAACAATTTTTGCAATAGACATAAGTTTTGATTGGCTAACAGCACAAATCTGTTGTACACCATCATTAGACACAAACTGCATATTGGACACTACATGTTGAATCACTGTATGCAACAGGGATTTATACAAGATTGACAATTATAACAAAATTAAACCAGGTAATTACACAAGGTGAAAGCATCCTTGTTCCTCCTGGAAGGCAGGAGAACAAACAAACCCATACCCCCCCCCACCCCGTCAGTCCTTCAGTTTGGAATTGAAGTGAGAGCTTCAGTCCAGATCTGAATGTCTGCGGGGTTATGGAAAGTACAGTCCTTGAAGAGATGTCTTCTGTGATGCAAAACTTGAGAAGTCTTCCATATTGTAGCAAGACAAGTCCTTCTGACAATACATCAGGTAGTCTTCAGCATTAGAACTTAAATTTAGCATTAGAACTTAAATAAGAAACACAACCTTGAAACATACAAAACTGGTATTTCCAGGTTACCATTCACAGCCACCCTCTCAGGTGATAATTACTTTGAATGGGCCTGTAAGTATCGTTGATTGTTTCAGGTTCTCTCAAAGCCAAGCTAAACACAAAGGCCTTTTTCCAAACCAAGTACAATTTTTTGGTGATCTCCTGACTCATGCTTCACCCCCCAATTCACCGCTGGGAAGTGAAGCCCTTAGTTGCCCTGGGGGCCATATCCCTCCCCTCATCAAATGGTCCCACCAAGAGGGGAGCAGTGACCTCAGCCCTCTTTTTAGGCTCGGGCCAACATTGCACAATGATTCGTAATTGTCTCGTGGCTACCCCATCAACCACTTCTTTTGGAATACCTTTCTCCCGACCCACCCCCCACCAATATTGCCGGGTATTCAAGTGTTCCCTGCCCCCAGCCAGGTGCCTACTAGGAATACGGCGCATCTGGCCCTGGGGGCTTGGTGGGTGAGTCATTTTCACATGTCTCAAGCCTCTAGTTTGAGGTTTTTTCATTTCCTCAGGTACACTATACTGCCTAGCATAATCTAATAATTCCCTCCCCACATCTTGCCATGTCCTGGAAGAAAGTGGGGTATTAGCTATTTCTTTTTGAAGCTGGATACCTCTTATTTTAAGCAAGTCAGAGAGGCCCCTGATCAAAGGAGTCATTCTGTTTGCATCCACCAGGATAGAAAGAGGGGATTCAAAATGATGTTTTAGTTCCCTTTCATATATCATCTGCAGGCATGCAGCTTTTTGCACATTCTCCATTATCTGATTCATCCCTCCCCGCAGAATTAAGGGTTCACCCCTCTCCTTTGGATCAAACCCCCCTGCCCAATAGGCAGCTCTTTGCGTAAGACTCCAGGGTCCACTTCTGTTTTTTGTAGTTAGAAAAACATTATCACCCCAATAGCCCATGGCTTCAGCTTCTGTTAACATAATCTGATCACCTCCAGTTTTTGAAACTCGCCAGACATATTCCACCTCAGATTCCCCAGCAGAGCGTGCAAATTCTTTACGAGTTTTGGCCAATTCAGTTGAGGAGAAAGGTGTTTCTTTGGTTGTGATAGTGGGGGTAACCTCCCCATCCTCATATAAAACTTCAGTTTTAATGAGAGGTCTGATATGCGCAGCAGCTTCCTTAGCCGCTGTCAATTCTGCCCGAGGATATATGGGGGCAGACTCCAAGTAATTCACACCCTCTTTTGAGTCCAAATACGAATTTTGCCTCCTCTCCTTTTCCAATTGAATTTTAAGATAATAGGGCACTAAGTTTCGCGGGGAAGTCAGATCAAAATCTTCCCTGGAAAAACGTACACTTTTAAAAGGCTTACTCCAAAATAATCTTCTCCAGGAAAAAATGCACAATAGATTTCCCAGGAGAGGTCACACACAAGAAAAAACAACAACAACTTGGGCTTCTCAAGGAAGTCACACTATTTCCCTGAGTGAACCCACACTTGCAAAAGCTTCTTAGCTGTTGTACCTCAATTTTTTTTTGTTACACTAGGATAACAACCTTGTGATTCTTAGGGAAGAGTTACTCTGTTTCCCTGAGCGAACACACACCGGCAGAAGTTTCTCAACTTTTGCTGCAATACTGGGCTTCTCGGGAAAGCCACACTTTACAAATATCACCAACACTGGGTTTCCTAAAAGAGGGTACTGAGAATTCTCGGGGAGGTCACACTATAAAGTCAACAGTTGTACCCCAGATAATCTTCCCCGGGAATGCACACACAAATTTAAAGCAGGGTACAGAGGATTCTCGAGGAGGTCACACTATAAACCCAACAGTTGTACCCCGGATAATCTTCCCCGAGAAAGCACACACATTTAAAGCTTTTGAGAACTCCCACACAGTCTCTCTGAAAATTTCGCTTCGTCCTTCTCCGGCCACTTCCCTCGCGGGCGAGTGGAAACGCGAATCTGGACTCCACTCTCGCTTCGTACTAAAAGTACGTCTCAGGCACACACACACATTTCGGGGTTCTCAGAAATGCAATAATTTTGCTGTGATACTTTTCACTGCACGGGAATCCTGCCAACTACGCCATTTAAATGTCACGGTCCGGAGACATTAGATGTCTCGGTCCAGAGACACAGTTCTTTTAAATATTCCCGTGTTGTGAAATTAATGGCACAAACGAGGCCAAAGTATCAACAGCTAGACTATTTATTACATAAATAAAGTGGACATAAGAAAGGAAGAGGGAGAAAATAGAGAAAGTGGACATAAGAAAGGGAGAGGGAGAAAATAAAGAGAGAGAGAGAGAGACGAGAGATAGAAGAGGAAAGGAATTATATTACCACACCCCTCATCCCCCCCAAGATAAAGTCTGTGGAGGAAAGGTGCTGCAGGAGATGTTGGGTTTGTAGAGACACCGTGGTGAGGCTTTTGCTGGAGAACAGCTGTGGTCCTCTGGGGAGATGTTGGGTTGATACAGGAACAGTGCTGAGGCTCCTCTGGGCAGCCTGGGTCTGTAGAGGGCTGGGGCTGTGGTCCTCCGGGCAGCTTCTGTTCTCCGGAGCAGCATTGTCCCGGCTTCTCAGCGGCCTGGCCCGTCTCCTGTGTTTTCCGTCATCTCCGTTTTTCTCCCCGTTTTTCTCCTCTGTTTCTCTCCTCTGTTTCTCTCCTGTGTTTCTCTCTTCTGTTTCTCTCCTCTGTTTCTCTCCTCTGTTTCTCTCTACAAACCAGCAGTTGCTCAAGTCTTTTATACAGCTTTTTAGTCCTTAGGTATGTAGTCAAATATTGTCCCTCAGGAATTCCAGTGGCAGGAAATCTGTGTGTTTGGGCAAGACCCTGGCTGGAGGAGGGGGGAATCTCCGTCTACCCTGTCTCCATCCAGACAAAACTCAGGAAACAGGTGGTGATTATCTTGCCCTAAAGGTGTGATGGCTGGGTCCTTGGGTCCATTGTTGTAGTCCCGTGTTATCACGATGCAATCACAAGCTGATTTGCATCCAGGATTGGTGGACAGGATTCTTTCCACCTTCTTTCCAGTGGCTCTGCTATCACTTTTATCTTTGTTGACTCACATAGAGAGAGACAAACTTATTAGACTGTCACATACCCCCAGGGGAGGCTGAACACAAGCCCCAGGACCTGGTGAGCCTCACACCAAGCAGCTCAGCACCACCAAGGCTCCAGCTCCTTGCAACACAAGGCCAGAGAGTGCACAGAGAAGCTCAGCTGCTGCTGCTGGCAGCCAAGTGCAGAAGGTGCTGAGAGGTGCCCAAGGTGCTCACCCACCCAGCCCCTGCAGGGCAGACTTAGGGCAGCCACAGGCAGGCCAGGCCCCTGGGCACTGCTGGCCAGGAGAGCTCAGGCTCTAAAGCAGCAGGTCCCAAGGAGGACAAAGCTTTACAAACAAGTGCTCCAAGAGAACTCCCCATGGCCAGGGGCTCAGGCTGAGCTGTCCCAGGCAGGCCACAGGAAGGGTCCCCAGCACTGCCTACCTGTGCCACGCAGGAGCTGCCCACAGACTTGGAAGGACACAGGGAAGTGCCCCGGGTTGGTGACCTTCACGCTGCGCCTGTGGATGCCACCCAGAGCCACGCAGCCAAAGTCCAGGATGTGCTCAGGCAGCTCAGCTCTGCAGGGAGGAGGGAGGGCACTCCTGAACCCACAGCCTGGCCACGTTGCCACAGGATGGGAGGTGCAAATCCACTGGGAAAACTCAGCTCAAGCTGCTGACACCCAACACCTGAGCAGCCGGGGACAAGACTCTGGCCGGTGCCAGGGGAGGCAGGGCCCAGGTTCTAGCAGCTCCCAGGGGCACCTTCAAACACAGCTGGTTCCCAAGGGACACTGCCCACACCTCCTGTGCCACTGCAGAGAAGCCCCCTGCAGCTCCACTGCTCTCAGTGCAACTGCTGAGCCTGGCCTGCAGCCCAAGCCTGGAACTGCTTCAGGGCCTTGTCAGATTTGAGCCCCAGGAAACCTTCACCCAGCTCTGTCCCCAGAGCCCCAGGGACCACAGCCAATAGCACCTGCAAGACCCATGGGCAGGTCCTGTCCAGAGCCATCCCACTGTTCTGCAGAGCATCTTCTGCCTGGGCTGGAGCCTGCTGCAGCTGCTCCTCAGCATGAAGCAGCAGAAGGAAGGACCAAGCAACCTAGGGGATCCCTGCAGTCCCCCCAGCCCCCAAGCCCCCAGCTGAGACTTTGCCAAGCTGCTCTGGGGCCAAGTGTGGTCTGGTGGGAAAAAAAGGAGGCCAGTTCTGAGCTGCTTCTTTCAGAGCTGCTCAGCAGGAATGCTGTCTGTGCTGTCTGGAAGGGCCTGATGCTCTGCACTGGCTCCATGAAGAGAGCCCAGCATCTGTGGGCAGCTGAGCACCCCCAAAGCTCAGGGAAGTGAGGACACTCAGCTGCTCCCAGGCAGCACGGCACAGCTCTCAGGAGCAAAGCCTTTGTGCTGCCCACAGCTGTGCCCAGCTCTGCAGAGCCCAGCAGCTCTCAGCAGCAGGGCTGCACTGCTGGCTGTCACCCCCAGAGCACCTGCAGGTGGCTGTGGAGGTCTCTACTCACTTGAGAAGCCTGCGGCGAGCCTGCAGCCTAAAGGCAGCTTCCTCTGGGGCACTGCAGGCCACAGCTTCCTGCTGCTCCAGGATGTGCTCCTTGAGCAGGATGTCCTCCAGCTGCATCTGCAGCCCAGTGTCCAGCTGAGGCAGGGAAAGACAGGGGCTGCTTAGCCAAGGTCCTTCCCAGGGCATGGGCTTGGCTCTGAAAGAGGATCCCATCCTGCTCTTCTCGAGGGGGTGATGGAGTCCTCTTGTCTCACTGCTCAGTGCCTGGGACACCTCCAGCTCTCTTGGGCAGCACCTTCTCTCCAGAGCTACCAGCTCCAGCACCCTCACCTGCCCAGACACTGCCTTCAAAGCTATGCCAGACACAGATGGACAAGCCAGGAACTTCTCAGAGCTCCAGGGATTTGCCTGCCCACAGGGAGTGCCGAAGCAAGCTGGACAGAAGCCCTCTGGAGCAGGAGACCAGGAGAGAGCTGCTGCCTCTTGCAGATGAGAGCTGAGCACAGTCCCAGGGCCAGCCCAGGCTGCTGCTCTCAAGCTCTGCAAACCTGGCAGGGCTTGGCCTGGGAGGAACAAACAGCCCAGGGATGGGGCCCCATCAATTCACCCCCATGAGCATGGCCTGCAGGATCTCAGCCAGCTGCCAGGAAGCTCCTCCAGCTCCAGCAGGGACAACCTCCAGGGCTGGACAGCCCCTGGGGCAGCACTCAGCTGATGAGAGTCATGGCTGAGTGTGGGCAGGGAGGTCCCACCTGCTAGCAGGGCCCCAAGAAGCCTGTTGTGGGGTACAAGGGGATGCAGTGACACAAGGGGGAGAGGCTGGCTCCTGCCACACAGGGCAGCAGCTGTTCTCACCGTGGCAGCCAAGTCATCTGGGGTTGGTTCTGTGGCTGCAGCCTCCCCCAGGACAACTTCTCCATCTCTCTCACTGTCCTTGGCCATCTTTTCTTTCACCTTCCTGAAGGCCTTCTCATATTTCTCATTTCCTGAAGGCAGAAACCCCCCAGAGTGCAGTGTGGGCATCTGAGCTGGGCAGCCCCCTCCCCACACCACCTCTCCCAGAAACACTCCTCCAGCAGCTCTGGGCAGTGGGAGCTGCTCCTCCTGCCTGCATGCTGAGCTTCAGCTCTGCCCAGCTTCCTCCCCCAGAGGAGCAGCTCAGCCCCAGCCAGCTGGTGCAAACCCAGCTCTGCAGGGTGGCTCCTGGGACAGAGCCCACAGGGACTTGCAGAGCCTGGGGAAGCCACCAGTGCTGCTCTGACAGCCTTGGGGGTAGGCCCTGGGGGAAAGCCCAGGGGAGCATCCTGAGGAGCAGCCAGGCAGTGCTCACCTTGGATGTTCCTGGGCAGGTGCAGGCAGAGCCTGGGAAAGCTTCCCTCTCCTTTCAGGCAGACTTCTTGCGGCTCCAGGTGACCCACTTGGAGCTGGAAAGCCTTGCAGAAGGCCCCAGGCGCTTCTGGCAGGTAAGAGACTTTCAGCACCTGCTGCTGGCCGGCTCCAAGGCTACCCTGCAGGGAGGGAATGCACCAAAGAGGCTTTGATGGAGGGGGTGATGCTCAGCCAGGTTCTCCTCTAGAAGACAGCAGACAGCAGCACCTTCTAGCTGTCTGCTTTCCAAGAGCTTGTCTCCTGCCCCAGGCTGCCAGGTCCCCTCCAGAGTGCCAGCGTGGGGAGAGCTGGAAAGGACCTCTGGAGGTCATCACTCCAACTGCCCTGCTAAAGCAGGGCACCCCCAGCAGCTTGCCCAAGAGCAGCATGGCCAGGGGGAGCTGGAATCCCTCCAGAGCAGGAGGAGGCCTTCCCTCAGCACAGCCTGGCCTTTGCTCAGCACCAGCACAGCTCTGCTGCTCCCAGGCTTTGCCTTCAGCCAGCAGGAGCCAGGCCTGACCAAGCAAAGCTCCAGCAGCAGTGCTGGGCAAGGCAAGGGAAGTGCCCCTGCCCTCTGCAGGGCCAGCAGCTCCTCTCACAGCACCTCAGTGGTGGCCACTAGGCTCCTCAGCTCAAAAGGGACAGGGACCTACTGGAAAGAGTCCAAGGGAGACTACACACATGCTGAGGGCCTGCAGCATCTTTGTGAGGCTCAGAGGCTGAGACTCCTGGGGCTGTTGAGCCTGGAGAAGAGCAGCCCCAGAGAGGGCCTCTGCTCAAAGCTCAGCAAGAGCTAAAGGGCTTGTGGGGGACAAGAGGATGGGGCTGGACTCTTGTCAGTGGTGCCCACTGACAGGACAAGAGGCAAGGGGCATCAGCTGGAACCCAGGGAGTTCCAGCTGGCCAGGAGGAGAAAATTCTCTGCTGTGAGGGTGCTGGAGGCCTGGAGCAGGCTGCCCAGAGAAGTTGTGGAGTCTCCTATGGAGAGATTCCAACCCCCCCTGGGCACGCTGCTGGGGGTGCCCTGCTGGAAGGAGGAGGTTGGGCTGGATGACCCCCAGAGGCCCCTTGCAAACCACCCCCCCTCCTGGGATCCTGGGATTGCAAGTGGGTGTCCAGGGCTCTGAGCCCCACCTGGGACTCCCACCAAACCTCCTGCCTGTGCAGTTCAACTCAGGGTGCAGGAGCCTGCCCTGGCTCATGCTGAGCTCCAGAGAAAGGCCACAAGGAGGAGCAGAGGGCTGGAGCTGCTCTGCTCTGAGGACAGACTGAGAGAGTTGGGCTTGTGCAGGCTGGAGAGGAGAAGGCTCCCAGGAGACCTTCTGGTGGCCTTCAGGTCTCTGCAGGCAGCTCCAAGAAAGCTGGGGAGGGACTTTGGAGGGTGTCAGGGAGGGACAGGACTGGGGGGGTGGAGCAAAACTAGACAGGGGGAGATTCAGGTTGGGTGTTAGGAAGAAGTTCTTCCCCATGAGGGTGGTGAGAGCCTGGCCCAGGCTGCCCAGGGAGGTGGTGGCAGCCTCCTGCCTGGAGGTGTTTGCAGCCAGGCTGGAGGTGGCTGTGAGCAACCTGCTGTGGGGTGAGGTGTCCCTGCCCATGGCAGGGGGGGTGGAACTGGCTGAGCCTTGAGCTCCCTCCCAAGCCTGACAATCCTGTGATTCTGTGAGCTGCAAACACATCTCTGGCCACACAGCAGCAGAGCCTAGGACAAGATCTAGAACAGAAAGTGTCACTGGGGCTCCAGAAGTGTCTCTGGCTTCCAGAAGAGCTGTCCCAGGCCAGAGCAAAAGGAAGCAGATCCAGAGGCACCTGGCTCTGGGTGACAGGACACATCTGCAGCCTTCCTCAGCTGCCCACTGCACACAGGGCTGCACTTGCAGGTCCCTGCTCCCCTTCAGGCTGCAGGGAGGAGCTGAGGAGTGGGCCAGGACCTGCCCCCTGAGCCCCCACTCCAGCACAGGACACAGCCAGAGCCAGCCCAGCCCCACTGCCAGCACCATCCACGCTGCCACAGCAGCACCAAGCAGAGCTGTGCCTTCAGAAGCTGGCAGGAAGAGGGCATGAGCCTGGCACCTCTTGCAGGAGGCAGGCAGGAGGAAAGATGGAAGCCATTTGGCTTCCTTTGCCCATGGCACCAAGGGCCTGAGAGAGGAATGCTGCTCCAGCCCAGAGACATCCACCCAAGGCTCAGGAGCTGAGGTCACAGAATCCTGGAAGGCTTTGGCTGGGAAGGGACCTTTCAAGGTCACAGAATCACAGGGCTTGGAAGGGACCTCTGGAGATCATCCAGTCCAACCCCCCTGTCAGAGCAGGGTCACCTAGAGCAGCTTGCACAGGAGTGCAGCCAGGAGGCTTTGGAATGGCTCCAGAGGAGACTCCACAGCCTCTCTGGGCAGCCTGCCCCAGTGCCCCACTGCCCTCAACACACAGAAGTTCCTCCTGCTGTCAGATGGAACTTGGCTGTTGCAGTGTGTGCCCATTGCCCCTTGTCCTCTCCCTGGGCACCACTGACAGAGCCTTGGCCAGAGCCCCCTGGGTCCCCTTGAAGGCTTCAGAAGCACTGAGGGGATCTGCCCTCTGTCTTGTCTTCTCCAGGCTACAAAGCCCCAAGCCCCTCAGCCTTTCTTCACCAGACAGATGTTCCAGTCCCCTCAGAGCCCTTGGCTGGACCCTCTCAAGCAGCTCCCTCAGGTCCTGACCAGCTCCTGCCCCCTGGGGACCACCACTCACTACAGAAGCTCCAGCCAGCCTCTGTGCCAGCAGCTCCTTCAGGCCTGCAGTGAGCAGGGACAGCTGCAGCTAGGGCAGGCTGCTGGGATGCTGCAAACTCCTCTCTGCACTGCTCCAGCCCTGCTCAGCCCTGGCCCCCTCACTGCCCCCCCCAGCTGCTGCAGAGGAGCAGAGCTGGAGGGGTGAAGGAGCAGGGAAGGGCTGCTCCAGCTCCTGGCACAGGAGCTTCATGGCCAGGCAAGAGCCAGGCAGTCTCCTGGGCAGCCCTGGCAGGGGCAGGCAGGGCAGTTCCTGTCTGCTCCCACAGGAGGTGACCCAGGACAAGAGCAAATGCTCTCAGGCTGTGCCAGGGGAGGGGGAGGTTGGGCATCAGGCACAATTTCTTCCCCACAAGGGCTGTGAAGGCCTGGCCCAGGCTGCCCAGGGCAGCAGGCAGTCCCCAGCCCCGGAGGCACTGAAAAGCTGTGGAGATGTGGTGCCAAGGGCCAGGGTTTGGGGCTGGCCTGGCAGTGCTGAGCTCCCAGCTGGCCTTGAGGATCTGAAAGGGCTCTTCCAAGCCAAAGGATCCTGTGATTGCATCCCCTCAGCAGAGACAGCTCCCAGCCCTGCCTGCTGCTGGGACAGTTCCCTCCTGCTCTTCTCTTTCTCCCCGGTTTTCCCCTCCAAGCCCAGCCAGGGCAGGCTGGCACAGGGCCAGGGTCAGGCCCTTGTGCTGCCCCCATCCTCACCGTGCTGGGCACCACCAGGGGCACAGCGGGCAGGGGGCTGCGGGCAGTGCCCGTGCCAGGGCTCAGCACCACGAAGGGGAAGGGCAGCTTCCCACAGTTCTGCAGGGTCAGCTCCACCTCTGTGACCACGTCCCACAGCTGCAGAGAGGAGAGAGGAGTGGGCAGTTAGAGACAGGCCTGGCACTGGGCATCTCCTGCAGCTGGCACTGGGGAAGGAGCCAAGGGAGGCAGTGCAGCAGAGCAGCAGAGCAGAGCTGGACACTTGGCTCCCAGCTTCACCTGGGCACCCCCAGCCCCAAGGGACCTCTTGGCCCTGCACAGCAGCTGAGCTTTGGGGCACCCTGCAGAGGCACAGCACCAAGCACCCAGAGATCAGGCATGGAAGCAGAGAGGAGCTGAGCTCTCTGCACCTGGAGGGGGCCTCAAAGCCTTGGCTGCAGCAAAGCAGCTGGCATCAACACATGGCAGAGGCAAAGGCACCTGCAGAGCTGGCAGGGACACAGGGCAGACAGAGCACCAAGCACAGGGCCAACAGCTGGAAACAGCTGGGGGGGAACTGAAAAGGGAAGTGGGGGTGACTCTGGGACATTCCCCCCAGGATGGGGACTGGCAAGCCCAAGAGGGCTTCCTCTTGGCTTTCTGTTGCTGATGAGCCAAGAGCATTACAGCAGCCTCTTCCTGCAGCTCAGGCTTGAGCAGCAGCTCAGCAGCTGCTGTCTGGAGAACACAGCCCTCTGGAGGGCAGCGCTGGCCTCCTGCCCACCCCAGGAGGCACCTCCAGGTGCCCTGGAGAGGAGGACTTCCCAGCTGAGGTGGGGGTGGAGCTTGGCAGCAGGAGGCAGCACTCCAAGGTGGTGCTGCCAAGCCCTGGAGCCAGCACAGCAGCTGGCCCTAGCCCCAGGCAGGCAGCCCCCAGCAGCCAGGGCTGCAGGCAAGGAGAAGCCTGCGCTACCTGCAGCCCCACGTCCAGCTCCGTGGTGTCCAGGAGGTAGCTGATGAGTGAGGCCTCCCCACGCAGCCTGAGCTCGTAGCTGGGGCCTCCCTGCACCCTGCAGAGAGCCCTGGCACAGGCCACAGTGTTAGGGTGGCCAAAGAAGCTGAAGGTGACCTGCTGGCTCTGGCCCGGCTGCAGCAGCCCATGCAGCGGCAGCACATCGAACACCTGGGGAGGGAGGAGAGGTGGAGAGGCTGAGCAGGGAGAGGGAGGCAGGAGAGCAGCCCTGGCCTGGGGCAAAGGGAGAGCTTCCACAGCACCTCCCAGCTCCACAGCACTGGACAGCAGCAGCAGCTGCAAAGCAAGCCCCAAGGGCTGCAGTGAGCAAGTGGCTGCTCTGGGGGAGAGCACTCTGCTGCAGGCTCCAGCACCTCATCAAGCCAGGGGCAGCTGAGATGGGAGCTGGGAGCAAATCAAGTCTGGCTGTGCCCATGGCATCTGCTGAGTGTGGCTCCAAGCCCAGCCACAGATGAGGCCTGGGCTCCAGCTTCACTTCCTACACCCAAGCCTGCAGGAGCAAGCTGAGAGGCCTGGCAGAAACTTTGAGGGGGCATTTTGCACCCTTCTGCCAGTCCAGCTCTGCTCCCTCCTGCCCAAAGAACATGTTGAGAGCCTCCTGCCTGGACAGCTTAGGGTCTCCAGGAGCAAACCAGGAACAGAGCTGCCAGTCAGACTCCCAAACAGGCAAAGGAGGACTGAGGAAGTGCTTGGCCCAGCTCTCCAGTGGTGCTTTGGTTTCATCCTGTGCACTCATGGCTGCTGGAGAGCTGAGGATCTCCCCCAGGCCATTATTCCCAGGACACCTTCCTGAAGAAGGCAGCTGAGATGCTTTCCTGCCTGGCAGCAGTTGGGAGCTCATCTGTAACCTCAGAGGTGCCACCTTGCCAGAGGAGCCTTGGCTCTGGCCTTCTGAGGCCTGTTTCTGAGAGAGGCTTCTGGGATTGCTCCTCCAGCTCCAGAGGCTCTGCTGCTTCAGGCAGCTGCAGTGCTTGGTGCTGGGGCCTGGCCACCAGCAGGCTCTGCAGGAATGGTGCTGGGACATCCTTGGGCCTAAGCAGAGCTCCATCTCCCTGAGAGATGAAGCACCAGGCAGGGCTGAGTCTTCTGTGTCAGTGCCCCTCCTGCCCCCTGCCAGCTCCCTGGCTGGCTCTGCAATCCCAGCCCTTGGCTGAGGCTGGGAGGGGCAAAGGAGTGGGGCTGAGCAGCTGGCCCATGGGGCTGAGGGCTTGGCTTGGCACAGAAGGAAGCTCAAAGCCTTCCCAGCAGCAAGCCTCATTCCACCCTGCAGAGCAGCCCAAAGGCAGGAGCCCTGTGTCCAGCTGCCAGCTGCTGCCCCTCCTGCTCTCAGGGCAGTGGCTGCAGGGCTGTGAGAAGGGAGGGTGGCAGCAGCAGGGCTCTGCTGGCAAACTGGGAGGCAGGAGGAGCAGCAGGTGTCCCAGAAAATCTACCTCTGCCTCCAGGGAGTCCTTGGCATCTGCTGGCTCCTGGGCAGGATCCCCAGCTGCTCCCAGGGCCTGGGCTGGCTCCTCCACACCCCCAGCCCTGGAGCTGCTCCCTGCAGAGGCCCAAGGCTGCCAGCAGGCTCCCTCCTCCTGCACTGCCTGGGCTGGGAGGCTGCACCTGGAACAGAACAGCCCTGTGAGCAGGGACTGCAGGGGCAGGCAGGGGAGACTGCCCCAGCAGCTCCCCCCTGGGCTCTGCTGCTCTGAGCTCAGCAAGGGCTCTGCCCCAGCAGCTCCACACCAGCAGGGAGCAGGGCAAGGCTCAGGGCTGCCCAGGGAGGAGGTTGGCACAGCAGAGCTGTGGGCACCTGGCTGCTGGCAGACAGAGAAGAGGCCAGGGCTGGGTGCCCTGTGGGGAGGCAGGAAGGGCACCACAAGGGAAACCAGACACACACTGTAGGAGTGGGAGGGAGACTGAAGAAGCAAAGGGGCAGAGCCCAGCAGAGACCTTCCAGTGGCCTACAAGGAAGCTGGGGACAGCCTTTGGAGCAGGGCTTGTTGTGACAGGCCAAGGGGGGGTGGGGGTGAACTCAAAGAGAGAGAGTCAGAGCAGATGGAAGGAAGACATTTGTGGTGCTGAGAACAGTGAGCCACTGGCCCAGGCTGCCTGAGGAGGGGGCAGATGCCCCATCCCTGGCACCACTCCAGGGCAGGTGAAGGTGGAACAAAAAGAAGCTACCAGGCAGCTTGCAATCAGGAACTGCCTGAGCCCTCAACCTGTCCCTGCAGCAGCCCTGGGAGCTGGGGCTTTGTCTCTAAAGAGGCAAGGTGAGAGCAGGGGCTGAGAGCCCTGGGGCTGTGGAGCCTGGGGCAGGGCAGCCCCAGAGGGGATCTGCTCAACACTCAGCCAGAGCTAAAGGCTGGGGGGCAAGAGGACACCTGTGCTTTGGCAGCAGCAGAGCAGCTGTGCTTGGGGGGACAGAGGAGTGGCCTCTGCTTGCCTGAAGGGGGAGGCTCTTGGAGCAGGGGCTGGCTGCCAGGCAGGCTTCACCTCTGAGGTGCCAATCCAGCACCTTCCCATCAAGGAAGTTTCTCCTCCAGCTCAGATGGAAGCTCCAGGCTTCAGCAGGCCCTTGTCCTGTCCCTGGACACCACTACTAAGAGCCCAGCACCATCCTCTTGCCCCATCCTCTTGCCCCCAACCTTGTATCTCTTGCTGAGCATTGATCAGATCCTCTGGGGCTGCTCTTCTCCAGGCTCTCAGCCCCAGGGCTCTCAGCCTTTCCTCCTCAGAGAGCTGCTCCAGGCCCCCTCCAGCATCTTTGGAGCCTCCCTGGGACTCTCTGCAGTAGCTCCCTGGCTCTCCTGAGCTGGGGAGCCAGCACTGGACACACTGTTGTGGGGGCAGTGGAGGTTCTTAGTACTGAACTGACAACAGCTGGGGCTGGCAGGGAAGGCAGAGAGCTCCCAACTTGTATCTGCTTGTCCCAGGGCCCAAGCAGGGCTTTGGAGCTCCAGGGACAAAGCAGGACTCCGAGGTCATGGGCTGCAGGAAAAGTGTTGGCAATGTCTTCTAGTCTTGGCTGGGCTGCAGAACAGTCCCCTGCCCATCCCCAGAGTGCTGGAGGACACCTGAGCACCCAGCCTGGCCACAGCTGGAGGGCTTGTTCCTGCCAGGCCAAGGGGAAAGCAGTTGGCCAGAGCCCAGGGAAACCACCTTGGTCTCTGCAAAGCACAAGCAGGACAGCAGGAAGCAGAAGAGCTGCAAGGAGAGGGCAGAGGTGGCCATACCTCAGCTGGCTGCCCTGGCTGGCTGGCAGCAGCTGCCAGCAGTAGGAGACAGGCAGCTGGCTGCAGTTGGTCATCTCCAGGCTCTGCACAGCTCCAGTGTCATTCAGGATGCAGCCAAAGTCCACAGCCATGCTCTGGAAGTGCAGGCTGGGGCAGCAGACTTCTCCCCGCAGCAGGACCTGCTCCTCATGAGGGTGCTCCAGGAACTGGATCCTCAGAGCCTGCTCCACTTGCCAGGAGTGCAAACCCTCTTCATGAGCAGGGTTAAAGCTGATGCAGAGGGGAAGCTCCTGCCCTGCCTCCAGCTTCATGGGCTGCAAGGAGAGGAAGAGCATCCAGCACCCGTGGGAGGCCATCCCCAGGGCTCACAACCATGGCAGTGCCCCAAGGGTGGCTCCAGCAGGGCCTGCCTGTGCCAGCCCCACCCCACTGCTGGCCCAGCCCAGCTCAGGCTTCTGCAGAGGCACCAAAGCCCCCCCCAGAGCAGCACCCTGGCAGGCCAAGGCCGTTTGCACTCTCTGCTCCTCCCAGCACTGCAGCCTGGGCCTGGCAGGGCTGAGCACCGGCACAGAAGCACAGAAGGTTAGGACTTGGAAGGGGCCTCAAAAGGTCATCAGTCCAACCCCCCTGCCAGGGCTGCACAGGAGTGGTGCCCATGCCCACATCACCACGTGCCTGGCAGAGCCTGTGCCCAGCACCTGCCGCTGGCACAGGGGGCAGGCAGTGGCTGGAGGAGCACCCTCAGCCTTCTCAAAGGCAGGGCTGCCCTTGAAGGCAGCAAGCTGCTCCTGAGGAGCAGACAGACAGCTGAGGAGGGCTGCTGGGATGGCTTCCAGCAGACAGCTTCACTAGATGGCTTGCCCACAAGTTGTTTGATCCCTTCTCTTCATCTCCTAGAGCCAGGACTCTGAAGGAGGTTGGAGCAAGGAGCAAGCAAGGAACAAGCCACAGGGCAAGAGGAAAGGGCCTCAAGCTGCCCCTGGGGAGGGTTAGGTTGGACACGAGGAACAATTTCTTCCTCACAAGGGTTGTCAAGGCCTAGCCCAGGCCTGCCCAGGGCAGTGGGGAGTCCCCATCCCTGGAGGGAGTGCAAAGGCATGGAGATCTGCTGCTGAGGGCCATGATCTAGCAGTGAGCTGGCAGTGAGAAGCTCACAGTTGGCCTTGATGATCTGAAAGGTCTCTTCCAGCCCAAACCATCCCATGGCTCTCTTCCCCATCCAGATGATGCCTTGTTTCCTCCAGCAAACTCAATTCCACCCTGGTTCAGCTCAGGCTCACTGCTGGCTCTGCAGAAGCTTCTCTCCTGGAGGCCCTCCCAGCAGGAGCACACCACCACACTGCTCCCTCTTCACACTCCAGCAGCAGCAAGGCCCAGGGCTGCTCACCTGAGCATCTGCAGGCAGGGGCTGCTGCTCCACATCACAGAGAGAGAAGGGCTGCCCTAAGGCCAGGACCATGCTGAGGGGCAGGGGGCAGATGTTCTTCAAAGCCAGAGGCTGGGCCAGAGGAGTTAGGACATCCCCTGCTTGCTGCAAGCACAGGAGAGAAGCATCACTCACCCCCAAGTGCCCAGGGCCCTCCTTCCCCACCCGCTGCCTTTCCAAAGCCTTCAGCCCCCAGAGCTCCCAACAGCTCCTCTGGACTCTTTGGATAGGTTTCTCCCCTTCTGGAAGGGCTTTCTCCAAGCACAGCAGATGCTGCTGCTGGCTGCAAACCACAGCATTGCCCAGGGGGAACAGCCTCAGGAATGTGCAGGGAACAGGCCCCTGAGAGGAGGCAGCTGCTGCTAAGAGATCCAGCCCATCTGATTGCAGTGGCCTGTCCTCTCCTGGGGACAGCAGCACAAGAGGAGTTGCAGTCACCTACACTCATGCCTCTAGGAGCCTCCTAAGGCCAGGGGTGCTGGGCAGAGGAGACAAGCAAGCAGGATGCAGCAGAGAGCCTGCAGGAGCCTAAGGCTGGCTTTGAGTATGCACAGCCAGCCAGCAACCTCCAGGCTCCTGCTGCCCCTGCTACAGTGCCAAGATGCTCAGGGGCCTGGAGCAGCTCTGGGAGGAGCTGAGAGCCCTGGGGCTCTTGATCCTGGAGAAGAGCAGCCCCAGAGGGGATCTGATCAGTGCTCAGCAAGAGCTAAAGGGTGGGGGACAAGAGCTTGGGGCCACTCTCCTCAGTGGTGCCACACCAACAAGAGCAAAGCAGTGCTGCTGAGGCTGTTGCCAGCCCCAGGGCAGCAAAGAATGAGCTCAGTGCTAACAGCAAAAGCTTGGTCCTGCTGCAGTCCACAGCCAAAGCCCTGGGGACTCAGAGCAGCTCTCTTCCCTCCTCCTTTGAAGCCAAGCACAGCCACAGCTTCCAGCCAGCAGGTCCAGGGCCAGGATGCCAGCCAGACACTCACCTTCTCCACCTGGAAAGTGATTGCTGTGGAGGACATCTGCAGGGCAGGAGCAATGAATTGGCAGCTGAGCTCCACCTGCAGGATCTGGGTGCTCCTGGCCTCGCTGCCCACCGCGGCCTGGCACAGCAGCTGCTCCCTCACCGCCTGCAGGAGAAGCCACAGGGCACATGGGGGCTGCCAGCAGGGTGGCCAGAGGACAGCCTGCATCTGCCAGCCACCAGCCACGGCCCTGCCACTGCCCCCCTCACTGCTGGTTTCCCCTTGCCCTCCACAGCTTGTGCTGCATCCCCTTTCTCCTGCACTCCAGTGGCCATCAGGCTGCAGCCAACAGCCACAAACAGCTCTGGGGAGGCTTGTGCTGCCAGGGACAATCCCTGCCCCAAAGGGTTCTTCCTTTGATGTGCCCCAGTGCTGAGCACAGTGCTACAGAAAGCTGGAGGAGCTGATGGAATGAAGATGGAGATGGAACTGGGCAGAAAAACAGGAGACAGAAAGGCCAAGGGCAGTCAGCTCTGCCTTGGAAGCTCAGTGGAAATGATTCCTGAGGAGGAACAACCCCTGCCCCAGCACAGCTGAGGCCTTGGCCTGCTGGGAGCTTGCAGCTCTGCAGACAGGGACCTGGGAGTGCTGCTGGAGAGCAAGTTGCCCACGAGCCAGCAAGCTGCCCTTGTGTCCAAGAAGGCCAAGAGGATTCCTCAAGGAGACTGTGGCCAGCAGGCTCTCCTCCCCCTCCATCCTGCCCTGCTGAGGCCACAGCTGGGTCCAGTTTGGGGCTGCCCAGTTCAAAGTAGTCAGGGAACTACTGAAGAGAGCCCAGTGAAGACTACAAAGATGCTGAGGAGCCTGGAGCACCTCTCTGAGGAGGAAAGGCTGAGACCTGGAGCTGCTGAGCCTGGAGCATCACAGAATCACACAGAAGCACAGAAGGCTCTGAGCTGGAAGGGACCTCCAAAGGTCTTCTAGTCCAACCCCCTCAAAAAGAAGAGCAGCCCCAGAGCAGATCTTCTTCATGCTCAGCAAGAGCTAAAGGGTGAGGGGCAAGAGGATGGAGGCACCTGGCCAACCTGCTGTGGGTGACCCTGCTGTAGCAGGGGGATTGGGCTGGATGATCCCCAGAGGTCCCTTCCAACCTCCCCCATGCTGGGATTCTGTGACCCACAGGAACCCCCCCACAGGCAGATGCCTTCAGGTCAAGGAGGGATCACTCCCCACTAGGATGCCTCCTGCCCTCCTTCCCAGAGCTGCTTTGAAAAGAGACCTCCCCAGGACAGAGCTGCCTTGCATGTCCCAGCAAAGTCCTCTCTCAAGCTGGATGGGCTCACAGCCAAGCCTTGCTCTGGACAGCTCCTGGGATCACTTCTCCACTGCTCGCTCTTTCCTCTGCTACAGCACCACAACCCAACTCCTCCCAGAGCTCTTGGCTCTGACTGCAGGGCCAGGCAGGCACAGCTGGCTGCACAGAGCCCCTGCCAGCTTTCCAGGGAGACATTCTCACCACTGCACTCAACAGCTTGGTGCCTTTTGCTCCTCCTCAGCAAAACCTTTGGGCTCAGAACTGCATGGGGACAGCCCCAATACAGCCACCCAGGTGAGCAACGAAGTCTTCTTCAAGCCACTCTTGAGGCAAGCCTTTAGAACACCCTTCAAAACATGAACATCAGCAGGAGCTTCCTCTAGAGCTGTTCCACAGAGAATCATCTCATGGCTTGCCTTGGCTTGGCAGGGACCATTCAAGGTCATCCAGTCCAAGCCCTCTCCACTTCAACCTCTGTGCTGCTGGAGCTCAGCAGTGCACATCAGGCTGCAGCTCCTCTGCAGAGCTGCATTCCCCTGGCAGAAGGCTCCAGGCAGGAGGAGGCCCAGCGACCCATCCAAGGGTGCTGGCAAGACCTGGCTGCCCTTGGCACAGCAGGGCTGGCTGGGAGCCTGGGGCAAGTGTCACTGTTCCCAGGAAAGCAAGTTAAGCTGCCAGTTGCAGTGGTGCCATGGGGATGAACATCCCTGATCAGCAGAGCTGGCACTGGGCTCCTTCCTCTCCTCCAGCACTTGGTGCCAGACAAGGCCTCTGCCCATCTTTGTCTGCAGAGGAGAAATGCTGCAGCTCCAGCCACTGCCTGCCCTGCTGGCTTCCCCCAGACACAGGAAACCTGCCCTCCTGCCTTCCTTTCTGCCTCTGCTCCCAGGCTGTGAGTCACTTCTTCTCTCTGCCCTTCCCTCCTGCCTCAGCACCTGGCACCTTGGCACCTGCCACAGCAGCAGCTGCCTTCAGCCCCTGCTTTGGTAGCAGCAAGTGCTGCAGGATGGAACACAGAGCAGCCCCAGCCACTGATGGTGGCCAGCAAGGAAAGCAGAGGACTCTGCCAGGGGGAACCTGTGGCCTTCAAACACTCTCTTGCTCACATTCTCAGGCCAGTGCCAGGGGGCTGCAGGACAAGTCCCAGGGGAGGTGATCTGATGGGGAAGGCTCAGCCCTTGTGAGGGACCTCACCTGGGGAGTGCTGGAGAAGCCTTCCAGCATCACCTCCATCGTTTGGCCTGGCCTCAGCTCCATCCTCTTGGGCCGAAGCTGAAACACAGGGCAGGCAGCAGGGGGGCCCTGGGAGGAAGCTTTGCCCTTGGTGCTGCTGAGGGAAGGCAGCCAACGGCGCTGGCCAGGCGGGGAGCAACCTCCCACGGTCCAGCGGAGCCGCTGGGTGCGGCGGCCTCGGTTGGTGACCCTGAAGCTGTAACAGCAGGGAGCCAGGCTGCAAGAGGAGCAGAGATGGAAAAGATCAGGAGAGCTGCTACTGCCCAGCACTCACCCAGCTGCTGCTGCTGCTGTCTGACCACACAGCTGGCAATGGAACCACCTCTGAACTGCTGACCTAGCTCAAACCTTCAGCGGGAGCCAGCCCTTGCCTACCCCTGAGCTTCTCCCCACCCAGCAGCAGCTCTGGTTGTGCCCAGCCAGGGAAAGCTTCCTGAAGCACATCCTCTCAGCTGCTGTGGGCAGAGCAGCACCAGCCCCTGCTGCTTCACACTCAGCAGAGTTTTAGCAAAGGGCTGCCTGAGGGTCAGGCTGGATCAGACCCTGAGCTGGCCTGACCTGGCTGCAAGCCCCTATGACAAGAGGGATCTGGAGGTGCTGGAAGGTGTCCAGGGAAGGGCCACGAGGATGAGCAGAGGGCTGGAGCACCTCTCCTATGGGGACAGACTGAAGGAGTTGGGGCTGTTCAGTCTGCAGAAGAGAAGGCTCCCAGGTGACCTCATTGTGGCCTTCCAGGATCTGAAAGGGGCTACAGGAAGGCTGGGGAGGGACTGCTCAGGATCTCAGGCAGTGCTAGGACTAGGGGGAATGGAATGAAGCTGGAGGTGGGGAGATTCAGGCTGGAGGGGAGGAGGAAGTTCTTCCCCATGAGAGTGGTGAAGCCCTGGAATGGGTTGTGCAGGGAGGTGGTTGGGGCCCTGTCCCTGGAGGTGTTTAAGGCCAGGCTGGATGAGGCTCTGGCCAGGCTGATCTAGTGTGGGGTGTCCCTGCCCATGGCAGGGGGGGTTGGAACTGGCTGATCCTTGTGGTCCTTTCCAACCCTGACTGATCCTGTGATACTAAGCAGATGGAGGAACAGCTTCAGGCCACTGCAGCTTCCCCTGGGCAGCTGCTGCCTCAGTTGGCTTCCTCTGCAGATGCCAGCGGGGAGCTGCAGGGTGTGGACTCCTCAGGGCCCGCCCGTGGCAGGAGGGTTGGAACCAGATGATCCCTTCCAAACCAAACCATTCTAGGATCCTATCTGGTGGTCAGGGCACCACTGGCTTCGCTGGTGGGGGGCCCTGGCATCCCTTTCATGCCTCCATCCTTTAGGAAGCATCCAGCCCTCATCAGCCTCTGCTGACCAGAGCAGCTGGGGTTGTGTTTGAGACAGAGCACTGAGCCTAAGAACATGGATCAGCAGGAGTGTGGCTGAGAGGAGCAGGGCAGCCAGCCCAGCTCTGGCTGCTGAGGAAACAGAGCCACAGCCAGAGATGAACAACCAGAGCCAGACAGAAACCCAAGGGAATGTCCCATGGGAATGGAAGTTCCTTCCTGGAAAGAAAGCCCAAGTGCAGCTGGGCAGACATGGCCACCCTTTGCTCCAGGAAAGCCCTCCAGGGATGGGGACTCCAGCACTGCCCTGGGCAGCCTGGGCCAGGCCTTGTCCCTTAGGGGAAGAATTTGTTCCTCATGTCCAACCTAAACCTCCCCTGGAGCAACCTGAGGCCATCTTCTCTCCTCCTATCCCTTGTTCCTTGGGAGAAGAGCCCAACCCCCACCTGGCTCCAGCCTCCTTCCAGGCTCTTGTAGACAGCACTGAGGTCTCCCCTCAGCCTCCTCTTCACCCCCAGTTCCCTCAGCTGCTCCTCCCCAGCCCTGTTCTCCAGAGCCTTCCCCAGCTTTCTTGCCCTTCCCTGGACACGCTCCAGCCCCTCACTGCCCTTCCTGGAGCGAGGAGCCCAAACCTGAGCCCAGGGCTCCGACTGTATCCTCAGCGGTGCCCAGCACAGGGCACAAGCCCTGCCCTGCTCCTGCTGGGCTTCAGCCTGAAGAAGCCCTGGGGCTGCCCTGGAAGAGCCAGGAGCTTCTCCTGGCTGAGCCCCCGGCAGCAGCAGGAGCTGAGGGACACCTACCTGAAGCGAGTGCCCAGGCTGAGCTGCGGAGCCAAGGGCCTGTCGAGGACGATGGTGCTGCCGACGCCGAGCGCCCGCACGGGGATGCCGTAGCCACGGCTGTGCTCCACCAGCAGCTGCACCTCGGCCTGGAACTGCCCCGTGTCGTCCAGCTGGGCTGTGACAGACACAGACACCTGGCCCTCGGGGGGGATCACTCCTCGGCTGGGCTCAACCCTCCAGCACCAGCCTCTGCCAGACTGCAAGACAAGGCAGAGCCCAGCTGAGGCCAGGAGCCACAGCCCTCGGTCTCTTGTGGGCTGGAGGAGCGAGGATGTGAGGGCAACAAACCAGAAGGGCTTCCTTTGCCTGCAGCTGAGCTAGGGGGGCTGCAAGCAGCACCTCTGCAGGAGCTGACACCCCCCCTGTGCCACCCTCCTCTCACAGACTCCCCTCATTAGCCACCACCTCACCAGCCCCAGAGACACTCGGCCTCAAGAGAAGGTTGTTTCCTCCTCCAGCCTCCTTGCAGGGAGTGCTCCCTGGCCAGCAGGACATGCACTGGCATGCAGATCTGCAGCTCCCAAGGCTCCAGCGTGGGGGCAGTGGGACATGCTCCACATTTCAGGGCTGTGCTTGGGACAACAGGCCCTGCTCAGCCCAAACCCTGCAGCATCCCTGGAGAGGTTTTGCCCTTTGGAACAGGAGGCAGCAATGTGCTGGCAGGCTGGGCACGAGCCAAGCACATTGCATTGGGCAGGAGCCAGGGGAAGGCAGCTGGAGTTTCCAGCCTGGCAGCCCTGAGCTCTCACAGGACAGCTGCTAGAAATCTCCCTCTTGGAGTTTCCAACTAGCCCTCTTGGCCTCTCACTACAAGTCCTAGTCAAAAGTCTGTCCCCAGCTTTCTTAGAGGCCTCTTGAAGTACTGACAAGCTGCAAGAAGTTGACTTTCCTCCAGCAAATCCCAGGGAGAAGATCAGAGAGTCACAGAATGCTTTGGCATGGAAGGGACCTTCAACTAGTTCCAAGCCCCTGACCTGGGCAGGGACAGCTTCAACTAAAGCAGCTTGCTCAAAGCCCTGTCCTCAGTTCAAAGCTGAAGGACCTGGCATTGCTCAGCCTGGAGAAAAGGAGGCTGAGGGGAGACCTTCTGGCTCTCTACACCTCCCTGAAAGGAGGCTGGAGCCAGGTGGGGTTCAGTCTCTCCTCCCAGGTACAAGCGACAGGACAAGAGGCAATGGCCTCCAGTTGCACCAGGGCAGGTTGAGGGTGGCCATGAGCAACAATTCCTTCCCTTGAGGGCTGCCAAGGCCTGGCCCAGGCTGCCCTAGGCAGGGGTAGAGTCCCCATCCCTGGAGGGATTTCAAAGCCTTGGAGCTGTGGTGCTGAGGGCCACGGTTCAGTGCTGAGCTGGCAGTGCTGGGCTGAGGCTTGGCCTGGAGGATCTGAAAGGTCTTTTCCAACCCAAGGCATTCTGTGATCCCAGAGCTCCAAACCCATGACTCTCACAGCCAGAGACCTTCCACAAAGGAAAGGGAGAGCTTGGCAACAGGCTCCAGGCTCACTGCTGCTCAAACATCTCCTCAAGCTCTGGGCTCCTGAGGGCTGCCCCAGCTGAACCTGCCCCCACAGCCAGGCTCCTCTGGCCACCTGGGGGTGGAAGATCTTGCTTGCTCTCTCAGGCAGCCAGCTGGAAAGGCTCCAGAGGAGAACTGAGCCCCGGGTGGCCACAGAGCAGCCATTGCCACTGGAAGCCTCTCCAGATACTCACCACCTCTGCCTGGAAGGCTGCAGGGATGGGGCTCTGATTGCAGAGCTGCAGACACCGGGAGGCCTCCTGCAGAACTTGGATGCTGCCAAAATCGAGCTGGCTGGGCTGCACAGAGACAACTGGGCCCTCTCCAGTGCTCACCAAAGAGACCTTCTGCTCCAGGGAGGAGAGAGGAAAAACACCATGGGGAAAGCTGGCAAGGGTCAGACAGCTCTGAGGCTGCTCCTGGATGGGGGAGAGCTCTGCCTGCTGGAAGTTGGCAGTGTTGGAAGCCTGAAGCAGGAGGCCTGCAGCAAGGGTGGGCTCTGGAGGGAGCCCAGCTGAAAGCCACAAGCTGCTGTTGTCAGGGGGAAAGAAAGCAGCCTGCCCAGGCTGCAGTCTCTCCAGCAGCTCTCCTTCCTCTGCCCTGTGCCTGCTCCCAGCCCTGCTGCTGCTCAGCCTTGCCCCAAACCACTCTCCCTGGCTTCTGCTGCTGCACAGCCAGGCTTGGGCAGCAGCTTTTGGAACACTCCCAAAGCTACCCCTTGACCAGCAGCCCTAGCTGGCACCAAGCTGGCTCTGCAGAGGAGAGATCATGGAAGCTGCTGCTCTGCTTTGTGCTCTGGGGTAATCCTGGCACCACCTGAGGAACAGAGCTGATGGCAGCACTCCAGCAGCCTTTTGGTCTCTTGAGCCAAAGCAGTGTTCTTGCAGAAGCAGCAAAGAGCACTGGAGGTGGCACCTGGATGCCTTTGCTGCAGCACCTTCTCACTCATTCCAGAGCCAGCCTTTGCTTCAGCAGCACTCTGGGCTGTCCCTGGCTGCTCCTCCCCAAGACCCCCAAGGCAGCAGCAGTTGCTGCTCCTCTCCTAAGAGCAGAGGAGGAGAGGCAGGGACAGTGCTGGCTCCTTCCCCCACCTGCCCTGCCCCAGTGCACTGCTGTGGCACACACTCTGATCACCCTCCCAGAGGGCACCACGCTGCCTCTCCTCTCCCCCTTACCCAGTGCCAGGGATCCCTGTGGTACAAGCCCCCTTTGCCCTGCAAGAAGCCTTGTACACCTCAGGCTCCAGCAAGCCCTGTGGCACGGAGCAGGCCCCTCCAGCACTCACCAGGGGGTGTCCTGCACGCCCAAAGACGGCCACACGGGCAGGAGTGTGCTGCTCTCCTGGCACCTGGGCCTCCAGGCTCAGTGGCACCTCCACGGAGCTGTGAGGCTGAATGATCCCACAGGGCACGGGGCTGGAGTACAGCACAGCAGCATCCTCCTGGTGCTTCTGGAAGGGGCAGGGGCACAGAAGGGGCTGGGCTGAAAGGGATCTTTCAAGCTCCTCCAGTCCAAGCCCCCTGCACTGAGCAGGGACAGCTGCAACTGGAGCAGACTGCTCAGCACCCCTGACAGCCTGGCCTGGAAAGGTTCCAGGGAGGGGCACCTCTCACCTCCCTGGGCACCCTGGGCAGGCTCTCACCCCCTTCAGAGTGAAAAAATGTCTTCCTCTTATCCAGTCTACATCTCCCTCTCTTAGTTCAAGCCATCCCCTCTCCCAACAGGCTCTGAAAAGCCACCAGAAGCTCTCCCTGGAGCCTTCTCCTCTCCAGGCTGAGCAGCCCCAACTCTCCCAGCCTGGCCTCACAGCAGAGGGCTTCCAGGCCTCCCAGCATTGCTGTGGCCTCCTCCAGCCGGTCCCTGAATGTGCTGAGGACTCCAGAGCTGCCCCAGCACTGCAGGGGGGGGTCTCAGCAGAGGGGCAGAATCTCCTCCCTGCCCCTGCTGCCCACTGCTGGGGACCAGCCCAGGGCACAGCTGGCTCTGGGCTGGTACTGCACAATGCCAGCTCAGGAGCAGCTTGGCAGCCCTCAGTATCCTCAGGGGCTTCTCCATAGGGCTGCTCTCCAGCCTGGGTTGATCCTGGCAATCAAAGGTTACTGCAGAGGGAACTTGTAGAAAAATGTCAACCCTTAAGGTGTCCACAGCAGCAACTCACAAAGAGTTTGAAATCCCTGGCAGGAAGGCACAGAATGAAAGGCAAGACTTGGATGGCCTCAGCATCCTCAGGGGGTCCCAAAGCTGCTGCACTCACAAATCTCCCTGCTTGGGCTGGCAGAGCAGCTTCTCACCACCCTCTGAGTTCTCCTGCATGACAGCACCCCAGAGCCAGAGCGCAAACTGCTTCCCAAAGAGCTGCCTACATTTGTCTCAATTGCTGCCTAAAGTTGATCCTCAGGAAGGTTCCCATTTCCCTGCTTCCTGAGCTTACATTTGGGCAGCTGAGAGAGACTGAATCTTGGCTCTCTTGATGGGACTCAACAAAGGTAAAATCACCTTTGCTGCTTGCCCAGGCAATAGCTGATGTGTATTGGGAGCAGCCACTGGGATGCCTCTCAGGAAGGTGCAGAGATAAGCAGACTGCAGCTGTCCTGGAAAGGGGCAGAGGCCACTGCTATCCCTGCTCTCTGGAACACACACCTCTGAAAAGCTGTTCCACAGATCTGAGCAACTACTGGCTCAGGAGAAGGCCAAGGCAGGAGGAGGGAAAGGCAGGAGGAGGGAAAGGCAGGAGGAGGCCAAGGCAGGAGGAGGCCAAGGCAGGAGGAGGCCAAGGCAGGAGGAGGCCAAGGCAGGAGGAGGCAAGGCAGGAGGAGGCCAAGGCAGGGGGAGGCCAAGGCAGGGGGAGGCCAAGGCAGGGGGAGGCCAAGGCAGGGGGAGGCCAAGGCAGGAGGAGGCCAAGGCAGGAGGAGGCCAAGGCAGGAGGAGGCCAAGGCAGGAGGAGGCCAAGGCAGGAGGAGGCCAAGGCAGCAGGCAGGACAATGCTGCTCTGAAGGAAAACGGAGAGCATACCAGGAGAGGGAAAATGACAGAGACCCTGGAAGAAGCAGACCAAAAGGAACCCTCTCTCCATGTCCTAAGTTGTGCCTGCTACAACTCATGGAGCTGCAGAGGCTGCTCAGAGGACAGCAATGACCTCTCCTCTACAGCCAAAGCTGCAGCACCCTTCCTCCACAGACCCAAACTGTCTTGGGGGGTGAGGGGGGTGCCAATAGAATTCCTCTTCTCTCTCTCCCTATTTTCTCTCTCTCTCCCCTTCTGATCCATCCACTTTATTTGTGTACTACATAGCCTAGCTGTTGCTATTTTGGCCTCCTCTGTGCCTCTAATTTCCTAACACAGGAATATTCACAAGAACTGAGGCTCTTTCCCTCTCCAGACCAAGACAGTGGGTTCCTGTTCCCAGCAAACCTGTAGGATGGACTGGAAAGCATCAAGGTCTCTCTCTCCCAAAGGCCTTTTCTCCCCAGCACAGCCTGGCTGAGCCCTGGGGGCAGGAGGTGGGTGGGGGTGATGCCAACCTGAGGCAGCAGTGCATAGCAGCCTGGCAGGTCGCTGTCGTTCACCAGGGGCAGCAGCTGCTGGGCAGGGAGCTGCAGGTAGCAGCGGCCGAAGGTCACCACGGGCTTGGGCACTCGCAGAGCAGGAACCACACACCTGGGCAGAGAGAGGGCCAGAGGCAATGGAGACACTGGCAGAGGAGAGGCTGCTTGACCCCTCAGGGGGCATGGAAGGGAGCAGGACACAGCTGCCTAGAGCAGAGTGGCTGCAAATTGCCACCAGCAGCCTGGCCTGGATCAGCAACCCCGTGGCCAGCAGGAGCAGGGCAGGGATCGGCCCCCTGGGCTCAGCACTGCTGAGGCCACCCCTCACATCCTGGCAGCAGTTTAGGGCCCCTCCAAGAAGGGCCTTGAGGGGCTGGAGCGGGTCCAGAGAAGGGCAACACAGCTGGGGAAGGGTCTGGAGAACAGGGCTGGGCAGGAGCAGAGCTGCTGGGAGCAACTGGCGGCGTTTAGCCTGCAGCAAAGGAGGCAGAGCAGAGCCCTCCTGGCTCTCCACATGTCCCTGAAAGGAGGCTGGAGCCAGCTGGGGCTTGGGCTCTGCTCCCCAGGAACGAGTGACAGCACAAGAGAAATGGCCCCAGGCTGTGCCAGGGGAGGGGCAGTGCCAAGCAGCCATAGAATTGCTGTGTCCTTTAGGAAAAGGCTCAGGGCCAGGCCTGGCCATTCTGGGATGATGCTCCTCCAGGGGGCTGCCTGCAAGCCCTGCTGCTCCCAGCTCTGCCTGGGCAGAACCAGCTCATGATGCAAGGCTCCTCCTGTGGAGCTGGAGCCAGCAAACCACATGCAAGGGGCTGGATGCACCAAGAGACCCTGCAAGGAAAGTGCTGGTACCTGGCTGTGAGGGGCAGTGCCAGCAGCTCCTGGCCCACACCATCCACATCCACCACCAGAGCCAGCTCATACAAGCCCTGGGTGTTGGAGCACAGGGTGACCTGGGGGGAGAGCAAAGCCCCAAACACTTCAGCACCCCCACAGCTGCTGCCTTTCCATTCCCAGGCCATGGGAAGCAAGGGAGGCCTTGGCCCTGGTGCTGCTCCATCTGCAGAGCACAGGCCCTGGCAGCACCACAAGGCTGCTGGCAAGAGCTGCTTGCAGAAGTGCCTGTGGCAGCTCCCAGGCCATGGGTGAGAGGAATGCAGGCCCCAGCAGGGCCAGCTGCCACTCAGCACTGCATGGCCAGGGAACAGCAGCAGTGCAGGGCAGAGCTGCTGCCTCCAGCAGAACCACTCCAGCTGTGCAGGGGGAAGCTGCTGCAGAAGCTTGGCCCAGCAGAACCTGCTCAGCTCACAGCCACCACAGCTTCTGCAGTCCCCCTGCAGAGCACTGCAGGGAATCCAACTCATCCTGCCCACAGCACAGGAGGAAGAAGAGCAGGCAGAGAAGCTAACTGCTTCCTCCAGCCACATCTCTCCCTGCAACAGCCTCCTGCTGCCCTCAGCCTTCCTCTGCCCAGCTGCAGGCCAAGGAATCAGCCTAAGCAGCTCTGAAAGCCTCAGCAGTGGCTTCTGGCCTGGAGCCTGGGGGGCAGGAGCTGCAGCTTCTGCCTGCAGGCTCCAAAGGCTGCTCCAAAGGCAAGTCCCAGAGCAGCACAGCTCCCAACAGCCCAGCCCTGCTGCAGGGCTCTGCCTGGCCTCCCCCTCCCAGCCAGCAGCACTGAAGCCCTCTCCCAGAGCAGGGCAGCCTCAGCCCCAGCTGCTGAAGCCCCTCTGGCCCCACTGCTCCCTACCTGGATGTCCTGGAAGCTCAGGGCAGGGATGGTGCCTCTGCCAGGGCTGATGGTGAACTCACAGGGCCTGAGGCACCTCCTGGCTCTCTTCTTCCAGGAGGGCAGAGAGTTGTCCAGCACCTGGGCAGTGCTGGGCACGCTGGGCTCTGCCACACCGTCCCCGGGCACACGGAGGGTGAAGGCCACAGGCAGCAGGGAGGTGTTGGTCAGGCGACAGAACAGGCTGTGAGGGAAGCCTAGGAGAAAGGACACAGCTCTGCACCTCTGCACACAGCTCCTCTGCCTCCTGCAGGCAATCTCCTGACATGCTCAGGCTGCCCTTGGCCTCTGGCTCTCTTCCCTCTGAGCTGCAGCTGCCGCGGAAGCCAAGCAGCTCTGTGCTGGCACTGCTGGGGGACAACAAGTTCCCCATCGGGCAGCCAGGGGCCCTCCTGGCCAAGAAGGCCAAGGCTGCTCTCAGCAGAGGGTGGCCAGCAGGGCACAGCAAGCACCAGGAGCCTGCAGCTGCAAAGGCCTTCTCCAGGCCAGCAGCTGGAGAGGACTCTTCTCCTCTTGGATCCCAGGCTGCTGCCTGCTGGCATCCCTCTGGCTTTGTCTGCTCACAAGGAAGCCAAGAGACAGGGCAGGGATGGAGGGAGGGGAGGCTGCAGCTCAGCAAAGGCCAGCACTTCTCTTAGCCAAGTCCCTCAGCAGGAGGAAAACAGAGAGGCATCCTGGCCAGGCTGAGCACAGCTCTTCAGTCAGCCCAGAACTGGCTTCCCAGGCAGAGCTGAGAGCCCCTCAGGGAAAAGCCTTCTGGGAGCCTGAGCTGAAGCAGCAGAACCTGCAGCTCAGTGCTCAGGCAGCAGAGCTGGGCCTCTGCTGGGCAAGGAGAAGGAGCCCAGGGCTCTGAGCACACCAGGGCCTGAGGCAGAGCTGTTTCTTGGCCACATTCCCTGGCACTGACAACCAGTGGCCCTCCCAGCACCAAGCAACATCTCACCCTGCAGCTCAGGGGGGAAATGGTCTCCAGGCCTGGCAACATTGACCCCCAGCAGCTATGGGCTGGGCCAGAACTTCAACTCCCTCCTCCTGCAGTCCCAGCCCCTGGGCCCTGCTGGGGCTCTCACAGCCATCCTGCTGCCAAGGACTGGCAGCCTGGGGCTGATCAGAGCATCAGGGACCCCACAAGACCCTGCTCTGCCAGTCCTTTGGGCCTCTGTGCCCTCAGGATGGCAAAGCCCTGCCCAGGCAGCCTGCAGCCCTGCTTGAACCTCCTGAAGGCTGCTCTGGAGGGCCACCAGTGCTGGAGGCTCTGAGGCTGCACTCTGGGGCTGCAGAGCCCTCGGGCTGTGCTCCAAGGCCAGGCCACACTCACCATAGGAGACGTCCCCGAAGCGCAGGCAAGGGACATCGAAGCGCAGAGGGGGTGCAGAGACACAGCCCCTGGGGGGACACAGCAGAGGAGGCCTTGGCTTGGCTGCAGAGCACTGCAGAGCCTGCAGCTTGCACTGCTGCTGGCAGGCTGCAAAGCTGCTCTCACAGCACAGGGGGCTGCACTCAGCCTCTCACCTGACAGTCAAGGTCACAGGCTCAGGGGATCCTTCCACACTGAACCTGAATTCCTCTGTGAAGTGCCCCAGGACAGGGGGACAGAAGCAGACCTGGATGACTTGGAACTCATCTGGCAAGAGAAGGCCCTGACAGGGGGAGAAGCTGAAGCAGGGGCCCAGAGCTGTAGTTGGAGGGACCAAGCTGAAGGAGGCATGGATGGCTCCTTTGTTGTGCAGGATCACCTGCAAGACAGCCAATGGAAACCCCTAAGGAACTTTCTTTCCTTCCAGGAGGCTGATTTGTGTCCTGCCCAAGCACCTCCCTGCAGGGTTACACCCCCCTTGATGGGGGCTGAAAAGAGCCCAGCCCCAGCTGCTCTGGCTGGGCAGAGAGAGACTTGGCTTTCCCCCTCCCAGGAGGAGGGGGCCCCTGGCTCCAAGGGGCTCTATGCCACTGCCCCTCCCTGCCCAGCAAGCCTTGCTAGGCAGGGCAGAGCTCTGCTCCTGCTCTCTCTTTCCCCTGCACAGCCACTGCTGCACAGAAGGCTCCCCAGGGCTGCTGCATCCCCCCCCTGCTGCTCCCTGCTGCATCCACACCTCCTGAAGAGCTGCAGCCACTGGCACCAAGGGAGTCCAGTGCCAGCTGGGGCTGCCTTTGGATGCTTTGCCCCCTGCCCTTCACCCTATCCCTTTGGAACCTGCCCTGTTACTGATACATAGAGATAGATAAAATTACCTTTTTTCACTCCCAAACAGATTCCAGACCATTTTTTCCCTGATCTTACCTCTCCTTTCTCCTGCCTGATTTGCTTTACCTTACCAGGAAAGGGAAAGGGGGAGGGAATCTCAATCGGTTTCCATTTGGGCTTTTGGCCTGCAGGTCCAGCCCAGAGCAGCACAAGCTGACAGCTGGCAAAGGCAGAGGATGCTGCCTGCTGCTGCTTGGCAGAAGCCAAAGGGAAGTTCAGCCTTTGGGGGTTTGATGCCAAGCAGCCAGGACTTCATAGAATGGATCCTGGAATGGCTTGGTTGGAAGGGACCTTCCAGCTCATCCAGTTCCAACCCCCCCCATAGGCAGAGACCCCTCCCACCAGCCCAGGCTGCTCCAGGCCTCATCCAGCCTGCTCCTGAACACTTCCAGGGAGGGGGCAGCCACAGCCTCCCTGGGCAGCCTGTGCCAGGCTCTCCCTCCTCTCACTCTAAAGAATCTTCCTAGTTTCCAGTCTCAAGCTGCCCTCCTCAAGCTTCACCCCATTCCCTCTCCTCCTCTCCCCCAGCCCTTGGCCAAAGTCCCTCCCCAGCTCTCCTGGAGCTACTTCAGCTCCTGGAAGGCTGCTCTGAGCTCTCCCTGGAGCCTTCTCTTCCCCAGCCTGAACAGCCCCAGCTCCCACAGCCTGTCTCCATAGTAGGACTTCCCCCCAAGCCCTGCCAGCCCCTGCTGCTCACCTCAGACTTGCTGCTGGATCCAACCAACACCTGCCCAAGGTCCAGCTGCTCAAGGCTGAAGCAGAGCCAGGGCCCTCGGCCTTCCCCTTGGATGTGCAGAGGCAGCCTGGCCTCACGGCCTGGGGAGAGAGTTCCATTGGATGACTCCTTGAGGCCCTGAGGTGGGAAGGGACCTTCCAAGGGCAGCCAGCCCAAGCAGCAGCACTCAGCAGAACAGCTGCAGGCACAGCAGCTGGCTCTGAGCCCCAAGCAACCTGACCTGAAGGGGTTCCAGGAGTGGGGCACCTACCCCTCCCTGGGCAACTGGGGCCAGGCTCTCACCACCCTCAGTGTCAAACATGCTCAAGGTCTGAGGAGGTCAGCCAAGGGGCTTGGAGGAATCAAGGAGCAAAATTAATTGACTCCTTGGTTTCTTTCAACTCCCAGGGACCTTGATTCTGGGACAGTTTCCACCCTGGCAGCACAGGGGACCCGCTGCTTTGGAATGCTCATCTGCCACAGAATGGCTGCAAGAAGTGAAGCTCTCCTGAAGGCCCAGCAGGGTCTGTCAAGAGCAGGCTTCTCTCTCCCAAGACAGAGCATTTGCTCAGCTCTGCCTCCTGGAGCCCCAGAGCAGCTCAAGGGCTGTGTGCAAGTAGCTCTCTTATTGCTCTGCAATGCAAAACCTCTCCTGGCACAAGCCCTGGAGATCCACCCCTGCTGTAGAGGGATGGACATCTCCCTCAGCAGAGCAGAAAGCCCAGAGCCAGCAGCTCAGCACTGGCAACTTTGTGAAGCAAGAATTGCCTTGCCCAGCTCTGACAAGTGCAGCTGGGGCAGGAAGACATTTTGGGAACACAAGCCCTGGGCTCACACTGGAGGTGGCACTGGCCAAGGGAACCAGGCCCAATTCCTGGGCAAGTCAAAAGCTGTTCCCTGGCATCTGTGTCCCTTGGCTTGGGGCAGGAAGGAAATCAACAAAGCAGCAGAGCAGGGTTGGTGCTTTCAGCACCCTCCAAGAGTGGGAGCTGGGCTGCTGGACCTCCATGAGCTCTGGAGGTGAGGACACCCATCAGATTCCGTGGAGAAAGCCTGGCAGCGAGCTCCCACCCTTGAGACACAGCCTGAGCAGCACCCTGCAGAGATGGAGAGGAAGGACAAGGAAGCCTGAACCTGGCTACAAGCACTCCCTGCCCTGGGCTAGCACAGCACAGCCACCACCTCTGGAAGGGCAGAGCTGGTGTCACTCAGGGGGCAGTGCTGGCTGCTGCCACCAACAGCCTGAGCACCCTGCAGGGAGACAGCAGCGGCACAGAGCTCATCCAGCAGGCTGCTGGGGCTCAGCTTGCCAGGGAGAGACCTCCTGCTGAGCAGAGCAAGCCCTGAGCAACGCCACCCAGGGGAAGCACAGCCTCAGAGCTGCCAGGAGACACTTCCCAGGCAGGGAGAAGCACCTGCTGGCCAGAGATGCTCCTTTGGAGGGCACCCTGCATTCAGCAGGGTTCCCCACCTAAGCGCTGGCAGTAGCTGACCAGTGGGAGGAGATCCAGGGGCTGGCAGCACTCTGGAACTCAGCTCCTACCACCTCAGGAGCCCCAGGATGCCTCCAGGCTATGAGGACTCCTCTTGGAGGGAAACAGGCTAGAGGGGCTTAGGGGCTGCTGTGTTCTGTAGCTCCTTGGCCTTCACAGACACCTCCCAGCAGAGCAAAGGCTGGCAAACCCATGGCAGGAAACCTCAGCCCTTCCCTGCCTCACATGTTCTGGACTCAGTGGTCCAGAGGCAGTGTCCTGAGCCCTGGCCTTGGACAGCAGAGCAGCTGGGAGCCACAGGGACAGCAGGCACGGGTCCTGTTGGCCACTGACCCTTCCTAGCAACTCGAGCAGGAGCCAGGGGGCTGGAAGGTTGCTTGTGCCTGGCCTGCAGCCTGGGGCAGAGAGCAGCAGAATGGAGCTGTACCTGAGATGTCACAGTAGAACTTGGCTTCATAGACTCTGGCTGCCTGGGGCTTAAAGGTCACCTGGATCTCAGCTGAGGAGTTTGGCCACACCTCTCCCTCCTAGAAGAGAGGATGGCAGCAAACCATTGATCACCAAAGCTTCCAGCTCATGTTTGCAGCCACAGCCCTGCAGCCCTTCTTCAGAGCACCAAGGGAGAGCGAGGAGCAAGCACCACATGTGCTGGGCTGGGGGAGGAGAGACAGGCACAGGCAGAGCTCTGCAAGGGAACCTGCTCCAGAGGGGAGGGAAGCCTGGGAAACCAAGAGACTGAGAAGGCTGGACAGGGCAGAAGGGCAGAGAGCCATGGAGCAGCCCACTTCTAAGTCAGTCCTAGAGCACAGTGTGGCACATCCCCAGAGCCAGTGAGGAAAGGTTTCCACTCCCAAGGCTTGAGGCCAGGCTGCACTTGGTGTCCCTCCATCATTACCAGGAGCACCAGGACTCAGTGCTGTGGGCAGCCAGACTGCTGCCCCTCACAAGCTGGAGAGCAGGTTCAGCTGCTTGTGGAGACACAGTGCAGCTGTCACCAAGCAGGAGCCCCCAGCACACTCCCAAAGCAGCTCTGACACACCACAGGATGCTGCTCACCTCCCACTGCCTCCAACATCCCTACTGCTCTGCCACAACCTCCTGCTCCCATCCTGCTGCTGCCAGCTGCTGTGCTGGGACAGCGCAGTGGTGCTGCTGCTGCTGGCTCTCAGCCTTCCATGGGCTCCAGGAGGAAGCAGCAAGAGCAGCTGAGCCCTTCCTTCACACTCATTTCACCTCTCTGCATAGAAAGAAGAGGTTGGGATTCCTGCAGGCTTTACTCCCAGATGAGATGCTGCTCAGACAGCAGCATTCTCCAGCTCAGACCATGCTCTCCCTCCGAGTCAGGGCTCTGGTTGGTGGCAGGATGTGGCCTTGGGCTCCCAGAACCAGCAGCAAGCCCTTCTCTGTACCTAGGGGCACCACAACTCCCAGAGCCCCTTTCAACCTGCCAGCCTGGGGCCCAGGCTCACAGGTGACACTGGCAGGGAGACTCAGAGCTGGTGGAAGCCCGGCTTCCAGGAGGGGATTGCTATTGCCATAACTCAGCTGCCCTTTGCCTCCTCTCCTTCCCTTCTTCAGGTGGTTTGGGACCTGCAGTGCTCTAACAGCCTCTGGGCAGCCCCCGAGCCACACGGAGGGGATGTCCTTGCAGCTAACACCGCAGAGCCCTCTGAGGGCTGGAAGGACACCGAGGCAGTGCCCTTCTTTTGCTCAGCTGCCAGCAGGCTCTCGCTGCCTGCCAGGGCCCTGCAGCTCACCAAGGCTTTGGGCACCAAGCCCTGCCAGCTCCACTCCCTCTGCGGGAGCTGGGGGCAGGATCTGCCAAGGGACCTCCCCAGGGAGGAGGAGGAGGAGGAGGAGGAGGAGGAGGAGGAAGGAGGGCTCTCAGCTGCGGCTCACCAGCGGCTCGATGGTGAAGATCTCCTCAGAGCGGCACAGCAGGGACTCTCCTTGCGCCTTCGCCCTCTGCTGCTGGAAGATGCGGGGGAGCCGGGAACGGCGTCCCTGGGGCGCAGGCTGCTTCCTGGGCTCCAGGGGGGGACGCGGCTTGAACTGCCCCCACAGCCTGCAGCCCAGAGACAAAGCCCAGCAGACAAGGGCATCACCAGCAGCTCTGCAGAGGCTCTGGCAGAAGCGCTCGGGGAGGCACAGCAGCGGCACAGCAAGGGGCTGCCCCCGAGCCCCCGGCTCCCAGCCCACGATCCCTGCCTCTTCCCTGGCCACTCGCACTCCCTGCTTGCAAGCTCGGAAGAGCTTTGTGAAAGGCAGCAGCCCCCCGGGAGCCTTCCTGCTTCACAGCCACTGCCACAGCTGATGGAGGCTCCAACAACAGCCTCGAGTGGCTCTTCCTCCCCTGGAGCTGCTCAGGGCTGCTCTTTGCACAGCCTGAGCTTGCACAGCAGCCACACACTGGGCAAGGAAAAGCACTGAGCGAGGGGAACCTGGGGCTGGCCTCTAGGGCCTGCCTGGCCCAACCACACTGAACTTGACTTGCTCAGAAGCCCCTGAAGAGCACTCCAGCTGAAGGCACTTTCCTCCCCAGCTGTGGCTTCAGACTAACTCCAGATCCCTCCATGCACCTGGGGCTGGAAAGTCACCCAAGGCTTCCCGGGATCCCCCAGGCTTTGCAGTGTGCTTTCCAGCTCAGCCCCTGGGCTCCAGCTCTTCCTCTGCTGCCTGAGGTGGCAATTTCCAAGCTTCACCACAGGCAGCCTTTGGAGAGCCTGCCCCATCTCCCACCACCACAAAGACACAGGTGCTGAAACTCAACTGGACTTCTAAGTCCTGCCTTGCTCCACCCTCCCTGCAGAACCCTCCACCTCCCAGCTCTGCTCAGCCTCCAAGGCAGGGTGGAAATAGCTCCTGGTGCTGGAAACTGGGACACCAGCAGGCAGTTAACAGCCTGCAGCAGGACAGCCTCAACCTTCTGGGCCCCTGAAGCACTCTGCCCTGCACAGGGCTGGGAAAGGAGCCTGCCAGCTTGTGCCAGCTGCAGCAGGAGAAGCTGCAGCGAGTAGCAGCAGAGTTGTGCTGCATGCAGCTGTGCTCAGTGCTGCTACTCAGTGCAGCCCAGCACTGAGCCTTGCCTCAGCCTCATGGTCCCTCTGGAGCCCAGAGATCTCTGGGCCTCAGTGCTTTGTGGCCCCCACAAGGCAGTTTGCTCTCTGGGGAAATCCAGGCCCTGCAGTTCCTCCCCAAGACACCATCCTCAGCTGGAGTGTGGATGCAGCTGGGAAGGGAAGTGCTGAGCTCCAGTAGCCCAAAGCCCAGGGATCCAGGCCTTGGTGCTGTGGGGGCTTTCCTGGCCTCAACCACTGCAAAGCACCCAGAGCCCTGGAGGCCACACTTGAGTGTCACCCTTGGAGAGGGATCTGCCTGCAGTGCAGCTTTCCAACCCACCTCTGCTGCTGCTCCTCCTCCTCCTGACTAGCAGCAGCCTTCCACTGGAAGTGAGCTCTCACACTGCTGCTGTTGTGGATGAGCAGGGTGCTGCGGCTGCTCAGCGACAGGTAGGTCTGCTCCATGCTCAAGGAGCTCCTGTCCAGCCTGATGTTCACATCCACAGCTGTGCCACTGAGGCTGCTGTGAATATCTTCTCCTGCAGGAAAGCAGAGGGGAGTCTTGCTCATCTCACTTGCAAGCTACAGCAGCATTTGGATCCTTTCTGCCAGCCCCAGAGAGCTCCAGTGCTCACTGCAGGGCTGCAGCACCACAGCAGCACCCAGGGAGCACATCAGGCTGCCCAGGAGCCAGGGGCAGCAACAGGGACAAAGCAAAGCTCTGCTGCAGGCAGAGGAAACACACCCCGAGGGCACCTGTGAGCAAGGCTCTGCTTCAGCATCAGCTCTGCTGAGCCAAGCCTGTGGGCAGCATTTGGAGGTCCCAGCTCCGCTCCCCACTTCCTCCTCAAGGGCCTGCTGAGGCTGACACTTCTCCTGGGGCCTGCTCTTGGCTTCTCCCACCCCAGGAGGAGTTTGACACCTCTCCAAGGAGGCAGTGAGCACTTCCTGCCCGAGCCCAAGAGCCTTTTAGTCCTGAAGCTGGGAGGTGTGGGATGGAGATGGGGAGAGGAGAGTGCAGCAAAAGGCTCTGAGGCAAGGCAAGGGAGAAGCAGAGCAGGGGACAGAGGAGTGCCAGAGGCCCTGGGCACCACAGCGTCTGACAGAGCCCTGCCCTCCTCCTGTCAGCCCTCAGGCCCAGCACTGGCTGGGAACCAAAGCTCAGGCTCTGCAGTGGGCAGCCAGGGACACAGAGTGCAGGCAGGCAGTGCCCAGCACTGACCTGAGTCCCAGTGCAGGCTCAGGACCCCGCGGTGCTCCCCGGTCCGCAGCGGCAGGAACTCCACAGCCACCTGCACAGCAGCACCGACCCCCAGAGCTCCCACACAGGGCTCAGCAGAGAATGGGCTGCAAGAGAGAGACACAGCAGGGCTGCTGCAGAGACCTGGGCACCACAGCCCTGCTGCAGGCCACTGCTCTGCAGCTGCCTTCTGCAAGCAAGGAGCAAAGCAGCCCCAAGCAGCAGAAGCAGAGAACCTTTTTGGCTGGAAGAGATCTTTCAGCTCCAGTCCAACCATGCTCCCATTGCTAGGGCACCCCCAAACCATGGCCCTCAGCACCACACCAACCCCCCAGGGATGGGGACTCCACCACTGCCCCAGGCCACCTGGAGCAGGCCTTGACAACCCTCAAGGGCAAGAAATTGTTCCTCATGTCCCAGGCCACACACAACTGAGGGCATTTCCTCGTGGCCTAGCACTTGTTCCTTGGGAGCAGAGACCAAGCCCTGCCTGGCTCCAGCCTCCTGTCAGGGAGCTGAAGAGAGACAGAAGATCTGCCCTCAGCCTCCTCCAGGCTAAACATCCCCAGTGCCCTCAGCCTCTCCTCACAAGACTTTTGCTCTAGACCCTTCACCAGCTTTGTAGTCCCTCCTGGAGCCACCCCAGCACCTCAGTGTGCTCCCTGCAGTGAGGGGGCCAAAAGTCAATGCAGTACTCAGGCTGTGCATCCAGTGCCCAGTGCAGGCTACACTGCCCTGCTCCTGTTGGCCACACCATGGCTGACCCAGGCCAGGATGCTGTTGGCCTGCTCAGCCACCTGGCCACCGGCTGGCTCATCTGCAGCCTCTGTTGAGCAGCACCCCAGGTCTTTGCTGGGCATCTTTCCAGCCACTCTTCCCCCAGCCTGCAGTGCTGCAGGGGGTTGCTGTGACCCAGGTACTGGCCCTGCCACTTGGCCTTGATCAACCTCATGCCATTGGCTTGGCCTTTGATCCAGCCTGGCCAGGTGCCTCTGTAGGTTAACAGGCAGCTCAGCACTGCTGCCCAGTTGGGCCTGTCTGCAAACTGACTGAGGGAGCCTCAATGTCCTCACCCAGGGCATTGAGCAAGTGTTCAGGAGAGCTGGCCCCAGCACTGAGCCCTGGGGACCACCACTGGGGACCAGACACCAAGTGGAGTTAGCTCCCTTCACTGCAGACAGCAGAAGGAAAACCAACCCCCCAGGGGATCAGAAAGAGAGCTCCTGGCTCAGTGCTGAGGAGATTCAGCCCTCAGAAGGGCCTAGAGTAGAGAAGGACAGCAGGTGCCCCATACACTGCATCCAGCTCCCTGCAGTGAGGCTGCAGAGCCCAGCTGCTGGCAATGCCACCAGAGCAGGGCTGCTGGAGAGCACAGGGCTGGAAGGGCTGCTGGAGAGCACAGGGCTGGAAGGGCTGCTGGAGAGCACAGGGCTGGAAGGGCTGCTGGAGAGCACAGGGCTGGAAGGGCTGCTGGAGAGCACAGGGCTGGAAGGGCTGCTGGAGAGCACAGGGCTGGAAGGGCTGCTGGAGAGCACAGGGCTGGAAGGGCTGCTGGAGAGCACAGGGCTGGAAGGGCTGCTGGAGAGCACAGGGCTGGAAGGGCTGCTGGAGAGCACAGGGCTGGAAGGGCTGCTGGAGAGCACAGGGCTGGAAGGGCTGCTGGAGAGCACAGGGCTGGAAGGGCTGCTGGAGAGCACAGGGCTGGAAGGGCTGCTGGAGAGCACAGGGCTGGAAGGGCTGCTGGCACTCTGAGCTTCCCCCTGGCTCCCTGCCACCCAGAAACCTCACCTCAAGAGCTGCAAATGGCAAGGCAACTCCTGGCCCAGGAGATCCCAGCCTAGAAAGCAGAGCCAGGGACAAGCAAAGCCTGGCCTGAAGAGCAGAGCAGGATGCTGAGCTCCTCACCTCTGAGTGCTGAGGCTGTAGTGAGCCTCCCGCTCGCCCACGTTGCGGAGCAGCAGAGTCCTCTGGGTGCTGTACTTGACTGGGCAGATGGAGAAGTTTAGCTGCTGGGGGAAGTCCAGCACAGCCTGGGCACCTACAGCCCGGATGGGCACAGTGAACTCCTCCCTCTGGGTGACACAGAGCAGCTGGTGACAGTAATCCTGCAGGGAAAGGAACAGCCTCAGCAGGCTGCAGGCAGTGGCAGCCCCAGGGCAGAAGGGAAGCTGCTGGGCTTTGTCTCACTGCCAGCTGCAGGCAGAGATGCAGCAGCCCCTGGGCACCCTTCTCTCCTGCAGCACAACTGGCACAGGGCTGGGAAGGATCAGAGCTGAGCCAGCCCCTCTGCCCCATCTGCTCTCTCAGCAGGCCAGCAGCACCAAAGCAGATTCTCTGATGCTTGGATGCTGAGGCAGCCCAGAGTGACTCCACCTCAGGGGTGCCAGCCCCCCAGAGCCACTGAAGCCTGGGAAAGGCACCCAGCTGTGCCACGGTGCCAAGTGCAGTCCCAGCAATGCAGGCACCTCCTGGAAGCTTGGCAGGGATGCTCAGGCACATTGCCCAAAGGCCTTTGCCACATCACCATCAGCAGTGGCTCCCAGCTCCCCACAGCCACCAGGCAGTCACCTGGGCATGGAAGGAGATCAGGTTGGTCAGGCAGGACCTGCCCTTCCTAAATCCATGCTGGCTGGGCCTGAGCCCTTGGCCATCCTGTAAGGGCTGTGTGATTGCACTCAAGATGACCTGTTCCATAACCTTGCCTGGCACTCAGGTCAGGCTGACAGGCCTGGAATTCCCTGGCTCCTCCTACCACTGCAGGCAGCAACCTCTTGAGACCTGCAGCCTCACCTTGTTCTCCTCAGGGGTGAAGAGGATGCAGTAAGTAGAAGCCATGCCAGGTGCTACCTTCTGGCACACATCCTTGGGGCCAACCAACTTGAAGTAAGGAGAGGTCTCCAGGATGACCTTCACCCACTGAGGAACCTGCAGGGAAGACACAACTGGGATTTTGCCACCTGTGGCACTGTGAGAAGAAATCTGGCCATGGCCAGCTGCCATCCTTCCTTCCCAAGGCACTTCCAGCACAGAGGACAAGGCTGGAGCCAAGTTCCTGCTGCCTGGGCAAAGGAGCTCTGGGACATGGGCTGCAGGCCCAAGCCCTGCTGTGAAGCAGAGCCAGAGGAAAGGAGAAACTGAGGCCCATTTTAATGAGGAAAGGGGAAAGAGCAGCACAGTGTCTGGGGTCAGTGTGGAGCACACCAATGTCCCAGGGGCCTCTTGCCAACACTCCCAAGCCAGGCACCAGAGCAGGAATGGCTCTGTTCTCCCCAGCAGGAACTGAGAGGGACCACACTTTGCAGCCTTCCTTGCCAAAGGGGCTTCTCTTTCCAGCCACAGCCCTGGCAAAGCCTCTTCTCTCAGGACACACTTGGACTGCTCTTGCTCTTCCCCCACAGCTTTTGTTGTCCCCTTGTTTCCCCCAGGAGGGAGGTGTGTGGGGGGGAGCTCCTTCCCCTGCTCTCATGCAGGCTGCTTCTGCCTTCCCAGCTGCTCTCCTCTCCCCTTCACATCTTGCTCCCCACTGCAGAGCAGCAGCTTCCAGGACACTTCCTTTGCTGACCCTTCTCTGCCTCCAGCACACTGCCTGCTGCCTGGCAAGAGAAGCCCCTGTGTGCACAGGGTTCTCTCCTGGAGCACCTTTGAACCCAGCCCCACTCCTCCCTCCTGTCTCTTCTCACCAGCTTGCTCTGGGCACCTGCCTCACTCCAGCAAATGTTTCCCCAGCTCAAATTCAAAGGGTCTCAAATCATCCTCTTTCCACAGGAACAAAACTGCTGGCATTTGGCAGCATTTCCCTGCTCCACTTCTTTGGGGAATCTCCTCAGCACCACCAATTCTTTCCAAGCACAGGTGGAGACCTTCAGGAGGAGATGGCTCTGGATGTGCTGTGGTGTTCCAAAGGGAAAGCAGAGCTCCAGGAAAGCCCCAGCAGGGCTGAATGAAGCGTAGCAGGACCCCCAGGTCGTGCCTAAAGGCCTCCCCTTGCTGCTGCTCCATCAGTCTGTTCCACTGCTCTTTCCAAACACCTCTCCTGGAGTTTCAGTGCCACTCCCTAGGACTTATTCCAGCCTCAAGCAGAGAAGACAGCCCCTGAGCTTTGTCAGGGGATTGAAGCAGCTAAGCAGGCTGTGAGAGGCAGAGAGGCCCTCCCCAAAGGCAAGAGTAACCAAGGAGCCATCAGGATGCGCTGCACACCTGAGGCAGAGCGTGAGACGAGAGAACAGCTGCAGAGCCCTCAACATTCTCAGCAAGCCAGGGCTTTCAGAGGCAAGGCTGCTATCTAGGCAAGCTCCTCTGGGCTAGCTCCCAGCAGCACATGGCAGTGTCAGAGACAGCATGCCCAGAGAGGGCAGGTTCCTCCCACCCCCCAGCACTTACCCTGCCCTTGTTGCGCAGAACCAGCGTCGCTTCGTAGACCTGGTGGGGGAGGTAGTTCTGGAAGACCACCTCTGCTGGGAGAGGCTCAAAGCAGCTCTGCTGCAGGGCAGCTGGCAGCTGGGGGTGCACAGAGAGCAGGGAGAGGTTCAGCTGCTGGCAGCAGGACTCATGAGTGACAACCCTACACTGCTCTCCAGTCCAGCCCAGTCTCCTGGCGAGTCCCTCTGCCCAGCTCAGCCTGGGCAAGCAGAAGCTCTCCCACCTGGCTCCTGGGTGGCTCAAGAGGAGCTGGGCTGTGCTGAGCAGGCTCAGGCTAAGCAGCTCTTGGGCTGTCTCTCCAGGTTCCCTCTCCCAAACACAGGGCAAAGCCCTGTGCTGCTGTGGTCACACAGCACCAGAGCACTCCCTGACAGTGCTGGCAGCACTCATGGAGCAGCTGAGGGCCAGCAATGGACAGGAGGCTCCAGGGGAAACACTCTGGGGATGATCTTTGCTCTGAGGCAGGGAGGCCGAGGCCCACACAGCCCCAAAGAGCTTTGCCAGTGTAAAGCCTGGGAGCTGCTAAGGAGAGAATAGCAGCAGAGGAGGGAAGGCAGGACAAGGAGAGCTGAGTGCTGGCGAGGTTCAGCTCCTTTCTCTGCAGCACTGGGCAGCTGGAGGAGGACTGGACTTGGCAGCTCCTTCTGCCAGGAGCTTTCAGTGGCTCTTTGGTCCTGCTCTGGTGCTGCTGCTTTTGTTCCACTCCACTGCAGCAGCAGCCTGGCAATGCACACAAGCAGCAAATGCTGGCAGAGCAGAGGCACTGCTAGGAGAAAGTTCCTCCCTGCTTTGCCTCCCCTCTCCCAGCTGTGCTGCTCCCACTCACCAGACCCAGGCAGCTCTCCTGCTGCTCCACACAAGCCATGGCCAGGCTGAAGCCAGCAGCTGCAGCATGCTGCCAGTTCTCTGTGTGCCCAGCTGAGGGCTTCCCAACCTCCTGGGCTGGCCAGGGCAACCCACAACCAGTATGTCACAGGTCTGCTGCTGGCAATTGCTGCTCAGCAGCCTCCCTCCCTGCTCTGCCCTCGGGGCTGTGTGCTCTGGCCAGCAGCTCTGCAGCAAAGCAGCTTGAGGCACAGCTGCAGCAAACACTCAGCCAGACAAGGCACAGCCAGGGGCTGAGGCCCCTCTGCAGCTGGCAGGAGCCTGCAGCCTGCAAAGCCAGCCCCCTGGGAGGGCCCCAACCTGCTGCTCCACCCCAAAGCACCACTGCAGCTGAGTGTGCTCAGTGCTGAGCAACTCCTGCAGGCCTTCAGCCCCCCAAGGCCAAGGCTGCCAGCAGCGAAGGAGTCCCAGCCCCAGGCACTTGGCAGCGACCACCCCAAGCAGCAGCTGCCTGTGGCAGCAGGAGGATGGCAAATGGCAAGCTCCTGCCCTTGTGTCCTGCCCCAGCCTGCCCCCTGCATGGGGCTTGAGTGCCAGGGGCTCAGCTCCAGGAACCCCCCCCAGCTGCAGCAGAGCTTCTGCAGCACAGCTCAGGACTTGAACAGCTCAGCAGGGAGCAAGGTCTGAGCTTTCTCCTGGCAGGAGGAACTCAGCACTGCCAGCAGCTGCACAGCACAACAGGACCTGGCCAGCCAGTTAGAGCTAAGCTGGAGGCAGGCCTGCCACGAGCAGGCTCCTCTCCAAATGCCTCCCCAAACAGCAAGGAAAGGGCAGGAAAAGCTTACCTTTGGGCAGGAGGCCTCACTGGAGTCTGCAAGCTGGGCAATCAGGGGCAGGGTCCTGGCCTCAGGCTTGCCCCTCCTGGTAACAGGGGGCAGCTTCCCCTCCAGGCTGCTGCCCCTCTGGGTGGGGATTGGGGGCAGCTTCCCCTCCAGGCTGCTGCCCCTCTGGGTGGGGATTGGGGGCAGCTTCCCCTCCAGGCTGCTGCCCCTCTGGGTGGAGATTGGGGGCAGCTTCCCCTCCAGGCTGCTGCCCCTCTGGGTGGGGATTGGGGGCAGCTTCCCCTCCAGGCTGCTGCCCCTCTGGGTGGAGACTGGGGGCAGCCACATCTCCTGAATGCTGCCCAGCCTCTGCTTGAGCCGGGGCAGCCTCCTCTCCTCAGCCTTGCCACCCCTCTGGATGATCTGGGGCAGGCTCCCCTCCTGAGTGCCACCCAGGCTCTGCTCCATGAGCTCAGGCATCTCCTGCAGGAAGGAGGAGGGAGTCAGCTGAAACACACACCACCAGCACAAGCCACAGCAACCCCTCTGCTCCTCTTGTCCGAGTGCCACTGAGGAGCAATTTGTGGTCAGAGCTACCAGGCCAGTCCTGGAAGCCTCCTGAGGGACCTGCTGCAGTGTTTCAGATCAGAGCATTCCTGAGCCAGAGCAGAAGGGACAAGCTCTAACCAAGGGGCTCTGTCCCATGAGCTGCTGCCTGCTTTGCTGGGGCACTCCTGGGGATTGCTGCTCTCTGGGCATTTGTTCCCTCTGTAGTGCTGCTGGATAGAGCCAGGGAGCTCTGAAGAGAGCAGGGCAAGAGTGCTCAGAACTGCCCCAGCTCTGCCCTTGCCCCAGGCTCCCCAGCCTGCCCTGGGGAGATGGCACTGCTGGGGGAGACAGAGGAGAGCAGAAAAGCAGCCCTGTGCCAGGACTGAGGTGCAGAGGAGTGTCTCCAAGTCTGAGTTCTCCTTCATTAGCACTTTTCTCTCTGTCCTGGCCTCACAGAGCCCTCCTCAGAAGCCTACAGAGACATCTCCTTGAGAGACCATCAGCACCAGGGCATCTCCAGTCAGGTGAGCTGCAGTCAGCAAAGGGGACAGTTATGGAGAGGAAGGAAGAATTGCCCTGGCTCCAGAGGGGTGGCTCTGTGCTCCATGGAGGCTATCCCAGCAGGGTGGGGGTTGGAAGGCACCTCTGGGGATCAGCCAGTCCAACCCTCTTGCAGAAACCCAGAGCAGCTTGCCCAGGATCACATCTAGGTGGGTTTGGAATCTCTCCAGAGAAGGAGACTCCACAACCTCTCTGGGCAGCCTGTTCCAAGGCTCCTCCTTGACCACAGCAGCTACTTACAGTTCCAGGCTGCTTTGCCTCTCTGGCTGGCTTCAGGTGACCAGGTGCTGCCACTGTGCCCTGGAGCCCCTCAGGCATTTTGGAGGGCCTCCTGGAGCGCTGGTTCTGCTCAGTGGCCATGGCTCAGCTCACCTGCAAGGAGCAGCAGCAGACCTTTGAAAAGCCAGAAGCCCACTCCCAGCAAAGCCAAAGGCTCCACAGTGTCTCCAGGCTGGGGCATCCTTCCCCAGGGGAGAGCACCTGGGCTGCCCTGCTGCTGTTTCTGACTCGGGGAGCACAGGGCTCCATTCCCTGGGCAAGAAGCAGAGCTGCTCAGCAGAGTTGCTCAGGGCTGCTCTGCTTGGCTTCAGGGACAGAAATGAGCCAGCAAAGATGACTCCTTCCAGACACACAATTACCACAGTGCCCACCAGCATTTCTCCATGGAGAATGAGGGCCCTGCTCTTCACTCCCTGACACCCAAACTCAAGGCTCCCCACAGGCACTCCAGAGGCTGCAGCAGCAGAAAGAAAAGCAGGAAACCACTCAAGGGAGAAGCTCAGCAAGAAATGCTGCAGGGGTGAGAGCAGGGCCACTTAAGGCTTCATCCTAACAGCAGCAGAGGCTCTCCAGCCTCCTCAGCCTACAAGTAGCATGGCTTAACAGGTCCCCCTGAGTGAACCAGGTCCAGGTTAACTTCTTCCACTCAGCAGCATGGCCACCACCTCTCTCCATCGACACAAAGCTATCAACAGTGAGCTCCACTCTGCTGAGGGGCACCAGCGATCCACAGCCAAGCTGGCACAAGAGGCACTGCCAGCAGCCCTGGAAAACAGCCTCTCCCCCTTGCTGAACCATCTGCAGATCCTGCAGCAGCACTTCCCAGTGTCCAGCAGAGGCTGTTGATGGTCACATCCTGAGCAGCTGCCTTCCTGGAGCCTCCCTGAGAGCTCTGAAATGCTCGGTAACCCTCAGTCCCAACCAAGCTGCTTTCATCTCAATCCTCCAAACCTTCTTGGGCAAATAATTCTCAGTGTGCCTGCCCCACCCCCACACTGGGGCCCAGCCTCTGGAAGAACAGAAACACTCAGCTCAGAGACACCCAGCTGCAGAAGGGGAAGTGACCAAAAGCAGCAGCAGGAATGCAGCCTCCAGCCTGACCTTGGCAGGCTCAGCCTGGTGCCGGCTCCCCAGCACACACAGGCACTGCTGGCTGCCAGGACAGGGAACATTACCAGCGGCTGCCCTGCTGCAGCACTGCCTGGGACCCCGTGCTGGTGAAGCTTGGACTTCACGGAGTTGTTTCCCATCCCTCAGTTCAGAGGCAAGGCTGGACAGCCTGTCCTGAGTTACCTGCAGCCTCCTGAAGCAGTCCAGCCTCTGGATTTTCAAGAGAGAGATGCAGGAATTGCTGCTTCTCAGGAAATCCCCTAGGGTTTTAAAATGCAAGGAAAGGAGAGTTGGGCTGGGGGAGCTTTGCAGTCTCTGCTACCTAGGCAGCTGCTGCATCTTTCATCCTCAGCCTGCACAGCGTTTGCTAGGCAGAGGAGAAATCCTCTCACCCCTCACTTGCAGATGGGGCAGCAGAGGTGAAAACTGAAGGCAAAAACATCCCAAAGCCCAGGTGCAAGGGAAGGAGGATCAGACTGGCAGCAGGGAGACAGGCAGCCTCTCTCCCCTCCACGTTTAGTCCCAGCCTGGAGGCAGACACAGCAGCATCCCATGGCAACAAAGAAGACCCAGAGGGATTTTGTGTTTCAGGGAGCAGTTTGTCCAGCTGTGGGGGCAGGGAGAAGGGGCTCCAGCTCCTCCGGGGGTGCCCAGCATGGCAAGTGCTGCAGCTCCAGGGGCCTGTCCCCCAGCACAAGAACCTCCCCTTGGCTAAGGGGCAGCCTCCTCCCTCAAATCCTGCCCCGAGCAGCAGCTGGGTGCCGGCAATGGCCTCAGCACTGCTGGGTGGGACAGCGGCGCTCAGGCTTCCACCCTCCCTGCTCAGCCCTGCTCCCAGCCCTCCCTCCTGAGGCAGCCAAAGCCCCTCCCGGGGCTTGGCTGGGGAGGGGACACAGCCATCGTCACCTCGGCCCGGGGCCGGCACCAGTCTCCAATGGGATCCACCAGGATCCACCAGCATCCACCAGCGATCCCACTGCCACACAGTCGCGGCTGGGCTGTGCCTGGTTGCCACAGCGACAGAGCCTGAGGCCACCCAGCGGCACCCTGGCAACCGCGGGGACAAAGAGGGGAGTGCCCAGCGCTGGGACCAGATGGCAGCCAGCGGGCACAGGGCTGCCCAGAGCCTACAGGGGAGCTGCCTGTGCCCCCCTGCTCCAGCTCCCCCAGGGCAGGCCCAGAAAGCCCCCCAGGAGCCAGGGCTGCCAAGCTGCTCCTGCGGGGAGCCCCCACACAGCTCCTGCTGCCCCAGGAGACTCAAACCAGCTGCCTGCCCCTCTGGCCATGCTGCCCTGGCTGAGCCCAGGCTGCCACTGGCCTCCTGTGCTGCAAGTGCCCCTTGCTGGCTCAGGTCCAGTTCCTCACCCACCGGCACCCTGAGGCTGCAGGCTGCTCCCAGGCTTCCCAGGGAGGCTGTGGCTGCCTCTTCCCTGGGGGTGTCCAAGGCCAGGTCGGATGAGGCCTCCAGCAGCTGAGTCCAGTTGAGAGCTGTCCCTGCCCAGGCTGGGAAGGTTGATCTCTGAGGCCCCTTCCAACCTCAGCCCTTCTATGCTGTTTCAAACACAACTCACCCTACAAAGCAGTCTTGCTTTTCACTCACCTCAGAGAGGGAAGAGCACTGCAGGATGCATAGCCCAGAGTGGCTCCCAGAGCCCCTGCTCAGGCAGCATTGCCCCTGGCAGCTAAAGGTCTGCTTTGTTTCAGCAGCAACCTGACTCTGTCAAACTGCTCAAAGGAACTACAGAGCCTGCAGGTCCCCCACACTCCCGGGGGGGTCAGGGGCGCTGAGAGATGTCTGTGTTCCTCTTGGCCCCACACTCCCTTGCTGCCCAGGAGGCCCATGGTGGGCTGCAGGACACTGTCAGCATGCTGTGCAGCACTGCTGCAGGTGCTGGCAGGGACACTGCCAGTGCCCTTCCTTCAGCTGGCCCAGGATGTCACCCAGCTGCTTCAGCACTCCTCCAGGCGTGGCTGGAAACCGGGGAGCACAGTGCTCAGTCAGCTCAGCATCTCCCACAGCCATGCCCAGGACCTGCTTGGCCAAGCAGAGGCCCCAGCCAGGCCCCAGCTGCAGTTCCTTGACCCCCAAACCCACCTCCTCTCAGCCAGGTGTACCTGCTGGCAAAGATTCTGCTCAGCTCCTCCAGGACATGGTTGAGTTTCACCTGCAGGTCCTTGAGGCTCTCTCTGGCTTCTGGCTCCAGCTGGAGGAGGGACAGATTGGAGAAGCCATCAGGGTCCCTGGTGCAGCCCTGGGGGACTTTCTGCATGCCAAATGCATCCCTGGGCAGGGTGAAGCCCGTCCATCATCTGACATGGTGGAAGAGCAGGGTGCTATGGAATGGGATAGCATGGTCCCATACAGGGGTGAGGAACTGGGGTCTGCACCCAGTGCTGTGGAGCCAGGGAAGGGACTTCCTCTGGGTAGAGGACACTGGTTCAGCTCCCCCACATGGCTCCCTCCTGGACACCTAATATGCACCTCCTTCCCACTCATGGCTTCAAACATCTTCTCGAGCTGGACAGGGAGCTGCTGGATGTTGTTCATCAGAACGCAGGGCTGAGGGGAAAGGATGGAAAGTGGAGTCAGCACCAACAAAAGTAGCTGGAACAGCTCTCTGCTGCCCCAGCTCCCTCCCAGCATGTACTCCTGGACGTGAGAACAGTCATGGCAGAGAGCCCTGCCTGCAGCATTTCAGAAGCTGCCACGGGGCAGAGATGAGGGCAGAACCTTCATCACAGGAGCCAGCCTTGGAGCTGAGGTGAGGGGCTGGGCCACCATGTGGGAACAATTCTGCCTGGCAGAACCAGACAGGTGGCAAGCAGAAGGAAGACACCATCACCACTTTCTCCTTGGAGAAGGAGAGTAGGCAGGATGCAGACACAGTACGAGGCAAAATCCTTGGAGATGATCTCAGCGTACTGGAGCAGCACATTGCTGGTCTGCAGCCACAGGATGGCAGCAGCAAAGACACCCAGACAGCAGCAAAGCAGAGAGAGAAGACCTTGAGTCCCACAGCAGGGAAACAACCTGGGTAAGAGCTGGGGCTCCTAGACCCTCTGGCCCTATAGATGTGCCAGAAGCACAGCCTCTGGAAGCCAGACCCAGCACGCTTGGTCTCAGTAAACAGCTCCATCACCCTCACAGCTCTGAGCATCAGCCAGCAAGGCTGCACAAATCTCCCACAATGCAACGAGCCACCAGCATGTAACTTATCTAGATTCATTGACCAATTATCTCATTATTGAGCTAATCTCCTCTGCTATCAAAGCTGGGAGAGCCACAGGTGCTGTGGCATGCTTGCTTGAACATGCTAGAGGTGGTGCAGTCTGTGCCCTATGTCATTGCCTGCAGCTGGACAGGAAGTGACAGAGAGTGCAGGAGCCCTGGGCCAGAGCTGAGTCAAGAGTGCCAAGAGTGATGCTGGCCCAATGGCCCCACCCTGGTAGCTGCTCACCTTGGCAAACTTTCTTATGTGATACCCAACAATCAGGGGGGCAGAGCACTCAAGCTTCTTGATGATCTCGAGCTCTGGTTAAGCTGGGAGAAGACATCCACCACCGAGCTGGAACTGGAGGATCTTAGCCCTGTTGGGGACAAGCCCCCTGCCCAGCCCCCAGCAGCAGGTCCTGTACCAGCAGTCCTGTGCATACCCCATTCTCCTTGTCCTGCTCCAGTGCTCCATGCAGGATATCCCAGGACACCTCTTCATTCTCATCCAGCCACTGGAAGACAAAGGGCTTGAACCATCTGGAAGAGAGGCCCAGCCCCAGCCAGCCCCTGGGGCACAAGCACTGCCCCCCACCCCCTGAGGGCTGCACTCCCGCAGGGTGCTCGGGCCCTCGTCTCCTGCAGGCAGGCAGCTCGGTGCCGTACTCGTTGTAGAGTCACTGCACCTTGGAGTGCAGCTGCATGGAGTCTGTGTTCTTGCACAGGCAGTGCTTGTCCTGCTCTGCACGAGGGGAGTGTGCCCAGGCTTTGCCTTGAGCCCCAGCCCTGCAGGGAAGCTGCTTCAAGGGCAGCTCCTGGGATGCCAGGGAAATGGGGTGAAGATTGAAAAGCTTCTTGGGTGGGATTTATGCCAGGTGTTGTGTTAGTGAGGGGGTGAAATGGGTTTGGCCAGGGAACAGGTGAGGTGAGGGCAGGGCAGAGTAGAGTATGGCTCCTGCCTGGTTCTCCAGCCTGGCTTGGGGCGTCACAGGAGCACTCACCCTCCATTGCATATCCTGAACAAAGAGGTTCCACATTACCTCAGCACTGATGGTCTGCACATTTACTTCCTGGGGAAGCCTAGGGCAAGGGGAAAGTGGAGGGTGGACCAGTCCCACTTGGAGACAGATCCCCCACACCACCCCCCTGCCTCAATTTCCCCATCTGTAGGTTACAGGTCACTTCCAAAGGACAAAAGCCACTACAGCCACTGCATGGGCACTCCCCTGGGTGCAAAGCACCCTACCCAGCACCTGCTCACTGGTTCAGGCAGGGTGTGTAGGAGTTCTTGTCCTCCCAATAAAGGAGACTATCAGGGTGATGAGCTTAGACCAAAGGTGGTCTATTCCCCTCCCCCTTCCTGTCCAGGAAGCCTACAAACAGGAGGACACTGCTGCCATTTTCCCTCTTTGCTCCTGCCTCGCTTGTCTGAAGGACCAACAGCCACTGCTGGCCTCCTGGTGCCGCCACAGGGCCAGGCCTGGCCTTCTCCCTGCCGCATCCACACTTCTCTAAGGGACTGAAATCCACATACACTGAGGGAGATACAAAGCCATCCAAATTGGGTTCTATATATTTTCCTACTCATCCTTATTCCTCACCCTTGTAAACCCTCCCTGTTAATACTATCCATACATATATTGTTAAAAAGAATTTACTTCTCCTACTTCCAAACCAACTCCAGATTAGTTTTTGGTAGCTTTACTTCCTTCTCTTTCCCCCTTGTCTCAGCATGTGTGGACACATCCCCCTCCTTTCCTGAGGGGAACAAAGGCCAAGGCATTAGCCAGGTGGCACAAACAATTGCACACACCCATCTCATGAGATGCTTGTGCTAATAAGAAGTATGGGCACAACTCTAGCTTCATGCTTCCTGTTGCTTACAAGAGTTGTTGCTTCCTGCCAGTTGTTTATGAGAATGCCCACTGGCCAAATCCAGCCTCAAGAAACTTAAAAGGAATGGAATGGACCAGACCTTCAAGATCATCAAGTCCAACCTATCATCCAACACCACCTAATCAACTAACCCATGGCACCAAGCACCCTATCAAGTCTCCTCCTGAACACCTCCAGTGATGGTGACTCCACCAACTCCTTGGGCAGCCCATTCCAATGGGCAATCACTCTCTGTGTGTAGAACTTCCTCCTAACCTCCAGCCTAAACCTCCCCTGGCACCGCCTGAGACTGTGTCCTCTTGTTCTGGTGCTGGCTGCCTGGGAGAAGAGACCAACCCCTTCCTGGCTACAACTTCCCCTCAGGGAGTTGTAGAGAGCAATGAGGTCTCCCCTGAGCCTCCTCTTCTCCAGGCTAAGCAACCCCAGCTCCCTCAGCCTCTCCTCACAGGGCTGTGTTCCAGACCCCTCCCCAGCTTTGTTGCCCTTCAGAGCAAGGAAGTGAACAGAGAAGAGATAAGAAGAGCGAAGACTGTTTTAGAATAGAATAGAATAGAATAGAATAGAATAGAATAGAATAGAATAGAATAGAATAGAATAGAATAGAAGGGAAGGGAAGGGAAGGGAAGGGAAGGGAAGGGAAGGGAAGGGAAGGGAAGGGAAGGGAAGGGAAGGGAAGGGAAGGGAAGGGAAGGGAAGGGAAGGTTTGGGAAGGGAAGGTTTGGGAAGGGAAGGTTTGGGAAGGGAAGGGAAGGGAGGAGGGGGAGAGGAGAGGAGAGGTTCGGAGGGAAGGGAAGGGGAGGGAAGGGGAGGGGAGGGGAGGGGAGGGGAGGGGAGAGGAGAGGAGAGGAGAGGAGAGGAGGGGAGAGGAGAGGAGAGGGAGAGGAGAGGGAGAGGAGAGGGAGAGGAGAGGGAGAGGAGAGGGAGAGGAGAGGGAGAGGAGAGGGAGAGGAGAGGGAGAGGAGAGGGAGAGGAGAGGGAGAGGAGAGGGAGAGGAGAGGGAGAGGAGAGGGAGAGGAGAGGGAGAGGAGAGGGAGAGGAGAGGGAGAGGAGAGGAGAGGAGATCCTGCTGTTTGCCTCAATCACTTGGGCACAGAACCTCTTTTCCTCTAACAATTCACACTGAAAATGCCCCAAAAGCAAAGAAAGAACTCCAAACCCTCCAACTGTCTTGAAATCACTGAGTGATTGTAAATGATGCTTTACTTTTTCTTTAGTGTGCTGATGCCTGCATGTTTGTCACCCAAAGGTCATTAGAAACGTTGCTGTGGGTACCACTCCTGACATATGCCTCTGACAGACTCCTTAGTGCCACCTGGGGCTCAGAGCAGTTTTGCTAACAGCCTGATGATGACTTTAGCAGAACCGAGATCTGAGAAGTATGCAAATGAGCTATTTAAGTGAGCATCTTTTTGCTTATGGAGAAAACATTGCTAACAAATGGATCCATTTGGTTGCTAAGGGGTAAGCAAGTAGCTCCAAACTTGGGAAAGAGATGAGCTACAGAGGCAGCAAAAGGCAATCCTTCAGCTTGTACCAAAACAGAGGCACAGCTGCAATCCCTCCTGGGGCATGTAGAGAATTAAGCATTCAGGTAATTAATAATTTATGGCAGGAGGATTTGAAAGCCAGCTACCTAGCTGGCCATAAACACCTTACTGCCAAACACCTCACTTTTCCTGATGATCAGAGGGGTTCATTATGTTCTCCTAATCTCTTTTGAGTGCATCTTAGCAGCTCTTTCAAGGAGAATGCTGATTTTTATGTGCAACTTGTGCTTCCTCTTCCTAGAAACAGCAGGCTGGAAGGGAATTGCCCTGGATGGGGACTGACTTAGAATAGGTGAAAGCATCTTAGGTGTGAACAGAGACAGACTATGTGGAATCACGTGGAATGTGTGGGTTAGAGAAGACCTTTAAGGTCGTTGAGTCCAACAATCATCAACAGCAGGGCAAGAGGACACAGTCTCAAGCTGTGCCAGGGGAGGTTTAGGCTGGAGGTGAGGAAGAAGTTCTTCATAGAGAGAGAGATTGGCCATTGGGATGTGCTGCCCAGGGAGGTGGTGGAGTCACCATCCCTGGAGGTGTTTAGGGAGAGCCTGGATGAGGCACTTGGTGCCATGGTTTAGTTGATTATCTGGTGCTGGGTGATAGGTTGGACTGGATGATCTTGAAGTTCTCTTCCAACCTGGTCAGGTCTATCCTATCCTATCCTATCCTATCCTATCCTATCCTATCCTATCCTATCCTATCCTATCCTATATTTTATCCTATCCTATTCTATACCAAGTCTGGTGCTAAGCCATGGCCCTCAGCACCACATCTCTGAAACATCTCCTGGGATGAGCATTCAAGCACCCTCCTGGGCAGCCTCTTCCAGTGGTCAAAACCCCTTGCAGTGAAGAAGTTTCTTCTGATCTCTAACCTGGTGCAACTTGAGGCTATTGCCTCTTGTCCTATCAGTTGTTACTAGAGAGAAGAGACCAAGCCCCACCTTGATTCAGCCTCCTTTTGGGGAAGTGTAAAGAGCAAGGAGGTCTTCTCCAGGCTGAACACCTCCAGTATCTTCAGCCGTCCCCACCAGCCCTGTTCTCCAGACCCTTCACCAGCTTTGTTGTTCTTCTCTGGACCTGCTCCAGCCCCTCAATGCCTTCTTTGTAGGAGAGACTCCAAAGGAATAAAATTGCACATTAATATTGTACATTAACAGTGCCAATAGTATTTTCTTGTTCCCAGTGGCTCCAAGATACCTAACCCAAGCCAAGCTCCTAGTCCCAACCTAAAAGATAACTTAGGACCACATACAACTCATTTCAGAAGAGCCTGTCCTGGGGATGCACTTTATAGGGTCAAAGGGAACTAGGGATAAACTCAATTTTCATCAGGGGAGTGGGGCAGAGCTTGCTCTAGGCTCAGTTGCCTAGAGCATTGGAAGGGCTCTCTTAAAGTGAATGGCCATTTATGGGATGTACTGCAGCTGCTCAATGGTTTGAGTCACACAGCCATGACCAAAAGGGAAAATAATCAGAAGCCTTAATATTGTTGTGGAAGTGATGGAGAAATATCAAAGACTACTTCAAAAAGCAGGTTGATGGTGAGTGGGGTGAAGGTCCAATGACAATCACAGACTGTTAGGGGTTGGAAGGGACCCTGAAAGATTATCTACTCCAGCGCCCCCCCCCTGCTCAGAGCAGGACCACCTGAGAGAAAACCACAAACAAAAATAACCCAGCCCAAAGGAAGGAATCACAGAAGTGTCAGGGCTGGAAGGGACCTCAAGGCTCAGCCAGTTCCAACCCCCCTGCCATGGCCAGGGACACCTCACACTACAGCAGGTTGCTCACAGCCACATCCAGCCTGGCTGCAAACACCTCCAGGCAGGAGGCTTCCACCACCTCCCTGGGCAACCTGTGCCAGGCTCTCACCACCCTCATGGCCAACAACTTCTTCCTAACAGCCAGTCTCAATCTCCCCACTTCTAGTTCTGCTCCATCCCCCCCAGTCCTGTCCCTCCCTGACACCCTCAAAAGTCCCTCCCCGGCTTTCTTGGAGCCCCCTGCAGATCCTGCAAGGCCACAATGAGGTCTCCTCAGAGCCTTCTCTCCAGCCTGCACAACCCCAACTCCCTCAGTCTGTCCTCACAGCAGAGCAGCTCCAGCCCTCTGCTCCTCCTCCTGGCCCTTCTCTGGACACCTTCCAGCCCCTCCAGAGCCTTCCTGGCACAGAGGCTCCAGCACTGGCCCCAGAGCTGCAGCTGTGGTCTCAGCAGAGTGGAGCAGAGGGGCAGAATCCCCTGCCTGGCCCTGCTGGCCACACTTCTCTTGCTGCAGCCCAGGCTCTGCTTGGCTCTCTGGGCTGCAAGTGCTCCCTGCTGGCTCCTCTTGAGCTTCTCCTCCCCCAGCACCCCCAAGGCCTTTTCTTCAGGGCTGCTCTCCAGCCAGTCCCTGCCCAGCCTCTAGCAGTGCCTGGGATTGCCCTGAGCCAGCTGCAGGACCTTGCCCTTGGTTCTGTAAACCCCCAGTCGAAAGGAAGGAAACCCCAAGCCCCAAAGAAGCAAGCCTCAAGCCACAGGAAGCAAACCCCCAGCATACAGTCACCAACCAAAGTGTGACCCAGGAGGACAGCAGGTGGCTGCTCTATAGTTTGGTAAATTCATGTGAAAGTCTGAAACCCTCTGGCAAGTGCTGACAAGTGAAAAGGAAATGCAGCAAGAATTAAGAAGAGGCTTTGTGCATTTGGGGGTTCATAGGAAGGAGGGAAGGGAGCATTTTCCTGGGGTTTACCTTCATCTGTGGTCCTTGAAGGCATACATCATCTAGCCTACACCATAGATGGGCAATGGGGATCTTACTACAAGAATGTAGTTTAGCCTGGAGAAGAGGAGGCTCAGGGGAGACCTCCTTGCTCTCTACAACTCCCTGAAGGGAGGTTGTAGCCAGGTGGGGGTTGGTCTCTTTTCCCAGGCACCCAGCAGCAGAACAAGAGGACACAGTCTCAAGCTGTGCCAGGGGAGGTTTAGGCTGGAGGTGAGGAGAAAGTTCTTCACTAAGAGAGTCATTCACCATTGGGATGTGCTGCCCAGGGAGGTGGTGGAGTCCCCATCCCTGGAGGTGTTCAAGAGGGGATTGGATGTGGCACTTGGTGCCATGGTCTAGTCATGAGGCCTGTGGTGACAGGTTGGACTTGATGATCTCTGAAGTCTTTTCCAGCCTGGCTGATTCTGTGTTTCTGTGAACACCAGAAGAAGCCCGTCCAATCCAACACACTGTCTCTAAGCCATGACTATGGAGGGCTCAGAGGAGATGCAAACATCCTGATGCCATCAGCAGGTGTTGACCCCAAGTGCTAACGTGCCACTGGTGTCTGGAATGCATGCTTAATGACCCAAGCTAGCCTAAAACATTCTGCCTGCTTCAAAGTCTTCATGTTGCCCTGGATGGAGGCACTGTCAGACCACAGAACAGAGAAGCTGAGGTGGAAACAAAACTTTTTCCCCAGATTTATTAGGACCTGAGTGCTTGATGCTCTTCTAGTGCACCCCCATGCCTCCTCAAAAGCCTTCAGTGTCTGCAGTGATGGAAACCAGCCATACAGGAGCACTCAGGTCCAATTTATGGCACTTAGCTGAACAAAAGTCAATCTACTAACCTTGTCCTCCAGTTTCCCCAAATGAAAGCAGAGCTATGTGAGCAAAGAAAGAATCCCTGGGCAGTTTTGGTAATAAGAGCTTTTACTGCTTTGTCAGGGACCAGAAATGTTCTCTAATGAGCTACAGGCTGGGGACAGAGTGGCTGGAGTGCAGACAGGCAGAGAGGGACCTGGGGGGTACTGGTGGACAGGAGCTGAACCTGAGTCTGCTGTGTGCCCAAGTGGCCAAGAGGGCCAATGGCATCCTGGCCTGCATCAGGAAGAGTGTGGCCAGCAGGAGCAGGGAGGTCATTGTGCCCTGTGCTCAGCACTGCTTAGGCCACACCTTGAGTCCTGTGTCCAGTTCTGGGCCCCTCAGTTTAAGAAGGACATTGAGAAACTTCACAGTATCACAGCATCAGAGTATCACAGGCTCACAGTATCACCAAGGTTGGAAGAGACCTCAAGGATCATCAAGTCCAACCTGGCACCACAGACCTCATGACTAGACCATGGCACCAAGTGCCACATCCAATCCCCTCCTGAACACCTCCAGGGATGGGGACTCCACCACCTCCCTGGGCAGCACATCCCAATGGCCAATCTCTCTCTCTATGAAGAACTTCTTCCTAACCTCCAGCCTAAACCTCCCCTGGCACAGCTTGAGACTGTGTCCTCTTGTTCTGGTGCTGCTTGCCTGGGAGAAGAGACCAACCCCCACCTGGCTACAACCTCCCTTCAGGGAGTTGGAGAGAGCAAGGAGGTCTCCCCTGAGCCTCCTCTTCTCCAGGCTAAGCAACCCCAGCTCCCTCAGCCTCTCCTCCCAGGGCTGTGCTCCAGACCCCTCCCTGGCTTCATTGCCCTTCTCTGGACACCTTCAAGTCTCTCAATGTCCTTCTGAAACTGAGGGGCCCAGAACTGGACACAGGACTCAAGGTGTGGCCTAAGCAGTGCTGAGCACAGGGCACAATGACTTCCCTGCTCCTCCTGGCCACACTACTCCTGATGCAGGCCAGGATGCCCTTGGCCCTCTTGGCCCTGTGGGCACACTGCAGGCTCATGTTCAGCTGCTGTGCACCAGCACCCCCAGGTCCCTCTCTGCCTGGCTGCTCTCAGCCACTCTGACCCCAGCCTGTAGCACTGCCTGGGGTTGCTGTGGCCAATGTGCAGAACCTGGCACTTGGATGTGGTCAATCTCCTGCAGGAATCCTCTAGCTACTAAATTCTTCAGGACATAGCTTCCTCCTCCTTGCTGCTGCAAGACTTATTGTTGGAAACCACCAGTAACTAATTACAGACCAGGTCCTTGTGTCAGGAGCTCCAAAAGAAAGGAAATATTCATTAGAGATGTCTGCTTCCCCTCCAAATGAAATAGCACCCACAAGCAACTCCTTATGGGCCATAACTGAGGGAGTGGAGCCTGCAATGAGCAAGGGCAGGTGTCATGCCAGGGCTGTGGTCACTGAAAGTCCTCCTAAGATGTAATCTGGCAGAGAGAGTGCACAGCAAGCCCTTGAATCATAGAATCATAGGGAAGGCTGCCTGGGGAGGTGGTAGAGTCACATCCCTGGAAGTATCTCAGAGAGCTGTGGATGTGAGTCATGGTCCAGACAGGGGACTGGTGGTGCTTTGTGAGAGTGATCTCAAATGCAACAACTCAGGAGACTACACCAGGGGTTCACTGCCATCAACAGTGAACCTTCACTGTGTCATCACAGAATGCCAGGGGGGGAAGGGACCCCCAGAGCTCATCCAGGCCAACCCCCCTGCCAGAGCAGGAGCACCCAGAGCAGCTCACACAGCAACACAGCCAGGCAGGTCTTGAATAGCTCCACAGAGGGAGACTCCACAACCCCCCTGGGCAGCCTGCTCCAGGCTTCTCTCACCCTCACAGGGGAAAAATTCTTCCTCCTCTTTCCATGGCACTTCCTCTGCCTCAGCTTCCACCACTGCCCCTTGTGCTGCCATTGGGCATCCCCCAGCAGAGCCTGGCTCCAGCCTCTGGGCACTCCCCCTGCACAGCTTTAGCCACAGCAAGGAGCTCACCCTCAGGTTCCTCCTCTGCAAGCTCCAGAGCCCTCAGCTGCCTCAGGCTCTCCTCCTAAGGAAGATCTTCCACTGCCTGCAGCATCTTTGTGGCTCTGTGCTGGACTCTCTCAAGCAGCTCCCTGTCCCTCTTGACCTGAGGGGCCCAGAACTGGACACAAGATTCCAGATGTGGCCTCAGCAGGGCAGAGCAGAGGGGGAGGAGAACCTCTCTTGACCTACTCACCACAGCCCTTCTAACCCACCCCAGGATGCCCTTGGCCTTCTTGGCCACCAGAGCACATTGCTGGCTGATGCTCAACCTCCCATCCAGCAGCACCCCCAGGTCCCTTTCCCCTTCCCTGCTCTCCAGCAGCTCAGTCCCCAGCCTGTACTGCTGCATGGAGTTGTTCCTTCCCAGGTGCAAGACTCTCCCCTGGCCCTTGTTGAACTTCATCAAATTTCTCCCTGCCCAGCTCTCAGCCTGTCCAGGTCTTGCTGCATGGCAGCACAACCTTCTGGTGTGTCAGCCACTCCTCCCAGCTTGGTGCCAGCAGCAGACTTGCTGGCAGTGCCCTCTGGCACTGTTTGCCCATAAGCTGGTGTGCAATAGGTAGGGAAAAGTGAGAGGAGAAAGGTGGAAAGGTCAAGTGAAGAGAGGAAGAAGTTTATGGCTACCACCACTGTGAGGGTCCAAAGCTGTCTCTCTGGTGCAGTCCTGCTGCTCCTTCTGATCTTCTCTGGATCCTGGTGGGGAAAGCTTTCCTCCTGGGTATTCTTTGCCTTCTTGTGGCAGCCTCTTCTTCTTCTTCTTCTTCTTCTTCTTCTTGTAACCTGTCCCATTGAAAAGGAGACCTCTGTTATAACCAGCTTCACACCTGCCTGTGTCCAAACTCCTCCTCTTTCTCCCCCTCCTGCCCCCAAGAGTAAGGCTTCCACTCATGCCCAAGGAGGAGTGCCTGAGGTGGGGTCTGGGCCCAAGGCATGGTCTGCCTTGGAGCTGGGCAGCTGTGGGCCAGGAGCTGTGTTTGTGTATTCTAATGACATCAGAAGGAGCAGAGCTGCTTCCACCCTCAACAGACCTGGGATGCTGTGGTTCCACACTGCCAGTCACAGAGTCACAGAAACACTCAGGTTGCAAAAGAGCCTCAGGGTCACCAAGGCCAACCCAGAACCCTGCTCTGCAAGGGTCACCCCTCAAGCATAGCCCCAAGCACCACAGCCAAACCACAGGAACACATCCAGACAGGGATGGAAAGGCTTCAGAGAAGGAGACTCCACACTTTCTGTGCTTGGATCCTGGCTGGGGAGGAGCTGGGCAAAGAGGAATCCCTGGGGAGCTGCTTGGCAGCTCAGGGGCAGCCCGAAGCCCCCACACTGTCCCCTACCCTGTGAGGGCTGTGCCCCCTGGGGGCCTTCAGGGAGTCTGTGGGGCTGGAGGTGCCCTGAGCCCAGGGGCTGGCACAGCCACTGTCCCTGGGGCTGTCCCTGGGGGGCAGGGTGGGGATGCCAAGTGCCACTTGTGGGGTACCTCGGTGCCCCAGAGCAGCTGTCTGTGTGGGCAGAAGCCCTGCCTGGCACTGCTGCCAGCGGCCCAGGACAGCCCCAAGGGCACAGAGCTGGCTGGGCACGAAAGGCAATCCAGCAGCCTCAGTGCCACCAGCCCTCTGCTCCCCAGAGCCTCTGGGTCCCCAGAGCTGGCACCCAGGGGACATGGGGCTGCAGGGAGGCCTCTGCCCCGGGCCTGGCTGGGTGCCAATGGCCTCTTTGCCTTCCTCAGAGCCCTTTGCCCCCCGGGGGTGGGCAGCAGGCACAGAGCTGATGCAGGCAGCAGGGCAGGCAGAGCAATCTATGCCTCAGGCTGGGAGTGAGGATGGGGACCAGGTGCCTGCAGCAGAGCCAGGGCAGCAGGTCAGGACCTGCAGGGCAGGATTCAAGAGCAGAACCTCTCAGCACTGCCCTGCAGCTCTCTGGTTCCCTACTGCAACTCCTGCCCCACGAGCAGCAGCTGGGCAAGGAGCTCGGGGCCAGCGTGGGGCTGGGTTAAGCAGCTGATTGCCAGCTGCCCTCTGAAGCAAAGCCTCTGCTCGGGACAGGGACTGTGGCAGCCGGCAGGAGCGGAGCTGCGTTTGCTGCTTGTGCCCAGCGCTGCCTCCTGCCCTTCTCTGCTCTCTCGGCAGCCCCGCAGCAGCCTTCAGGCCCTCTGAGCGGCAGCGCAGCGAGAGGAGCCCCAGAGTGCTCCGTGCCCCGGCTCGGAGAGCAGAGCCCTTGGCGATGTGTGGGCAGCGCTGGGGCCGGGGCCGGGGCCGGGGCCGGGGCGGGGGAGCCCTTGCAGGCCCTGAGGGGTGCCCGGGGCTGGCTCCTCAGGGCAAAGATGGCGGCCAGGCCCCGGCGGCCTACAGCTCCCATGGTGCACTGCGCGGAGCGGCCGCGGCTCGCGGGCGGAGCGGCCGGCAGCGGGCGGGGCTCGTGGGCGGGAGCGGGCGGGGCTCGCGTTGCTGAAGAGCCAATGGGAGGCTCTGCTCGACGATTGACCAATGAGCGCAGGGGGCGTGGTCGGCGGGACTGTTTGAGCCCTCATCGGTGGAAGCAGCGGTAAGAGGCGCTCCGGTGCCCCAAGGGCTACGGGAGAGGGATGGGGACGGCTGCGGGGGCCGGGGGCAGCCTGGAAGGACAGGGGAGGACTGCGGGGACTGCGGGGCTGAGGCAGGATTGCGGGTTCCGCGGGGCTGAGGCGGGCTGCGGGGCTGAGGCAGCATTGCGGGATCCGGGACAGCCTGCAAGGTCAGGGGCAGCCTGTGGGGGCTGCGGGGCTGCGGCGGGCTGCGGGAGGCGGCGGTGGAAGCGCCCTGGGCAGTGCTGGGTGCGGGGCCGGGGGAGCGTTGCGGGGCCGGGGCTGTGGAGCGTTGCGGAGCCGGGGCCGGGCCCGGGGGAGCGTTGCGTTGCGCGGCCGGGGCCGGGGGAGCGTTGCGAGGCCGGGGGAGCGTTGCGGGACCGAGGCTGTGGAGCGTTGTGTTGCGGGGCCGGGCCCGGGGGAGCGTTGTGTTGCGGGGCCGGGCCCGGGGGAGCGTCGCGGGGCCGGGGCCCGGGGGTGCGTCGCGGGGCCGGGCCCGGGGGTGCGTCGCGGGGCCGGGCCCGGGGGTGCGTCGCGGGGCCGGGCCCGGGGGTGCGTCGCGGGGCCGGGCCCGGGGGAGCGTCGCGGGGCCGGGCCCGGGGGAGCGTCGCGGGGCCGGGCCCGGGGGAGCGTCGCGGGGCCGGGCCCGGGGGAGCGTCGCGGGGCCGGGCCCGGGGGAGCGTCGCGGGGCCGGGCCCGGGGGAGCGTCGCGGGGCCGGGCCCGGGGGAGCGTCGCGGGGCCGGGCCCGGGGGAGCGTCGCGGGGCCGGGCCCGGGGGAGCGTCGCGGGGCCGGGCCCGGGGGAGCGTCGCGGGGCCGGGCCCGGGGGAGCGTCGCGGGGCCGGGCCCGGGGGAGCGTCGCGGGGCCGGGCCCGGGGGAGCGTCGCGGGACCGGGGCCGGGGGAGCGTCGCGGGACCGAGGCTGTGGAGCGTGGCGGGCCCGGGGGAGCGTGGCGGGGCCGGGGCCGGGGGTGCGTTGCGGGACCGAGGCTGGGGAGCGTTGCGGGCCCGGGGGTGCGTGGCGGGGCCGGGGCCCGGGGAGCGTTGCGGGGCCGGGGCCCGGGGGTGCGTGGCGGGGCCGGGGCCCGGGGAGCGTTGCGGGGCCGGGGCCGGTGGATCGCGGCCGAGGCTGTGGAGGGGCTCTGGGGACCCGCGGTGGGGTCGGAGCGTTGGGGCGGTTGTGAGGACCCGCAGGGGATGCAGGCTCCTTCCGGACGGGGAGAAGGCGCAGGGCTGGGGGGGTGTAACGGCAGCCCCGGCGGCAGCGGCGGCGGTTAGGGCAGGCAGGGCTCGGGAGCAGGCTCCGGGCTCGAGAGGTAAAGGCTTTCTCCAGCCTCAGGCTCCCCCTCCGCCGCTTCCCCTCCCCGCCTGACCCTTGTTGTCTCTTCTCAGAGTGCACTCTCAGGACTTTCGAGCCCAGAGCTGTGTTCTTCGGTGTTCTTCAGCCGGCGCTTTCCTTCGAGCGGTGCTTTTCTTGTGGCGGTGCTGTGCGAACCCTAAGGGGAGTGCCCTGAGCCTTGTGTCACCTTCGTCGCCGCCGCCGCCATGGCGGCGGCCCCTGCCCCCCAGGAGGGCACCGTGACCGTCATGGTGCGAGTGCGACCCCCGGCCCCCGGCGAGGGAGCCGCGCAGCACCCGCTGCTGAGGGTGGTCGACCATCACACCCTCCTGTTCGACCCTGGTGCCTCCGGCGGTGTGCTGCCTGCTGGCCACGGCAAGAACCCAGGCAAACATCAGAAGTTCCTCTTCGACCGGGTTTTTGCTGAGCAGGCCACCCAGGAGGAGGTGTTCCAGCACACCACCCGCCAGATGGTCGATACTCTCCTCGACGGCTACAACTGCTCTGGTGAGCCCTAGCAGCCTGCTCTGGCCCTTGCAGGAGCTCCTGCCCATCTGCCCCTGCTCTGGGTGGGCTCAGCAGAGCTGGGGGTTGGTTCCAGAAGCCCTGAGCGGCTGTGGCAGCAGTGGGGACGCAGCGGCTCTGCAGAAAGAGAAAGCCTTGACCTTGTTGTTGGCACCAAGCTGGGGCCGTGACAAGTGTGGCCGGGACAGGGCCAGTGCTGGCCTGGAGATGTCATCCGAGGGCTCTGGGGGCAGGCAGGGCCCAGGCCAGCAAGAGGAGAGCAGAGACAAGCCCAGATGAGTGTGGAGTCCTGCCTGTGGGGTGGCATCAGCTGGGAGCCCTGTGCAGGCTGGGCAGCAGGCTGGTGCAGAGGGCCCCGGGGGCCCTGCTGGACAGGATGTGAGTGGGAGGCAGCAGTGCCCCACAGCAGGAGCTGGCTTTGGGGCTGTGTCCCCAGCTGAGGCAGAGCTGGCAGCATCCCCCCAGTGCTGCTGTCGATGGAGGCTGCTCTCAGGGCTCCTCCCTTTCTCCTCCCAGTGTTTGCCTACGGAGCAACCGGAGCAGGGAAAACCTACACCATGCTGGGCTCGGAGAACAGCCCTGGCATCATCTACCTCACCATGGAGGAGCTGTTCAGGAGGCTGGAGGCCAGGCAGGAGCAGAAGAGCTGCGAGGTCCTGGTCTCCTACCTGGAGGTAGGCTGTGCCCAGCTGTGCCCCTCCTGCTGCCAGGCCACCACCTCCAAGGTCTGGGCTTGTAGTGCCAGGGCTACCCCTGTGCTGCCAGCTGTGCCCAGGGCAGCCCCAGACTGGAAGCAGGCTGCCCCTGGCCAGGCTGCTGGGCTGGTGCTGCTGGCCTGCCCCCTCTGGAGCTGGGGGCCACAGGGCAATGAGGGCTTCCTGGCTGCAAGGCCTTTGGAGGAGCAGCGGCTCAGTGCCTGGCTGCTGAAGCCTCCTGAGCTGTCCCCTGCCTTAGGGCACCTTCAGCTGCTCCTGCTGGCGGCAGGTGCCAGAGGTGCTGTTGGGTGGGCAGCAGGCCCTGGGGTCCCAAGCTCCTCTGCCTGCTGCCCTCTGGGGCCCCAAGCCTCAGCCTGAGCTGGAGCTGCCTGCTGCAGGTCTACAACGAGCAGATCCGTGACCTGCTGGAGCCCAAGGGCCCTCTGCCCATCCGGGAGGATCCTGAGAGAGGAGCTGTGGTTCAGGGCCTCTCCATCCAGCAGGTGGGGGTGGAAGCAGGCACAAGGTGTGGGCAGCGCTGTGCCCGCCCCAGGGGTGCCAGCTGGGACCGGGGGAGCTGGAGGGGGAGGGGAGGGCTGCGGGGCCCCAGGGCAGGGGCTGCGGGGCCCCGGGGGTGCCGGCTGGGTGGGTGCCGGCTGGCAGCAGCGCTGAGCCCGAGGCCAGAGGAGCCCTGCAGGGGCGCAGGAGGCCTCAGCCTGTGGGCGCTCGGTGCCCGTGCCGGGGCTGCGCTGATCCCTGCCCTCTGCCTGCTCCCCGCCAGCCCAGCTCGGCAGAGCAGCTCCTGCAGATGCTGCTCGGGGGCAGCAGGAACCGCACGCAGCATGCCACCGATGCCAACGCCTCCTCCTCCCGCTCCCACGCCGTGCTGCAGGTGAGGGGTGGTGCTTGGGGCAGCCCTTGGCACCGCTGCCCGGAGGGGGGCAGGCGGCGATGCTGTGCCAGGGCCGGCGTGCCAGGGCTGCTGCCGCGGCTGCGAGCGGCGAGCCCGAGCGCCCTGCGGAGCTGCAGCCTGCCCTCTGTGTGCCCTGCCAGGTCTACGTGAAGCAGCAGGACCGCGCCGAGGGCCTCGCTGGGGCCGTGCGGGTGGCCAAGATGAGCTTGGTCGACCTGGCCGGCTCGGAGCGAGCCGCGGTGGCCAAGACCAGCGGCGAGCGGCTGCGGGAGGGAGCCAGCATCAACCGCTCGCTGCTGGCCCTGCTCAGCGTCATCCAGGCGCTGGCTGGGGCCAAGGTGAGGCTGCCGCTGAGGGGCCCTGAGCGCCGTCCCCACGGCAGAGCTGCCGTGGGCTGGGCCTGGCCGGGGCTGGGAGCCGAGGGCCAGCCCCTGAGCGGAGCCTCGCTGTGCCGGGCAGGGCAAGCAGAGCCACGTCCCGTACCGGGACAGCAAGCTGACGCGGCTGCTGAAGGACTCCATCGGCGGCAACTGCCGCACCCTGATGCTGGCTGCCCTCAGCCCCTCGCCGCTCTGCTGCCAGGACACCCTCAACACCCTCAAGTATGCCAGCAAGGCCAAGGAGATCCAGGTCTCGGTGAGCACCTCGCCCCGCGGCCGGCAGCTGCTGGGGCTGCCCGGGAAGGAGCCTGGGGCAGGCTGCTGCGGGCTGCTGCCTCCCTGCTGCAGCCGGGCTGCCTCTGGAGCCCCTCTCAGAGTCAGCTGCAGCCCCTCGGGCCCCACCAGCCCAGGGCAGGCTGAGGAGCTGCCCCGCTGCCGCCTCAGCGGAGGGGAAGGAGCTGTCCCGGTGCTGCTCTCAGCTCCGCTCCTCCCTCTCCCCGCAGCTCAAGAGCAACCTGCCGAGCCCGGACTCCCACGTCTGTCCGTACGTTGTGCTGTGTGCGCAGCTGAGAGCGGAGGTGAGCTGCCGGGGGCAGGGCTGGGCTCTGTCTGCGGCTCTGCTTTGCCTGGCACCCAGCCTGCTGAGCTGCTGGGGCTCAGGGCATGCTCTGAGCCAGGGCTGCCCCTTGCTCACAGGTGGCAGAGCTGCAGGCCAAGCTCCGTGCCTATGAGGATGCTGCCCGCGGGGCACAGAGCCAGGCGCCAGAGCCGCTGCCTGCCCTCGGCTCCAGCCCCTTGGAGCTGCCCAGGTGAGGCTGCTGGGCAGGAGGGAGGGAGCCTGGGCTGGCACCTTGGGGTCCCCCAGGGCCAGGAGCTTGCAGAGTTTGGCTGCTGGCTGCAGCCCAAGTGGCTGCCAGGACGCAGCTGAGCTGCTCTGCTGCTGTGCCACAGCCTCTCCGCTGCCCAGCTGGAGTGAGGAGCCTGGCAGCCCCCAGAGCTGGGGGACAAAGGCCAAAGCTGCCCTTGGCTCCATCCCAAACCTTGGTAGGCCAAGGGATGGCTTCCCCAGAGGCTCTTCCCTGGCTCAGGGGCTGCTGCTGTGACTTGTGTAGGGTGGAGGAGGCTGTGCCCGAGGCGTGCCTGGAGCTCCCTGGTGGGGAGAGTGCTGGAGAGCAGCAGGAGCTGGCAGCTGGGTGTCCTGCTGCCTTGCAGCTGGCCTTGGAGGAGGTGAGAGGAGGGCTTGGCCCGGTGATGGGACCCAGCTCAGGTACCTTGCTGGGCTGCACTGGGCAGGCTGGGAGAGGGCAGGAGCTGAGCTGCTCTGGGAGGTCTGGGCTCAGCAGGTGCTGGGCTGTGGAGTGCTGGAGAAAGCTCTGAGCCTGGCAGGGAAGGGGCAGCTGGGGGCCCAGGCTCAGCTCAGCTCTGGCCTGATGCTGCTCTGGGGGCTTGCTGCAGGCTGCAGAGGAAAGGTCTGCCCCAGCCATCCAGCAGGCAGATGTGCAGCAGGAAGCAAAGGAAGCAGCCCCCCTCCTGCAGGGCTTGACTGCCAGCCAGCCAGAGGGGTGAGTGTCCTTGTGCCCCCTCCCTGTGCCACTTGCTCCTGGCTGCTCAGAGAGTTTCAACCTTCCTGTGGTGTGCAGCCCCCTGAGGGTGCTGGAGGTGGGGGAGGGCCCAGGCCTTGGCTTACAGAGCAGTGCCTGCCCTCTGAGGTGGGATTTGGCTCCTAGAGAGCCAGTCCCAGGGGAGAAGCTCCCCTGGAAGGGTCAGCAGGGAAGGTTTCCAGGCACAGCAGCTGAGAGCCTTCAGTGCCTCTTGCCAGGCCTAGAGCTGCCTCCCCCAGGGCTCTGCTGCTGCCTCTGCTCCCCGAGGTGCTGCCCTGGCACCACCTGCTGCTGTCTGTGCCCCAATGTCCTGGCAGGGGGAAGGTCTCCCGAGGGAGGCTGCCTGTGCTGTGTGCCTGAGGCCCAGCACAGCTCTGGGGCTGCTGTTGGGTGCCCTGCAGCCCACAGGTGATCTCCCAGCTCAGGTCCTGCAGTGCCAGCCTGGGCACCCCTCAGTCTCAAAGCTTGCCTGGCCCAGAGCTCCCCCCAGGCTGTGCCCCAGTTGAGGAGGGGGCTCAGAGGTGCTGCTGGTGGTGCTGAGCCTGTCTTGGGTGCCAGGGGCTGAGGTTCAGCCCCTGACTGCTCCTTGGCTCTGTCTCTCTCTGCCCCAGGGCTGCAGCTGCTGCCAGGAGCTCCTCCCCAGAGCAGCAGTCCCTGCCCCAGGCTGGCAGCTTCCTTGCTGCTGCTGTGGCCTCTGAGGCACTGCAGCCCCTGGCCCCTCAGGAGGCTGCTGCCAGCCAGGAGCAGGCCTCCTCCCCAGGGAGGGCTGCAGAGGCCAGCAGGGCCAGCCCAGCCCAGAGGAGCCAGCAGGGCAGTGCTGCTGAGGATCCAGGTTGGTGCCCTCTCTCTCCTCTGTCCCAGGCTCTGCTGCAGGGCTGGGGGGTGGTGGGGGGCAGCTGCCAGCTGTGGGCACAGGGCAGGGGCAGAAGTTTCTCCTGCCCTGGCACCCAGTGGGGGCTGAGCCTGCCTTTATCTCCTGTGGGTGACTGCTCTTGGGGGCATCTGCCCCGCTCAGCCCAGCTGTGGCCTGGCTGCTGGCAGCCTGTGTCTGGGCAGGGCTGACCTCTTCCTCCTCATCCTCGGTGCCCATGCATGAGGCCAGCAGCAGAGCCTGGCTCTGCAGAGGCTGCTGCTGGGCACAGGCCAGGCCCTGCCACGGGGCACTTGCTCTGGGCCCAGGATGGTTGGTGCTGGCTCTTGGGCTTGGTGTGGTTTGGGGCAGTCCCAGCAAAGAGCTGAGGGGGGTGGGGGGCAGGGGTGGAGGGCCTGGGAGCTGCAGCCAGGGAGCTGACTCGGTCTCTGCTCTGCTCCTCCAGCCGAGAGCTGCGTGGCTGTGCCTGGCGCCCCCGTGACCAGCTCTCCCCTGCCAGGCTGGCAGCACCTGGCTGCGCTCAGCAGTGCCAGGCTGCTGGCCCTCAGCCCCATCGGGAAGAGGAGGAGGTCCCCTGAGATGCCAACTCCTGCCCAGCCGGCCTCTGCCTGCAGCCTCTCCCCGCGGCCCAAACGCCGGCGGCCGAGTGGGCAGCCGGCAGAGGCTGCCAGGGCGGCACAGAGCCCCCCCAGCCCCTGCCCCCCGGCTGCAGCCCCCCCAGCCCCTGTGGCGCTGCCAGCCTGGCCCTGCGGCTCCAGCCTGTGCCCGGAGAGGCTCTCCCGGAGCCGCCTGCCCCTGGCGCCGCTGGCAGCTCCCCAGGGCTGTGCCCTGCCCCCAGGCCCTGACCTGGATGGCACCTACCAGGTGTGCAGGCTGCCAGCCTCAGCCAGCCCTGGGCCCCCGGGCTGCAGGGGCCTGGAGCCCCCCAGCCAGGACCTCCTCCGGCAGCAGGATGCCCTCTCGGTGCCCAAGTGAGTGCCGCCCTGGGGCCCTCCCTGCGGGGTTGGGGACCCCCTGGGTGCCTCCTGGGGGGGTGGCTGCGGCTCTGTGGGGAGGGAGGGTGGGCAGGGGGCACAGGGCTGGGGGGGTGGGCAGCAGTGGGCTGAGCTCACCTGGGCAGGGGTTGCTGAAGAGAAAAAGCCAAGCAGAAGGCCCCCCTGTGTGCCACTTGCCCTGGCACAGTGTGTGCCCCCTCCTCCTGCACGTAGCTGCCCCAGGGATGAGCTCTGCCTCAAAGCTTGCCTGGCCCAGAGCTCCCCCCAGGCTGTGCCCCAGCTGAGGAGGGGGCTCAGAGGTGCTGCTGGTGGTGCTGAGCCTGTCTTGGGTGCCAGGGGCTGAGGTTCAGCCCCTGACTGCTCCTTGGCTCTGTCTCTCTCTGCCCCAGGGCTGCCGCTGCTGCCAGGAGCCATGAGCTCAATGTCACCTACCAGGTCTGCAGGCTGCCAGCCTCAGGCAGCAGCCCTGAGCCCTTGGGCTGCAGGGGCCTGGAGCCCCCAGGCTGGCAGCACAAGCAGGATGCCCTCTCGGTGCCCAAGTGAGTGCTGCCCTGGGGCCTTCCCTGTGGCTTTGGGGATCCTGCCCTCCATGGCTGGGTGCCTCCTGTGGGGATGGCTGCAGCTCTGTGGAGGGCAGAGGGTGGGCAGGAGGCACTTGGCCAGCAGGCACAGGCTGAGCTCACCTGGGCACGGCTGCACAGGGCAGAGAGCATTCCAAGGGAAGCTTTTCCTGCTCCTGCTCCTCCCTTTGGCCCTGGAGCATCCTCCAGATTGCTTCAGGAGTGCTGGCTGGGAGCAGGTTGGGCATCTGCTCTGCTGGCACTGGGGGTCAGGGCTGTGCCCTTGGGGGCCTGGGCATCTTTGGGGTGGCTTTTGGCTGGTGCAGCAAAGAGGCTCTGGCTCTTCTGGAGCCCTGTGGCTGTGCAGAGGCTGAGCCCCACCTGGCCCTGGTGGTGCAGGACACCCCCAGGGAGACCTCCTTGCTTCTGGGGCTCTGCAAATAGCTCAGAGTGAGGAGAGCTGGAAATGGGGACAGGGCAGGGCCCAGCCCCGTGCCAGGGGCAGTCAGGATCCCCCCTGGCACTAACCATCTCTGCCCTGCCTGCAGGCCCTGCAAGCTGGCCTGTGCCCCACGGACACCCTCTGTGCCCAGGCTGCCTGTGGGCTGCAGAGCCTCTGCCCTGAAGCAGAAGGCAGCTGAGAGGTGAGAGAGCTGCCAGCAGCTGCCTGTGCTCCCCACTGTGGGCCCTGCCCCATGGCTGCAGCTGCACCTTGCCAGTGCCCTCTGCCCCGAGCCTGCCTGGGTGCCAATGGCCTCTTTGCCTCCCTCAGAGCCCTTTGCCCCCCCGGGGGTGGACAGCGGAGCCGCATCCCCCAGCTGCGCAGCAGGCAGCGAGCTGCCAAGGCCTCTGCAGCCCAGGTGAGGCTGCCCTGGGAGTGAGCCCTGCTGCTGTGCCAGCCCCGTGCCAGCTGGAGGCACAGCCCTGCCATGGGGATGGTTGGTGCTGGGGGGTGGCTGCAGCCTGCTGCTGTGCCAGCCCCGTGCCAGCTGGAGGCACAGCCCTGCCCTGGGGATGGTTGGTGCTGGGGGGTGGCTGCAGCCTGCTGCTGTGCCAGCCCCGTGCCAGCTGGAGCAGAGCCCTGCCATGGGGATGGTTGGTGCTGGGGGGTGGCTGCAGCCTGCTGCTGTGCCAGCCCCGTGCCAGCTGGAGCAGAGCCCTGCCATGGGGATGGTTGGTGCTGGGGGGTGGCTGCAGCCTGCTGCTGTGCCAGCCCCGTGCCAGCTGGAGCAGAGCCCTGCCATGGGGATGGTTGGTGCTGGGGGGTGGCTGCAGCCTGCTGCTGTGCCAGCCCCGTGCCAGCTGGAGCAGAGCCGTGCCATGGGGATGGTTGGTGCTGGGGGGTGGCTGCAGCCTGCTGCTGTGCCAGCCCCGTGCCAGCTGGAGCAGAGCCCTGCCATGGGGATGGTTGGTGCTGGGGGGTGGCTGCAGCCTGCTGCTGTGCCAGCCCCGTGCCAGCTGGAGGCACAGCCCTGCCATGGGGATGGTTGGTGCTGGGGGAGGGCAATAGAGCAGGTATCTGCCAGGGCCTGGGTGTGCCCGGCGCTGCCTGCTGCCCTTCTCTCCTCTCTCTGCAGCCCCAGAGCATCCTTCAGGCCCTCTGAGCAGCAGCGCAGCAGGAGCAGCCCCAGAGTGCCTCCAGCCCCGGGTGAGAGAGCAGAGCCCCTGGGGAGGTGTGGACAGCCCTGGGCGTGCCCCGTGCGGGCCCTGGTGGGTGCCCGGTGCTGGCTTCTCAGCGCTGCTGAGGGGCAGGCGGCGCTGGGCTGGCCGCGGGGGCTGGTCGGGGCCGGAGCTGCCGGCAGGGAGCTGGGAGGAGAAGCTGCCAGGGCAGGGCTGGGGCTGAGGGCAAAGATGGCGGCCGGGCCCCGGCGGCCTACGGCTCCCATGGTGCTCTGCGCGGGCGGGAGGGGGCGGGGCTGTCGGCGTTCGAGAGCCAATGGGGGGCTGCGTTCGGGCACCGGCCAGTGAGCGCAGGGGGCGTGTCCGGCGGCAGCGTTTGAAGCCCTGCGGCGCAGGCGGCGGTGAGTAGCGCTGGGGCCCCGGGAGCGGCGAGGCAGAGGGATGGGGACGGCTGCGGGGAGCGGGGGCTGGGGGAGGCAGGGAGTGCTGGAGGCGGCGGTGGCAGCGCCGGGGGGAAGCTGGGGAGGGCGCCGGGGAGGGCTAGAGGCCGGGGGTGTGGGCGTGGGGAGGGGGTTGGGGATCAGGGATCAGGGCTCTGGATGTGGGGGCGTCCTGGGGCGGTTGTAGGAGCGTTAGGGTGGCTGTGGGGACCCCAGGGTGATGTAGGATCCTTGCAGACGCTGGGAACCTGTAGGGCTGGAGGGTATTGGAAGGGCAGCTCTCGGGGTACCGGTGGGAGTTACCACAGGGGGGGTGTGGGAGCAGGGTCCCGGGTGGGGGGCTGGGGGTGTCCAGGCTTTCTCCAGCCTGCGGCTCCCCCTCCGCCGCTTCCCCTCCCTGCCTGACCTTTTTTTCTCCCGAGAGTGCGCCCTCAGGACGTTGGAGCCCGGAGCTGTGTTCTTCAGCCAGTGCTGTCCTTGGAGCGGTGCTGTGCGGACCCCAGGGGCAGTGCCCTCAGCCCTGCGTCGTCGTCGCCGCCATGGTGCTGGTCCCTCCCCCCAGGAGGGCGCCGTGGCCGTCACGGTGCGAGTGCGACCCCTGGCCCCCAGGGAGGGAGCCACGCAGCACCCAGGTGCCTCCCAGCCCCGTGCCAGGGGCAGTCAGGATCCCCCCTGGCACTAACCATCTCTGCCCTGCCTGCAGGCCCTGCAAGCTGGCCTGTGCCCCACGGACACCCTCTGTGCCCAGGCTGCCTGTGGACTGCAGAGCCTCTGCCCTGAAGCAGGAGGCAGCTGAGAGGTGAGAGAGCTGCCAGCAGCTGCTTGTGCTCCCCAGTGTGGGCCCTGCCCCATGGCTGCAGCTGCACCTTGCCTGTGGCCTCTGCCCTGAGCCTGGCTGGGTGCCAATGGCCTCTTTGCCTTTCCCAGAGCCCTTTGCCCCGCGGAGAGTGGGCAGTGGAACTCCAGAGCAGGAACAGAGCTGCCCTGTCCTCTGCAGCCCAGGTGAGGCTGCCCTGGGAACCACTCAGCCAGGAGTGAGCCCTGCCCCGCGGCAGCCTGCAGCCTGCTGCTGTGCCAGCCCTGTGCCAGCTGCGAGGCAAAGCCCTGGCAGGGGCATGGTTGGTGCTGGGGGGAGGGCGGGAGAGCAGGGAGGTGCCAGTGCCTGGGTGTGCCTCAGGAGGGGAGCTGCGTTTGCTGCTTGTGCCCCAGAGCTGCCTGATGCCCTTCTCTCCTCTCTCTGCAGCCCCGGAGCATCCTTCAGGCCCTGTGAACGGCAGTGCAGCAAGAGGAGCCCCAGAGTGCTCCCAGGCTTCGGCAGCAACCTCTCTCCTTCCAGCCCCCATCCAGTGAAAACTTCAGCAGCCAGGACCCCAGCCCAAGCTGGAGGTCCCGTCGGCGGCGTCCCTGCCCCCGGTCCCGGTCCCCATCCCGTCCCTGCCCCCGTCCCGTCCCGTCCGCGCCGTCCCTGCCCCGGTCCCTGGTCCCGTCGCGTCCGCCGTGTCCCGTCCCCGGTCCCGTCCCGTCCGCGCCGTCCCTGCCCCGCTCCCCGGTCCCGTCCCGTCCGCGCCGTCCCTGCCCCGCTCCCCGGTCCCGTCCCGTCCGCGCCGTCCCTGCCCCGGTCCCGTCCCGTCCGCGCCGTCCCTGCCCCGGTCCCCGGGCCCGTCGCGTCCGCCGTGTCCCTGCCCCGGTCCCCGGGCCCGTCGCGTCCGCCGTGTCCCTGCCCCGGTCCCCGGGCCCGTCCCGTCCGCGCCGTCCCTGCCCCGCTCCCCGGGCCCGTCCCGTCCGCGCCGTCCCTGCCCCGGTCCCCGGGCCCGTCCCGTCCGCGCCGTCCCTGCCCCGGTCCCCGGTCCCGTCCCGTCCGCGCCGTCCCTGCCCCGCTCCCCGGTCCCGTCCCGTCCGCGCCGTCCCTGCCCCGGGCCCGTCCCGTCCGCGCCGTCCCTGCCCCGGTCCCCGGTCCCGTCGCGTCCGCCGTGTCCCTGCCCCGGTCCCCGGTCCCGTCGCGTCCGCCGTGTCCCTGCCCCGGTCCCCGGGCCCGTCGCGTCCGCCGTGTCCCTGCCCCGGTCCCCGGGCCCGTCGCGTCCGCCGTGTCCCTGCCCCGGTCCCCGGGCCCGTCCCGTCCGCGCCGTCCCTGCCCCGGTCCCCGGGCCCGTCCCGTCCGCGCCGTCCCTGCCCCGGTCCCCGGGCCCGTCCCGTCCGCGCCGTCCCTGCCCCCTGTTCCTGCCCCCGTCTCGTCCGCCGCGCCCCTGCCTCTGGCCCCGTCCCGTCCGCCGCGTCCCTGCCCCCGGTCCCCGTCCGCGCCGTCCCTGCCCCGGTCCCCACCCCGGTCCCCGTCCGCGGCTTCCCTGGCCCCGGCCCCGTCCCGTCCGCAGCGTCCCGGCCCCGTCCCTTTTTGCAGCTCGGTTCCCCCTACCCCACTTCGCGGTTCCCGGCCCTGTCCCCTCCCCTCTGCGGCGCGGTTCCCCCCTCTGTTTGTGTTGTTCACTAAAGGTTTGGTTTTTGGTTCTTCAGACCTTTTCTGGCTGCTTTTTCCCTCCCCTTGGGGGACCCTGGGGCTGGGGCTCCCTCGGGGGTTGCCTGGGCCAGGCCATTCCTCCTGGCCTGGGCTCTAGTCTGGCTTCCCCCTCTCTACCATCATCGCAGGGGCTCTGGGGTTCTTCTTCTTAGCCTCTGTGGATCAGGCAGCCCCACTCATCTTCACAGGGGGAAGTTGAAACCAAAGGGCTCTCTTCTTTCATCCCCAACCTCCTGTGCTGCAGTTTCTATCCATTGCCCCTTGGCCTATCCCAGGGCACAGTGAGCAGAGGCTGTCCCTTCCTTCCTGACCCCCAGCCCTCAGCTCTTGATAGCCATTGATCAGATCCCTCTCAGCCTTCTCCTCTCCAGACTCAACAGCCCCAGGGCTCTCAGCCTCTCCTCCCCAGGCAGTGCTGCAGTCCCTTCCGCAGCCTTGCAGCCCTCCCTTGGACTCTCTCTAGCAGTCCCTGTCCCTCCTGACCTGGGGAGCCCAGAGCTGGATGCAATATTCCAGGTGGGGTCTCAGCAGGGCAGAGTAGAGGGGGAGGAGAACCTCCCTGGCTCTGCTGGACACACTCCCCTGAATGCCCCCCAGGACCCCATTGGCCTTCTTGGCCCCCAGGGCACACTGCTGTGCCATGCAGAGCTTGCTGCCCCCCAGCACTCCCAGGTCCTGTTTCAACCTCTTCAAGGATGTGCTGCCTGTGGGAGCCTGGATGCTGCTCAGGGCTCCTGTGAGGAGCTCCAGACAACGAAATACTCTCTTCACTTCTTTTGATCCCCTGTTCCAAACCATTGCCCCTTGTGCCTCACAGCCAGCAATTTGATAACCTCTCCCACTGCCAGCCACACAAGGTGAGTTTCTCACATCAATCTTCATGCTACCTGTGCTTGCAGACAGGGCAAGATCAGCTAGGAGTCCTCAGGGAAAGGGCAAAACAAACCAAGGTTCTTTTGAGACCTTCAGAATGCCAAATCATTTGTTGCTCAGGTGTCAACCACCTGAGTTTCACCAATCATCTTTAATTCTTGTGAGGTGCTGAAGTCAGAACTGGGGGGTGGGGGTGGCTGACACCCCTCAGGCTGTGCTGTCATCCAGGGAACTCTAGAAGAGCTGAGAGCTGGCTGCAGGCAAACCTCAGGGAGGTCAGCCAGGACAAGAGCAGGGTCTTGCATCTGGGGAGGAGTAACAGCAGGCACCAGGACAGGTTAGGAGCTGTCCTGCTGGAGAGCAGCTCCATGGAGTCCTTGTGGACAAGTTCTGCATGGGACAGCAATGTGCCCTGGGGGCCAAGAGAGCCAATGGGGTCCTGGGGTGCAGCAAGGAAAGTGTGGCCAGCAGGGCTGGGGAGGTTCTGCTCCCCCTCTGCTCTGCCCTGCTCAGACCACAGCTGCAATCCTGTGCCCAGCTCTGGGCTCCCCAGGTCAAGAGAGACAGAGACCTGCTGGAGAGAGTCCAAGGGAGAGCCAGGAGGATGCTTAGGGGACTTGAGGATCTCCCATGTGAAGAGAGACTGAGAGCCCTGGGGCTGTTTAGTCTGGAGAAGAGGAGGCTCAGGGGAGACCTTCTTGCTCTCTCCAACTCCCTGCAGGGTGGTTGTAGCCAGGTGGGGGTTGGTTTCTTCTCCCAGGCACCCAGCAGCAGAACAAGAGGCCACAGTCTCAAGCTGTGCCAGGGGAGATTCAGGCTGGAGCTGAGGAGAAATTGGCCATTGGGATGTGCTGCCCAGGGAGGTGGTGGAGTCACCATCCCTGGAGGTGTTCAACCTTGGCATTTGGAGCCATGGTTTAGTTGTCAGGAGCTGTTGGGTGGCAGGTTGGACTTGATGATCTCTGAGGTCTTTTCCACCCTTAGTGATTCAATGATTCTATACCAAGAGGCCCCAAGGAAGGCCACAAAGCTGAGAGCAGCAGCGTGGAGCATCTCTCCTATAAAGACAGACTGGGAGAGTTGAAGGAGTTCAGCTTGGGGAGCAAAGGCTCCAAGGAGACCTTACAGTAGCCTTCCAGTGGCTGAAGGGGGCTGAGGAGGAGCTGTTTCCAAAGGTATGCAGCCAGAGGACCAGGGGCAGTGGCTTGAAACTGGAGCAGGGTAGGTTTGGATTGGATGAGGAAGAAGTTCTTTACTATGAGCACAACTACTGCAAGAAGGGGGCCGCTTTAACGACCAATTTGATCAGCGGATTCCACCTTATTGAGCATCAGACACATCTTATATACAGTTTGCTATAATTATGCCCACTTGGCAACATACTATTGGTTTCTCTCTAACAGGTTACATCATTGTTTTCACAACTCTGTGGAATTCTTCCATCCGGCCTAATTGCTCTCTTTCCCAGATCTCGCCTCCTCCTTATCTTGCTTGCCTCCCTTCTCAGGGGCAGCTGGACTTCAGCATACCAAGCAATCAACACTTTCTCACAGCTCCTGCTCCACCACTATATTATCAACAGAGAATCCTTCAAGGCCTGAATTGCACAGGTGTTCCTGGGACCCATGTCCCCTCTTGCCCGACAACATTAGGCTGCATGACTATGATTCCACTGCAGTCCCTGAGACATGGTGGCACAGCTGCCACGGCCGGAGTGCTGTCACAGCTGGCTCTGTCCTGCTCAGGACACTCAGAGCAAGCAGGCAAGGCAGTGCTGTTGCTCTCTGGCTGCCAGAGCAACTGCAATGTGCTGAGTTCCACCCAGGGGGGAGGCAGAGCAGGTGGAGAGCTTGTGGGTCAAAATGAAGGGATGTGGAAGGGAGGTGAAACTGTTGTGGGGATCTACTCTAGAGCAGCAAATCAAGCAGAAGATGCTGCTGAGACCTTCTACAGAGGCTCTATTGAGGCTCCAGAGGTCTCTATGGAGGGTCCATAGGGTTCTATAGAGGCTGTATTGGGCTCTGTAGAGGCTCCATAGGATGCTACAGAGGCTCCAGAGGTCTGCATAGGGATTTAGGTAGGCTCCATTAGGCATTATAGAGGCTTCATGGTGCTCTATAGAGCCTCCATAGAGCCCAATGCAGCCTCTAGAGTGTCCTAAGAAGCCTTCAAAGAGCCTTTATAGAGCCCTTCGTGGCCTCTATAATGCCCTATGGAACCTCTATAGAGCCTGTACAGAGATTCCATAGAGCCCTAAGGCACCTCTGTAGTGTCCTATGGAGCCTCGGGAGAGCCTCTATGGAGCCCTTTGAAGCCTCCAGAGAGCTCTATATAGCCTATATAGAGCCCAGTGAAGCCTCTATAATGCCTAATGGAGCCTCTATAGATCCCTATGGAGCCTCTGTAGCATCCTATGGAGACTCTCTAGAGCCCTATGGAGCTTCTATAGAACCCTATGTAGCCCTGTGGAGCCTCTAGAGTGCCCTAAGGAGCCCTAAGAAGCTTCTCTAGAGCCCAGTGCAGCCTCCATGGATGCCTGTGTTGCCAGATAGAGCCTACCCCCACCTAGCATTGCCTACCCCACCCTAGCCTAGCCCTGAGGCGCCTGTGGAGAGCCTCTAGAGAGCCCAATGCAGCTGCTATAGAACCCTATGGAGCCTCTCTAGAGCCCTATGGAGCTTCTAGAGAGCCTCTGTAGTGCCCTTTATAGTGTCAATGGAGCCTCTCTAGAGCCCAATGCAGCCTCTATAATACCCAATGGAGCCTCTATGGAGCCCTATGGAGCCCCATGGAGCCTCTAGAGAGCCTCTATAGAGCTGCTGTGTAGCCCTATGGAGTACTATGGAGCCTCTAGAAAGCCACTAGAGAGCCCTAATGAGCCTCTATAGAGTCCTGTGTATCTTCTATAATGCCCCATGGAGCCCAAAGGAGCCTCTCTAGAGCCCTAAGGATCCTCTATATAGCCCAGTGGAACCCTATGGAGCCTCTAGAGAGCCTCTAGAGAGCCACTAGAGAGCCCTAAGGAGCCAATATAGAGCCCTATGGAGCCTCTACTGTGCCCTAAAGAGCCCTACAGAACCTCTATAGATCCCTATGGAGCCACTTTAGAGCCTCTAGAGAGCCCTGTGGAGCTTCTCTAGAGCACTGTGGAGCCCTATGGAGCTTCTCTAGAGCCCTAAGTAGCCCTGTGGAGGCTCTACAGTTCCCTAAGGAGCCTCTGTAGAGCCTGTAGAGAGCCCTAGGGAGCCTCTACACAGATTCTATACACCCCTAGGGACCCCTCTAGAGCCTCCCTAGAGCCTCTCTGGAGGCCTATGGAGCCTCTCTAGAACCCTATGGAGCCTCTCGAGAGCCCTTTGGAGCCTCTCTAGAGCCTCTAAGGAGCCTCTCTAGAGCACTATGGAGCTCTATGGAGCTTCTCTAGAACTCTAAGTAGCCCTGTGGAGCCTCTAGAGTGCCCTAAGGAGCCCTAAGAAGCTTCTCTAGAGCCTGGAGAGAGCCTCTACAGATGCCTCTGTTGCCAGATAGAGACTACCCCACCCTAGCCTAGCCTACCCAACCCTAGCCTCTGTAGCATCCTATGGAGCCTCTATGGAGCCTCTCTAGAGCCCAAATGCAGCCTCTCTAGAGTCCTGGGGAGCCTCTAGAGAGCCTCTCTAGGCCTAAAGGGACCTGGGGGTGCTGATTGCCAGCTGCCTAAACATGAAGCAGCAGTGTGCCCAGGTGGCCAAGAAGGCCAATGGCATCCTGGCCTGCATCAGGAACAGAGTGGCCAGCAGGAGCAGGGAAGTCATTGTGCCCCTGTCCACTGCACTGGTTAGGCCACACCTTGAGTCCTGTGTCCAGAGGCAGAGCAGGTGGAGAGCGTGTGGGTCAAAATGAAGGGATGTGGAAGGGAGGTGAAACTGTTGTGGGGATCTACTCTAGAGCAGCAAATCAAGCAGAAGATGCTGCTGAGACCTTCTCCAGTCAACTGGAGGCAGCCTCTAGCACACACTGCTTGGTACTCCTGGGTGACTTCCATCCCCCTGACATTTGCTGGGGGCCCACACAGCCAGGCACAGCCAGGCCAAAAGGCTCCTGCCTTCTGCCTCCTGCTTTCTCTCCCCAAACCCCGCACGATAAAGACCACAACCAACCAACCAACCTCACCGTCCCCAGCAATTCCCCTGGCCAAAGCCAAACATTAAAAACAAATTCTCACAAGAGCAAGGAGAGCTCCCTCAGCCTCCTCTTCTCCACACTCAACACCCCCAGCTCCCTCAGCTGCTCCTCCCCAGCCCTGTTCTCCACACAGAACAAGGGGACACAGTCTCAAGCTGTGCCAGGGGAGGTTTAGACTCGAGGGGAGGAGAAAGTTCTTCACCAAGAGAGTCATTGCTCATTGGGATGTGCTGCCCAGGGAGGTGGTGGAGTCCCCATCCCTGGAGGTGTTCAAGAGGGGATTGGATGTGGCACTTGCTGACATGGACTAGTCATGAGGTCTGTGGTGCCAGGTTGGACTCGAGGATCTTTGAGGTCTCTTCCAACCTTAGTGACACTGTGATACTGTGACACTGTGATACTGTGATACTGTGATACTGTGACACTGTCACACTGTGATACTGTGATCCCCTTCCCCAGCTTCGTTGCCCTTCTCTTGAGCAGCTCTGTCCCTCAATGTCCTTTTAGTGAGAGGCCCAGAACTGAGCCCAGTGCTCCAGGTGTGGCCTCCCCAGGGCTAAGATCACTGCCTGGTCCTTGGGGCCACACTGTAGCTGATCCAAGGCAAGATGTGAATCAGAGAGAGAGAAACTACTCAGCAGCTGAGACTGCCCAGCAGGGATTCTTTCACAGTCTCTGTGCAGTGCTAGACACAGCACTGCCACACAGGGGGCATGGTGTCCAGGCAGGGAAAGGGATGCTGGAGGTAGATGAATGTTCAGAGGGGTCAGTAGAGGTTGATGGAGAGGGAGGGCAGACAATGCAGGTGGACCAGGGCCCCCCACCAAAGCAGGGGAGTGCTCCCCATCCTCGGCCCAGCTCTGGCTTGGGTCAGCTGCTGCCAAGCTGGGGACGGTGATCTCCACTGCAGGGACACAGCACCCTGTGCCCTTCCTAAGGTGGCACAAACCCAACCACTCTGCTGCCCTGAGAACCTCTCTGCTCCCCTTCTCCTGCTGGCACAACTGCCACCACCCTGCTGCCCTCAGCACTCCCCCTCTTTGGGCAAGGGGCTCAGCCACCCAAGTGTAACCCTCAGGCCAGGCAGGGCTCAGCACTGGCAGCAGAGTCCTGCTCTGCCCAGCGTGTCCCAGGGCTGTGGCACATCCAGTGCCTGTCAGGACAGAGCCCAAGCCCCAGCTGAGCCCCTCAGGAAGGCCTCAGCTGTGCTGGGCCAGGGGCTGCTCCTTGGGCCAACAGCCACATCCCTGCCTTTGCCTCCAGGTTGATCAGAGCTGTGGGGTCTGGAGCAGAACAAAGGAATTTAGAGAAGATTTGTTCTCTGCTGTTTGCTTGTGGCTTGCTTTATTTTTCTAAAGGCATTTCTGGAAGTCCTTTTGTAACTAGCTTTGGCTTTGTCTTTCTGTCAAGATGTCAGGTTTGAAAGGGACCCCAAGAAGCATCTAGTTTGGGGTGCAAGGCACTGTCAAGATCATCTCATTGCAGCACTTCCTCCAGAGGCAGTGTCACCTCCCACTAGAGCTGGCTGCCCAAGGCCTCATCCAACCCAGCCTTGCACACTGTCAGGCACAGGGCAAGCACAGCCCCCCTGGGCAGCCTGTTCCTGCCTCTCCCCATTGGTGGGAAGAATTTCTTCCTCATCTCCAGTCTCAGGCTCCTGTCCTCAAGCTGCAGTCATTGTGCCTGCTCCTGGCACTGCCAGCCCTTGTCAGAAGTCCCTGCCCAGCTCTCCTGGAGCCCCTGCAGGTTCTGGCAGGCTGCTCTAGGGTCTCCCTGGAACCTTCTGTGGTTCCTGGGCTGGAGGCAGCTGGGGGTGCTGGCACAGCCACCCTGGGGGCAGGGGGAGCTGAGCTGAGTGGTGAGAGGGTCTCCACTGGGGAGGTGGCCTGAGCTGGCACCTTGGCAGCACTGCAGCATTGCAGGGCCCCAGGAGTGAGGCCAGGCCTGGGAGAGAGGCCAAGAGCAAGCAGGGCAGAGCATGGGTGCCCAGGAGAGAGGAAAGGAGCAGGCAAGCAAGGCCTGCCCTGGCCCCACTGCCAAGAGCCTCCGAAAGAGAAGCCAGAGCCTCAGAGCTGCTGTGAGTGCAGCAGGGATTGAAAGGAAGCTAGAGGGACAGCCCTGCTGTGGCCCAGGCTCCTCTGCTTGCCACCCCCTGTGCCCCCATGGTGACAGGATGCAGTCTGGGGCCTTGGTGACAGCCTGGGGTGATTGTGAGGTCACAAAGGCCCTGGGGGGCACAAATGCCCCCAAACAACCCCCCCCAGGGGAGTGGAGCATTTGCCAGGGCCGCTGGAGCATCAGGTTGCTCTTGGCTGCAGCAAGGTGCCCAGGCTCAGGCATTTGCTGTGTGGCAAAGGACTTGTGGAGATGCCACTGAGGTCTGTGAGGAAGAGGAGGCCCCGGGCCAGCCCTGCCCAGCATCCTGCAGCAGGCAGCAGCAGGCAGGAGGAGCAGGCAGGACCTTCGGATGGGCCTCCCCCTAGCAGAAGGAGAAGGCTCCATCAGGTTCCTGAGGAGACAGGTGAGCCCAGAGCACTGCCCCGGGCAGCTGGGGCCAGGGCACAGTTGTCTGAAGCCTCCCTGGCAGAGGGCAAAGTGCCCAAGCCATTCCCAGGCCTTGCCAGGGGAAAAGGGAGGCTCCTGGGGGAGCAGGAGCGTGGCAGCTGGAAGCACCAGACGCTGCTGGCTTCTGCTGCCATCTCTGCCACCCTTGCCAGGGCTAAGAGTTTGCTTTGGCCTTTCAGGGAGTCCAGCTGAGAGGCAGGAGGAGCCACAGCAGCAGCAGCTGCTGGCTGAAGAGCAGCGGCCAAGGAGACGCAGAAGAAGGCGGCGTCCAGCACGGCGCCAGAAGCCGGTGTGAGATCCCAGCCTGGCCTTAGCTCAGCTGCGGGGCTGCGTGCTGGAGCCCTGCAGGGTGCCCTCCATGCCTCTTCTCATGCTCTGCTCCTTTCTTCTCTTCCAGTTCTCCTGCCAGTACCGCTGCTTCTCAGTGTTCAGGGCTGCTGGAGCTAGCCACAGGCCTGCTGTGCAGACAGGCGGGAAGAGTAGGTGCCCTTGGCTTGGGGCTGCAGCCTGGGGGAGGAGGGCTTCTGAATCCTGAGAGTGAGAGAGCTTTAGGCCCAGACTGCAGGAGCAGCTTCAACAGCCTGCAGAGGTGCTGCTGGCTTGGCAGCTGCAGCTACAGGCACCCCCGGGGGCACTTGAAGCAGGAAGGAGGAGGCCTTGAGGGCTTGATCCCCACGAGTGTGTCATGAAAAGTCCCACCCAGTGGGGCCTGCTTTCTCAGCAGCAGCACAGGACATTCTTTTGCTGCTCAAAGCTCAGGGCCATTAGGAGCCCTGGCAGTTCCTGCTTAAGGACTTCTTGCCCCTCCTTGCTGCACCTCACTTCTCCGCTTGACCAATGCCCAGAGATCGGCCGAGGGAGTTTTCAGGCTGCCAGCCTGATGCCAGCTTGCTTTCAGCTGGCCTCCAGTTCAGGGCACCTGTAAGGCCAAAGCCAAGAGAGTGCCTGGAGGAAGCATTGCCTTCAGAAGCAGCTCACAGCAATCTCCTCCCTCTGTCAGGTTACACAGCGTGGCCTGCTGTCTTTCCATCCCTAAGGCCAACAGAGAAGATCCTACTTTCAGAAAGGGACAATAGAATGGGGTGGGATTTGCTCTTTGCTCCTTGCCACTCGTCCTAATCCTGTCTTCTCCTTCTTCTCTGCAGTAATTCTGCCCCCCTCGGCCTTGGCTCAGCTCAGTAAGTGAATATTTGACTGGGGAACAACACACTTGGGCTGCCCAGGGCACGAGCCAAGCTGCTGAGCAGCTCTCAGCAGTGCACAGGGCAATGCTTACAGCTAAGCCAGGAAACTCTTGGTCTCAACCTGCTGCTTGTGGCTGCTGCAAAAGTGACTTTGAGGACAAAAGCAGTGACAGCTTTGCAGCGGGGAGGAGGATCACTGGCTCAGTGCTGCACAGGCTCCTTCCTGGCCTCTGGGGTCTGGAGGAGCTGCAATCCTGGTGTGAGGGCAATGCTCTCCTCTAGGCTCTGCCCTCTTCTCTTGGTAATGTGCAGTCTCCAAAGGCTTCAGCAGTGTGGCACTGGCCTTTAACAGAGGCAATTTGGTCCTGCTTTCTCCCCAGGCCAACTCAACCTCCCTTGCCCAATGTTCTTCAAGCTGACCAATGCCAGGCGCAACCGCAGCACTCACTGTGGGGTGCTGGAATTTGTGGCTGAGGAAGGCATCTGCTACCTCCCACCTTGGGTGAGTTGCCTGAGGCTGAACCAGGCCTGGCAAGGTGAGGAGCAGGAGCAGCCAATGGGCAGTGCCAGAGGAAAGAGGGAGAAGGTTTGCTGAGAGCCCCTGGCTGTCTCTGCTGCTCCTGTTCCTCCCCGAGCTGCCAGGCCCAGCTCAGGCTTCCCTCCAGGAGAGCTGAACGCAGCGAGCAAAGCAGCCTGCTCGTTGCGCTGCAGCAGGCTGTGCTCCCTGGCAGCAGCCCCAGCAAGGCAAGGGGCTGAGAAACATTGGGCACTGTCTTCATTCTTGTAGGTGATGCAGCTCCTGGAGCTGGAAGAGGGAGAGCTGCTGCGGGTGAAGAGCGTCCGGCTGCAAATGTGCACTCAGGTCACATTGCAGCCCCAGAGCCCAGAGTTTTGGGGCATCACTGATGTCAGGGCAATGTATCCTTCCTAGCAGCCAGGGAGCACTTTTCTCCCCGTTGCAAGGCTGAGGCAGAGCTGGGCAGGCTTGCCTCACACTCTCCCTGCTGCTGTTTGTGCAAAGCCAAAGTGTGGAGAGCTCCTCTGCAGAGCTCTTGCCAGCTCCTGGGACACAGGGGAGCTGGCAGGCAAGCAGCCTGAACCTGGGCTGGCTGTGCAAGGAGCCTGAGTGTGCTCTAGAGGAGCTTGCACAGCCTGCTGTTCCACAAGAGGCTCTCTGCAGCCCTGATGACTTCTAGGCCACCTTGGAGAGATGAAGGGTCAGAGTTTTGTGTTGAGGCACACAGATGGTTGACCTTAACCCCCTGCACAGATTGGAACAGCACTTGAGGCACTGGCCTTGCCTCACCACTGGAGACCTTGTGCCCATCACCTACAATGAGAAGGTAGAGTAGAGCTGAGAAGGGAAATCCTGCCCCAGGGAAGAGAGGAAGGTGCTGTGCTTCAGCAGAGCTTTCCCTCTGCACAAGGGGAGCTGTGCCATGGGCAATCTCTCTCTCTCCATCACTCTGCCAGGTCTATGAGCTTCGGGTGATGCAGACAAGACCTGCTGAGGCGGTGTCCATCACCGATTGTGACATCCATGTAAGTCAAGGCTGAGAGAGAATTCTGCTGCTGCTGTGTCCTCCCCAAAGGAGAGGACATCATCTGAGAGTCCCCCAGGTTCCTTTGCAACCCCACCCCTGGCCAGGGGGCTGAGCTGCACGGCAGGTCCCTTCGGGTGTCTCTAGTGGCCAGAACTGGAGGCCTGCAGTCAAGGTGGTTCAGCACCTGGGTCTGATGTAGCAGCCCTGCCTTGATTCAAAGCCCAATGCTACTGTGGGCTGCTGCTTTGCTGCTCTCTTGCCTTGCCATGCTCAGAGTCGTTGCTGGGAGGCTTAGTTTGTCTACTTCCCAGTTCAGCTGGTGTTGAAGAAGCAAAGCTGAGGTCTTTGCTGATCCAAATGGAGGAGTGGTGGTTTGTGGAGTCTTGGGGGAGAGTGAGACAGAGCTGGTGATGAAGAGAAAGAGATCACAGTCATGCTTCTTTTCATGCTGCTTCTGTCCCCAGGTGGTTATTGTCCCTCCCCCGGGCTGCCAAGAGCCACAGCATCAAGAGAGCACAGTAAGTGAAGCTTCTGCTCTTCCAAATGCCAGTCTCTAAAGAGCAGCCTTGCTTGTGGGGGAGCACTGAGCTCCAACAGACTTGGCTTTGCCAAGACTTTCTGAAGGCTAAGCTTTCCTTGCCCCATGCTTTTGCTGGCCTTCCTTAGGAGGTGCTTGCTTACCACCTGCTGCTTGGGGAAGAGCATTTTGCTCAAGTTTGCTCTGGCTGCAGCTCTGGGAAGCTGTTTCCATGTGCTCTGCATATCCCCACGGGAACAGCATGCAGGACCTGACTCTTCCCTCACAGGATGCTGAAGCAGGCCCCAGTGCCTGTGGCTCTGGACTTTGTGCTGCAGCAGGCCCCAGGCTGCTGGATGGCAAGGAGGAGGAAGATGCTGAGCCTCGTGCAGCTCCAGCAGCCGCTCCAAGGTATGTCCCTTTCACTCACTTCTCAGCAAGGGAAGGAGCCCTGCTAGGCTGCCTGGGACATCCCTGGCTCCTTCAGCTGCAGCTGCTGACTTCATGCTGCCCAACCTCTCTCAGCCACTCTCTTCAGCTGCTCTCAAATTCCTCCTTTCATGGCACTCTGCTGCTTCTTTTCCAGAGGAATCCCAAACTACGACTTCAAGCTGGGCAGAATCACCTTCCAGAGAGACTCTCAGCCAGCAGCTGGGAGAGCCCGAGGAGAGGTAAGGAAAAGTGGATCCAGCCCCAGGCTGCACAGGGCCCTGTGCAAACCTACTGCCCCAGGCTGTGCTCCTCTGGCTTTTGCCAGCACACTGCTGTTCAAAGGGGGGAGGAGTTGCACAGGGCTTGCAGTTAGCAGGGGCTCAGCTTTCCCCACGCACAGGCAGCACACAGAGCTAACAACCTCTTGTCCCTCTTCCCTTTCTCCAGGAGGAAGCTGCAAGGCAGTTCATTCCCTTCTCAGGGCAAGGCCATGTGCTGGGCAGGAAGTAGTGAAAAGCCTGAGCTGTGGAGCCTTCACTCAACTACTGTGTAAATACTGTAGCTATACCAAACCCAACCCAACCCAACCCCAACAACCCCCAAAAAACACCACCCCATACCCCCCAAAAAAATGAAAAAACCAATAAAAAACCCCCCAAATATATATAATTCCTTGTCCTGGTCTCAGTGCAAATAGAATGATCTGTGTGGGCTGTGCCTGGCAGAAGGAGGTCATCCTTTAATGGCAGCCCAAATGGAGGTGGGTACCCAGACGGAGCTCCCCAGGAGGATGCAGTGGTTCAGGTGCTGGCTGTAGGGAGTGCCTCAGGCTCTCCTTGCTAGCAGGGAGCTGTGCATGCTGAGCAGCTGCAAGTTCTACTCAGGCCTGCAGCACAGCTTCAAAGCAAGGCTGACAGCTTGACAGAGGAAGCTGCTGGCCTTAGAGGAGCATCAGGCAAGCTGAGGGCGACACTGCCTGCTGCAGCCAGGCTCTGACTGCCCTGAAGAAGAGTCAGGAACACCTATGCAATAGCACTGAAGGGCAATAGCCCCTGTAGCCTTGCCCCCCCAGGCTGAAGGCAGTAACCTAAGGCAAAGGAGGGAGTGCAGCAGGGCCATGGGCAAGGCAGCCAAGAGACTCCTGCCTTGCCCAGCTCCCCCCTGCCCCTCAGCGGGGGCAAGTGGCAACAAGTTCCTGCCCGGCGTGGCAGCAGAGTTGCTTCGCTTACTCCCCCAGCCCCCCAGGTGCCCTTGCAGAACAGCTAGGATGCCCTGCAAGTGCAGCCAGCCCAGCAGAGACATCAAGCATCTGCCTTGGAAGGCTTCCCAAGCCTCAGCAAGCCCAAGCCTAGCAGCCAAACATCTGCTCTCAGAAGGAGAGAAGAGGCATTGCTCTGGCTGACTCCCTTCTGAGGGGAACAGAAGGTCCAATCTGCAGACCTGAGCCACTCCAAAGGCAACTCTGCTCTCTGCCCAGGGCCCGGGCCAAGGATGTGCTCAGAAGGCTTCCTCCCCTGCTACAGCCCACAGATTCTTGCCCATTGTTAACCTTCCAGAGAGGTGAGGAGGCCCTTGAAAGAAGGCAGCTGAGGGCTCTCCAAAGAATAGAATAGAATAGAATAGAATAGAATAGAATAGAATAGAATAGAATAGAATAGAATAGAATAGAATAGAATAGAATAAACCAGCTTGGAAGAGACCTTCAAGATCATCACGTCCAACCTATCACCCAACACCACCTAATCAACTAACCCATGTAACCAAGCACCCTGTCAAGTCTCCTCCTGAACACCTCCAGTGACGGCGACTCCACCAGGTTGTCCTTTTGCCTTCCCTACAGGCTGCCTGCCTGCTTTTTGCGTGAACCTGTGACTTCCCTGGTCTGAAAGGGGACGTGGGATGTAAGGCTGCACTTGGCATTGGCCTTGCTCTTATTAAAAATGCCTCACAAACCCAGAAAAATCGTTCAGCTAAACCTGTGCATTGAGAAGTAACTCTCCACTGTGCACTGTGTGTTCCTTGTGTGCTCCCTGGGCATAGTTTCCCAGCCCCCCTCACCTCACCTCCTGCCTGCGGGAATGCTGCCAGCAGAGCCTTTCCTTGCAAAGGGACTGAAAAAAAGGGGCTTGAAGAAGAAATTGATATGCTAGAGTTGGGGCAAAAGAGACTGCAGCAGGGCCTTGGGTCAGCTGCTGAAGGCAGTGGGAGCTCAGGCAGTGCTCTCTTCTATCCTCCCAAGGGCAGGCCCCAAGCCAGAAAGACTGAGGAGGACTCAGCAGATCGCTTCTTGGCTTTGAGCCTGGTGCCTCCAAGAGCACTTTGGGGGTTTTGACCATGGCTCACCCCACATGAGGCCAGGCCTGCTGCTGGCAGGTGGGGTGCATCTCTGTCCAAGGGGGAGGAGGTTTACATGGCAGGGCTTGGCTGGGCTCATCAATCCAGCTTGAAACTGGCTTCCAAGGGGCAAAGGGGAGAAGGCAGGCTGGCTGGGAACAAGGCTGGGATGCTGGAGAGGTGGTGTGCCAGCTGCACTGCTACTGCAGGGCAGGCAGGGCATGGGGAGCCATGTGCTGGGGGAGATGCAAGAGCCAACAAGGAACCATCAGCACCTGCAGGGCTCACTGGCAGCTTGGTGGCCATGGAGGTGGCCAGGAGCAGCAGGACAGCAGGAGTGAAAACAAAAGGATTAGCTCCCTCTGAAATGCTTCCAGAGCAATGCATGGAGCATGGGGAGTGAGCAGGAGCTGGAGATCTGTCTTAGGCTGCATGACTATGATTCCACTGCAGTCCCTGAGACATGGTGGCACAGCTGCCACGGCCGGAGTGCTGTCACAGCTGGCTCTGTCCTGCTCAGGACACTCAGAGCAAGCAGGCAAGGCAGTGCTGTTGCTCTCTGGCTGCCAGAGCAACTGCAATGTGCTGAGTTCCACCCAGGGGGGAGGCAGAGCAGGTGGAGAGCTTGTGGGTCAAAATGAAGGGATGTGGAAGGGAGGTGAAACTGTTGTGGGGATCTACTCTAGAGCAGCAAATCAAGCAGAAGATGCTGCTGAGACCTTCTCCAGTCAACTGGAGGCAGCCTCTAGCACACACTGCTTGGTACTCCTGGGTGACTTCCATCCCCCTGACATTTGCTGGGGGCCCACACAGCCAGGCACAGCCAGGCCAAAAGGCTCCTGCCTTCTGCCTCCTGCTTTCTCTCCCCAAACCCCGCACGATAAAGACCACAACCAACCAACCAACCTCACCGTCCCCAGCAATTCCCCTGGCCAAAGCCAAACATTAAAAACAAATTCTCACAAGAGCAAGGAGAGCTCCCTCAGCCTCCTCTTCTCCACACTCAACACCCCCAGCTCCCTCAGCTGCTCCTCCCCAGCCCTGTTCTCCACACAGAACAAGGGGACACAGTCTCAAGCTGTGCCAGGGGAGGTTTAGACTCGAGGGGAGGAGAAAGTTCTTCACCAAGAGAGTCATTGCTCATTGGGATGTGCTGCCCAGGGAGGTGGTGGAGTCCCCATCCCTGGAGGTGTTCAAGAGGGGATTGGATGTGGCACTTGCTGACATGGACTAGTCATGAGGTCTGTGGTGCCAGGTTGGACTCGAGGATCTTTGAGGTCTCTTCCAACCTTAGTGACACTGTGACACTGTGACACTGTGACACTGTGACACTGTGATACTGTGACACTGTGACACTGTGACACTGTGACACTGTGACACTGTGATACTGTGACACTGTGACACTGTGACACTGTGACACTGTGATACTGTGACACTGTGACACTGTGATACTGTGATACTGTGACACTGTGACACTGTGATACTGTGACACTGTGATACTGTGACACTGTGACACTGTGACACTGTGACACTGTGACACTGTGACACTGTGATACTGTGACACTGTGACACTGTGACACTGTGACACTGTGACACTGTGATACTGTGACACTGTGACACTGTGACACTGTGACACTGGGACACTGTGACACTGTGACACTGTGATACTGTGATACTGTGATACTGTGACACTGTGACACTGTGATACTGTGACACTGTGATACTGTGATACTGTGATACTGTGACACTGTGACACTGTGATACTGTGATACTGTGATACTGTGACACTGTGATACTGTGACACTGTGATACTGTGATCCCCTTCCCCAGCTTCGTTGCCCTTCTCTTGAGCAGCTCTGTCCCTCAATGTCCTTTTAGTGAGAGGCCCAGAACTGAGCCCAGTGCTCCAGGTGTGGCCTCCCCAGGGCTAAGATCACTGCCTGGTCCTTGGGGCCACACTGTAGCTGATCCAAGGCAAGATGTGAATCAGAGAGAGAGAAACTACTCAGCAGCTGAGACTGCCCAGCAGGGATTCTTTCACAGTCTCTGTGCAGTGCTAGACACAGCACTGCCACACAGGGGGCATGGTGTCCAGGCAGGGAAAGGGATGCTGGAGGTAGATGAATGTTCAGAGGGGTCAGTAGAGGTTGATGGAGAGGGAGGGCAGACAATGCAGGTGGACCAGGGCCCCCCACCAAAGCAGGGGAGTGCTCCCCATCCTCGGCCCAGATCTGGCTTGGGTCAGCTGCTGCCAAGCTGGGGACGGTGATCTCCACTGCAGGGACACAGCACCCTGTGCCCTTCCTAAGGTGGCACAAACCCAACCACTCTGCTGCCCTGAGAACCTCTCTGCTCCCCTTCTCCTGCTGGCACAACTGCCACCACCCTGCTGCCCTCAGCACTCCCCCTCTTTGGGCAAGGGGCTCAGCCACCCAAGTGTAACCCTCAGGCCAGGCAGGGCTCAGCACTGGCAGCAGAGTCCTGCTCTGCCCAGCGTGTCCCAGGGCTGTGGCACATCCAGTGCCTGTCAGGACAGAGCCCAAGCCCCAGCTGAGCCCCTCAGGAAGGCCTCAGCTGTGCTGGGCCAGGGGCTGCTCCTTGGGCCAACAGCCACATCCCTGCCTTTGCCTCCAGGTTGATCAGAGCTGTGGGGTCTGGAGCAGAACAAAGGAATTTAGAGAAGATTTGTTCTCTGCTGTTTGCTTGTGGCTTGCTTTATTTTTCTAAAGGCATTTCTGGAAGTCCTTTTGTAACTAGCTTTGGCTTTGTCTTTCTGTCAAGATGTCAGGTTTGAAAGGGACCCCAAGAAGCATCTAGTTTGGGGTGCAAGGCACTGTCAAGATCATCTCATTGCAGCACTTCCTCCAGAGGCAGTGTCACCTCCCACTAGAGCTGGCTGCCCAAGGCCTCATCCAACCCAGCCTTGCACACTGTCAGGCACAGGGCAAGCACAGCCCCCCTGGGCAGCCTGTTCCTGCCTCTCCCCATTGGTGGGAAGAATTTCTTCCTCATCTCCAGTCTCAGGCTCCTGTCCTCAAGCTGCAGTCATTGTGCCTGCTCCTGGCACTGCCAGCCCTTGTCAGAAGTCCCTGCCCAGCTCTCCTGGAGCCCCTGCAGGTTCTGGCAGGCTGCTCTAGGGTCTCCCTGGAACCTTCTGTGGTTCCTGGGCTGGAGGCAGCTGGGGGTGCTGGCACAGCCACCCTGGGGGCAGGGGGAGCTGAGCTGAGTGGTGAGAGGGTCTCCACTGGGGAGGTGGCCTGAGCTGGCACCTTGGCAGCACTGCAGCATTGCAGGGCCCCAGGAGTGAGGCCAGGCCTGGGAGAGAGGCCAAGAGCAAGCAGGGCAGAGCATGGGTGCCCAGGAGAGAGGAAAGGAGCAGGCAAGCAAGGCCTGCCCTGGCCCCACTGCCAAGAGCCTCCGAAAGAGAAGCCAGAGCCTCAGAGCTGCTGTGAGTGCAGCAGGGATTGAAAGGAAGCTAGAGGGACAGCCCTGCTGTGGCCCAGGCTCCTCTGCTTGCCACCCCCTGTGCCCCCATGGTGACAGGATGCAGTCTGGGGCCTTGGTGACAGCCTGGGGTGATTGTGAGGTCACAAAGGCCCTGGGGGGCACAAATGCCCCCAAACAACCCCCCCCAGGGGAGTGGAGCATTTGCCAGGGCCGCTGGAGCATCAGGTTGCTCTTGGCTGCAGCAAGGTGCCCAGGCTCAGGCATTTGCTGTGTGGCAAAGGACTTGTGGAGATGCCACTGAGGTCTGTGAGGAAGAGGAGGCCCCGGGCCAGCCCTGCCCAGCATCCTGCAGCAGGCAGCAGCAGGCAGGAGGAGCAGGCAGCACCTCAAGAGAGCACAGTAAGTGAAGCTTCTGCTCTTCCAAATGCCAGTCTCTAAAGAGCAGCCTTGCTTGTGGGGGAGCACTGAGCTCCAACAGACTTGGCTTTGCCAAGACTTTCTGAAGGCTAAGCTTTCCTTGCCCCATGCTTTTGCTGGCCTTCCTTAGGAGGTGCTTGCTTACCACCTGCTGCTTGGGGAAGAGCATTTTGCTCAAGTTTGCTCTGGCTGCAGCTCTGGGAAGCTGTTTCCATGTGCTCTGCATATCCCCACGGGAACAGCATGCAGGACCTGACTCTTCCCTCACAGGATGCTGAAGCAGGCCCCAGTGCCTGTGGCTCTGGACTTTGTGCTGCAGCAGGCCCCAGGCTGCTGGATGGCAAGGAGGAGGAAGATGCTGAGCCTCGTGCAGCTCCAGCAGCCGCTCCAAGGTATGTCCCTTTCACTCACTTCTCAGCAAGGGAAGGAGCCCTGCTAGGCTGCCTGGGACATCCCTGGCTCCTTCAGCTGCAGCTGCTGACTTCATGCTGCCCAACCTCTCTCAGCCACTCTCTTCAGCTGCTCTCAAATTCCTCCTTTCATGGCACTCTGCTGCTTCTTTTCCAGAGGAATCCCAAACTACGACTTCAAGCTGGGCAGAATCACCTTCCAGAGAGACTCTCAGCCAGCAGCTGGGAGAGCCCGAGGAGAGGTAAGGAAAAGTGGATCCAGCCCCAGGCTGCACAGGGCCCTGTGCAAACCTACTGCCCCAGGCTGTGCTCCTCTGGCTTTTGCCAGCACACTGCTGTTCAAAGGGGGGAGGAGTTGCACAGGGCTTGCAGTTAGCAGGGGCTCAGCTTTCCCCACGCACAGGCAGCACACAGAGCTAACAACCTCTTGTCCCTCTTCCCTTTCTCCAGGAGGAAGCTGCAAGGCAGTTCATTCCCTTCTCAGGGCAAGGCCATGTGCTGGGCAGGAAGTAGTGAAAAGCCTGAGCTGTGGAGCCTTCACTCAACTACTGTGTAAATACTGTAGCTATACCAAACCCAACCCAACCCAACCCCAACAACCCCCAAAAAACACCACCCCATACCCCCCAAAAAAAATGAAAAAACCAATAAAAAACCCCCCAAATATATATAATTCCTTGTCCTGGTCTCAGTGCAAATAGAATGATCTGTGTGGGCTGTGCCTGGCAGAAGGAGGTCATCCTTTAATGGCAGCCCAAATGGAGGTGGGTACCCAGACGGAGCTCCCCAGGAGGATGCAGTGGTTCAGGTGCTGGCTGTAGGGAGTGCCTCAGGCTCTCCTTGCTAGCAGGGAGCTGTGCATGCTGAGCAGCTGCAAGTTCTACTCAGGCCTGCAGCACAGCTTCAAAGCAAGGCTGACAGCTTGACAGAGGAAGCTGCTGGCCTTAGAGGAGCATCAGGCAAGCTGAGGGCGACACTGCCTGCTGCAGCCAGGCTCTGACTGCCCTGAAGAAGAGTCAGGAACACCTATGCAATAGCACTGAAGGGCAATAGCCCCTGTAGCCTTGCCCCCCCAGGCTGAAGGCAGTAACCTAAGGCAAAGGAGGGAGTGCAGCAGGGCCATGGGCAAGGCAGCCAAGAGACTCCTGCCTTGCCCAGCTCCCCCCTGCCCCTCAGCGGGGGCAAGTGGCAACAAGTTCCTGCCCGGCGTGGCAGCAGAGTTGCTTCGCTTACTCCCCCAGCCCCCCAGGTGCCCTTGCAGAACAGCTAGGATGCCCTGCAAGTGCAGCCAGCCCAGCAGAGACATCAAGCATCTGCCTTGGAAGGCTTCCCAAGCCTCAGCAAGCCCAAGCCTAGCAGCCAAACATCTGCTCTCAGAAGGAGAGAAGAGGCATTGCTCTGGCTGACTCCCTTCTGAGGGGAACAGAAGGTCCAATCTGCAGACCTGAGCCACTCCAAAGGCAACTCTGCTCTCTGCCCAGGGCCCGGGCCAAGGATGTGCTCAGAAGGCTTCCTCCCCTGCTACAGCCCACAGATTCTTGCCCATTGTTAACCTTCCAGAGAGGTGAGGAGGCCCTTGAAAGAAGGCAGCTGAGGGCTCTCCAAAGAGACTGCAGCAGGGCCTTGGGTCAGCTGCTGAAGGCAGTGGGAGCTCAGGCAGTGCTCTCTTCTATCCTCCCAAGGGCAGGCCCCAAGCCAGAAAGACTGAGGAGGACTCAGCAGATCGCTTCTTGGCTTTGAGCCTGGTGCCTCCAAGAGCACTTTGGGGGTTTTGACCATGGCTCACCCCACATGAGGCCAGGCCTGCTGCTGGCAGGTGGGGTGCATCTCTGTCCAAGGGGGAGGAGGTTTACATGGCAGGGCTTGGCTGGGCTCATCAATCCAGCTTGAAACTGGCTTCCAAGGGGCAAAGGGGAGAAGGCAGGCTGGCTGGGAACAAGGCTGGGATGCTGGAGAGGTGGTGTGCCAGCTGCACTGCTACTGCAGGGCAGGCAGGGCATGGGGAGCCATGTGCTGGGGGAGATGCAAGAGCCAACAAGGAACCATCAGCACCTGCAGGGCTCACTGGCAGCTTGGTGGCCATGGAGGTGGCCAGGAGCAGCAGGACAGCAGGAGTGAAAACAAAAGGATTAGCTCCCTCTGAAATGCTTCCAGAGCAATGCATGGAGCATGGGGAGTGAGCAGGAGCTGGAGATCTGTCTTAGGCTGCATGACTATGATTCCACTGCAGTCCCTGAGACATGGTGGCACAGCTGCCACGGCCGGAGTGCTGTCACAGCTGGCTCTGTCCTGCTCAGGACACTCAGAGCAAGCAGGCAAGGCAGTGCTGTTGCTCTCTGGCTGCCAGAGCAACTGCAATGTGCTGAGTTCCACCCAGGGGGGAGGCAGAGCAGGTGGAGAGCTTGTGGGTCAAAATGAAGGGATGTGGAAGGGAGGTGAAACTGTTGTGGGGATCTACTCTAGAGCAGCAAATCAAGCAGAAGATGCTGCTGAGACCTTCTCCAGTCAACTGGAGGCAGCCTCTAGCACACACTGCTTGGTACTCCTGGGTGACTTCCATCCCCCTGACATTTGCTGGGGGCCCACACAGCCAGGCACAGCCAGGCCAAAAGGCTCCTGCCTTCTGCCTCCTGCTTTCTCTCCCCAAACCCCGCACGATAAAGACCACAACCAACCAACCAACCTCACCGTCCCCAGCAATTCCCCTGGCCAAAGCCAAACATTAAAAACAAATTCTCACAAGAGCAAGGAGAGCTCCCTCAGCCTCCTCTTCTCCACACTCAACACCCCCAGCTCCCTCAGCTGCTCCTCCCCAGCCCTGTTCTCCACACAGAACAAGGGGACACAGTCTCAAGCTGTGCCAGGGGAGGTTTAGACTCGAGGGGAGGAGAAAGTTCTTCACCAAGAGAGTCATTGCTCATTGGGATGTGCTGCCCAGGGAGGTGGTGGAGTCCCCATCCCTGGAGGTGTTCAAGAGGGGATTGGATGTGGCACTTGCTGACATGGACTAGTCATGAGGTCTGTGGTGCCAGGTTGGACTCGAGGATCTTTGAGGTCTCTTCCAACCTTAGTGACACTGTGACACTGTGATACTGTGACACTGTGACACTGTGATACTGTGATACTGTGACACTGTGACACTGTGACACTGTGACACTGTGATACTGTGACACTGTGATACTGTGACACTGTGACACTGTGATACTGTGATACTGTGACACTGTGATACTGTGACACTGTGACACTGTGACACTGTGATACTGTGATACTGTGACACTGGGACACTGGGACACTGGGACACTGGGACACTGTGATACTGTGATCCCCTTCCCCAGCTTCGTTGCCCTTCTCTTGAGCAGCTCTGTCCCTCAATGTCCTTTTAGTGAGAGGCCCAGAACTGAGCCCAGTGCTCCAGGTGTGGCCTCCCCAGGGCTAAGATCACTGCCTGGTCCTTGGGGCCACACTGTAGCTGATCCAAGGCAAGATGTGAATCAGAGAGAGAGAAACTACTCAGCAGCTGAGACTGCCCAGCAGGGATTCTTTCACAGTCTCTGTGCAGTGCTAGACACAGCACTGCCACACAGGGGGCATGGTGTCCAGGCAGGGAAAGGGATGCTGGAGGTAGATGAATGTTCAGAGGGGTCAGTAGAGGTTGATGGAGAGGGAGGGCAGACAATGCAGGTGGACCAGGGCCCCCCACCAAAGCAGGGGAGTGCTCCCCATCCTCGGCCCAGATCTGGCTTGGGTCAGCTGCTGCCAAGCTGGGGACGGTGATCTCCACTGCAGGGACACAGCACCCTGTGCCCTTCCTAAGGTGGCACAAACCCAACCACTCTGCTGCCCTGAGAACCTCTCTGCTCCCCTTCTCCTGCTGGCACAACTGCCACCACCCTGCTGCCCTCAGCACTCCCCCTCTTTGGGCAAGGGGCTCAGCCACCCAAGTGTAACCCTCAGGCCAGGCAGGGCTCAGCACTGGCAGCAGAGTCCTGCTCTGCCCAGCGTGTCCCAGGGCTGTGGCACATCCAGTGCCTGTCAGGACCGAGCCCAAGCCCCAGCTGAGCCCCTCAGGAAGGCCTCAGCTGTGCTGGGCCAGGGGCTGCTCCTTGGGCCAACAGCCACATCCCTGCCTTTGCCTCCAGGTTGATCAGAGCTGTGGGGTCTGGAGCAGAACAAAGGAATTTAGAGAAGATTTGTTCTCTGCTGTTTGCTTGTGGCTTGCTTTATTTTTCTAAAGGCATTTCTGGAAGTCCTTTTGTAACTAGCTTTGGCTTTGTCTTTCTGTCAAGATGTCAGGTTTGAAAGGGACCCCAAGAAGCATCTAGTTTGGGGTGCAAGGCACTGTCAAGATCATCTCATTGCAGCACTTCCTCCAGAGGCAGTGTCACCTCCCACTAGAGCTGGCTGCCCAAGGCCTCATCCAACCCAGCCTTGCACACTGTCAGGCACAGGGCAAGCACAGCCCCCCTGGGCAGCCTGTTCCTGCCTCTCCCCATTGGTGGGAAGAATTTCTTCCTCATCTCCAGTCTCAGGCTCCTGTCCTCAAGCTGCAGTCATTGTGCCTGCTCCTGGCACTGCCAGCCCTTGTCAGAAGTCCCTGCCCAGCTCTCCTGGAGCCCCTGCAGGTTCTGGCAGGCTGCTCTAGGGTCTCCCTGGAACCTTCTGTGGTTCCTGGGCTGGAGGCAGCTGGGGGTGCTGGCACAGCCACCCTGGGGGCAGGGGGAGCTGAGCTGAGTGGTGAGAGGGTCTCCACTGGGGAGGTGGCCTGAGCTGGCACCTTGGCAGCACTGCAGCATTGCAGGGCCCCAGGAGTGAGGCCAGGCCTGGGAGAGAGGCCAAGAGCAAGCAGGGCAGAGCATGGGTGCCCAGGAGAGAGGAAAGGAGCAGGCAAGCAAGGCCTGCCCTGGCCCCACTGCCAAGAGCCTCCAAAAGAGAAGCCAGAGCCTCAGAGCTGCTGTGAGTGCAGCAGGGATTGAAAGGAAGCTAGAGGGACAGCCCTGCTGTGGCCCAGGCTCCTCTGCTTGCCACCCCCTGTGCCCCCATGGTGACAGGATGCAGTCTGGGGCCTTGGTGACAGCCTGGGGTGATTGTGAGGTCACAAAGGCCCTGGGGGGCACAAATGCCCCCAAACAACCCCCCCCAGGGGAGTGGAGCATTTGCCAGGGCCGCTGGAGCATCAGGTTGCTCTTGGCTGCAGCAAGGTGCCCAGGCTCAGGCATTTGCTGTGTGGCAAAGGACTTGTGGAGATGCCACTGAGGTCTGTGAGGAAGAGGAGGCCCCGGGCCAGCCCTGCCCAGCATCCTGCAGCAGGCAGCAGCAGGCAGGAGGAGCAGGCAGGACCTTCGGATGGGCCTCCCCCTAGCAGAAGGAGAAGGCTCCATCAGGTTCCTGAGGAGACAGGTGAGCCCAGAGCACTGCCCCGGGCAGCTGGGGCCAGGGCACAGTTGTCTGAAGCCTCCCTGGCAGAGGGCAAAGTGCCCAAGCCATTCCCAGGCCTTGCCAGGGGAAAAGGGAGGCTCCTGGGGGAGCAGGAGCGTGGCAGCTGGAAGCACCAGACGCTGCTGGCTTCTGCTGCCATCTCTGCCACCCTTGCCAGGGCTAAGAGTTTGCTTTGGCCTTTCAGGGAGTCCAGCTGAGAGGCAGGAGGAGCCACAGCAGCAGCAGCTGCTGGCTGAAGAGCAGCGGCCAAGGAGACGCAGAAGAAGGCGGCGTCCAGCATGGCGCCAGAAGCCGGTGTGAGATCCCAGCCTGGCCTTAGCTCAGCTGCGGGGCTGCGTGCTGGAGCCCTGCAGGGTGCCCTCCATGCCTCTTCTCATGCTCTGCTCCTTTCTTCTCTTCCAGTTCTCCTGCCAGTACCGCTGCTTCTCAGTGTTCAGGGCTGCTGGAGCTAGCCACAGGCCTGCTGTGCAGACAGGCGGGAAGAGTAGGTGCCCTTGGCTTGGGGCTGCAGCCTGGGGGAGGAGGGCTTCTGAATCCTGAGAGTGAGAGAGCTTTAGGCCCAGACTGCAGGAGCAGCTTCAACAGCCTGCAGAGGTGCTGCTGGCTTGGCAGCTGCAGCTACAGGCACCCCCGGGGGCACTTGAAGCAGGAAGGAGGAGGCCTTGAGGGCTTGATCCCCACGAGTGTGTCATGAAAAGTCCCACCCAGTGGGGCCTGCTTTCTCAGCAGCAGCACAGGACATTCTTTTGCTGCTCAAAGCTCAGGGCCATTAGGAGCCCTGGCAGTTCCTGCTTAAGGACTTCTTGCCCCTCCTTGCTGCACCTCACTTCTCCGCTTGACCAATGCCCAGAGATCGGCCGAGGGAGTTTTCAGGCTGCCAGCCTGATGCCAGCTTGCTTTCAGCTGGCCTCCAGTTCAGGGCACCTGTAAGGCCAAAGCCAAGAGAGTGCCTGGAGGAAGCATTGCCTTCAGAAGCAGCTCACAGCAATCTCCTCCCTCTGTCAGGTTACACAGCGTGGCCTGCTGTCTTTCCATCCCTAAGGCCAACAGAGAAGATCCTACTTTCAGAAAGGGACAATAGAATGGGGTGGGATTTGCTCTTTGCTCCTTGCCACTCGTCCTAATCCTGTCTTCTCCTTCTTCTCTGCAGTAATTCTGCCCCCCTCGGCCTTGGCTCAGCTCAGTAAGTGAATATTTGACTGGGGAACAACACACTTGGGCTGCCCAGGGCACGAGCCAAGCTGCTGAGCAGCTCTCAGCAGTGCACAGGGCAATGCTTACAGCTAAGCCAGGAAACTCTTGGTCTCAACCTGCTGCTTGTGGCTGCTGCAAAAGTGACTTTGAGGACAAAAGCAGTGACAGCTTTGCAGCGGGGAGGAGGATCACTGGCTCAGTGCTGCACAGGCTCCTTCCTGGCCTCTGGGGTCTGGAGGAGCTGCAATCCTGGTGTGAGGGCAATGCTCTCCTCTAGGCTCTGCCCTCTTCTCTTGGTAATGTGCAGTCTCCAAAGGCTTCAGCAGTGTGGCACTGGCCTTTAACAGAGGCAATTTGGTCCTGCTTTCTCCCCAGGCCAACTCAACCTCCCTTGCCCAATGTTCTTCAAGCTGACCAATGCCAGGCGCAACCGCAGCACTCACTGTGGGGTGCTGGAATTTGTGGCTGAGGAAGGCATCTGCTACCTCCCACCTTGGGTGAGTTGCCTGAGGCTGAACCAGGCCTGGCAAGGTGAGGAGCAGGAGCAGCCAATGGGCAGTGCCAGAGGAAAGAGGGAGAAGGTTTGCTGAGAGCCCCTGGCTGTCTCTGCTGCTCCTGTTCCTCCCCGAGCTGCCAGGCCCAGCTCAGGCTTCCCTCCAGGAGAGCTGAACGCAGCGAGCAAAGCAGCCTGCTCGTTGCGCTGCAGCAGGCTGTGCTCCCTGGCAGCAGCCCCAGCAAGGCAAGGGGCTGAGAAACATTGGGCACTGTCTTCATTCTTGTAGGTGATGCAGCTCCTGGAGCTGGAAGAGGGAGAGCTGCTGCGGGTGAAGAGCGTCCGGCTGCAAATGTGCACTCAGGTCACATTGCAGCCCCAGAGCCCAGAGTTTTGGGGCATCACTGATGTCAGGGCAATGTATCCTTCCTAGCAGCCAGGGAGCACTTTTCTCCCCGTTGCAAGGCTGAGGCAGAGCTGGGCAGGCTTGCCTCACACTCTCCCTGCTGCTGTTTGTGCAAAGCCAAAGTGTGGAGAGCTCCTCTGCAGAGCTCTTGCCAGCTCCTGGGACACAGGGGAGCTGGCAGGCAAGCAGCCTGAACCTGGGCTGGCTGTGCAAGGAGCCTGAGTGTGCTCTAGAGGAGCTTGCACAGCCTGCTGTTCCACAAGAGGCTCTCTGCAGCCCTGATGACTTCTAGGCCACCTTGGAGAGATGAAGGGTCAGAGTTTTGTGTTGATGTGCCATTGCACACAGATGGTTGACCTTAACCCCCTGCAAAGTTCGGAACAGGACTTGAGGCACTGGCCTTGCCTCACCACTGGAGACCTTGTGCCCATCACCTACAATGAGAAGGTAGAGTAGAGCTGAGAAGGGAAATCCTGCCCCAGGGAAGAGAGGAAGGTGCTGTGCTTCAGCAGAGCTTTCCCTCTGCACAAGGGGAGCTGTGCCATGGGCAATCTCTCTCTCTCCATCACTCTGCCAGGTCTATGAGCTTCGGGTGATGCAGACAAGACCTGCTGAGGCGGTGTCCATCACCGATTGTGACATCCATGTAAGTCAAGGCTGAGAGAGAATTCTGCTGCTGCTGTGTCCTCCCCAAAGGAGAGGACATCATCTGAGAGTCCCCCAGGTTCCTTTGCAACCCCACCCCTGGCCAGGGGGCTGAGCTGCACGGCAGGTCCCTTCGGGTGTCTCTAGTGGCCAGAACTGGAGGCCTGCAGTCAAGGTGGTTCAGCACCTGGGTCTGATGTAGCAGCCCTGCCTTGATTCAAAGCCCAATGCTACTGTGGGCTGCTGCTTTGCTGCTCTCTTGCCTTGCCATGCTCAGAGTCGTTGCTGGGAGGCTTAGTTTGTCTACTTCCCAGTTCAGCTGGTGTTGAAGAAGCAAAGCTGAGGTCTTTGCTGATCCAAATGGAGGAGTGCTGGTTTGTGGAGTCTTGAGGGAGAGTGAGACAGAGCTGGTGATGAAGAGAAAGAGATCTCAGTCATGCTTCTTTTCATGCTGCTTCTGTCCCCAGGTGGTTATTGTCCCTCCCCCGGGCTGCCAAGAGCCACAGCATCAAGAGAGCACAGTAAGTGAAGCTTCTGCTCTTCCAAATGCCAGTCTCTAAAGAGCAGCCTTGCTTGTGGGGGAGCACTGAGCTCCAACAGACTTGGCTTTGCCAAGACTTTCTGAAGGCTAAGCTTTCCTTGCCCCATGCTTTTGCTGGCCTTCCTTAGGAGGTGCTTGCTTACCACCTGCTGCTTGGGGAAGAGCATTTTGGTCAAGTTTGCTCTGGCTGCAGCTCTGGGAAGCTGTTTCCATGTGCTCTGCATATCCCCACGGGAACAGCATGCAGGACCTGACTCTTCCCTCACAGGATGCTGAAGCAGGCCCCAGTGCCTGTGGCTCTGGACTTTGTGCTGCAGCAGGCCCCAGGCTGCTGGATGGCAAGGAGGAGGAAGATGCTGAGCCTCGTGCAGCTCCAGCAGCCGCTCCAAGGTATGTCCCTTTCACTCACTTCTCAGCAAGGGAAGGAGCCCTGCTAGGCTGCCTGGGACATCCCTGGCTCCTTCAGCTGCAGCTGCTGACTTCATGCTGCCCAACCTCTCTCAGCCACTCTCTTCAGCTGCTCTCAAATTCCTCCTTTCATGGCACTCTGCTGCTTCTTTTCCAGAGGAATCCCAAACTACGACTTCAAGCTGGGCAGAATCACCTTCCAGAGAGACTCTCAGCCAGCAGCTGGGAGAGCCCGAGGAGAGGTAAGGAAAAGTGGATCCAGCCCCAGGCTGCACAGGGCCCTGTGCAAACCTACTGCCCCAGGCTGTGCTCCTCTGGCTTTTGCCAGCACACTGCTGTTCAAAGGGGGGAGGAGTTGCACAGGGCTTGCAGTTAGCAGGGGCTCAGCTTTCCCCACGCACAGGCAGCACACAGAGCTAACAACCTCTTGTCCCTCTTCCCTTTCTCCAGGAGGAAGCTGCAAGGCAGTTCATTCCCTTCTCAGGGCAAGGCCATGTGCTGGGCAGGAAGTAGTGAAAAGCCTGAGCTGTGGAGCCTTCACTCAACTACTGTATAAATACTGTAGATATACCAAACCCAACCCAACCCAACCCCAACAACCCCCAAAAAACACCACCCCATACCCCCCCAAAAAAATGAAAAAACCAATAAAAAACCCCCCAAATATATATAATTCCTTGTCCTGGTCTCAGTGCAAATAGAATGATCTGTGTGGGCTGTGCCTGGCAGAAGGAGGTCATCCTTTAATGGCAGCCCAAATGGAGGTGGGTACCCAGACGGAGCTCCCCAGGAGGATGCAGTGGTTCAGGTGCTGGCTGTAGGGAGTGCCTCAGGCTCTCCTTGCTAGCAGGGAGCTGTGCATGCTGAGCAGCTGCAAGTTCTACTCAGGCCTGCAGCACAGCTTCAAAGCAAGGCTGACAGCTTGACAGAGGAAGCTGCTGGCCTTAGAGGAGCATCAGGCAAGCTGAGGGCGACACTGCCTGCTGCAGCCAGGCTCTGACTGCCCTGAAGAAGAGTCAGGAACACCTATGCAATAGCACTGAAGGGCAATAGCCCCTGTAGCCTTGCCCCCCCAGGCTGAAGGCAGTAACCTAAGGCAAAGGAGGGAGTGCAGCAGGGCCATGGGCAAGGCAGCCAAGAGACTCCTGCCTTGCCCAGCTCCCCCCTGCCCCTCAGCGGGGGCAAGTGGCAACAAGTTCCTGCCCGGCGTGGCAGCAGAGTTGCTTCGCTTACTCCCCCAGCCCCCCAGGTGCCCTTGCAGAACAGCTAGGATGCCCTGCAAGTGCAGCCAGCCCAGCAGAGACATCAAGCATCTGCCTTGGAAGGCTTCCCAAGCCTCAGCAAGCCCAAGCCTAGCAGCCAAACATCTGCTCTCAGAAGGAGAGAAGAGGCATTGCTCTGGCTGACTCCCTTCTGAGGGGAACAGAAGGTCCAATCTGCAGACCTGAGCCACTCCAAAGGCAACTCTGCTCTCTGCCCAGGGCCCGGGCCAAGGATGTGCTCAGAAGGCTTCCTCCCCTGCTACAGCCCACAGATTCTTGCCCATTGTTAACCTTCCAGAGAGGTGAGGAGGCCCTTGAAAGAAGGCAGCTGAGGGCTCTCCAAAGAATAGAATAGAATAGAATAGAATAGAATAGAATAGAATAGAATAGAATAGAATAGAATAGAATAGAATAGAATAGAATAGAATAGAATAGAATAAACCAGCTTGGAAGAGACCTTCAAGATCATCACGTCCAACCTATCACCCAACACCACCTAATCAACTAACCCATGTAACCAAGCACCCTGTCAAGTCTCCTCCTGAACACCTCCAGTGACGGCGACTCCACCAGGTTGTCCTTTTGCCTTCCCTACAGGCTGCCTGCCTGCTTTTTGCGTGAACCTGTGACTTCCCTGGTCTGAAAGGGGACGTGGGATGTAAGGCTGCACTTGGCATTGGCCTTGCTCTTATTAAAAATGCCTCACAAACCCAGAAAAATCGTTCAGCTAAACCTGTGCATTGAGAAGTAACTCTCCACTGTGCACTGTGTGTTCCTTGTGTGCTCCCTGGGCATAGTTTCCCAGCCCCCCTCACCTCACCTCCTGCCTGCGGGAATGCTGCCAGCAGAGCCTTTCCTTGCAAAGGGACTGAAAAAAAGGGGCTTGAAGAAGAAATTGATATGCTAGAGTTGGGGCAAAAGAGACTGCAGCAGGGCCTTGGGTCAGCTGCTGAAGGCAGTGGGAGCTCAGGCAGTGCTCTCTTCTATCCTCCCAAGGGCAGGCCCCAAGCCAGAAAGACTGAGGAGGACTCAGCAGATCGCTTCTTGGCTTTGAGCCTGGTGCCTCCAAGAGCACTTTGGGGGTTTTGACCATGGCTCACCCCACATGAGGCCAGGCCTGCTGCTGGCAGGTGGGGTGCATCTCTGTCCAAGGGGGAGGAGGTTTACATGGCAGGGCTTGGCTGGGCTCATCAATCCAGCTTGAAACTGGCTTCCAAGGGGCAAAGGGGAGAAGGCAGGCTGGCTGGGAACAAGGCTGGGATGCTGGAGAGGTGGTGTGCCAGCTGCACTGCTACTGCAGGGCAGGCAGGGCATGGGGAGCCATGTGCTGGGAGAGATGCAAGAGCCAACAAGGAACCATCAGCACCTGCAGGGCTCACTGGCAGCTTGGTGGCCATGGAGGTGGCCAGGAGCAGCAGGACAGCAGGAGTGAAAACAAAAGGATTAGCTCCCTCTGAAATGCTTCCAGAGCAATGCATGGAGCATGGGGAGTGAGCAGGAGCTGGAGATCTGTCTTAGGCTGCATGACTATGATTCCACTGCAGTCCCTGAGACATGGTGGCACAGCTGCCACGGCCGGAGTGCTGTCACAGCTGGCTCTGTCCTGCTCAGGACACTCAGAGCAAGCAGGCAAGGCAGTGCTGTTGCTCTCTGGCTGCCAGAGCAACTGCAATGTGCTGAGTTCCACCCAGGGGGGAGGCAGAGCAGGTGGAGAGCTTGTGGGTCAAAATGAAGGGATGTGGAAGGGAGGTGAAACTGTTGTGGGGATCTACTCTAGAGCAGCAAATCAAGCAGAAGATGCTGCTGAGACCTTCTCCAGTCAACTGCAGGCAGCCTCTAGCACACACTGCTTGGTACTCCTGGGTGACTTCCATCCCCCTGACATTTGCTGGGGGCCCACACAGCCAGGCACAGCCAGGCCAAAAGGCTCCTGCCTTCTGCCTCCTGCTTTCTCTCCCCAAACCCCGCACGATAAAGACCACAACCAACCAACCAACCTCACCGTCCCCAGCAATTCCCCTGGCCAAAGCCAAACATTAAAAACAAATTCTCACAAGAGCAAGGAGAGCTCCCTCAGCCTCCTCTTCTCCACACTCAACACCCCCAGCTCCCTCAGCTGCTCCTCCCCAGCCCTGTTCTCCACACAGAACAAGGGGACACAGTCTCAAGCTGTGCCAGGGGAGGTTTAGACTCGAGGGGAGGAGAAAGTTCTTCACCAAGAGAGTCATTGCTCATTGGGATGTGCTGCCCAGGGAGGTGGTGGAGTCCCCATCCCTGGAGGTGCTCAAGAGGGGATTGGATGTGGCACTTGCTGACATGGACTAGTCATGAGGTCTGTGGTGCCAGGTTGGACTCGAGGATCTTTGAGGTCTCTTCCAACCTTAGTGACACTGTGACACTGTGACACTGTGACACTGTGACACTGTGACCCTGTGACACTGTGACACTGTGATACTGTGATACTGTGACACTGTGATACTGTGATACTGTGACACTGTGACACTGTGACACTGTGACACTGTGATACTGTGACACTGTGACACTGTGACACTGTGACACTGTGACACTATGATACTGTGACACTGTGATACTGTGATACTGTGACACTGTGACACTGTGATACTGTGATACTGTGACACTGTGACACTGTGACACTGTGACACTGTGACACTATGACACTGTGACACTGTGACACTGTGATACTGTGACACTGTGACACTGTGACACTGTGACACTGTGACACTGTGATACTGTGACACTGTGACACTGTGACACTGTGACACTGTGATACTGTGACACTGTGACACTGTGACACTGTGACACTGTGATACTGTGATACTGTGACACTGTGATACTGTGACACTGTGACACTGTGATACTGTGACACTGTGATACTGTGACACTGTGACACTGTGATGCTGTGACACTGTGATGCTGTGACACTGTGACACTGTGACACTGTGACACTGTGATACTGTGATACTGTGACACTGTGACACTGTGACACTGTGACACTGTGATACTGTGACACTGTGATGCTGTGACACTGTGACACTGTGACACTGTGACACTGTCACACTGTCACACTGTCACACTGTGACACTGTGATACTGTGATCCCCTTCCCCAGCTTCGTTGCCCTTCTCTTGAGCAGCTCTGTCCCTCAATGTCCTTTTAGTGAGAGGCCCAGAACTGAGCCCAGTGCTCCAGGTGTGGCCTCCCCAGGGCTAAGATCAAGATCACTGCCTGGTCCTTGGGGCCACACTGTAGCTGATCCAAGGCAAGATGTGAATCAGAGAGAGAGAAACTACTCAGCAGCTGAGACTGCCCAGCAGGGATTCTTTCACAGTTTCTGTGCAGTGCTAGACACAGCACTGCCACACAGGGGGCATGGTGTCCAGGCAGGGAAAGGGATGCTGGAGGTAGATGAATGTTCAGAGGGGTCAGTAGAGGTTGATGGAGAGGGAGGGCAGACAATGCAGGTGGACCAGGGCCCCCCACCAAAGCAGGGGAGTGCTCCCCATCCTCGGCCCAGATCTGGCTTGGGTCAGCTGCTGCCAAGCTGGGGACGGTGATCTCCACTGCAGGGACACAGCACCCTGTGCCCTTCCTAAGGTGGCACAAACCCAACCACTCTGCTGCCCTGAGAACCTCTCTGCTCCCCTTCTCCTGCTGGCACAACTGCCACCACCCTGCTGCCCTCAGCACTCCCCCTCTTTGGGCAAGGGGCTCAGCCACCCAAGTGTAACCCTCAGGCCAGGCAGGGCTCAGCACTGGCAGCAGAGTCCTGCTCTGCCCAGCGTGTCCCAGGGCTGTGGCACATCCAGTGCCTGTCAGGACAGAGCCCAAGCCCCAGCTGAGCCCCTCAGGAAGGCCTCAGCTGTGCTGGGCCAGGGGCTGCTCCTTGGGCCAACAGCCACACCCCTGCCTTTGCCTCCAGGTTGATCAGAGCTGTGGGGTCTGGAGCAGAACAAAGGAGTTTACAGTATCACAGTATCACAGTATAACTTAGGTTGGAAAGGGCCTCGAGGGTCATCGAGTCCAACCTATCAACACAGAGCCCATGACCGGACCATGGCACCAAGTGCCACGTCCAATCTCCTCTTGAAAGCCTCCAGGGTCGATGACTCCACCACCTCCCTGGGCAGCACATCCCAATGACGAACGACTCGCTCGGTGAAAACTTTCTCCTCACCTCGAGTCTAAACCTCCCCTGGCACAGCTTGAGACTGTGTCCCCTTGTTCTGGTGCCGGTTGCCTGGGAGAAGAGACCAACCCCTTCCCGGCCACAACCACCCCTCAGATAGTTGCAGAGGGCAATGAGGTCACTGCTGAGCCTCCATTTCTCCAGGCTAAACAATCCCAGCTCCCTCAGCCTCTCCTCATAGGGCTTGTAAATTAGAGAAGATTTGTTCTCTGTTGTTTGCTTGTGGCTTGCTTTATTTTTTTAAAGGATTTGTGGAAGTCCTTTTGTAACTATCTTTGGGTTTGTCTTTCTGTCAAGATGTCAGGTTTGAAAGGGACCCCAAGAAGCATCTAGTTCCAACCCCCCTGCCACAGTCAGGGCCACTTCCCACTAGATCAGGTGGCCCAGAGCCCCATAAATCTGTGTTGATTCCTTCTATAGACTCATCAATTCAGAGAATGGTTTGGGGTGCAAGGCACTGTCAAGATCATCTCATTGCAGCACTTCCTCCAGAGGCAGTGTCACCTCCCACTAGAGCTGGCTGCCCAAGGCCTCATCCAACCCAGCCTTGCACACTGTCAGGCACAGGGCAACCACAGCCCCCCTGGGCAGCCTGTTCCTGCCTCTCCCCATTGGTGGGAAGAATTTCTTCATCATCTCCAGTCTCAGGCTCCTCTCCTCAAGCTGCAGTCATTGTGCCTGCTCCTGGCACTGCCAGCCCTTGTCAGAAGTCCCTGCCCAGCTCTCCTGGAGCCCCTGCAGGTTCTGGCAGGCTGCTCTAAGGTCTCCCTGGAGCCTTCTCTTCCCCAGGCTGCTCAGCAAAATGTTTCTATCTTTCTCTACAGCCATTTGTTCATCTTTTCCATAAATAGGTTTCTTTCTCTCTTCCAAAGCCAGGCTCTGTCTCATCCTTGCCCTCAGCTCAGTAAGTGAATATTTGACTGGGGAACAACACACTTGGGCTGCCCAGGGCACGCGCCAAGCTGCTGAGCAGCTCTCAGCAGAGCACAGGGCAATGCTTACAGCTAAGCCAGGGAACTCTTGGTCTCAAACCTGCTTGTTCTGGATGCTGCAAAACTGAGATTCTTCTCCCCCTCTACTGTGCTCTGGTGAGACCTCATCTTGAGTACTGTGTACAGTTGTGGGCTCCCCAGTTCAAGAGGGACAGGGATCTGCTGGAGAGAGTCCAAGGGAAGGGCCTCGAGGATGATTAGGGGTCTGGAGCACTGCCTGGTGAGGAGAATCTGAGGGACCTGGGGCTGTTTAGTCTGCAAAAGAGAAGGCTTAGAGGGGATTTAATGAATGGTTATAAATATCTGAGGGCTGGGGGTCAGGAGGGAGGGCACAGGTCTGCTCACTTGGTCCCTGTGATAGGACAAGGAGCAATGGATGTAAGCTGGAGCACAGGAGGTTCCACCTCAACACAAGGGCCCTCCAGAGCCGTGGAGCAGGCTGCCCAGAGAGGTTGTGGAGTCTCCTCTGGAGACTTTCAAGGCATGTCTGGATGCATTCCTGTGTGACCTGAGCTAGATTGTATGCTCCTGTTCTGGCAGGGGGGTTGGACTGGATGATCTCTTTGGTTCCCTTCCAGCCCCTGACATCCTGTGATCCTGTGACCATGACATGGTGGAGTTCAGTATTGCACAGGGTAGGAGCAGGGCAGTAAGGATTACAACTCTGGACTTCTGCAGGGCTAACTTTGTACTCCTCAGAGATATACTTGCAGGGATGTCTGGTTTAAGGTGGGACAGAACCTCTGTGCCCTAAGAGGGGCTAAAGAATGATGCTCACACAAATGGATGGGATAGTCATGAAAGTTTAAGTGGAAAACACCCAATCTGTATTCCACAGAAGCTATAAAGTGATCGTGATAAGCATGTCCCAAGCATACAGATTTCCCTTACACCACACCCAAGAGTCTTAAGCTTCTCTTCTCCCCACCTGAGGATGCACCCAAAACCCCCAGGGCTCTTTCTTCCCCTCCCCACTGCTAGGCTGGTCTCAGGCTGGCCAGGTCTGAGACTGCTCCCCCTGCTTCCTACGCTGGCATTGGGCCTAAGCAGGCCTGAGATACTCCCCCAGCATTTACCCAACAGGGAGGCAGCTGCCATGGGAGCAGAGGGAAGCAGGAGCTGTGTTTCTTGGCCCAGGAACTGAGGGCCTTGTTCCTGAAATGAGTCCCAGTGCCAGGCTCCATTGGTTCAGGGGTACCATGTTGCTGTAGGATGGGTGTAGGTGTTCCATCACCCTGGAGCACAGCTGCCAGGCCAAGATGCCAGCAGGTGAAGAGGTTTGCTACGTTACACAGCAAAGTTATCTAGTCTGCCAGGAGGCACAGGTGTCACATCTTAATTGGTTGTTTTCTACTGGCATGTGTGTAATTAAGGCATAGAATAGGTTAAAATGACAAAACAATATTCTAGCACACCCAGCCAGATTCTGCCCAGTTCCTCCCTTCAGTTACAAGATGTTTGCATTCTTTTCTAAGCCAGAGACCACACATAGCCTTCTCTAACTCAAGCAAAGGCAAATCTTCCCCTGCATTTCCCTCTTTCTCTCTCTCAGTTGCTGATAAGGTGTGCCTTCCTGACTCAAGGACAAAACATAGCTCTTCCACAGCTATCTGAAAACAACCCTTCTCCTACACCATGTCGCCACAGGGTTTGCCTCTCAAGGCCTAAGATGGTGTTCTGGGCAGTGGCATACAGGATATGTTTCCAGCCAGCCTGTAGTTGCTTCTACCATGGTGAGGATGTGGCGCTTGCCCTGGCGTGTTGGTGGCAGTGGTCCAAGAGAGTCAATCTGCCAGGCCTCACCACAGCAAAAACCCAGCCCCTGCCCTCTGTTCCAAGGAGACTTAGCTCTGGTGGCTTGACTGCAGCACAGGTGTCACAGTCAGGTGTGACCTGTGTGGTGGCTTCCATGGTCAGGTCTACCCCTCAGTCACGAGCCCATCTGTATGTGGCATCTCTCCCCAGATGTTCTGCTGTTTCGTGGGCCCATTGAGCTACAGTTCACCTTTACACTCCCAGTCCAGATCCACTTGAGCTACATCAATCCTGGCAGCCGGGTCTCCATGCTCATTGTTTTGATGCTCTTCATTAACACAGCTCTTAGGTACATGAGCATCACCATGGTGTACTTTCAGAGTCATGTTCTCTACCCGAGCAGCAACATCCTGCCACAATGAAGCAGCCCAGGTGGGCTTGCCCCTGCCTTGCCAATTGGTCTTCTTCCACTGCTGTAGCCATCCCCACAAGGCATTAGCCACCATCCAGGAATTTGTGTAAAGATAAAGTAGTGGCCACTTTTCTCTCTCAGCAATCTCTAGAGCCAGTGGGATGATTTCACTTCTGCATATTGACTGGATTCACCTTCCCCTTCAGTGGCCTCAACAACCTGTGGTGTAGGACTCCATACAGCAGCTTTCCACTTCTGATGGTTTCCTACCACCTGACAGGATCCATCAGTAAGCAGAGCATGAGGCCTTTCATCTTCAGGTAACTCCTTGTATGGTGCTGCCTCCTGGGCACAAACCACTTCCTCAGGCAACACTCCAAAATCTCTGCCTGCTGGCCAGTCCAGAATCCACTCCAGAATCCCTGGGTGGTTTGGTTTCCCCAGGCAAGCTCACTGTGTAATCAGTGCTACTTACTTACTCCATGGAGCACTGGTGGCATGATGAGTGGAAGGGATGTTCCCTCTGCACATCCAGTGCAGCACAGGCAACCTGGGTGCTAAGAGGAGAGTTGCTTCTGTACCCACGACTTCTGAAGCAGCTCCAACTCCTTCACAGGCTGCTAAGATCTCCTTCTCAGTTGGTGTATAATGGGCTTCTGATCCTTGATATCCTCTACTCCAAAATCCCAATGGCCAACCTCAGGCTTCACCTGATGTCTTCTGCTGGAGACTCCAAGTGAGACCAAGCTCCCCAGCTGCGGTGCAGCAATGGTCCTGTGTGGATGGGCCCAAGTGCCACTGCACAGCTGTCTCTTCTTTGATCTAGATTGTACTGGGTTTGGCTGAGCTGGAATTAATTCTCCTCACAGCATCCTTCTAGTGCTGTGTTTTGCAGCAGCAGTTGATAACACAGCAGTGTTTGGGGACTGTTGAATAAGTATCCAGGCTGTGTCTTTCCAATATTTCCCTGCCCCAAGAGTATGCTGAGGGGTGGGCAAGATCTTGGGAGGAGACACAGCTCAGCCAGCTTAGCCAGGCTGGCTGAAGGGTATTCCATGCCAGATGAGCTCAGTTCAGATAGAAGAATGAAAGAAGGAAGGGGGGGTGGGGATGGGGATTTGTCCATGGCATCTATCCACCTAAGGAGCCACCAAGCTTAGCCCTGCTGCCCAAGACCAACCCTGTGCTGCTGATGGGAAACACAGACTGACAACTCTCTCTCTCTGCTTTCTCTTCCACATGGTCTATTGCAAGGCCATGGGGGCTGCACTGGGGGGGCGCAGGTGTGCCCTGAGGCACTGGATAGCCTGCACCCAGCCTCTCTCTGACCAGTGCCAGGGATGCTGGAGGATCAGGTCAGCCTTGGACTGCACTGAGGTGTCCATGCTCAGACATTTTCTTTGCTGAAAATCACTTGTGGTGATGCCATGGAGGTCTGAGAGAAACAAGAGGCCACTGTCCAGCTCTGCTCAGAGACCTGCAGCAGGCAGAAGCAGGCAGGAGGTTCAGGCAGGACCTTCTGGTGGGCCTCAGCCTAGCAGCTGGAGAAGGTCTCAGGGCTTGCAGCAGACAGCTGAGCCCAGAGCATTTCCCCGGGCAGACAATGCACACTCGTCTGACCCTCCCAGGCAGAGTGGATTGGGCAAAGTGCCCAACCCATTCCCAGGTCTTCCCCTGGGAAAAGGGAGTCAGGATATGTGCAGCTGGCCAGTCCCCCAGGAGCATGGCAGCTGGAAGCACCGCACTGTGCTGCCTTCTGCTGCCATCTCCGCCACCCTTGCCAGATGTTAAGTTTGCTTTGCCCTTTCAGAAAAGGGCATTAACCCACCACACCACCCCAGAGACAGGAGCCACAGCTGCTGAAGAGGAAGGGCCAAGGAGACAGAGAAGACTTTCAGGACAGCCCCAGAATCAGCTGTGAGATCCCAGCTTGCATGCTTACATCACACAGCTGCCCAGGAAGCAGGGAGGGGAGGGGCAGGGGCAGCAGGGCAGGGGAGGGCTCTGGGCTGAGCCCCTTGGCAGTGGCCAGAGTCCCATGAGGGTCCAGGGCAAGGTGGGGCAAGGCCTTGCTGGTTCCTCTGGAGAGCTGCACTGCAGGCCCCTTCAGGTGACTCTAGTGCCTAGCACTGGATGTTTGCAGTCAACATGGTTCAACATTCCTTTTATCAGGGGCTCAGCTTCCCCCATGCACAGGCCGAGAGCAAAGAGCTAACCACCTCCTGTCCCTCTTTTCCTTCTCCAGAAGGAAGCTGCAAGCCAGTTCATTCCCTTCCCAGGGCAAGGGCAAACTCGGGGCAAGAAGAGGAGAAAACGCTATGGAGCCTTTCTTCACCATGAGAGTGGTGAAGCCCTGGAATGGGTTGTCCAGGGAGGTGGTTGAGGCCCCGTCCCTGGAGGTGTTTAAGGCCAGGCTGGATGAGGCTCTGGCCAGGCTGATCTAGTGTGGGGTGTCCCTGCCCATGGCAGGGGGGTTGGAACTAGCTGATCCTTGTGGTCCCTTCCAACCCTGACTGATACTATGAAATCAAGTTCAATACAGGAAGAGTTGTCAGCAGCTGGGTCGCAGTTACCGCAGCTGCCAGGCGAGCTGGCTCTGCAGCACAGCAACACTGCTACCGCTTGGGGTTCCTCTTTACAATCAGGGAGGTGCTTAACCTCCCCAGCGCTCGGGCGTGGGGCGGAGCGGCGGGGCCGGGGGGCAGGGGCGGGGCCGGGGGCAGGGGCGGGGCCGGGGGCAGGGGCGGGGCAGGGGCAGGGGCGGGGCCGGGGGCAGGGCCGGGGCGGCCCCAGTGCGGGGGAAGGGGCGGGGCCGGCCCGAGCACCGGAAGCAGCGTTGGATTTGGGGCCGCACGGCGCCATGGAGTCGCTGTGGCGGCTGAAGCGGTTCGATGCCTTCCCCAAGACCCTGGAAGACTTTCGGGTCAAGACGTGCGGCGGCGCGCTGGGTGAGCAGGCGGGCAGAGGGCGGCCGGAGTCCGGCGGGCGATGGCTGTCGGGGGACGTTGCGGAGCGGCGGCGGGCGGCGGGCGGGCGGGCGAGCGAGCGAGCGCGGCTGGCATGGCTGACGGCGGTTCTCGTCTCCCCCGGCAGTGACGGTTGTCAGCGGGCTCCTCATGGTGCTGCTTTTCTTCTCGGAGCTGCAGTACTACCTCACCAAGGAGGTGAGTAGCCGCGGTGGCGCCGGGGGTGGCCCGGCCTCGCGGTGCCACGGGCGAGAGGCCACCCGGCGGCCTGGGGCGGTCTGCCGGGTGCCCGCACCCCGCCGAGCCGCCGCTGCCGCCTCCGGGCTGCCCACGCAGCGGCTTCCCTCGCCACGCACCTGCCGAGGGTTGTTCTCAGCCCCGCCGGGCAGCGGGGTGGCCTTGTGCCCGCCCGTAAGGCTGTCTGCTGCGGGAGGAGAGCCGGAGGCTGCGCTTGCCGGCTCCGCTGCCTCCAGACAGCAGTACAGAGCAAAAAGCAAGCGAGGGACCCCCGGCCCCACGCCAAGTTCTCAGATTCTCGAATTTCTGGAAGCTTGAAGAGGGCAGATTTTGCCTGGAGATTGGGAAGAAACTCTTTCCTGTGGGGGTGGGAAGACACTGGCACCGGTTGCTCAGGGAGGATATCGATGCCCCCTCCCTGAAGGTGTCCAAGGCCAGGCTGGATGAGGCCTTGAGCGACCTGGACTGGTGGGAGGTGTCCCTGCCCATGGCAGGGGGTTTGGAACTGGATGATCTTTGTTGTCCCTTCCAACCCAAACTCTTCTATGAATCACTGTGGGTTTTAATAGCATTACAAATGGTAAGCACTTAAGTGCCATGCAAGGTGTGGGAGGCTGTAGCTCAGGTGTCTCACAGATCCTGCATTTGAAAAATCAGCTTCTGAGCCTGGGCAATTGAGGCGAAAGAGGACTTCTGCTTTGCTTCCAAGGGAGGTGGGGCTCTGGTTTTGTATTACTACTGTTCTTTGTTCCTAGGTTCATCCGGAGCTGTACGTTGACAAATCAAGAGGAGATAAACTGAAGATCAATCTGGATGTTATTTTTCCACATATGCCTTGTGCTTGTGAGTCAGGCTTTTGAATGTTGGGGATGTTGTTGTCATCCTTGCCAAGGGCCTGCCAGAGTGAGAGGCTCAGTGTATCTTCCAAGTGCTGCACTTGGCAGGGAGGACTTGGTGATCCTTTGGACTTCCCGTTGCATCGATTCCAGCTGGGCCTGCTGGGTGTTTCTGGTCAGGCAGTCTTCTTTGTCTGGATTTGAAGTGAGGCTAACCCCACTTCCACTTCTCTGTGGTGTTGAATTTGGTCACAGAGCTCAGTAACGCTGAAAAACCTGGCACAGAATTCACTCTGGACTCAAGGTTTGACTGTCTTGTTGAAAACCTTCAGAGTCACCTTGGGAAGTCACTCAGTGAGGAAGAACTTTTCCATGATTCTTGTACTTCAGTTCTGCCTGTAATGCCAGTGCCACCTCATAACCTTTCTCCAGAAGTTTTGAGACTGGAATGAGTGTTAATAAAGTGATTACATCTTAATTAGATTCAAAACAGAGCTGCAGGATAAAGTGGCAGACATTTTGCCCTGGGGATTATTGCCCTGCATGTTATTCAACTATCCACTAATCTGCCCTGCCTCTTGTTCTGTTGTGGTAATTCCTTTGGGTTCTTAAGTGTAGCAAGTCCAACTTCCTTCTCACCACCCAAGATATTGTTGGTCTTTGCCTTCTTTATATTTAAGAGGGTGCAGGAAGACCAGAGAGCCTGGAAGCCTCTGCTGCTCTGTGCAGAGAAGCTGTCAACAAGTGTTTTAAAAGAGCAGGTAGCCAGCAAGTGCATCCTGGTGCTTTGACACCAGGCAGAGACCTCAGACCTTCTGCCCCTTCTTGGTGAAAAGAGACCACAAGAAAATGTGTTGAAGTAGAAGGGAAAGGATGAAGAAGGGGTACAGGTAGGAGGCAACTTTGAACCAATTTTAAGCTTAATTCCTGAAAATGGTGATGGGCTTTGAGCGGTTTGGTTTGCTCTTTTGCCTCAAGTGTTATCCTTTCAGGGTTGATGCTTTCTGTGGCAGCTGGAAACGTTTTTCTGTCACACCAAAGCAAATCCTGCCTTTGGAAGGGTCAGTTAGGGTGCTGCAGTGTGTGTTTTAATCCTTGTACATCACCTGGCCCCAGTCTTCCATTTGGCACATTCTTATCCCCCTCTTATCCTCACCCTGTGTTTTCACTGATGGAGTGAATTCTCAAGCCTGCCCAGGCCATAACACATGTGGGTTCTCCTCCCTCTCTATTCTGCCATGCTGAGGTCCCACCTCGGCATCCAGTTCTAAGCACCCCAGTTCAAGAAGGACAGGGAACTGATTGAGAGAGTCCAAGGGCTCCAAGGATGCTGAAGGGACTGCAGCACTGCCTGGGGAGGAGAGGCTGAGAGCCCTGGGGCTGTGCAGTCTGGAGAGGTGAAGGTTGAGAGGGATCTGATCAATGTCTATCAATGGCTGAGGGCTGGGGGTCAGGAGGGAGGGACAGGGACAGGCTCTGCTCACTGTGCCCTGGGATAGGACAAGAGGCAATGGATGGAAACTGCAGCACAGGAGGTTCCACCTCAACAGTAGGAGGAACTTCTTGACTGTGAGGGTCCCAGAGCCCTGGAGGAGGCTGCCCAGAGAGGTTGTGGAGTCTCCTGCTCTGGAGCCTTCCCAGCCCTGTCTGGATGTGTTCCTGTGTGACCTGTGCTGGATTCTCTGCTCCTGCTCTGGCAGGGGGATAGGACTTGAACACCTCCAGGGGCCCCTTCCAACCCCTAACATCCTGTAAGCCTGTGGGTTTATAGAGCCCTTTCCTTGCTGTTTTCAGATCTCAGCATTGATGCCATGGATGTAGCAGGAGAGCAGCAATTAGATGTGGAGCACAATCTGTACAAGCAGCGCTTGGATAAAGCTGGCAACCGTGTGACTCCAGAGGCTGAGAGACATGGTAAGATGCTCCTCTGCCCTTCTGAGGTGGATGCCCTCCTATCCTTTCCATCACTTTATGCCTGCTTTGACATTCACAGGCACTTTGACAGGTGAAGAGAATTCAAACACCCCAAGCTCTTGTAGACTTTGTACTCAAATCTGGCAGATCAAACTCGCTGCTTTGCCTGGTCTGACTCAAGTTACAACAAAGATTCCTGCATGCATTTCAGGAATGAAAAAAGCTGCTGAGTTCATGGTCTTTCATGACTAGGAATCAAGCAGCTACTCTGGCAAGACTTGAGTTTGGTTGTATCTTTATGTCACAGTATGCTGAAAAATGGGGCAGCCTGCCTGGAGGGAAGAGCCTCCAGGGAAGGCTCCAATGACTTGACCCTAAGGCCTAAACTTGCACCTTCCTACATTGAATTTGTCTGGTTTTATCACAGTATCACCAAGTTTGGAAGAGACCTCAAAGATCTTCGAGTCCAACCTGGCACCACAGACATCATGGCTAAACCATGGCACCAAGTGCCACATCCAATCCCCTCTTGAACACCTCCAGGGATGGGGACTCCACCACCTCCATGGGCAGCACATCCCAATGGCGAATGACTCTCTCAAGTGAAGAACTTTCTCCTCACCTCCAGCCTAAACTTTCCCTGTTGCAGCTTGAGACTGTGTCCTCTTGTTCTGGTGCTGGTTGCCAGAGAGAAGAGACCAACCCCTTCCTGGCTCCAACCTCCATTCAGGGAGTTGTAGAGAGCAATAAGGTCACCCCTGAGCCTCCTCTTCTCCAGGCTAAATAACCCCAGCTCCCTCAGCCTCTCCTCACAGGGCTGTGCTCAAGGCCACTCCCCAGCCTCACTGCCCTTCTCTGGACACCTTCAAGTGTCTCGATGTCCTTCCTAAGCTGAGGGGCCCAGAACTAGACACAGGACTTCAAGGTGTTGCCTTACCAATGCAAAGTACAGGGCACAATGACTTCCCTGCTCCTGCTGGCCACACTATTCCTAATGCAGGCCAGGATGCCCTTGGCCTTCTTGGCCACCTGGGCACACTGCAGGCTCATGTTCAGGCAGCTGTCAATCAGCACTCCCAGGTCCCTTTCTGTTTGGCAGCTCTCAGCCACTCTGACCCCAGCCTGTAGCTCTGCCTGGGGTTGCTGTGGCAGCTATAGCAGTGTTGACCTTAAATTTAGCACTCAGGTGTTAGGAAGCAGTGTCTGCAGAATTTTCCTGACCATTAGAAGAGTTAAGAGCTTCGTGATTCCTGTGCTGGGCTGCATTCTATGCTTGGATGTTGTCCCACTCGTTTCCAGTGAATGACAACAAATGGTTGCATTCTTTATTGGTGGTTCTTCTCATTGCCTTCCTTTGAACATGGACACAGTTTTCCAGTTTCATGTGTTGTAGCTCAGTCAGTTCGTGCCCCAGCTTTGCTGTGGCTGCACATTCAGCACTCACATGGCAAAGACATTGGCAGAATTGTTAAGTTACAAAGGAGGCAGAAGTTCCTTGGCAATTTCTAATGAGCAGTAGGTAATGTGTGCCTTGTCAGCATCTCACCCTGGAGGACTGGCTGTCAGTTTCCCCCTTGAGAGCCTCCCACTCTAGCCTTGCCCCCAAAGCCCACCTGAAAGGGAAGGCAGAGCCTGCTGAGGTGTGAAGACCAAGAAGCAGGGTGGCCCCTGTCCTCTCAAGAGCACCCTCCATGGAAAGGACTGGCTGCCTGTAGGCCTTGCTGGAGTGCTGACCAGGTGCTGGTTGTGCAAAGGCTTTTCTAAAACAGTCTAAAGTAGACTCAGATCAGTAAACTGCAACTGATCCAGGGCCTGCTGTGCAAGCAGGACTTCAAACAGCAGCCATCTGCAGTCAGCAGTGTGCAGTGCATAGCCCTGTCCTGACATATGTAGGGCAGTTCTGGGCCCCTCAGTTTAAGAAGGACATTGAGACACTTGAAGGTGTCCAGAGAAGGGCAACAAAGCTGGGGAGGGGTCTGGAGCACAGCCCTGTGAGGAGAGGCTGAGGGAGCTGGGGTTGCTTAGCCTGGAGAAGAGTGGGCTCAGGGGAGACCTCATTGCTCTCTGCAGCTCCCTGAAGGGAGGTTGTAGCCAGGTGGGGGTTGGTCTCTTCTCCCAGGCAGCCAGCACCAGAACAAGGGGACACAGTCTCAAGCTGTGCCAGGGGAGGTTTAGGCTGGAGGTGAGGAGAAAGTTCTTCACTGAGTCATTTGTCATTGGGATGTGCTGCCCAGGGAGGTGGTGGAGTCCCCATTCCTGGAGGTGTTCAAGAGGGGATTGGATGTGGCACTTGGTGCCATGGTTCAGTCATGAGGTCTGTGCTGACAGGTTGGACTCGATGATCTTTGAGGTCTCTTTCAACTTTGGTGATTCTGTGAGACTGTGAACAAATATGGTCACAGATTCACAGACTGCATTGGAAGAGACTCTCAGGTCATCTTGACCAATCCCCTGCAGGTCAGCAGGGACACCTTCAACTAGATCAGGCTGCCCTGGGCCACATCGAGTCTGATCCTTGAATGTCTCCGGGAACAGAGCCTCCAGCACATGCATGTGGAGGTAGCAGGTCCTGGATCAGTCACCTGCAGTTTACTGACTCAGTCTACTTCAGGCTGTTTAAAAGAAGCCTTTAACACCTGGTCAGCACTCCAGCAAGGCTTACAGGTAGCCAGAGCTTTCCATGGAGGGTGTCTTGAGAGGATATGGACTGCTCTGCTTCTTGGCCTTCACACTTCAGCAGCTCTAGCACAAGCCCTACGAGGAGAGGCTGAGGGAGCTGGGATTGTTTGGCTCAGAGAAGAGGAGGCTCAGGGGAGACCTTCTTGCTCTCTAAAACTACCTGAAGGAGGTTGTAGCCAGGTGGAGGTTAGTCTCTTCTCCCAGGCAACCAGAACAAGAAGACACAGTCTCAAGCTGTGCCAGGGGAAGTTTAGGCTGGAGGTGAGGAGAAAGTTCTTCCCAGCGAGAGTTGTTAGCCATTGGATGTGCTGCCCAGGGAGGTGTGGAGTCCCCATCCCTGGAGGTGTTCAAGAGGGGATTGGATGTGGCTCTTGGTGCCATGGTTTAGTAGTCATGAGGTGTTGGGTGACAGGTTGGACTTGATGATCTTTGAGGTCTTTTCCTACCTTACTGATTGTGTGCTTCTCAGCTCTGTGTACCCTTTGAGGTGAGCTTTGGGTGCAAGGTGCACAGCTTCACATGCAGAAGCGTGTTGGTGTGCAGGACACTTCTTGTGTGTGGAACAAAACAGGAGTGCAAGATGTGTTTCCAGACGTTGCCTCATCACTTTGAATCCTCTTTTGTTGTAGAGCTGGGCAAAGAAGAAGAAAAAGTGTTTGATCCAAGTTCTTTGGACGCTGAGCGCTGCGAGAGCTGTTACGGGGCAGAGTCGGAGGACATTCGGTAACCTTTGCACTCCTTCCCTATCTTCTTAGCCCTTGGACTCTTACACTCCTGCTGCATGCATGGCTTTTCTCAAGTGATTTCTGAAGGTCTGAAATTCCCCTGGGCACATGTTCAGAAGATGATGAGAACTGTTGTGGTTTTGGCATACCTGTGGGAGCTGCCCTTGTGGTTAGGAAGGTGCAGAGTGAGATTGTCTGGTTTGGCCACAGCCCTGTTCCGAGGCGCTGCAGCCTGCACTGCCTGGGCACAATGATTCTGTCTTAGCAAAGGGAATACTTCCTGGTGTTCACAGGAGAGCTGTGTAATTACTTCACCATTATGTGAGCTGTCTTGCAATGAAACCTGGTCATGGCTTTGCCTTCTTTCTACTGCAGGCTTTGCATCCTTAGTGGAGCAAAGCCCTGACATTTATCACCCACACAAACCTGAGTGCCATTTGGTGTTCCTCAGTCCTACCTGCAAATCCCTGTCAGAGTGGAGCCATGATAGTCCTCAACATTCTGGACTGTTCTTAACTCTTATTGCCTCTGGAGTAACTTGGTTTGTTCCATCTGTCCCGTTGCATCCTTCCCCAGAGCTGTTTCCATCTTGAGGGATTCATGATTGCAGCCTTCAACTTTTTTCCTTTGTTCCACCAAAACTTGGAACCAAGAAACAAAACAGTTTGGTTGGCTGTTGCCTTTTTTTTTCAACCCAGTGACCAAGATGTTATCCAGAGGTAGACAAGTGATGAAGAAAATATGGCATCAACCCTCCCTCTAAGGTTGACAGTCCCCAAAAAGAGAGGAAAAGGGGACCAGAAACAGGCAGATGCTGTGTTCCCCCTGGAAGTTCCAAAGTGCTCACAGCTCTGGGACACTGATGTAGCAGATTTCTTTGCCAGGGAGCACCTTGACTGTCTAAACAGACCAACAGAGCCCTCCTCAGACTCATTCACACACCTTGCATCCTCATGCCAGAGTCTCAAACACTACATCAAGAAGCTCAGACTCCTTCGGGAGGGTTGAGCCACCTTTCAGGGTGCAGGCCCTGATGTTTGCTTTATTGCTTTGTTGAAGAGGGATGCAGCAAGGGCTCAGATCCCGAGCTGGAGCATCTCTGTGTGGTGCTAACCATGGTAAGGTGGTGCTTGTGCTTTTGCAGGTGTTGTAACACTTGTGATGATGTCAGAGAAGCGTACAGGCGGCGAGGCTGGGCCTTCAAGAACCCGGATAGCATAGAGCAGTGCAAGAGGGAAGGGTTTAGCCAGAAAATGCAAGAGCAGAAGAACGAGGGCTGCCAAGTGTATGGTTTCCTAGAGGTCAACAAGGTGAGAGATGAGTTCTGCTGTGAGCCTGTTGTGTGGTGGTGATGACTGAAAAGGCAGCTGGGGCCTTCCTCTCCTTTCTCAGCTTTAGGTTTTCACAGCGCTGCAATCTGAGAACCCCAGGGCTCAGCAAAGTACCTGAGCCTGTGCAGGGGCTCAGTGCCAAGAAAACAGGTGGGAAGGGGCTGATGCTCTGTTTTGTGGGGTGGGCTGGTAGGAAGCATGGCAGCTGGAGAAGTGTAGCCTTCCCTGCTGTCTAGCTAGTGAGTCTTTCTGCCAAGGTTTCTGGAGGAAGAGGCAGCTTTGAGGTTAAGATTTTCCTGCCTGCCCTTGTGGTCTTTGGCAAAGAGCATCAGTGGATGCCAGAGGTGCCACTAACCAGCAACTTGCCAGTGAGGGTCCAAGGGCTGGTGTCCCTGGGGAAATTCCTGGGGACCATTGTTATGCACTTGGAACTTTGCACATCCTGGCTGCAGGTAACATTAGGAACAGATTTGCACAGCCCTTGGGACATTCAGCTCCCCGTGTGTGTGATTCAAGAGTGTGTTTGGTTGCTGCTGAGTGTCAGTGAGGATTAGCATCTAATATCCCTTGCAGGTTCCAGGGTCAAATGTTAACCCCCTTGGTCTTCTGGAGTGTTTTGGGGCTTGGGGTTACTTTGGGCTTTAGGTTTAGTGCCTTGTTTTTGCATGCAGCTCCTCCTCATGGCTGCACACAAAGGAGCACTGTTGGGTATTGCATTAAGGATTTTCTTTCACCCTGCTCACTTTCCCTGTCAGTTGCTTCCTCCACTCCCTGTCTCTGCTCCCTTTTGGGATTCCCTGCAGCATCAAAGCACCTCCCTCCCAACAGCTATAATTCCTCCTTCTTCCCATTTCTATGTCCACTGCAATAATCTGCATGAGCAGTTCTTACCACCATGAGTGTGGAAGCATGGCTTTCCACTGGGCTGCCTGTGAGGAAGAGGGGAGACTCATCCCTCTTTTAGAGCCCCACCTGCTGATACTAGCACCTCTGAACATCACTGACTTGGTGCACACTTGGGTTGAAACACAGATGTGAAAGTGGATTCATACACACCCAAACCTTTTAATACAAGATTGCTGTTTCCTGCAGGTGGCTGGAAATTTCCACTTTGCACCAGGAAAAAGTTTCCAGCAGTCCCATGTGCATGGTAAAGTATTTTTGCTTTCCTGCTTATTGCTTACCTTTAGCTTCCCACAGTATCTTTGCATTGCTACCCACAACAGCAGCAGCACTGCTGCAGGGGGGCTGTTGGTGAAGTCTTGGCTGAGCCCGGGCTCGGGGCTGCAGGGCCCCCGGCTGAGCCTTGTTGAGGTGTAGACCCTATAGCTCTTACAACTACCTGAAGGGAGGTTGTAGGGAGGTGAGAGCTGGGTCTCTTCTCAAAAGTCACAACTGATAGGACCAGAGGAAATGGCAGCAAGTTATACCAGAGGAGGTGTAGGTTGGACATCAGGAAAGATTTCTTTACCAAAAGGGTTCTCCAAGGCTGGTAGCAGGCTGCCCTGGGCAGGGGTTGAATTGCCATGCCTTGGAGGTTTTAAAGCTGTCTGGATATGGTGCTCCAGAATATGGTGCAGTAGTGGCCCTGGTGCAGTTAGGTAATGGTTGGACTTGGTGATCTTAGAGGTCTTTCTCAACCATGGTGATTGGTGGTGAATGGTGCCACATCCAGCTGGCAGCCAGGCACCAGTGGCATCCCCCAGGGATCAGTGCTGGGCCCTGTGCTCTTTAATATCTTCATTATGATCTGGATGAGGGGGTTGAGTCAGCCATCAGCAAATGTGCAGCTGACAGCAAGCTGGGGGTAGATATTGGTCAGTTGGAGGGCAGAAGGGCTCTGCAGAGGGACCTTGCCAGGCTGGACAGATGGGCAGAGCCCAACAGGATGGCATTCAACAAGTCCAAGTGCCAGGGGCTGCACTTTGGCACTGCAACCCCAGGCAGAGCTACAGGCTGGGGGCAGAGTGGGACCTGGGAGTGCTGATTGACAGCAGCTGAACATGAGCCAGCAGTGTGCCCAGGTGGCCAAGAAGGCCAAGGGCATCCTGGCCTGCATCAGGAACAGTGTGGCAAGCAGGAGCAGGGAAGTCATTGTGCCCCTGTACTCTGTATTGGTTAGGCCACACCTTGAGTCCTGTGTCCAGCTCTGGGATCCTCAGGTTAGGAAAGAGGTTGAGCTGCTGGAAGGTGTCCAGAGAAGGGCAACAAAGCTGGGGAGGGGTCTGGGGCACAGCCCTGTGAGGAGAGGCTGAGGGAGCTGGGGTTGCTTAGCCTGGAGAAGAGGAGGCTCAGGGGAGACCTCATTGCTCTCTGCAACTCCCTGAAGGGAGGTTGTAGCCAGGTGGGGGTTGGGCTCTTCTCTCTGGCACCCAGCACCAGAACAAGAGGACACAGTCTCAAGCTGTGCCAGGGGAGGTTCATGCTGGAGGTGAGGAGAAAGTTCTTCCCAGCAAGAGGAATTGGCCATTAGGGTGTGCTGCCCAGGGAGGTGGTGGAGTTCTCATCCCTGGAGGTTTTCAAGAGGGGCTTGGATGTGGCATTTGGTTTAGTCATGAGGTCTGTGGTGCCAGGTTGGACTTGGTGATCTTTGAGGTCTCTTCCATCCTGGGTGATACTGTGAACAAACAGAAAAGTGTTTTTTGGAGGTGCTGCCATGGGGATGTGGAAGACCTTGGAGGAGAATGCTCCTGGGCAGAACCTCAGCCTCTCTTGTTCTACAAAACTTTGCTGCTCTGCTGTGAAACAACCTCAGGTGAGGTGCTCAGTACAGGGCTTGAGTATCAGTGTCTCTGGAAAGGATCTTTAGGGGAATACCTCAGGAGAATGTTAAAGCAATTCAGAACTCTGAGAGTAGAAGTTAGCTTGCACATGACTTCCCCAGGTGTATGTGTGTGTGTATACATGAATACACTGTGGTCAAGAGAATGGTTGTAGTTTATAGAATCACAGAACAGTTTGGGTTGGAAAAGATCATTAGAGGCCATCTAGTCCAACTTCTCTGGCAGTGAGCAGGGACAGCTTCAGCTAGATCAGGTTGCATCTGCCCCCTCCCTGGGCAACCTTAGCCAGTGTCTCACCACCATCACTGTGAAAATTGTCTGTCTTCTATCTAGTATGAATCAGCCTCTTGGGGTTGAAACCCCTCGCCCCTTGCCCTGTTGCTACAGGCCCTGCTTAAGAAGTCTGTCTCCATGCTTCTTATAAGCCTCCTGTGAGTACTGGGTGTGCTGATTGACAGCTGCCTGAACATGAGCCTGCAGTGTGCCCAGGCGGCCAAGAAGGCCAAGGGCATCCTGGCCTGCATTAGGAACAGTGTGGCCAGCAGGAGCAGGGAAGTCCTTGTGCCCTGTGCTCAGCACTGCTCAGGCCACACCTTGAGTCCTGTGTCCAGTTCTGGGCCCCTCAGTTTAAGAAGGACATTGAGCTGCTGGAAGGTGTCCAGAGAAGGGCAACAAAGCTGGGGAGGGGTCTGGGGCACAGCCCTGTGAGGAGAGGCTGAGGGAGCTGGGGTTGCTTAGCCTGGAGAAGAGGAGGCTCAGGGGAGACCTTCTTGCTCTCTGCAACTCCCTGCAGGGAGGTTGGAGCCAGGTGGCAGCCCTGAATTCTCTGTGCTGTTCTTACAGTCTCCCTGCAGCTCCCTCATAGCCCAAAGGAATTTGGGGCTAGGCCCTTCAGCTTATAACCTGGAATGTTTCACTCTGCTCTTCTTGGACCAGAAATTGCTCAGGGTGAAAACTGCAAATGTTGAGAAACTCTTCAATGAACAAATACTTCCTAATATCCAGCCTGAACCTGCCCTGGGGCAGCCTGCAACCATTGCCTCTGCTCTGGCCCTTGGCACCAAGGAGCAGAGGCTGCCCCCTCCTCACCCCAACCTCCCTGCAGGGAGCTGTAGAGAGCAAGGAGCTCTCCCTCAGCCTCCTCTGCTCCAGCCTCAACCCCCCCCAGCTCCCTCAGCCCTCCTCTAGCCCAGGGGCTCCAGGCCCTTCCCCAGCCTGGCTGCCCTGCTCTGCACAGGCTGCAGCCCCTCAGTGTCCTTCCTGCAGGGAGGGCCCAGAGCTGAGCACAGCACTGAGCTGTGGCCTCCCCAGTGCTGAGCACAGGGGGATGGTCACCTCCTGGCCCTGCTGCCCACCCTGCTTCTGACCCAAGCCAGGCTGCCCCTGGCCTGCTTGGCCCCCTGGGCACTGCTGGCTCCTGCTCAGTGACTGCCAACCAGCCCCCCCAGGGCCCTCTCCCAGCTGCAGCTTTCCAGCCACCCCTCCCCAGGGCTGGAGCTCCCCAGGGGGTGGTTGTGACCCAGGGGCAGGCCCTGGCCCTTGGCCTTGCTGAGCTTCACCCAGAAAGACTTGGCCATGGCTCTGACCTGCCCAGACCCTGCTGGGAAGCTTCCCTGGCCTCTAGCAGATGGCCACAGCCACCCAGCCTGGTGCCACCTGCAGACTCCCTGAGGGTGCCCTCAACTCATGGATGTGCCACTCTATTTTTGTTTTTCTCTCAGTCAGTTCCTGCATTTGTGTTTCTCTGTGACACTTTTAAGTCACTGCATCTCCACAGATCAGTCCTCTGGCTAGCTAGGGAGTCATTTGATGTGGTGGGGAAAGCACAGGCACAAAAAGCTGTTGCTCCTCCTCAGTTTGGTTTCAAATGTTGCTCTCTCTGAACAATAATCTTTGTCAGGACCTGAATATTTGTCTCTTTTCTCTGCTCATTCTTGCAGTGCATGCTGTTGAGAGTAAGTGTTGCTCTATGCTTTCTGGTTTTCCCCCTTTCTCCCCAAAGAGCTCTTGTCCTGCAGAGCTGATGGCAGTTCTGTGCCCAGAAATCTTTGGGAGGAGCTGTTGGCCCAGCCTGGCCTTTGGGGAAGCTCAAAGGAGATCCATCCCAGGTCATCCTTCTGTGGTAACTAAGGGCACCAGCTGGGAAAGGCTGAGAATCTGTGTCTGAAGTGGTTCTCAGATGCTTAGTTGGGGTGTGCAGATGATGTCATTGAGGAGGATGTGGTGAGGTGGTGGAGGGGCTTTGGCCCTTTTGGAGTCAGATGGGGCAATTGTTTCAGGACTTCATCTCATCTGTACAGCAGGCTGGAGAATTTCTCCTGGGGATGCATGCACCAAGCCTGCTCACTCTCAGTGGGAGCTCTCCTGAGGCTTTGTGAACCACTGGATGTTTTTGAAGGGTGATCATGGTGATTGCAAAGTGGAATGCTCAGGCTCTTGGCTTTGCTGACTCCCTCCCCTTGCTGCAACCATTCTCCGTGTTGCTTGCTCCCTGTGTCAGTCATTCACAGTGCATCCTGCTGCCACTCATTGCTTTCCCGCTGCTCTGCTCCTGTAAGGTAGGGAAATTCCCATCCTGAATGGGAAATTGTTTGAAGCTTGAAACTTGGTGTCCTAGCTCACTTGGGTAGCTGTGGCTGGGGCTTCTTGCAGTGTTAATGTGTTTATTGACAGTCCTATGAGCCCTGGTTTACAGGTGAAGGACTGAATTTCACAGTCTGAGGAGGCCATGGAATAGAATAGAACAGACCAGGTTGGAAGAGACTTTCAAGATCATGGTGTCCAACCTATCAACTAATCCAACACCACCTCATCAACTAACCCATGGCACCAAGCACCCCATCAAGTCTCCTCCTGAACACCTCCAGTGATGGTGACTCCACCACCTCCCCGGGCAGCCCATTCCAATGGGCAATCACTCTCTCTGTGTAGAACTTCCTCCTAACATCCAGCCTAAACCTCCCCTGGCACAGCTTGAGACTGTGTCCTCTTGTTCTGCTGCTGGCTGCCTGGGAGAAGAGGCCAACCCCCACCTGGCTACAACCTCCCTCCAGGGAGTTGTAGAGAGCAAGAAGGTCTCCCCTGAGCCTCCTCTTCTCCAGGCTAAGCAACCCCAGCTCCCTCACAGGGCTGTGTTCCAAACCCCTCCCCAGCTTTGTTGCCCTTCTCTGGACACCTTCCAGCAAGTCAACCTCCTTCCTAACCTGAGGAGCCCAGAACTGGACTCAGGACTCAAGGTGTGGCCTAACCAGTGCAGTGTACAGGGGCAGGATGAGCTCCCTGCTCCTGGTGGCCACACTCTTCCTGCTGCAGGCCAGGATGCCATTGGCCCTCCTGGTTGCCTGGGCACACTGCAGGCTCATGTTCAGCCTACCATCAACCAGCACCCCCAGGTCCCTCTCTGCCTGGCTGCTCTCAGCCACTCTGCCCCCAGCCTGTAGCACTGCCTGGGGTTGTTGTGGCCAATGTGCAGCACCTGGCACTTGGATGTGTTCAATCTCCTGCCCTTGGCCTCTGCCCATCTGCCCAGCCTGGCCAGGTCCCTCTGCAGAGCCTCTCTACCCTCCAGCAGATCAACTCCTGCCCCCAGCTTGCTGTCAGCTGCAAATTCACTGCTGATGGACTCACTGCCCTCCTCCAGATCATCACTGAAGATGTTAAAGAGCACAGGGCCCAGCACTGCTCCCTGGGGCACAGCACTGGGGCATGGCTGCCAGCTGGCTGTGGCACCATTCACCACCACTCTCTGGGCTCAGTCTCCAGCCACTTCCTAACCCAGCTCAGAATTGCTGCTGGCCAAGCCAGGGGCTGACAGCTTGGCCAGGGGTTTGTGTGGGGGACAGTGTCAAAGGCCTTGCTGAGGTCCAAATCATTCTGCAACATAAACCAGAGTGGTGCAGGTAGCCATTAAGGAAAGCAGCCCAGCAGAATCCTGAGGCCACATCTCCCTTCTTTCCCTGCCCACCATTTCACATCTATGTCCATTTATTTTCCTTATTTTTTTAAGGCCAAATTGAGTTCTTTGATCTGATTGGCAGCACAGGCACAGGAAGCACTGTGCTAGTGGCAGGGATCCATCTGCACACTTGTCAGAGCAACAGAAGTACCTGCAGGCAGGCTGGCTCTGAGTTCTGTGCAAGGCAGAGCCATTGTCTTCATTCCAGTGACTGCAGCCTTGGTTTCTGAGCACTGAATATGTTAACTACATGAAGATGACCTTTAAAGTGACCTTCAGCTTACAGCTCCAACAGCCAGAGGAAAGGTTGCAGCAGGGAGGGGAAGGCAACCTGCTGCTTCCCCCAGCCAAGAGGTGGCTGTGGACATGTGGCAGCCAAAAGTTCCTCCACAGTCAGCCCATTCCAGCAGAGTGAGCACAACAGCTCCAAAGCAGACTGCTTGATATCTCTGGTTGGGGAAGGGCCACTCTACGATGCATTTGCTCAGAGGGCACAGGCCCTATGGGGAGAGGCTGAGGGAGCTGGGGTTGCTTAGCCTGGAGAAGAGGAGGCTCAGGGGAGACCTTCTTGCTGTCTGCAACTCCCTGAAGGGAGGTTGTAGCCAGGTGGGGGTTGGGCTCTTCTCCCAGGCAGCCAGCAGCAGAACAAGAGGACACAGTCTCAAGCTGTGCCAGGGGAGGTTTAGGCTGGAGGTGAGGAGAAAGTTCTTCCCAGCAAGAGAGATTGGCCCTAGGGATGTGCTGCCCAGGGAGGTGGTGGAGGCCCCATCCCTGGAGGTGTTCAAGAAAGGCTTGGATGTGGCACTGGTTTAGCTGTCAGGAGGTGTTGGGTGACAGCTTGGACTTGATGATCTCTGAGGTCTTTTCCAGCCTGGTTGATTCTGTGAAAATGCTGTGAAGCTGTGAGCTGCAAGAGCCTTTGCCTGGATCAGAGCATCAGGGGGAGTAAGGTGGAGGCTTGGCTTTTCCTTTTCCCTGTCTCATGTGTATCTCTCTGGGTTTAGTAAGGGTTTTCTGTGAGTGTGAGGAAAGCTTCTGGTGGTTTGTTGAAAGATGGCCAAAAAAGAAGTGAGTTCACAGCACCCTCAGGTTCAGTAGGTGTTACCAAAGAGTTCCAATTAGCTCTTAGGCTTTGCAGCCTGTCTTGTGAAACCCTTCAAGGGAGCAGCAGCATTCATCTTGTTCAGTAATGGAGCAGCACTTGGTGGTCTGACTCCACCAGCTCCCAAAATAGGGCTTTTGAGGAGTGGTTTTCTCTGCTAAGGTGGGAGGTGAGGTCTGGCTGCCTGAGCACATGAGGTTACCTGGGAAAGGCACCACAGCCTCTGGCTGTTCAAGGTGATTTGTGTGGCCTGGGATAAGCCTGGTAGGAGGAGTACTGAAATCCAGTCATAAGCTGTGTTTTCATCCTGAGGCTGCTCCTGCTGGGGACATTGCATAGAGTCATTGAAGAGGCCAACCAAAAGACATCCACTGTGTCTGTGCCACATCCCTCCTGGAGCCACATGGTACTGCCAGCCTCTCTCATACTGATAAGGGCAGAGAGAAGGCAGCCCAGATTCCCCAGCTCCCAGCACTGCTGACAGTCACCTTGGCCCCACCAGTGCTTTGCAAATACCTTGCTCACACCATCATGTACCTGGAGCTGAGCAAAGCCTTCGACACTGTCCCGCACCACATCCTGGGCTCCAGGCTGGTGACACATGGGTGTGATGGGTGGAGCACTGGATGGATAAGGAACTGGCTTGATGGCTGCACCCAAAGAGTGGCTGTCAATGGCTCCATGTCCCAGGGGAGGCCAGGGACAAGCAGAGTCCCTCAGGGATCAGTCCTGGGACCAGGCTTGTTCAACATCTTTGTGGTGTGACATGGAGAGTGGCATTGAGTGCACCCTCAGCAGGTTTGCTGATGACACCAAGCTGTGTGGTACAGCAGACAGCTGGAGGGAAGGGATCCATCCAGAGGGACCTGGACAGGCTGGAGAGCTGGGCACAAGCCAACCTCAGGAGATTCAACAAGACCAAGGGCAGGGTCCTGCAGCTGGGTGGAGGCAATCCCAGGCACAAATCCAGGCTGGGCAGGGACTGGCTGGAAAGCAGCCCGGAGGAGAAGCTCACCAGGAGCTCTCAGTGTGCACTTGCAGCCCAGAAAGCCAACCAGAGCCTGGGCTGCAACAGGAGAAGTGTGGCCAGCAGGGCAAGGGAGGTGATTCTCCCCCTCTGCTCAGCTCTGGGGAGACCCCACCTGGAGTACTGCCTCCAGCTCTGGAGCCCCTATGACAAGAGGGATCTGGAGGTGCTGGAAGGTGTCCAGAGCAGGGCCAGGAGGATGAGCAGAGGGCTGGAGCACCTCTCCTGTGAGGACAGACTGAGGGAGTTGGGGCTGTTCAGTCTGGAGAAGAGAAGGCTCCCAGGTGACCTCATTGTGGCCTTCCAGGATCTGAAGGGGGCTCCAGGAAGGCTGGGGAGGGACTGCTCAGGATCTCAGGCAGTGATAGGACTAGGGGGAATGGAATGAAGCTGGAGGTGGGGAGATTGAGGCTGGAGGGGAGGAGGAAGTTCTTCCCCATGAGAGTGGTGAAGCCCTGGAATGGGTTGTCCAGGGAGGTGGTTGGGGCTCTGTCCCTGGAGGTGTTTAAGGCCAGGCTGGATGAGGCTGTGGCCAGGCTGATCTAGTGTGGGGTGTCCCTGCCCATGGCAGGGGGGTTGGAACTGGATGATCCTTGTGGTCCCTTCCAACCCTGACTGATACTGTGATCCCTGCAAAGACTTTTGTGTTGCTGTGTGTCCCCCAGGCAGCAGGAGCAAGGCTGGCAGGCAGAGTGCTGAGGGCTGTGAAGGTGGTTATCAGGGCTGTGACATCAAGGCAGTGCTGCTCTCAGCTGTTTGCTGCTGTCTGTTGTGCTGCTGTTTTATGGTGTTCAGGGCCCTTAGGTGTATCAGGTGGTGACTGAGCTAAGAGTGGAGCTGTCCTTGCTTGCCCCTGGGATCTTGGTTTTGCCCTGTGTTCAGGATGCGTTCAGGTGAGGACTGAAGTAAGCCCCAATGGAAGTTTCTTTCCTTCCCCATGGTAGTGGCCACCTCCCTATGGCAAGCCAGAGAGAAACTCAGTCAGTTTTCTTGCCACTTCAGATTGCTGTGAACTGAGGAGGGGCTCCCTTAGAAGACAGGAGCAGTTAATTAGCTTTGCTCATTAGCAAAGCCTGCACTGGATCCTTAAACTCTTTTTTTTTCTGTTGCAGTTCATGATCTGCAGAGCTTTGGACTGGACAATGTAAGTGTTCCCCAGGATTGCTCTAGTCCTCCTGGTCTGTTTTCCCTCTGGATTCCCTTCCCTTTGCCACATTGAGATCCTAATGGACTGAGCCCAGATGGATTGGACTTGGAGTCCAAGCAGAACTTGGGACCTGCTTTTCACTCAGAGCTCTGAGGTCTATTCTTGCCTGTTGCTTGCAAGCCTTTGCCTCTCTTCCTGAGTCTGCCTGGCTTCTTAATCTATGCTTCCCAGTTTTCTAAGGGAGCATTTCACAGCTGCTTATGCTTCTGTGGGAATCTACCTTATGCTGGAAGGAAAGCAGCTGATAGCCACAGCCATACAGAGGCAGCTGACAGCACAGTGCCTCTACAGCAGGGGGAGAAATGGATCCTGTTCTGTAGCTGGGAGATACAGATGGGCACTGGGATCTGGGGGGTTCCAGCAGGAAGAGGAGGAATTCCACTTTCTGGAGTCTCACACAAATGGAAAAGGAAGAGCAGGCACTTTGGAGGGAAGGACCTCTCTGTGTTTCAGAGCTACATGCAGAAAACAGAGAGACAATGAAGTGCAGGCTGCCTGCCCCTGGGGTGCTGTGCAGTGCTTTGAGCTGTTGGCATTTCCATTGCAGATCAACATGACACACTACATCAAACACCTCTCCTTTGGAAGAGACTATCCAGGCATTGTGAACCCTTTGGATGGCACAGACGTCACTGCACAGCAAGGTAAAAGCCAGCTCAGAGCTACCTCCTTGTAAGTGGTTTTAATACATGGGGAGAGGAGAGGAGCAGCAGCTGTTCCCAGCTCTTAATAAGAACCCTGACAGCACTGCATGAAGCATGGGCTCCACCTTGTGCTCCCTCTGGAACAAGCCTGCCAGTGTGGTTTTCATGAGGGGACCTCTCTGCAAGCTCTCCTTTCAGTGCTGCTGGATGCACAGCAGCAGGCACAGCACAGGACTGCACCCCAGGATAGGACAAGGGGTGATGGATAGAAACTGCAGCACAGGAGGTTCCAGCTCAGCATGAGGAGGAACTTCTTGACTGTGAGGCTCCCAGAGCCCTGGAGCAGGCTGCCCAGAGAGGTTGTGGAGTCTCCTGCTCTGGAGCCTTCCCAGCCCTGTCTGGATGTGTTCCTGTGTGACCTGTGCTGGACTCTCTGCTCCTGCTCTGGCAGGGGCTTGAACTCAATGTCTTTGGAGGTCCCTCTGATCCTGTGATCCCTCTCAGCTACTATGTGCAGCAGGTGAACCAAAAGATGCAGGACAGAGAGAAAAGGCCTAATTGATATAGCTGGAGAGGCAGGATGTTTGCCTGACCTTGGTCTACCCAGCAGGAGCAACTCAAGAGCTGCAGTGAGGTTGGAATATTGCTGATCTTTCCTAGACAGCTCCTCTGGTCTGGCTTGAGAAGGAAAGGCAATTCTCAGCTTATGCTGCTGCTTGCTGCCCAAACTCTGCAGACACTGCTTGGTTTATCCACACAAGCTGCTTGTGTGCATTCTGCATGAGGGATCCTGGCCACACCCCTTTCCTTCTCACTGCAGAGATGAGTTGTTTTCTTAGAGCTGCTAGAGGTGTGCAGAGTTTGTCTTTGCAGGGAGTTGGAGAAAGAAGTCAATTGGTAACCCTGCCTGAAACTGTTCTCTTACCCTTGGCACCATCCTCATTCTTGTTCACAGATCAAAGGATGGGGCTTAAAATAAAACAGAGAGGAATGAAAAGGTGTCAGCGTGGGGCTGTAGTTCCTTTGTGGAGTAACAAACTCTGAGAGGGGTCCTGGGGCTGGCTGCTAACATTTCCTCACCTGGAGTACTGTGTACAGGTCTGGAGCCCTCCACACAGGAAGGTCCTGGAGCTGATGGAGAGGGTCCAGAGGAGGCCACGAAAATGATCAGGGAGTTGGAACAGCTCTGCTGTGAGGACAGGCTGAGGGAGCTGGGAGTGTTCAGCCTGGACAAGAGGAGGCTCTGGGGGCTGCAAGAAGGCTGCAGAGGAACAGTTCCCAAAGGCCTGCAGGGACAGGCCCAGGGGCAATGCCTGCAGAGCAGAGCAGATTGAGCTTGGATGTGAGGAACAAGTTCTGCCCCAGGAGGCTGCTGGAACACTGCAGCAGGCTGCCCAGGGAGGTGGCTGAGGCTCCATCCCTGGAGCTATTCCAGGTGAGGCTGGAGAGGGCTCTGGGCATCCTGATCTAGTTGGGGATGTTCTTGCTGACTGTGGGGAGGTCCAACCTTTGGATGCCCCTTCCAGCCTGCACCATTCTGTGATACTGAAGCTTTCCATCCTGGGCCTTGGAGAAGCAGTTGGCAAATCTTGAGGAATAAGGACTGGAGCCATGGTGTGGAAGAGAAGGGAGATAAGTAGATTGCAGGTCAAAGCAGCTGAAGATGTTACAGATGAGCATTGCTCCTTCTGGAGAAGAGGATGAATAATATTCTCCTCTAGGGAATTTCACAGAAAAGAGGTTTTCAAAGCAGCTTCTGCCTTCCATTGTCCTGAAGGGACCTGCAGGACCAGGCTGCTCCAAAGCAGCAGCAGTTCTCCTACTTACTTAGTTATTTTCACTGATAGAATCATTCAGGGTTGGAAGGGACCATAAGGATCATCCAGTTCCAACCCCCCTGCCATGGGCAGGGACACCCCACACTAGATCAGCCTGGCCACAGCCTCATCCAGCCTGGCCTTAAACACCTCCAGGGACAGGGCCCCAACCACCTCCCTGGACAACCCATTCCAGGGCTTCACCACTCTCATGGGGAAGAACTTCCTCCTCCCCTCCAGCCTCAATCTCTCCACCTCCAGCTTCATTCCATTCCCCCTAGTCCTATCATTGCCTGAGATCCTGAGCAGTCCCTCCCCAGCCTTCCTGGAGCCCCCTTCAGATCCTGGAAGGCCACAATGAGGTCACCTGGGAGCCTTCTCTTCTCCAGACTGAACAACCCCAACTCCTTCAGTCTGTCCTCACAGGAGAGGTGCTCCAGCCCTCTGCTCATCCTCCTGGCCCTGCTCTGGACACCTTCCAGCCCCTCCACATCCCTCTTGTCATAGGGGCTCCAGAACTGGAGGCAGTACTGCAGGTGGGGTCTCCCCAGAGCTGAGCAGAGGGGGAGGATCACCTCCCTTGCCCTGCTAGCCACACTTCTCCTGCTGCAGCCCAGGCTCTGGTTGGCTTTCTGGGCTGCAAGTGCACACTGAGAGCTCCTGGTGAGCTTCTCCTCCACCAGCAAATCTTCCTTTTCATCTCCTGAAATGCTAAACCCCATGCTTCTACAGAAGTAAGCTGTAGTGGTCATTGAAGCTGATAGAGGATCCTGGTTCAGGGCAGGGTATTGTCCTCTTAGGGCTATGCCATGAGCTGTAGAAGCTTTCATGTGCTAGAATCAGAATTCTCAAGAAGCTGTGCTGGCAAAACTCTGCCCAGAGGATTGGGGTGTAGGAGGTTTTCCATCTAGTCAAGGCCAAAATGCTGACAGTGATTTGGTTTTGGTTGGAGCAGGACCTAGATTCACTCTGGCCAAAGGAGAGCTCAGCTCAGACATGAACTTTCCTGCCCTTGAGATGCTGCAGTAGCTGTGCAGAGATGTTCCCTGTGGAGCTGAACAGAAGCAGGCTGTGTGGGACTAACCTGCCAGGTGATCTTTCCAGCTCTTTGCCAGTTACTAATCCTCTTCCTCTGCTTGCAGCTTCCATGATGTTCCAGTATTTTGTCAAAGTGGTCCCCACAGTGTACATGAAAGTAGATGGTGAAGTAAGTAACCTTTTTCCCCTTGGTGCTTTGGCAAGTGCAAGCCTTCAGAGCATCTCATTTCCTGACCCTGACCCTCTCTGACCTCTTCCTCCTTATCACCACCCCAAAACCAGCTTTGGTGGTAGCTGTAACACTGCAGCAGTGCTGAACCAGATTTCAGTGCTCTCCATCGCACCTAGATGAAAGTGCTGTGAGGGACAGAGGTCAGTGCAGGGTCTAGTTGGAGGCCTGTGGCCAGTGGAGTTCCCCAGGGGTCAGTACCAGGGCCAGTCCTGTTCAACATCTTCATAGCAACCTGGATGAAGGGACAGAGTGGACCCTGAGCAGCTTTGCTGCTGACACAGGACTGGGGATTGGCTGAAACACCAGGAGGCTCTGCTGCCATGCAGTGAGGCCTGGACAGGCTGGGGAGTTGGGCAGAGGAAAGAGGTTGAGCTGCTGGAAGGTGTCCAGAGAAGGGCAACAAAGCTGGGGAGGGGTCTGGGGCACAGCCCTGTGAGGAGAGGCTGAGGGAGCTGGGGTTGCTTAGCCTGGAGAAGAGGAGGCTCAGGGGAGACCTTCTTGCTCTCTGCAACTCCCTGCAGGGAGGTTGGAGCCAGGTGGGGGTTGGGCTCTTCTGCCAGGCAGCCAGCAGCAGAACAGGAGGACACAGTCTCAAGCTGTGCCAGGGGAGGTTCAGGCTGGAGGTGAGGAGAAAGTTCTTCCCAGCAAGAGAGATTGGCCCTGGGGATGTGCTGCCCAGGGAGGTGGTGGAGTCCCCATCCCTGGAGGTGTTTAAGAAGAGCCTGGATGAGGCCCTTGGTGCCAGGATTGATGATCTCCAAGGTCTTTTCCAGCCTGGTTTATTCAGTTCTGTTTGGTTCTATTCAGTTCATGAAGTGCAACCAGGGCAAGTGTAGGGTCCTGCACCTGGGGAGGAGCAACCTCCTGCAGCAGTACAGGTGAGGGAGATGCAGCAATCCAGCCTGGGGCCTGATGCATCACGTAGTCCTTGGGCTAGCAGAGGCTTTGGGAGGCAGCCTGTAGTGAAAGGGTGCTGTGTCTGACCCTGTGTAACCACTGCCAGGTGCCCCTTAGGTGGCTGTGGTTCACTGCAGTCATGTTTTGGTGTCTTTCCTACTCCGTGCTAACAAAAGATTTGCTGTGTCTGGCTCCTGCTAGGTGGTGAGGACAAACCAGTTCTCAGTTACACGCCATGAGAAGATAGCAAATGGGCTGCTGGGAGACCAGGGTCTGCCTGGGGTGTTTGTGCTCTATGAGCTCTCCCCCATGATGGTGAAGCTGACAGAGAAACACAGGTAAGAAACAATTTCTTCCATTCACCCTCCACTGATTTTTGTCACTTCTTCATAGCTTGGAATTCTCTCCTGGGTGAGAGGCAGTGCAGATGTCTGCCTGGGTCAGAAGCAGGGCCAGGAGGTGACCATCCCCCTGTGCTCAGCACTGGGGAGGCCACAGCTCAGTGCTGTGCTCAGCTCTGGGCCCTCCCTGCAGGAAGGACACTGAGGGGCTGCAGCCTGTGCAGAGCAGGGCAGCCAGGCTGGGGAAGGGCCTGGAGCCCCTGGGCTAGAGGAGGGCTGAGGGAGCTGAGGGGCTGAGGCTGGAGCAGGGGAGGCTGAGGGAGAGCTCCTTGCTCTCTGCAGCTCCCTGCAGGGAGGTTGGGGTGAGGAGGGGGCAGCCTCTGCTCCTTGGTGCCAAGGGCCAGAGCAGAGGCAATGGTTGCAGGCTGCCCCAGGGCAGGCTCAGGCTGGATGTTAGGACATTGGAATGGTCTGCCCAGGGCAGTGGTGTAGTCCCTATCCCTGGGGGTGTTCAAGCACTGCATAGACCTGGTGCTTAGGGACATGGTTTAGTGTTGTCCCTTCAGTGCTGGGTTGGACTGTATGAGCTTGGAGGTCTCTTCCAACCAGATGGATTCTGTGGAAGCCATCCTACCCCCTTCCAGGTCAGTGAAGAGGAAGAGGCTCTCTTGGGTGCCCTTCTTCCCCAGTCCCTTTCAGATTCCACACAGAGTTTTTGTGATATTACTTGAAGCTTCTAAACCCAGGATCAAAATGGAGGAGGAGGTTGGTGCAGTGAGCAGGAGTCTGACATCCCAGAATTCACAGAACTTCTCAGTTTCTTACACCACCATATCCTCCCAGTCATGAGCTCCCATGTCATAGCATCACAGAGCTGCCAGGGCTGGAAGGGAGCTCAAGGCTCAGCCAGTTCCAACCCCACTGCCATGGGCAGGGACACCTCACACCACAGCAGGTTGCTCACAGCCACCTCCAGCCTGGCTGCAAACACCTCCAGGCAGGAGGCTTCCACCACCTCCCTGGGCAGCCTGTGCCAGGCTCTCACCACCCTCACAGGGAACAACTTCATCCTAAGGTCTAATCTCAATCTCCCCTCCTCCAGCCTGGATCCATCTCCCCCAGTCCTATCACTCCCTGACCCCCTCCAAAGTCCCTCCCCAGCTTTCTTGTAGCTCCCTGCAGATACTGGAAGGCCACAATTAGGTCTCCTTGGAGCCTTCTCCTCTCCAGCCTGCACAACCCCAACTCCCTCAGTCTGTCCCTGTAGCAGAGCAGCTCCAGCCCTCTGCTCATCCTCATGGCCCTTCTCTGGACCCTCTCGAGTATCACAGTATCACTAAGGTTGGAAGAGACCTCAAAGATCATCCAGTCCAAGCTGTCACCACAGACCTCATGACTAAACCATGGCTCCAAGTGCCACATCCAATCCCCTCTTGAACACCTCCAGGGATGGGGACTCCACCACCTCCCTGTGGTGACCTCCACCACCACATTCCAATGGCTAACAACTCTCTCAAGTGAAGAACTTTCTCTTCACCTTGAGCCTAAACTTCCCCTGGCACAGCTTGAGACTGTGTCCTCTTGTTCTGTTGCTGGCTGCCTGTGAGCAGAGCCCAACCCCCACCTGGCTGCAACCTCCCTGCAGGGAGTTGCAGAGAGCAAGAAGGTCTCCCCTGAGCCTCCTCTTCTCCAGGCTAAGCAACCCCAGCTCACTCAGCCTCTCCTCACAGGGCTGTGCCCCAGACCCCTCCCCAGCTTTGTTGCCCTTCTCTGGACACCTTCCAGCAGCTCAACCTCTTTCCTAACCTGAGGAGCCCAGAACTGGACACAGGACTCAAGGTGTGGCCTAACCAATGCAGAGTCCAGGGGCACAATGACTTCCCTGCTCCTGCTGGCCACACTGTTCCTGCTGCAGGCCAGGATGCCATTGGCTTTCCTGGCCACCACACCTGGGCACACTGCTGGCTCATGTTCAACTGCTATCAACCACTACCCCCAGGTCCCTCTCTGGCAACTCTCAGCCACTCTGACCCCAGCCTGTAGCTCTGCCTGGGGTTGCTGTGGCCAAAGTGCAGCACCTGGCACTTGGATTTGTTAAATGCCATCCTGTTGGGCTCTGCCCATCTGCCCAGCCTGGCAAGGTCCCTCTGCAGAGCCCTTCTGCCCTCTGACTGACCAACATCTGCTCCTAACTTGGTGTCATCAGCAAATCTGCTGATGGCTGTCTCAATCCCCTCCTCCAGACCATCACTGAAGATGTTAAAGAGCACAGGGCCCAGCACTGCTCCCTGGGGCACACCACTGGGGCCTGGCTGCCAGCTGGCTGTGGCACCATTCACCACCACTCTCTGGGCTCAGCCTCCAGCCAGTTCCTAACCCAGCTCAGAGTGCTGCTGTCCAAGCCAGTAGCTCCAGGTCCTTCTTGTGCTGGGGGCCCTAGAACTGGAGGGCCCTTCTCTGGGCACAGTGTGATGCATAGTTGTGTGCTGTGAGGAAGGTTTGGTAAATGTAAATTCCTTTAGTTGTTACTTCTCTGACATTGCTCTCTGACTCATGCCAGCTGTCCCAATTGCTTTCCTTGTTCCAGGTCCTTCACACACTTTCTCACAGGAGTTTGTGCCATCCTTGGAGGCATCTTCACAGGTATTGCACCTTCCAATCTCTTTTCTTTCTGAAATGTCAACGTTTGCCATCTTGCTCCCTCTGAAGTCTTTTATGGCTGGTACCAAATCCCTCTTGGATGGAAAGAGTTGAGTTCACAGGTTCTCAGATTGGGTTGGGTTGGGTTGGAAGGTACCCTCCCAGGTCATCTTGTCCAATGCCCCTGCAGTGAGCAGGACCACCTCCAACTAGAGCAGGGCCCCAACAATTCTGACTTTTTGATGTGAGGCCTCCCCCACAGCCCTGGGCAGCCTCTCCCAGTGTTCCACCACCCTCACTCTGCAGAAATTCTTCCTGATGTCCAACTTTAATCTCCCCTACTCCAGTTTCAAACCATTGCCTTCATCCTATCCCCACAGGCCCTTCTGAACAGTCCCTCCCCAGCTCTCCTGGAGCCCTTCAGGTACTGCAAGGCTGCTCTGAGCTCTCCCTGGAGCCTTCTCTTCTCCAGGCTGCACAGCCCCACCTCCCTCAGCCTGTCCACACAGGGGAGGTTCTGCAGCCCTCTGAGCATCTCTGTGGCCTCCTCTGGAGCCTCTCCAGCAGCTCCAGGTCCTCCTTGTGCTGGGGGCCCCAGAGCTGGAGGCAGTGCTGCAGGTGGGGGCTGAGCAGAGCAGAGCAGAGGGGCAGAATCCCCTCCCTGTGCTGCTGCTCTCCCTGCTCTGGCTGCAGCTCAGCACTCAGCTGGCTCTGGGATGCCAGGGACCAGTGCTGGCTCCTGGGGAGCAAACACCACGCCTGCCTGGGCCTCTGTCTCATTTGTGCTTCTGTAAGAGAGATCCTTGTCTGCTGAAGCATGGTCACCTCTCCCCTGCAAACTGAATTTTGTCTGTCCTGATGAGACTAAGGCCTTAATGTTCTGAGCAGCAGGAGCTGTTTTCTGTCTCAGGGAGCTGGGGATTCCCTTCCCCTGACAGGAGTTTGTGTTTTCTTTCCCCTTGTTCTGAGGCATGCCTGACTTGATCCATCTCTTTCTTCTTAGTTGCAGGCTTCATTGACTCCTTAATCTATCACTCAGCACGTGCCATCCAGAAGAAAATCGATCTTGGGAAGACAACATAGATCAGCAGCAACTTCACTCTGCCAGGGAGACTCCTAGGAGAACTAAGTGCAAGTTTCCTTCTGAGTGCACAAGAGAAGAGGTTTGGAACTCCTGAATGACCCTGAGCACCCTTTGGCATTCATTTGTGGATAGAGCTGCTTGAACCTTGCTGCTATGAAGATCAGCCACCTCCTGTGGCTGTGCAGAGCCTCCCCTGAAGCCCTTTTGTGTCAGTCCATGCTGTGGCCTCCAGCCAAGCTGGAGGTGATGCATTCTGTTTGCCTACAGGAATCCTGCTGTCAGGAGAATGGAATGAAGTTGCCATCACCTCAGCTTTCTAGCAGCACCATCTAGCTGGTTTCATTCCTCTTTCAAGGGTGCTGATGGATGCTGTGTGCCAGACCTCTGGCTTAAATGTGCTCAATGCCAGGCACTTCCCTTCCAGTTGTCTTGGGCAGTGTGGTGAGAGCCAGCCCCTGGGCTGTGCTGCCTGCCCTGTGGGGCATTGCAGCTGCTCTGGATTCCTCCTCTTAACAAAAGATGCAAGCTGCCATTTCCCCAGGAGCAGTTTGTGGAGTTTTAATTGAGTTTTAAAGTAAGCTGTGTGGGTGTTTTTCACTGCCCCTCCCCTCCCTCTTTCTATTTTGAAATAAAATGGACAAATCCACCCTCTGTGTCTCTTGGTAAAGCACTGGGAGCATAGCTTGGGGTTATTTGAAGGAATAATTAAGTCATTTGAACTCATCTTGGCAATCCTAATTTGTAGTGGTTTGAGTCTTCACTGAGAGTTAAAAGCTCAAATGGGGAAAAGGCTGAGAATCTCTTCCCCACTCCCCCCCCCCCCCCGCCCCGAAACAGGGAGAGGGGAAAAAAAAAGGGTAAGGAGCAAATCCACTAAACAACAATCTGGAGTCAGCTTGGAAGTAGAGAGGCAAATAATTTTTCTTTAAATTATATATATGACAATAACAGTGAAAAAAAAGGTTCACAAAGGCAAGGAACAAGAATGGATGGGAGTGGGACAGAAAAGAATAATACAAAACCAGTCTGTCTCTGAGGAGGTGCAGAGGCAGCAGGGAAAACATTTATTTAGAATAATCAGAGAAGAACCTTTATTTAGAATAAACCAAACCAGGTTGGAAGAGACCTTCAAGATCATCGTGTCCAACCCATCAACCAATCCAACCCACCCAAACAGCTAACCCATGGCACCAAGCACCCCATCAAGTCTCCTCCTGAACACCTCCAATGACGGCGACTCCGCCACCTCCCTGGGCAGCCCATTCCAATGGGCAATCACTCTTTCTGTATAGAACTTCTTCCTAACATCCAACGTAAACCTCCGCTGGCACAGCTTGAGACTGTGTCCTCTTGTTCTGGTACTGGGTGCCTGGGAGAAGAGACCAACATCCGCCTGTCCACAACCTCCCTTCAGGGAGTTGCAGAGAGCAATAAGGTCACCCCTGAGTCTCCTCTTCTCCAGGCTAAGCAACCCCAGCTCCCTCAGCCTCTCCTCACAGGGCTGTGTTCCAAACCCCTCACCAACTTTGTTGCCCTTCTCTGGACACCTTCCAGCAAGTCAACCTCCTTCCTAAACTGAGGAGCCCAGAACTGGACACAGGACTCAAGGTGTGGCCTAACCAGTGCAGTGTCCAGGGGCACAATGACCTCCCTGCTCCTGCTGGCCACACTCTTCCTGATGCAGGCCAGGATGCCATTGGCCCTCTTGGCTGCCTGGGCACACTGCAGGCTCATGTTCAGCCTACCATCAACCAGCACCCCCAGGTCCCTCTCTGCCTGGCTGCTCTCCAGCCACTCTGACCCCAGCCTGTAGCACTGCCTGGGGTTGCTGTGGCCAATGTGCAGAACCCGGCACTTGGATGTGTTCAATCTCCTGCCCTTGGCCTCTGCCCATCTGTCCAGCCTGTCCAGGTCCCTCTGCAGAGCCTCTCTACCCTCCAGCAGATCAACTCCTGCCCCCAGCTTGGTGTCATCAGCAAATTTACTGATGATGGACTCAATGCCCTCATCCAGATCATCAATAAAGATGTTAAAGAGCACAGGGCCCAGCACTGATCCTTGGGGCACAGCACTAGTGCCTGGCTGCCAGCTGGCTGTGGCACCATTCACCACCACTCTCTGGGCTTGGCCATCCAGCCAGTTCCTAACCCATCGCAGTGTGCTCCCATCCAAGCCATGAGCTGACAGCTTGGCCAGCAGTTTGCTATGGAAAAGGATCAGGTCCAGCCATGTGGCTGAGGAGCAGGAGGGCAGCTGCAGTAGCTCTCATCCAGCAGAGGCAGGAGCCAAAAAGGAGCTCCAACAGCTATGATGTCCTGCTTTTTATACCCTAGCTGGGCAGGGAGGGGGGAGTGGAGCAGACTCAGCTTTCCCAGGGGAAACGCCCTGCAGGGAGTGTAAAGTACCCGCAAGCCCACCCCCTGCTTTCTTCTTTTGTTTTCAGAAAAAGGCGTTAACGCACCACAGAGGACACAGTCTCAAGCTGTGCCAGGGGAGGTTGAGGCTGGAGGTGAGGAAGAAATTCTTCCCAGACAGATTGGCCTTTGGAAGGTGCTGCCCAGGGAGGTGGTGGAGTCGCCATCCTTGGAGGTGTTTAGGAAGAGCCTGGATGAGGCACTTGGTGCCATGGTTTGGTTGATTAGATGGAGTTGGGTGATAGGTTGGACTGGATGATCTCTGAGGTCTTTTCCAACCTTATTGATTCTATGCTTCTGTGATAAGGGAGCAGCATCCAGAAGGAAAAGAGGGAAAGGGGAAAAAGGAGGAAGAGGCAGCTTGTGCTGCCCCCTTGCACAGGTTAGATGCAGGCATTCTGTGAATGAAATAACAATTTCCTGTGCCCACCCCCTGATCTGGGCTCTCTCAGCTCTTGTGAGGCTTCTCTGTGGTTTCTTGAAGCCCCTCATGTCTCAGACCATGGCAGAAAGCTATTGTATCATTAACTTGCAAGTAGATTTGATTTGTGGCTTGACTTGCCCAAAACCAGGGAGTCTAAAACCCAGCATTTCTGTCAGCTGAGAAGCAATTTGAGGTGTGGGTTGGCCCCACCCTAGAACAAAGAGCTTGTGCAAATACAGATGAAACAAGAGGGTTTAATAAATCCTTTGGGTGAGTCCCCTGGGCAAACTCAGAACAGTGAGTTGGGTGATTGGACCATGAGGTGGATTAACATCAGAGCTCAGAGAGCTGTGAGCAGTGGCTCATGTCCAGTTGGAGGCCTGTGGCCAGGGCTGTTCCCCAGGGGTCAGTGCTGGGTCCAGTTTTGTTCATTTCTTCAGCAAGGACCTGGCTGAAGGGACAGAGTGGACACTTCACAGGTTTGCTGAGGACCAAACTGGGAGGAGTGGCTGCCACCCTATCAGGCTGTGCTGGCATTCAGTGAGATCTGGACAGGCTGCAGAGCTGGGCAGAGGGGAAGCTCTTGAAGTGTAGAGTCCTGCACGGTTATAAAGAGGTTATTACATTTATTAATATGAAATATGAATTATGAAAATGTTATTTTTATTAATTATCAAACTATTACTAACCGATGAATCACCAACTTATATCCATGTTCTAGTGCACGTTCGTGAAATACATTCCATAAGTGGCTCAGTGTTATGATTAGAACTTAGGAGCAGATGTTAGTCAGTTAGAGGGTAGAAGGGCTCTGCAGAGGGACCTTGCCAGGCTGGGCAGATGGGCAGAGCCCAACAGGATGGCATTCAACAAGTCCAAGTGCCAGGGGCTGCACTTTGGCCACAGCAACCCCAGGCAGAGCTACAGGCTGGGGGCAGAGTGGCTGAGAGCAGCCAAACAGAGAGGGACCTGGGGATACTGATTGACAGCTGCCTGAATATGAGCCTGCAGTGTGCCCAGGTGGCCAAGAGGGCCAAGGGCATCCTGGCCTGCATTAGGAATAGTGTGGCCAGCAGGAGCAGGGAAGTCAATGTGCCCCTGTACTCTGCATTGGTTAGGCCACACCTTGAGTCCTGTGTCCAGTTCTGAGTCCCTCAGTTTAAGAAGGACATCGAAACACTTGAATGTGTCCAGAGAAGGGCAACAAAGCTGGGGAGAGGCCTTGAACACAAGCCCTATGAGGAGAGGCTGAGGGAGCTGGGATTGTTTAGCCTGGAGAAGAGGAGGCTCAGGGGAGACCTCATTGCCCTCTACAACTACCTGAAAGGCGGTTGTAGCCAGGAAGGGGTTGGTCTCTTCTCCCAGGCAACCAGCACCAGAACAAGGGGACACAGTCTCAAGCTGCGCCAGGGGAGGTTTAGACTCGAGGTGAGGAGAAAGTTCTTCACCGAGCGAGTCGTTCGTCATTGGAATGTGCTGCCCAGGGAGGTGGTGGAGCCACCGTCCCTGGAGGTGTTCAAGAGGGGATTGGACGTGGCACTTGGTGCCATGGTCTAGTCATGGGGTCTGTGTTGATAGGTTGGACTCGATGATCCTCGAGGTCCTTTCCAACCTAAGTTACACTGTGATACTGTAATTGAACTATCTACAGACCATTTCTATATCAGAAGGGTGCAGTTCCGCCGCTTGGCCACTAGGTGGAGACTCGGCAGGCCGCGGGCGGCTTCTGGCTATACACAGCAGTGTTATAATCTTTCTATGCATCAGCGATTACTCTGCTGGACGCGGATACTTTGAGCTGAGTGCTAGTGGGTGGAAAGTACATGGAAGGTACTCTGTAGCTGTTGTTTGTGGCAAGGTGGGGGTCCGGCAGGCTGCTGCTGCTGGACTGGTTCCTAGGCGAGTTGGACGACGGCGTTGGGTTACTGTCTCCTCTCTCCGCAGCAGTGGAGAGGGAATAGTGGAACCTGGGCTTAGCGCGGAAGCAGGTTCCCTTCAGGGCTCGGTTGATTCCCTCCAGACAACGGGGATCGGTCCTGGTCAGGGTGGGCCCGTGGGGTCGGCCCTCAAAGTCGGCTCGCACGGCAGAGCGGGGCAACGGTTGCTGGTAGGCGGCTCGGACGACACGGCAGCAGGCAAAGCTATGGGGTCGGCCCAGCCATGGTGATTCTGGGGGCTGATACAAACAGCCTCGGGGAGAGAATGCAGCTGCGTTAGGCGGCGGGTTCTCATTCACTGAGCTTAAAGGAACAGCAGGATGCTCGGAGTGGTCCCGGGTTCAGTGCAGTATAGGCACGAGCAGTGCTTTAGTCTTCCCTGAGGTTCACAGGGCTCAGAGCAGCACTCGTGGCGGCTCCTCTCCCGCTACGGCGGGGCTAGGCATATGTGGACTCAGTATCGATCAAGTCCCTTCTCCCCAGCAGCTGGGCAGATCTTCCCCTCGGGGGTCGGTCCAGTCCTCTGGTGGCACGGCGGGCTCTGCCGGCCGGTACAACTGGGTGTAGCGACGCTGGGCTCCTCGAGCACAATGAAGGTCCTCCCTCTGGAGATGATCCTCACTATTGCTTCTCACGATGCAGAGGCTTTCAGGATGGTGCAGGTGTGATAGAAGCTAACAACAATAAGCTCAATGGCAAAGGCTGTTGCTCGGGAGTTGCTCTCTTGAGCAAGCACAGAGACAAAGTGAATGAGGGGGCAACTTGTTTACCCACTGGGGTGATACTTACAGATTCCTCGAGGCTGGATTTGACCAATGGGCACTCTCATAAACAACTGGCTTCAGCCTATAGAAAGCCTGAAGCTAGGATTATGCCATACTTGGTGTCAGCACGAGCGCTGCATGCGCTGGGTGCCTGCTGGCCTGGCTAATGCCTTGGCTTTTGTCTTCTTCCTGAAGGAGACGGAACTTGTCCACATGCTGGGACAAGATTCGATATCTGGGCATGCTGTGCCTTCACCACAGGGACCTGGGAAGGAGCAACCTCCTGCGCCAGTACAGCTCAGGGGCTGACCTGCTGCAAAGCAGCTCTGCGGAGAAAGGCCTTGGAGTGCTGGTGGACAGTAAGTTCTCCATGGGACAGCAATGTGCCCCAGTGGTCTATGGAAGGTCTTCTCCCCCTCTGCCCTGCCCTGGTGAGACCACCCCTGCAATATTGTGTCCAGATTTGGGCTGCCCAGTTCAAGAGAGACTGAGACCTGCTGGAGAGAGTTCAACAGAGGCTACAAGGATGATTGGGAGACTTGAACATCTCTGCTATGAGGAAAGGCTGAGACCCTGGGGCTGCTTTTTCTCAGGAGAAGGCTGAGAGGGAATCTGATCAATGTCTGTAAATAGCTGAGGGGGAGGGGGTGTGTCAGGATGAAGGTGCCAGGCTCTGTTTGGTGGTGTCCTGTGACAGGACATGGAACAAAGAGTGTAAGCTGGAAAACAGAAGGTTCCACCTCAACATGAGGAGAAACTTCTTTACTGTGAGGGTGCTGGAGCCTTGGAGCAGGCTGCCCAGAGAGGTTGTGGAGTCTTCTTCTCTGGAGACTTTCAAGCCCCACCTGGCTGTGTTCCTATGTGACCTGCCCTGGGTGACCCTGCTCTGGCCTGCATTAGGAACAGTGTGGCCACCAGGAGCAGGGAGGTCATTGTGCCCTGGACTCTGTTTTGGTTAGGCCACACCTTGAGTCCTGTGTCCAGTTCTGGGCTCCTCAGTTTAAGAAGGACATTGAGAGACTTGAAGGTGTCCAGAGAAGGGCAACAAGGCTGGGGAGAAGCCTTGAGCACAGCCCTGTGAGGAGAGGCTGAAGGAGCTGGGGTTGTTTAGCCTGGAGAGGAGGAGGCTCAGGGGAGACCTCATTGCCCTCTACAACTACCTGAAAGGTGGTTGTAGCTGGAAAGGGGTTGGTCTCTCCTCTCTAGCAACCAGCACCGGAACAAGAGGACACAGTCTCAAGCTGTGCCTGGGGAGGTTTAGGCTGGAGGTGAGGAGAAAGTTCTTCACCGAGAGTCATTGGTCATTGGGATGTGCTGCCCAGGGAGGTGGTGGAGTCCCCATCCCTGGAGGTGTTCAAGAGGGGATTGGATGTGGCACTTGGTGCCATGGTCTAGTCATGAGGTCTGTGCTGACAGGTTGGACTCGATGATCCTCAAGGTCTCTTCCAACCTTGGTGATACTGTGATACTCTGCTCTGGCAGGGGGGGTTGGTTTGCATGATCTCCAGAGGTCCCTTCCAACCCCTCCCATGCTGTGATCATGCAGTGCTACTAGAATGTGAGCACAGGGACAAAGTGTCTCTGTTTCATCAGGGCCAGAAAGTGTGACTTGAGCAGCTTCACTCACTCAGCAGAGCACACAGCTTTCTAACTAAGTCTGGAGGAGTCATCCTGAGGGGAAGATGAATGGAAGTGGTGCAGCAAGAGGTTAACCCACAGTTAATTAGCAGCTGGTAAGAAAGCCAATTACTTGTAACCCTCAGAAAAGCATTTGAGGTCATGAAACAGCACTGCTTAGCACCTGAAGGAAAGAGAGGGAAGGTGAAGGTGCAGGTGCAGGACCTGTGTTCTGTGTGGGAGAGCTGACAGAATGGAGAAGAAAAAGGGAGGTTCTGTCTGCAGAGGTAGAAAATGAATCAGGGTAATAAGTACTACAGGTTCTGCTATGAAAGGTCTGGAGGTGCTGGAAGGTGTCCAGAGAAAGACAACAAGGATCAGCAGAGGGTGGAGAGAGTTGGGGTTGTGCAGGCTGGAGAGGAGAAGGCTCTGAGGAGACCTTCTGGTGGCCTTCCAGGATCTGCAGGGGGCTGCAAGAGAGCTGGGGAGGGACTTTGGAGGGTGTCAGGGAGTGATAGGACTGGGGGGGATGGAGCAAAAGTAGAAGTGGGGAGATTGAGCTTGGATGTGAGGAAGAAGTTGTTGCCCAGGAGGGTGGTGAGAGCCTGGCACAGGCTGCCCAGGGAGGTGGTGGAAGCCTCCTGCCTGGAGGTGTTTGCAGGCAGGCTGGAGGTGGCTGTGAGCAACCTGCTGTGGTGTGAGGTGTCCCTGCCCATGGCAGGGGGTTGGAACTGGCTGAGCCTTGAGGCCCCTTCCAGCCCTGGCAGTTCTGTGCTTCTATGAAATGGGAGCTGATGACTGGAAGGGATCTGGTGGCGCAATAAAATGAAGAAAACAAGTGGCAAGCAGCCATGGGAAGAGTAGGCTGGCTCAAGGATGCTCCTGTGTGTGACTGAAGGTGGGAAATGAGATCCTGCTAACCCTGCTCTGGAGGAGCAAACCTCCTCCGGGGAGCTGCAGGGGCTGCAGGGTTGTTCTGCAAGGTGGTGCAGACACAGCTGGAGCTGTCTGGTCAAAGCAGTAAGCTCTCACAGAGGCAAGCAGCAAGCACTGATTTGTCTGTGTGTGCAAAGTTTATTCATCAGATCATTTCAGCTGTGCTGGGGCCTCTCATCTTCTGCTTCAGCCTGCCTGACTTTCCCCTTTTCTTATTCTTTTTTGGATACAATCCTGAAAATGTTTCCTTAGTTGTAATAAGGCAGGAGGAGAAGAAGCTCCTCTGGCTGCCCCCAAAGAACTGCAGACCTCCCTAAGAGCCATCAGCTGGCAGCTGCATCACGCAGCCAGCCACGTCTGAGCAGGGGCTGCCGTCGCTGGCTTGGTGGCCATCTCAGGAGCATGCACACAGCAGCTCCCAGGCACCACAGCCACCTGCAGCCCTACCACCTCCCCATCCTCTCCCAGCCAGCACGGGCAAAGCTATGCCCACCCCATGTCCAGCCCAATGCAATGTACCTGGTGCCACGGGAGGAGCCTCGCCTGTGCTGATGGGATCAACACAAGCAGCCCTGAGCCCCCGGGGACTGCAGGCTTTGTGAGGCCAGGCACACGGCAGGGGGAAGCAAGCTAAGGAGCCAAGGGGCTGCCATTTCCCGCACCAGCAGCCTGGCTTCAGTTTCTTGGCAACACATCACTTGTAGAATGCAATCCTGCCCTCGGCTGCCAGCCTCTGGATGATTCTGAACTCGGCGTCGGCGTCGTGGACCCTGGTCCTGCGGAAGCCTCCAGCCCAGAGGTTTCTCTCCCAGTAGTGGTGCCAGTTCCCTTCGCCGTCCGCGCCGAAGCCGAACACAGAGACCTGCGCACAGCCCGACAGGAGCTGGCCCTGCGCCCGGCCCCGGCGCCCGCAGCGGCCGGTGCCAAGCCCTGCGGCCACAGCCAAGCCCTGCGGCCAGAGCCAAGCCCTGCGCCCAGCCCCGGCGCCCGCAGCGGCCGGTGCCAAGCCCTGCGGCCACAGCCAAGCCCTGAGGCCACAGCCAAGCCTTGCGGCCGGTGTCAAGCCCTGCGGCCAGGCTCACCTGCTGGCAGGTGTGCAGGGCGAAGAGCAGCGCCGTGAAGCCGGTGGAGGGGTAGCGCCCGCGGCGCTGCGTCCAGCTGTCGTGGATGTACTTGAGGAAGGCTGGGCTCAGGATCAGCACCTGAGCGGGGAGCGCAGGAGCCGTCAGGACAGCCGGCCCCCGGCCACCAGCGCGGCCACCAGCGCCGCCACCTGCCCTCCTGTTCGCCATCTCTGTGCCCACATCCCCCTGAAAAACCAGCCCAGAAAAGCCCCTGAGGAGCTGGAGCCTGCTGAGCCCTTACCTTGTTCCTGTCGGCTTTGATGAACTGCTTCACTCTGGTGTATGTGCTGCAAGAGCCAGAGGACAGCAGTGAGCGTGGGGCACCCCCACTGCTGGGGCCCCTCCTTTGGAAGCAGCCAGCCTGCAGGGAAGCCCCTGCTCTGGCTCTGGGAGGGGACACACACAGCCCGTGGCCTCACACTGGGCACAGCCACCATGCCCCCTGTGGAAGCTGAGGGACTGCCCAAGCCCTGAGGGGATGTGTCAGCACCCACTCCCACCGACGGTGCTGCAGAGGGCAGCCAAGACCCTCACTGGGAAGGTCTCATCCCACAGGGACAGTGGTGCCAGGGCCACAGCGAGCCATCAGGGCCCCCAGGACCACCCCACAGCTTCCCTAGGGTCTCCAGCAGCAGAGGTGCTGGCATAGCCAACTCACTGTGTGAGCTGTCCCGTGGAAAAGGCACTGGCCACCCACTGCAGGTCCAGTGGCTTGAAGGGGACGAGAACAAGGTGGACACCAGGCGGGACGTCCACTGCGCTCTCCGGGTACATGAAGCGGTGAGTGGTTCTCATGCCAACATCCAGCTCAAAGCCAGCAGTCTGTGCTCTGTTCATCCTAGGGCACAGTGGGAAGGCACATCCTGAAATGAAGCTTCATGCCGTGCCAGCTGCAGGCTGCCAGCCTCACCAGGCAGGGGCACCAGGTCACCCAGCCAGCAGCAGAGAGGGGATGTGAGTGGCACGGAGCCCCACAGAGGGTGCCCCGGGGTTGGGGGTGGCTGCAGGGTGCAGGGCCAGCAGCTATTAACCCCACCACAGCAGGGCTTATGTCCGTGGTGTCCAGGAGCTGGAGCATTCCAGGGCCACAGGGAGACAGAGAGGGGGCCAAGGCCCTTCAGGTCACCTACCTCAGCACACAGTCATGAGCATCAATCTGCAGCCCATGGCCAGAGCCTCTGAGCTGCCCTGAGTTTCCCACAACTGCACAAGTCCTGCAGCAGGACAGGTCCCACACACCACTGCCTGGGGGCTGGAGGACACTGAAGAGCTGCTGAATTATGTCCTGGAGCTGGATGCCACTTGGGGAACCCTGCAGGGTCTGAGGGAGCAAAGATAGTGACAGGTAGCATCAGCTCACCACCAGTACTGCCAAAGAGGACAGAATCCCACTCCTCCCAGCAGAACCCAGGGAAAGGCACCAAAAAAACTGATGGGCTATTGGGACAAAGGTGCAGGACAGCCTGGGGGCTGACAGCAAGGGGGCAGTGATCCCCCATCCCCTGTGCTGGGCACTGGCGAGGCCACACCTTGAGTACTGTGCCCAGTTTGGGCACCTCAGTCCAAGAGAGATGTGGAGGTGCTGGAGCTAGGGCAGAGCAGGGCAAGGAAGCTGGGAAGGGCCTGGAGAAGCAATCTGGTGAAGAGCAACTGAAGGAGCTGGGGATGGTTAGTGTGAAGAGAAGAGGCTGAGGGGAGACCTCCTGGCTCTCTCCAGCTGCCTGCAAGGAGTCTGTGGAGAGGCTGCTGCTGGTCTCTGCTCACAGGGAATTAGTGACAGGACAAGAGGCAATGGCCTCAAGCTGCAGCAGGGGACATTAGGGAAAGTTCTTTCCCATCAGGAGTGGTCAGAGACTGGCACACGATGTTTGAAGGGCGTTTGAATGTGGTTTGGATGTGGTGCTTGGGGCTATGGTTCAGGGGTGAGCCTTGCAGAGCAGGGTCAGTGCTTGGCCTTGGGGGTCCTGAGGCTCTTTTCCAACCTGAATGATGCTATGGTTCTGCCTGTCCTGACCTCGGCCCTTCCCCACCACAAGTAGATTAGGGAAGCCTGGGCAGAGCTGCGAGCTGCCACCCCGGTCCTCACTCACCAGCCACCACTGCAGCACGTCTGAGGAGAGCTGGGGGGCAGTGCCGGTCAGCAGAGGCCCCACGGCCGCCTTGTAGCGAGCGCTGAACCACGCCGAGCCGTTGGTCCTGGCGCCGCAGGGGTCGCGGGGGAAGGAAGGAGCCCTAGGGAGGGGCCCGAGGCTGTCCGGGGGAGCTCGGAAACATTGCCACAGGGCTAGCGCCAGGCACAGCGCCAGCGCCATCTGCATCAGCCTCTGGCACGGCATCGCTCATGCCTCTGCAGGGAGATGTCACAGGGACCAGGAGCAACGGCACCACAGGGATGCTTCCCAGCCCCTGCACCCCTTGGCTGCTCACCGAGCTTGCAGGGAGCTGAAACAGCCTGGCACAGGCTTCATTGCCACACCATTCACTGGCATTATTGCTGTGCCCTGGCACTGCTGCAGCTGCACAGGCTCAGGCAGGGCTGGCTGGCAGCACTCCCTGTGCCAGCAGCTCTGCTTTGCCTGCCACACTTTGGGGGTTTGCAAACCGACCTGCAGCGACCAAGCAACATCAACCAAGCTCCCCTGCTGCCTGCTGTCCATGCCCACCGGTACTGAGGAGCAGCTACTGGGCACAGGAGCCCCCTCAGCCTTGCTACCCATGCAGTGAGCAGCCAGTGAGGCACTCCCCACAGCAGCCCAGGGGTTTGCAGCTGCCAACTGTGTCATGGCCAGCAGGGAATAGCAGGAGGTGCTACTGCCTGCATGCAAGAACCTCTCTCTCTTCACTCCCCCTATTTAGGTGGCATTTCTGTGTGCCAGGCAGAAGCACTCCAGTAAATCTGAAGTCAGAGGGCAAAGGGGTTTCCCATTCTCAGGGAGCTCACAAAGTGCTCAGCCTCTCAAGACCTGCCCCCCTCCCCAGCCCAAGGCAAGGGTGAGGAGCTGGGGTGCAGGGAAAACCTCCCTCTCAAGGTCAGAAGTGACTGCAGCAGGTTTGAGGTGAGAGGGGTGGTCCCTTCTGTACAGGGAATGCCAAAGGAGAGGAACCCCTTCTTGTCCTCACAGGAGCACCCTGTGCTTTCCCCAGTACCCTGGGTGCTGATGTGGGGCCACAGGTCAGTACTGGTTTTGTTTCTTCACATTAACCACTGCCTGCTGCTCCTGCAGCACAGCTGCAGCTGCACTCAGATCCGTCCTGCAGGACATGCACCTGACAGCAAAGCTGCTGCTCCTGTGGGTCCAAGCAACGAGCAGAGACAGGAGATGGGCAGGGAGCAGAAGGGTTGGACACCCCCAGCTGGCAGCAGTGGGTTTCACCCCCCTGCAAGGCTGCTCTCTCACCCAGCTCTGCAGTCCTCTGGAAGGGAAGCACAAGCAAGGCACCAGCAGCGCAGCGGAAGCACAGCTCTGGGTGCTCCCAAACAGGATGCAGCCACAAAACCTCTTGCAGGCTTGGGGGGTTGATCCTGAAGCTCCCTCCCAACGCTCTGCCTTCTGGCAGTCTCTTGCCCTGGTTCAGCAGCCACGAGTATTTGCCACGATGGAGGCAAAGAGCAGCTATCAGCCGGGCTAGGAGGCAGCAGTCCCCTGGGCTGGTCCCGGTGCTCGTGGAGCCTCGGTGGATATTAAGATGCAGCCCATGGAGGAAGATGAGTTGGGTGGTGCCTGCATGGCCAGCATCAGCATCTCTCAGCCCAGAAGCAGGGAACTTAGGCAGCACAGTGACTACTTCCTGAAGCTCTTTGCAGCCCCCTGTCACTGGGGAGGGCAGGGCTCTGGACAGGCAAGGTTGGGTGGCCTCTGCCTGTTCCTGATCCACGGACATGACCTCTCCACTGCACCCACACCCTACAACCCCTTGGCCCCACACCCCAGATACCCTCACCTTGGGGTTCCCCAGCCCAGTACCAGCAGCCACAAGCCACATGTGCAGCCATGCAGCTGCTGCATCTGGCTGCAGACTGTCCCCATCCCCACCTGGCCCCAAGGGACACTGCCAGGAGCAGCCTGTGGGTCCCAGCAGGTTGTCCCTGGAGCCCCTCACCTCCTCAGAGAAAGTTCTGGTGAGCAGAGCCAGGCAAAGGTGACCCTCCTGGGCTGTGTGGCCTCCCCAGTGCTTGCTGAAAGCTGCAGGAACTGCCACGGGAAGAGGAAGTGCTGCAGCGTGATGTGAGGGGGAGCAGAGCCTTGTGGCACAGTGAGGTCAGTGCTGCCACCCCTCCTCTGGTGGTGGCCTCCACCCTCATGTGCCACCACACAGCCCAGCACCACAGTGGCCACTGGTCCCACTGGAACCAGTTGCCCTGGCCATGATCCCAGGGCTAAAGCAGAAAATTCATCATGGAAATGTTCCCCTGAGGGTAGGAGAAGCTGCCTGGAGTGGAACTGCCCTTCTGCCCTGAAAGGTCCTCCTGGGATGGCTCAGCTTCTGTTGACACTCACACCAGCAACATGCAGGTCTCAGCAGCCTCATGCACACAGCACCTCCCCAGAGGGTTTCTGTAGCTCACCTGGATGGCATTCTGGCTCAGAGAGGACAGAGGAAAGCTATGAAATGTGCCTTGGCAACTGGAAAATCCCAGCCAGTGGAGAGCAGCCATGCCCAGGGAGAGGTCAGCCCTCTGAAGAGCCCACCAAAGCTGGTGAGGAACCCAGTGGACATGTGTAGAGCTGTGGCTTATGGCTTCCTGGAACAGAATCAGTCATCCCCTTCTCACAGTTAGAAACTCCACCAGCCAAAGGTGATCTCTCCCCACAGCTTTGCCAAGTCCAGATCTGAGCAGAGCCCTGGGGTGTGCAACAATTGCTCCTGCAGAGCTGCTTCTCCTTTTGTCCCAAGACATCTCATGCTGCTGCTGCTGCTTGCTCACTGCAAGCATTCTGAGCCTCTGCTTCTACTCTAGAGGACACCCAGTAGCTTCCTGCCCGCAGCTCTGAGTGCTAGGGCTGCCTTCTCTTCCTGCACCTGCAGCAGGAGCCCACACTGCAGTCTGACAGTGAGAAAAGAGCTGCCCCTGATTTTTCAGCCTACAGTGAGACTTGAAAGCCCTGAGGAAAGCCACTCAGAAGTTTACAAGGAAACCTCAGTTCCCACTTGTGCTTTGGAAGGCCTTGAGCTCATGGCTGTAACTTCTGGCCCCTGCAGGCACAGCATGAGGAGCAGTGTGGGGCTGCAGGCAGCAAAACCTCCCTCTGCCACACTCTTCCTCAGCCTCCTGGAGCCTGCCTGCTGCTGCTGGCTCACAGAAAGCTCTGTTTTCATCAGGAAGCTTTGTTCCCTCCCCATCACCCTCCCCAGGGACTCCTACAGACAGGCTGGAGAGGTCATGGCAAAGGCTTTTGCCCTGTGGGGCCATGGGATGCTTGGCCATACCTGCAGAGGTGCCAGCACAGGCTTCTTTGTATCCACATTCTCCATGCATGAGTGGAGCAAGGGAGATATGTCTGTGTCCTTCCCAGCCTCTGGGAGCCTGCAGCCCTGAGCAGCAGGGCTCTTTTTGGCATGCTTCCTTCTCAGCATACTTGGAAGTGATTGAATCTTCCCCAAAGATCCTGGCAGAAAGCAGCAGCCCCAGTGCTCCTCAGGACTCTCTCTATCCATTCTCTGCCCAGCCTGTGTTTGTGAGGAGATTGCCCTGACCCAGGTGCAGGACCTTGCACTTGGCTTTGTTGAACTTCATGAGGCCACCACCATTGGCCACCTCTCAAGTCAAGGTCCCTCTGGATGGATCCCTTCCCTCCAGTGTGTTGACCACACCACACAGCTTGGTGATGTTGGCAAACCTGCTGAGGGTGCCTGTGGTGAAGGCACATTATGCCCAGATATCGAATCTTGTCCCAGCATGTGGGCAAGTTCCCCCTCCCTCCAGGAGGGAGACAGAGCCAAGGCATTAGCCAGGCCAGCACGCACCCAGCGCATGCAGCGCTCGTGCTGACACCAAGTATGGCATAATTCTAGCTTCACGCTTTCTATAGGCTGAAGCCAGTTGCTTATGAGAGTGCCCATTGGTCAAGCCCAGCCTCGAGGAATCTATAAGTATCACCCCAGTTGGTGAACACGTTGCCCCCTCATTCACTTTGTCTCTGTGCTTGCTCGAGAGAGTAACTCTCGAGCTGCAGCCTTTGCCATTGAGCTTATTGTTGTTAGCTTCTGTTACACATGCACGCATACTGGAAGCCTCTGCATAGTGAAGAAGCCCAGAGGGAGGACCTTCACTGAGCCTGAGGAGCTCAGCGTTGCTGCAGCCAGCCGTGCCGACCGGGAGAGCCCATTGTGCCACCGGAGGACTGGACTGACCCCCGAGGGTAAGATCTGCCCAGTTGCCGGGGAGAAGGGACTTGATCCAAACCGAGTCCGCGTATGTCTAGCCCCGCCGTAGCGGGAGAGACGCCGCCGAGTGCCGCTCTGAGCCCTGTGAACCTCAGGGCAAACCAAAGCATTGTTCGTGCGTATACTGCACTGAACCCGGGACCACTACGAGAGTCCCGTCGCTCCTTTAAGCTCGGTAAAGAGAATCCGCCGCCTAACGCAGCCGCATTCTCCCCCTGAGGCTGTTTGCATCAGCCCCGAGAACCGCCGTGGTTGGGCCGACCCCCGTAGCTTCGCCTGCTTCCGTCGTTCGAGCCCACCTACCGGCCACCGTCGTCCCGCCCTGCCGTGCGAGCCGACTTCTGAGGGCCGACCCCACGGACCGACCCCGACCAGGACCGATCCCTGTTGTCTGAAGGGGATTGAATATCGTCCACGTGCTTTCCACCCACTAGCACTCAGTTCAAAGTACCCGCGTCTAGCAGAGTAAGCGCTGACGCATAGAAAGATTGTAATAGTGCTGTGTATAGCCAGAAGCCGCCCGCGTCCCGCCGAGTCTCCATCTAGTGGCCAAGCGGCAGAACTGCACCCTTCCTCATATAAATATGGAAAGGGTTTATAGATAGTTCAATTACGTCATAATCATAACACTAAGCCAGTTGTGGAATCTATTTCACGAACGTGCACTAGAACATGTATATAAGTTGGTGATTCATCGGTTATTAATAGTTTGATAATTAATATTTTTCATAATTCATATTTCATATTCATAAATTTAACAACCTCTTCACCACAGTGCCTCCATCCCAGTGTCCATGTGGCTTATCAAGCTGTTAAACAGCACTGCTCCCAGTGCTGACCCCTGAGGGGGTCACCACTGCTCTGCATTGGGACACTGAGTTGTTGACCATCCTCTTTGAGTGCCATCATCTAATAAATTCCTCATCCACAGAGTGGTCCTCTCATCAAATCCAAGTCTTTCCAGTTCAGAGACTGGGATGAGTCAGTGTTGAAGGTTCTGCACAAGTCCAGTCGCTGGTTTTAAATCTCCTGGCTTACACAAATGCCGCTGCTGGGCCAGCAGAGCTCAAGCCCCTGCTCCTCAACTTCACTGCAGCAAATGCTCTGCAGCCTGCACTGGGGGCTGCTGCTGTGCAGCACTGAGGGTGGCTCCTGAGTTTTGTGTCCACTCTGGCACACGAGTTCCAAGCCAGGAGCTCTGCAAACGTGACTGCTACAGTTTGAAGGTGGAGCTTCAGCCTAGTTCCTACCTGCAGAGATGTTGAGTATAAAACCAGGTAAATAAATGACCATTGGACACAGAACAGTAACAGCTGAGAAGGACAGATCATTGCACTTGTTCTTTGGATAGCTTACACTGGCTTCCACAGAGAGCTCTTTCTCTCTTTCTCCTGCTGCTTCTGTTTGCAATCTCTCTCTCTCTCTTCCCTGGGATAATCTCTGTTTGGACTACTGTGTGAGGTACCAGGAAGGAGGGAGGGAGGGGAGGAGGTTGTGAGCAATCCCCCTGGACCATCCAGAGAGTGTGAGTCTGTGTAAGGGGACCCTTTCCAATGGAATGGAATGGAATGGAATGGAATGGAATGGAATGGAATGGAATAGAATAGAATAGAATAGAATAGAATAGAATAGAATAGAATAGAATAGAATAGAATAGAATAGAATAGAATAGAATAGACTAGACCAGGTTGGAAGAGACCTTCAAGATCATGGTGTCCAACCTATCATCCAACACCACCTCATAAACTAACCCATGGCACCAAGCACCCCATCAAGTCTCCTCCTGAACACCTCCAGTGATGGTGACTCCACCACCTCCCTGGGCAGCCCATTCCAATGGGCAATCACTCTCTCTGTGTAGAACTTCCTCCTAACCTCCAGCCTAAACCTCCCCTGGTGCAGCCTGAGACTGTGTCCTCTTGTTCTGGTGCTGGCTGCCTGGGAGAAGAGCCCAACCCCCACCTGGTTCCAACCTCCCTCCAGGGAGTTGCAGACAGCAAGAAGCTCTCCCCTGAGCCTCCTCTTCTCCAGGCTAAGCAACCCCAGCTCCCTCAGCCTCTCCTCACAGGGCTGTGCTCCAGACCTCTCCCCAGCTTTGTTGCCCTTCTCTGGACACCTTCCAGCAGCTCAACCTCCTTCCTAAACTGAGGGGCCCAGAACTGGACACAGGACTGCAGGTGTGGCCTGAGCAGTGCTGAGCACAGGGCAGGATGAGCTCCCTGCTCCTGCTGGCCACACTTCCTGATGCAGGCCAGGATGCCCTTGGCCTTCTTGGCCCCCTGGGCACACTGCAGGCTCATGTTCAGCCTGCTATCAACCAGCACCCCCAGGTCCCTCTCTGCCTGGCTGCTCTCAGCCACTCTGACCTATTTGTGCTTTTTCCTGAACTCTAAAGACATGCAAATATATTTTGTACATCTTCATTGCATTTTATACTCCCAGATTTTGCTTGCTTTGCAACTAGAGCTGCATTCTGCTTTTGAACCAGCTGAGCTCCTCTGGTGGTTTATTTTGGGGGTAATTCTCCAGTTTGTTGGGGGGTAACCACAAGCACAGCAGTGTTTCATTCTCACCACAGCTTCCTCACAGAGCAGCTCTGCTTAGAGCCTAAGACAGTATCAACACTTGCAGGTGGGTCTGGGTTTGGTGCTTATGCTGGCAGAGGAGCATTGAAATATCTTTTTGGGTTGCAGTGTGGCAAATGAATCACAGAATTGTCAGGGTTGGAAGGGACCTCAAGGATCTTCCAGTCCCAACCCCCCTGCCATGGGCAGGGACACCTCACACCACAGCAGGTTGCTCAGAGCCACATCCAGCCTGGCCTTAAAAACCCTCAGGGCTCTTACCATGGGTGGGACCAAACTTGGGCTGAGGGCTCTGGGCTCTTAGATGAGTCCTCTCTCCTGATGCCTGGGACTGAAGCTCTGACTCCTCCTGGGCTGCCAGTGCCAGTGTGAGAGATGAAAATTAAGCAACACGAGGAAATTGCACCATGCTGTGGCTCTCTAGGCTGGCTGCCTCCAAAGAGAAGCCACAGAGTTGAGACCTCCAATGTCTGGAGTGTCCAGCCCAGGGGGTGGATGCAGGCAATGGTGGATTTCTACCCAGGAATCCTGCACCTTTATAAACCTGGCTGCAAAGTTATTATCTCTCCTCTTTCTTCCCTCTCTGCTCCCGTGGCAGAGAGATGCTCTCTTATCTGGTAATGATAGGAGAGTATCAGAGGCCTAATCAGCCTCACTAACTTTTTTCCCCTGCACAATCTTGGCCTGTTCAGGCCTAATACCAGGCTAAAACGTGGGGGCAGCTCAGGTCTGGCCAGCCTGAAACTGATCTAGAAATGAAGGGTGAGGGGTGGGGCAGGAAGAGCCCTGGGGTTTTGGTGCACCCCAGGCAGGGAGAAGGGGAGTGCTGGGGTTTTGGTCTGGGGGAAAGGAACTTGTGTGTTAAGTTCTTTCTACAGAAAGAGAGATTGGCCATTGGGATGTGCTGCCCAGGGAGGTGGTGGAGTCACCATCCCTGGAGGTGTTTAAGAAGAGCCTGGATGACTGGTGCCATGGTTGAGTTGATCAGATGGTGCTGGGTGATAGGTTGGACTTGATGATCTCCAAGGTCTTTTCCAACCTGGTTAATTCTGTATTCTCTATTCTGTTTAGATTGGGGATTTCTTAGACCTTTGTATGCTTTGCTCTAGCACAAACCACAGTGCTTTGTGGTTTCTGTAGTATAGGAATTGCTTTTCCATCCAAACTTTCCACTGCCATCCAATCCATTGGTGTGAGTGCTCTTCTTTTGCCCCTTTTGGAGTGATAGAGGAATCTGTCCCGCTCTAAGCTGGGGCACATGCCCAGAGGCTTCACAGGATCACAGGATGTCAGGGGTTGGAAGGGACCCAAAGAGATCATCCAGTCCAACCCCCCTGCCAGAGCAGGACCATACAATCTAGGTCAGGTCACACAGGAACACATCCAGACAGGGCTGGGAAGGCTCCAGAGGAGGAGACTCCACAACCTCTCTGGGCAGCCTGCTCCAGGGCTCTGGGACCCTCACAGTCAGGAAGTTTCCCCTTGAGGTGGAACCTCCTGTGCTGCATCCATTGCTCCTTGTCCTATCACAGGGACCAAGTGAGCAGAGCCTGTCCCCTCCCTCCTGACCCCCAGCCCTCAGAGATTTATGAACATTTATTAAATCCCCTCTAAGTCTTCTCTTTTCCAGACTAAGCAGCCCCAGACTCTCCTTACCAGGCAGTGCTCAGTCCCCTAATCATCCTTGTAGCCCTCTGCTGGACCACCTCCAGCAGATCCCTGTCCCTCTTGAACTGGGGAGCCCAGAACTGAACACAGTACTCAAGATGAGGACTCACCAGGGCAGAATATAGGCTTCTGAGGCTGAGGGAGCTGGGGTTGCTTAGCCTGGAGAAGAGGAGGCTCAGGGGAGAGCTTCTTGCTGTCTGCAACTCCCTGGAGGGAGGTTGTAGCCAAGTGGGGGTTGGTCTCTTCTCCCAGGCAAGCAGCACCAGAACAAGAGGACACAGTCTCAAGCTGTTTCAGGGGAGGTTTGGACTGGAGGTGAGGAAGAAATTCTTCCCAGCAAGAGAGATTGGCCCTGGGGATGTGCTGCCCAGGGAAGTGGTGGAGTCCTCATCCCTGAAATTGTTTAAGAAGAGCCTGGATGAGGCACTTGGAGCCATGGTTTAGTTGATTAGATGGTGCTGGGTGATAGGTTGGACTCAGTGATCTCAAAGGTCTTTTCCAGCCTGGTTAATTCTGGGATTGTGTGGAAGGCAGGATTTCTCTACCTCTGTTGCAGCTACAAAAGGCAGCAGAGTGCTGCACAGAGCTGGAAATGTTTCAGCCAGAGGATGGAATCCAATCTCCTATTAAACAGATTCCATCATGGAGAGTTTCTTTACTATCACAGACCCTTTTCAGTCAAAAATATTACAACCAGGAGGGGAAAAAAAAAAAAAAAAAAAAGAAAAAAGATAGGGAAAACCAAAGGCTTTGCTTTTACAGGGCTCTCCCAGATCCAGAGGGTGCAAGAGGTGCAAGAGCAGGGTCGTCTGCTGGACATGGTGATCCCGAGGGTCTTTTCCAGCCTGAATGTTTCTCTGATTGTGTGAAGAGATTTGTAATATGACTTTTCTTTATCTCACCAAGCACTCACCAGAAGATCTCTTGCAGTTATTGCACTCAACTGCACAGAGCAAAGCAGAGCCCCCTGGCATCAGGGTAATGCAGCAGTCCGTGAAGTCCCCGTTGCCATCACACACCGCCAAGTTCAGCAACGCCGGGCTCTGCCTGGGTAAAATGACTTCACCCACAGGAGTCTCCTGAAATATCGCTCCGATGCGCTCAGGCTTGGAGGCAGATGCCCCTCAGCACTCCGCGCAGCCGCCCGGAGAAGCCCTCCCGTGTTTGCTCCTGCGCTGAGCTGGCCGCCAGCGCCGCGGACTCGTCGCCGTCCATCCACCGCTGCCAGCTCCGCCGCGGGGGCAGGGGATCCCACACAGGCTTCGGTGCCCCCGCTCCCACCCTCCCAGCCCCGAGTCACCCCTGCTGTCCCAGCTCAGAAAGCGGCCGCCTCGCCGGCGGGAGAAACCATCCAGGTGCGGCGGTGGTGGAGGAGGAGGCGGTGGACGGCTTCGGGTCCTGCCGGGTCCGGGCTGCCTCGAGGTGGTTTCCCGGTGCTGAGCGGCTGCTGGAAGCATTACGGGGCCGGGAGGAGTGTGCTTGCGGAGCCAAGGGGGAGAAAAAGGGAGGGATGGGGAGGTGAGAAGAAAGTGAAGTAAAAAAGGGAGGAAAGGGGGGGGGGGGGGGGGGAGGGGGGAAGGGAGGAAGAAAAGAAAAAAAAGAGGTGGGGAAAAAGTCTCCAAAGGGAAAAGAAGAAAGCAAAAAAAATATGGAAAAGGGAAGGGGGGGGGGAATAAAGTGGGGAGGGAAAAAGGTGGAGGAGGGTGATGGGGGGAAATAAAAAGAGGTGGAGAAAAAAAAATCTGCAAAGGGCAAAGGGGGGGGGGGGGGGGGGAAGGGGAAAGGAAGGGAGTTAAAAAAAAGAGGAGAGGAGGCGGTGGGAGAAAAATCTCCAAAGGGCAAAGAAGAAGAAGAAGAAGAAGAAAAAGGTAAAGGGAAAAAAATTAAAGGAGGTGAAGAGGAAGCAGTGGAGAAAAAAGTCACCAAAGGGAAAAGAAAGAAAACCAAAACCAAACACAAACGACCAAAACTATCATCGGCTTTCCTCTTGCCCCGGGCGCTGTTACTCCCGATGAAAAGGAGGTCTTGACTGACAACCACAATCCACCCAAAATATCCTAAGGAGCGGAGGAAGAGAGGGCGCAGGAGGAGAGAGGCGAGAGAACCTGCCGGGCACAAGCGCTTCCCGGGCTCGCTGTGCTGGCCGCGTCCTGCCCGGGCCGCCAGCCGCCCAGAGGCTGCCCTCGGTGCCACCCGACGGACACCGCTCCCCCAGCGCCAGCCTGGGAGGAGGGCTGGTTGCGGTTTTTGTCGGGGGTGGAGAGGAAGTAACGAAGAGGGGAGGGCGCTTCGGAAGGGATCCTGGAGAACCCCCCCGGCTAGTGGAGCCTCCCTCCGTCTCCCTCTCCCCGCTCCGCCTCCGCCCGCCGCGCCGGGGCTGCGCCGTGCCCGCCCGGGGCTGAGGCCGCGGCTGGGGCAGGGGGAAAGGGAAGACGCAGAGGCAGGGGCAGGGGCTGGGACGGGAGGCTGAACGCTAGAAGCGCAACATGTGATGGTTGGCCTGCTTCACTTTTCTTCTTGTGGTTTACTATCTTTGTCTGCCCCTTCCCCTCTGGTTTCCGAGGGGAAGCCTTGTTCTAGGAGGGATGATCCATTATCTGTGCTTGGATTTGTATAAGGCAAGCTGTGGACCCTTCTGTTGCCAGGGGATCTTCTTTGTGCAAACTCTGCACTGTGGGGGAAAAGTTTTAGTTCCTTCCCCTCAGATATTTTTTCTTCCCCAAGTATTTTTTCCCCTTCTCTAAGTCTTCTGATGACTTGTGTCATAGGAAGAAATTAGATCCCATTGCATGGGGTGCAAGGGTGAAGGAGAGGGAAATACCTGAGGAACCTACAGGAAGGCTGCAGAGGGACTTTCCATAAGGGTGTCCAGCAATAGGACAAGGGGGAACAGTGTGAAGCTGAGGGAGAGGAGGCTTAGACTGGATCTTAGGAAGAAGTTCTTCAGCACGAGGATGGTGAGACTCTGGAACAGGCTGCCCAGGGAGGTTGTAGATGTCTCCTCCCTGGAGGTATTCAAGGCCAGGTTGGATGAGGCCTTGAGCAGCCTGGGCTGGTGGGAGGTGTCCCTGCCCATGGCAGGGGGGCTGGAACTGGATGATCTTCAAGGTCAAAGCATTCTATGAACCTGTGAAAATAAGTGTAAGATAAACACCTGCAGTCAGGTCTCTGTTCACACCTGTGTGAATGGTGCTCAGGGACAGGGCACAGGGACAAAGAGACTGGGCATCCATCCTGGTGATGGGACTAAGGTAGAGTGTGCCTTTACAAGTGAAAAGGCTTCTAGAGGAAACCTGAGATAACGAAGATTCTCTGCATCCTCATCACTGATGTCTCCACAGAGATCTTTCCTTGAATGCAGGGTCCTGCAAAGGCTCAGGCTGCTGGCTTGATTCTCTGGATGTAAACCAGCACATCTAAAGCCAGCTCAGTATTCACACAACCACAGAATCATTCAGGCTGGAAAAGAGCCTCAGGATCACCAAGGCCAAGCACTGACCCTGCTCTGCAAGGCTCACCCCTGACCCACAGCCCCAAGCACCACATCCAAACCACCTCCAAACACCTCCAGGGGTGGTGACTCCACCACCCCCCTGGGCAGCCTCTGCCAGTCTCTGACCACTCCTGATGGGAAAGAACTTCCCCTAATGTTCCCTGCTGCAGCTTGAGGCCATTGCCTCTTGTCCTGTCACTAATTCTCTGTGAGCAGAGACCAGCAGCAGCCTCTCCACAGCCTCCTTTCAGGCAGCTGCAGGCAGCCAGGAGGTCTCCCCTCAGCCTCTTCTCTTCACACTAACCATCCCCAGCTCCTTCAGTTGCTCTTCACCAGATTGCTTCCCCAGGCCCTTCCCAGCTTCCTTGCCCTGCTCTGCCCTGGCTCCAGCACCTCCACATCTCTCTTGGCCTGAGGAGCCCAAACTGGGCACAGCACTCCAGGTGTGGCCTCCCCAGAGCTGAGTGCCAGGGGACAATCCCCTCCCTGCTCCTGCTGGGCACAGCATTGCTGATCCCAGCCAGGAGGCCTTTGGCTTTCTTGGCCCCCTGGGCACACTGCTGGCTCCTCTTCAGCTGCTTGGCCAGGAGCACCCCCAGGTCCCTTTCTGCCAGGCAGTTTCCAGCCACACTGCCCCAGGCCTGGAGCACTGCTTGGGGTTGTTGTGCCCCAAGTACAGGACCTGGCACTGGGCCTTGTTGAAGCTCATCCTGGTAACATTGGCCATGGATCCAACCTATCCAAGCTCCTCTCTTCTGTAACACACACCCTTTCTGTAATCCACACCCTGTCCTCTCCTACTTGCCCATATAAAATGGGTTAGCATACACACACACACACTTCAGACTCTACATCTGTGGATTCTTCCAGCCATTCCCTGGTTTCCATCCTCACCTACATTCTTCACCTCTACCTTGGCTGGCCAAACAATTGCATTTCTTTTCCAATTTTTCTGTTGCTATGCCTGATTCCTGACCAGCCACCACAGAGACTACAGACAGAGGCCTCCAGGACAAATTAATGGGTTAGCATGTGCCAGTTACTGTTCCTTACAGATCTCAGCAGGGATTTCAAGTCACAGACTCAGAGGATGGTAGGAGTTGGAAGGGACCTCTGGAGATCATCGAGTGCAACCCCAGAGCAGGACCATGGAATCCAGCAGAGATCACACAGGAACACATCCAGACAGGGCTGGAAAGGCTCCACAGAAGGAGACTCCACAACCTCTCTGAGCAGCCTGCTCCAGGGCTCTGGGACCCTCACAGTCAGGAAGTTCCTCCTCATGCTGAGCTGGAACCTCCTGTGCTGGAATTTCCATCCATTGCCCCTTGGCCTGTCCCAGGGCACAGTGAGCAGAGCCTGGCCCTGTCCCTTCCTTCAATGACCCCCAGCCCTCAGCTATTGATAGACATTGATCAGATCCCTCTCAGCCCTCTCCTCTCCAGACTGAACAGCCCCAGGGCTCTCAGCCTCTCCTCCCCAGGCAGTGCTGCAGTCCCTTCAGCATCCTTGCAGCCCTTCCTTGGACTCTCTCCAGCAGATCCCTGCCCCTCCTGAACTGGGGAGCCCAGAGCTGGATGCAATATTCCAGGTGTGGCCTCAGCAGGGCAGAGCTGAGGAGGAGGAGAACCTCCCTGGCTCTGCTGGCCACACTCCTCTGAATGCCCCCCAGGATCCCATTGGCCTTCCTGGCCACCAGGGCACATTGTCACCAGTGAGATCCATTCTCTGTCATCCCACTTTTAATATTGTTTGTTGTTGGGCATTAGGAACACTTTCCCCCCCCCCCCCCCCCTAAAAAGACAGGTCAGGGATTGGAACAGGCTGGCCAGGGCAGTGGTGCCTGAACCATCCCTGGGGGTGTTCAGAAAACAGGCACTGCAGGACACGGGCATGGTGGTTGTAAGTTGGACTTGGTGATCTCAGAGGCCTTTTCCTACCTTAATGATTTGATGATTCTGTAGTGGAGTAGGAGGGTGCTGAGCAAGGGAGGTGGCCTCCATCCCAGCTGAAGCCCATCAGTGATGGGTGGTGCTTTAAAAGGGGAGAGACTGGTTGGGAAGCACAGCTGAAGGAGTTCAGACCTCCTGGCTTTGTTGGGAGGAGGCTTTTTGCAGAGGCTGGAGTTGCTCCCTAGAGAGTGGCTGTGCCCTCTGAAGTTTCTTCAGCAGCCCTTTCTCACCTGAAGTACAGCCTTGGAGTCTGGTGGGAGCACAGGTAGGTCTGGTGGGTGCGCACCATACTGGGGGAGCAGTGTTGTGGACTTGGCCCTTGTGGCCAAGAAGGCCAATTGGGGTCCTGGGGGGCATTCAGAGGAGTGTGGCCAGCAGAGCCAGGGAGGTTCTCCTCCCCATCTGCTCTGGTGATGCCACACCTGGAATATTGCATCCAGCTCTGGGCTCCCCAGGTCAGGAGGGACAGAGATCTGCTGGAGAGAGTCCAAGGGAGGGATGCAAGGCTGCTGCAGGGACTGCAGTACTGCCTGGGGAGGAGAGGCTGAGAGCCCTGGGGCTGTGCAGTCTGGAGAGGAGAAGGCTGAGAGGGATCTGATCCATGGCTATCAGTAGCTGAGGGCTGGGGGGCAGGAGGGAGGGGACAGGCTCTGCTCAGTTGTGTCCTGGGATAGGCCAAGGGGCAGTGGATGGAAACTGCAGCACAGGAGGTTCCAGCTCAGCATGAGGAGGAACTTCCTGACTGTGAGGGTCCCAGAGCCCTGGAGCAGGCTGCTCAGAGAGGTTGTGGAGTCTCCTGCTCTGGAGCCTTCCCAGCCCTGTCTGGATGTGTTCCTGTGTGACCTATGCTGGATTCTCTGCTCCTGCTCTTGCAGGGGGTTGTACTGGAAGCTCTCCAGAGGTCCCTTCCAACCTCTCACATCCTGTGTGGAATCCTAATTCCTCTCAACTGAACATAGAGCAGTTTAGGGCTGGTGTCCTAGTTGTAAACAAGGTGTTCCAGAGGATTGTAGTCTAGGGGCTGGACAGAATACTGAAGGGCAAGTTTCTCACATCCAATTGGTCTGCAGAGCTGCTTGTATTTTTCAGCACGACCTTATTTACCTGTCTCTGAGCTTTCCCTTGCCTGGCTTCTTGCTTCTCTGACTCTGCCTTTGACCTTGCCTGCTGCCTGGCTGCTCCTCTTGTTTGGGTTTTGTCAGGTACAGTGGCTGGCTGTAATGCAGCCCTCTGGACCCTTTGTGTCCAGGGGAGTGGGGGAGGAGAGAGAGAGAGCTGAATTATTTGTACAAGAGGGTGTTGTGCTGTTGCATCTGTTTCTTGCCTCTCACACATTTATTTTCCAAGGCAGACTAAATATATTATTCCATTTTACTTCCAAGTTCTGAGTAAGTGGTGGCAAACTTACTCCTCAGGGTGAATTTCCAGGTGGGGGTGTGGTGCAGTCTAAACCCCAACACATGGGAAGGTTAAAAATGAGGGGATGGAGTCAGCTGTTCCCTGTTGCATGGAACTCCACCACCTTCTGCACCCCCTGAGGATCTGGAGGTATGTTTTCTTGCTGGTTCTGGTTCCTTTGTGGTGGGAGCCTCCAGGAGATCATCAGCTGCATGCAAGAGGGTGGGAGCTGTATTGATCAGCTCTCTGCTGTTTAAAAAAAGCATTGCTGTGGTGCCAAAGGTATCCTAAGGGCTGCTGCCACCCTATCTGCTGGTTTGATACCAGCTGGTACTTTGCAAGGAGGCACCTTGGTGAAGAGGAACTGGTTTGTTATGTGGACCTTTGGAACCTGCTTGTTCTTGGCTGCAACTCTGTGTTTGTGAGCTAAATTCCTTCCACACAGAGAGAGCTCTGATGTCAATGTGTTGTAAATAGTTAATGAGCTGAGGAACAGAAATATCTTGGATCTCTGATCTAGGCTTTGCTCAAGAGAGGAAGCACAGAGTGCTGGGAATAGGAAGAAGCTTTCACAGTCCTGGGTTTTAGCTGCAGATGCCGTAGCTGACCTGTGATATGAATAAAAAAAGAGGCCAGATGTGTGGCTTGGAAAGAGACCTGACCAAAGGCATGTTCAGCAGTGCTAAGTGCAGGGTAAGCAGAACACCTTCTGGCTGGCCCAGAAGCCAGCTGTGTGCTGGGCTGCATCCCCAGCAGCATGGGCAGGGAGAGGGTTGTGCTATTCTGCTCTGCTGAGACCCTACTTGGAGTGCTGGGGCAGCTCTGGAGTCCTCAGCACAAACAGGGACCTGTTGGAGCAGGGCCAGAGGGGGCCACAGCAATGCTGGCAGGGCTGGAAGCCCTCTGCTGTGAGGCCAGGCTGAGAGAGTTGGGGTTGCTCAGCCTGGAGGAGAGAAGGCTCCAGGGAGGCTTTCTGGTGGCCTTTCAGGACTTGAAGGTACCAAGCAGAAAGCTGGGGACAGACTTTTGAGCAGGGCCTGATGTGACAGGACAAGGAGTGATGGTTTGAACTAAAAAAGAGATTCAGATTGGAGAGGAGGAAGAATGTTTGGCACTGAGGGTGGTGAGAGCCTGGCCCAGGCTGCCCAGAGAGGAGGGAGATGCTGCATCCCTGAAACCATTCCAGGTGAGATTGTCTGGGGCTCTGAGCAGCCTGCTCTGGCTGCAGCTGTCCCTGCTGACCGCAGTGGGGTTGGACTGGATGACCCTTGAAGGTCTCTTCAACTCAGCCCAGCCTGTGATGTTCTGAGGCTGTTGTGGCTGGAGATGTCATGAGTAAAAGAAGCTTTTGGGAACAGAAGGGCAATCCCAGACCTGAGACCAGTGTCAAGGTGACTTGGTGTCTGTGTGTGTGTGAAAGCTCTGCTGTGGAAGAGAAGAGCTCTTGGCTGGTTTGGATGCACAGAGAAGATCCTCTGCAGGGACAAGGGCTGCCTGTATCTATTGATGCAATTGGTCACCTAGCAGCTCACTGGTAGGAAGAGCTCTTACTGCTCCAGCTTGAGTGAAAAGGGGGGGGAGGGGAAGGCAAGTAATTTTATAAGCTGTGATACTGAAGGATCTCTTGAGCAGCATGTTTCCAGCCCTTGAGTTTGGAGACCCATCCTTCTAGGCTCAAATTTAGCTGCAAATGTCAGCTGCTTTGCCCTTGTTACACTTTAAGTCTCAAGAGTGAAAAAGAAAAGTGCAAAATTAAGTGGAGTTGAGCCTAAGACAGTATCAACACTTGCAGGTGGGTCTGGGTTTGGTGCTTCTGCTGCTTGAACTGTCCAGGCTGGCAGAGGAGCATTGAAATATCTTCCTGGGCTGGTACTGCTGCCAGCAGTGTGGTAAATGAATCTCCTCTCTTCTCCTCTTTTTCAGACTAACCACCCCCAGCTCCTTCAGCTGCTGATCATAGTATCATAGTATCAGTCAGGGTTGGAAAGGACCTCAAGGATCTTCCAGTCCCAACCCCCCTGCCATGGACAGAGAGACTTCACACTAGAGCAGGTTGCTCAGAGCCACATCCAGCCTGGCCTTACAACCCCACAGGGCTCTTACCATGGGTGGGACCAAACTTGGGCTGAAGGCTCTGGGCTCTTAGATGAGTCCTCTCTCCTGATGCTTGGGGTTCCAGCTCCCCTTTCCTATTGCACGTCCTGCACTTGCTGGGTTGCCTTGTGTCGGAGACAGTGGTGGATGGCCTGTGCAAGGGGCAAGAAGGGAGTACAGAGCAGACTGTCTGCAAGCCCTCAACCATACCTCAAGTTCCTCTGGCTTCACTGATTTGATCTTAACTGCCTATTTGAGGGAGAAAAGAATGCTGATTTTTGGCACTCTCTCCTTTTCAGTCTGCTCCTGGCAAAGGGTATAATCTGTTGCCACAGACCATGGCCAGTACAAGAAGGTGTTGATAGATGCTGCTGCAGAGCAGCACTGTGCCTGGAGGACACATGAACCAGGTAGGTTGGCTGCGACCTTGTGCTGTGTAAGAAGGTTTGGCACTCTTGTGGCAGGGCATGGAGGTTACTTCTGCCAGCCACACTCTGGGGGTGTGGGAAGGCATTGGGATGGCAACAGCTGGAGCTCTGTTCTGGTGTCTGATGCTGAGCTGCAAGGGAGTGGGCACCCAGGAGGGGTTGGCTTTGGTCTCTGAGCTTCTGATGCTGTTGGAAACTGGATACCTGTGTTAGCTTAACCTGCAGGATAAGCCCCTTGGGTGCTGCTTTTGCTCTGAGTTAGCAAAGGCAAGTCTCTGCTGTGTGTCCTTGTGCTCCCTTGAGTTGCTAGGACAAGTAGGCAGCTGGAGGCCATTCTGGGGGGGGCTGATGTATTCCTGAAATTCAGATGCCTCTGGGGTCTAATTCCCAGATTTGCTGAATTAATCAGGGGAAAAACTTCTAATGACTTCAGTAACCTCTTGGAACCAGCACATAATTGGGCTGTAAGGGGAGGACATGAAAGGCAGATGACACTGAAGTTAGCAGGAGTGTTGATCTGCTGGAGGGTAGGAAGGATCTGCAGAGAGGTCTGGACAGGTTAGATTGATGGGATGAGGTCAATGGAATGAGATTCAACAGAACAAAGTGCCAGGTCCTGCATTTTGGTCACAACAGCTTCAAGCAATGCTACAGGCTTGGAGCAGAGTGGCTGGGAAGCAGCCTGATGGAAAAGAATCTGGGGGTGCTGGTGGATGGCTGAACATGAGCCAGCAGTGTGACCAAGAAGGCCAAGGGCATCCTGGCATGGATCAAAACCAGTGTGGCCAGCAGGAGCAGGGCAGTGATTGGTGCCCTTGTACTGGGCCCTGCTGAGGCCACAGCTATAGCACTGGGTTCAGCCACGGGATAGGAAAGACATTGAGAGGCAGAAGCACATCCAGATAGGAGCAGTGGGGATTTGGAGGGCATCATATAAGGAGGCCTGTGGATGTGGTCTACCTGGACTTCAGCAAGGCCCTTGACACCATCCCCCCACAGCAAGCTGCTGGCTAAGCTGTCAGCTCGTGGCTTGGAGCACTACACTCTGTGCTGGGTTAGGAACTGGCTGGAGGGCTGGGCCCAGAGAGTGGTAGTGAACGGTGCCACATCCAGCTGGAGGCCAGTCACCAGTGGTGTGCCCCAGGGAGCAGTGCTGGGCCCTGTGCTCTTCAACATATTCATTGATGATCTGGATGAAGGGGTAGAGTCAGGCATCAGCAAGTTTGCAGATGACACCAAGTTAGGGGCAGATGTCAGTCAGTTAGAGGGTAGAAAGGCTCTGCAGAGGGACCTTGACCGACTGGACAGATGGGCAGAGTCCAACAGGATGGCATTCAACAAGTCCAAGTGCTGAGTGCTGCACTTTGGCTACGGCAACCCCATGCAGAGCTACAGGCTGGGCTCAGAGTGGCTGAGAGCTCCCAGACAGAGAGGGACCTGGGGGTGCTGATTGACAGCCGCCTGAATGTGAGCCAGCAGTGTGCCCAGGTGGCCAAGAGGGCAATGGCATCCTGGCCTGCATTAGGAATAGTGTGGCCAGCAGGAGCAGGGAGGTCATAGTGCCCCTGTACTCGGCTTTGGTTAGGCCGCACCTTGAGTACTGTGTCCAGTTCTGGGCCCCTCAGTTTAAGAAGGACATCAAAACACTTGAGCGTGTCCAGAGAAGGGCAAGGAGGCTGGGGAGTGGCCTTGAACACAAGCCCTATGAGGAGAGGCTGAGGGAGCTGGGATTGTTTAGTCTGGAGAAGAGGAGGCTCAGGGGTGACCTCATTGCCCTCTACAACTCCCTGAAGGGAGGTTGTAGCCAGGAAGGGGTTGGCCTCTTCTCCCAGGCACCCAGCACCAGAACAAGGGGACACAGTCTCAAGCTGCGCCAGGGGAGGTTTGGACTCGAGGTGAGGAGAAAGTTCCTCACTGAGCGAGTCGTTCTTCATTGGAACGGGTTGCCCAGGGAGGTGGTGGAGTCATCGACCCTGGAGGCGTTCAAGGGGAGATTGGACGTGGCACTTGGTGCTGTGGTCTAGTCATGGGGTCTGTGTTAATAGGTTGGACTCAATGATCCTCGAGGTCCTTTCCAACCTAAGTGATACTGTGATACTGTGAATGGCTGAAGGAGCTGGAGTGGCTATGTCTGCAGAAGAGAAGGCTGAAGGGAGATCCTGCTGTTCTCCACAACTCCCTGAAAGGAGGCTGGGGTGAGGCTGGTGTTGGTCTCTTCTCCCAAGCAAGCAGTGATAGGTTGAGAGGAGCTGAGCTTAAGCTGTGCCAGGGGAGGCTTAGATTGGACATTAGGAAAAACTTCTTTACTGACAGAGTGGTCAGGCCCTGGAACAGGCTGCCCAGGGGGGTGGTGGAGTGACCACCCTGGAGGTGTTCAAGAAGCTGCAATGTGATGGTTTAGTGGTCGTGGTAGCTAGGTTATGATTGGACTTTATGGCTGGAAAAGCCCTTTAAGCCCATGATCTGATCTGCTGGGCAGCCCAACAGCAGAAAGGGGGAAAGCAGAGCTGGGCTGCTGTCTGTGTCCTCCTGCAATGCCCTTTGGCTCTCATGATCACATTGTGTGTATGTTAGTGGGTGTCCTGGTGTTGTTTGGAGTGGATGCTAGTGGAGGGCTGGGGCAATAAGGAATGGCACAGAGGGACTTGATAACTGCTTGGATCCAACCAGGCAGCATCTGGCACACAGGCAGAGGAGAGGAAGTTGTTGGGAGTGAGAAGCAGCTCATTTTCTCTTTTCCTACTATAAAGAAACAGCTTCAATTCACAGCCAAGCTTGAACAGCTCTGTGTGCTGCAGAACACCTTTTGTTCTTGAAGTCTTCTGGGGGCTGTGTTCCTTCCTTCATTCTTTTGGTCTTTTTTAACCCCCAAAGGAGATGGCTTCTGAGCTGGGTTTGTTTCCCTTTTGTGGTGCCATTTAGCAGAGGAGCTCTCTTGAAGGCCACTTTGAGATGGGCAGCAGTACAAAGCCTGGCCTGCCCAAAGCTGGCCTTCAGATGTAGAGGAGGAACTCACAGGATTTGTATCCTCAACCAAATCAATTTGGATTTTGATCAGTTTTGATCTGCTGGAGGGTAGAGAGGCTCTGCAGAGGGACCTAGACAGGCTGGACAGATGGGCAGAGTCCAAGGGCAGGAGATTGAACACATCCAAGTGCCAGGTTCTGCACATTGGCCACAACAACCCCATGCAGTGCTACAGGCTGGGGTCAGAGTGGCTGGGAACAGCCAGGCAGAGAGGGACCTGGGCGTGCTGGTTGATGGCAGGCTGAACATGAGCCTGCAGTGTGCCCAGGCAGCCAAGAGGGCCAATGGCATCCTGGCCTGCATCAGGAACAGTGTGGCCAGCAGGAGCAGGGAGGTCATTCTGCCCCTGTACACTGCACTGGTTAGGCCACACCTCGAGTACTGTGTCCAGTTCTGGGCCCCTCAGGTTAGGAAGGAGGTTGAGATGCTGGAAGGTGTCCAGAGAAGGGCAACAAAGCTGGGGAGGGGTCTGGAGCACAGCCCTGTGAGGAGAGGCTGAGGGAGCTGGGGTTGCTCAGCCTGGAGAAGAGGAGACTCAGGGGTGACCTTCTTGCTCTCTCCAACTCCCTGAAGGGAGGTTGTAGCCAGGTGGAGGTTGGTCTCTTCTCCCAGGCAACCAATACCAGAACAAGAGGACACAGTCTCAGGCTGTGCCAGGGGAGGTTCAGGTTGGATATTAGGAAGCAGTTCTATACAGAGAGAGTGATTGTCCATTGGAATGGGCTGCCCAAGGAGGTGGTGGAGTAACCATCATTGGAGGTGTTCAGGAGGAGACTTGATGGGGTGCTTGCTGCCATGGGTTAGTTGTTTAGGTGGGTTGGATTGGTTGATGGGTTGGACTTGATGATCTTGAAGGTCTCTTCCAAGCTGGTTTGGTTTATTCTATTGGTTTTATTCTATTGGCTTATTAATCCAACTCTATGAAGCCTGCACAAGTCAAACTGTAGAGACTTGCTTAAAGCTTTGACTTCATTTCTGTTGCTGTTAATTTTTTTTACCATAACTTCTTTACTTGCAGCTCTGTTTTGTACTGTTGACAGCATCAAACCCACAACTTTTGTTTAGTCTCTGAGCTTTCTGCAATCCATAGGCTTCTCCTTCCTCAGTAAGTGTCCATCCTTTCTTCCTTTACAGCAAGAAAACACTGTCACCCTCTCATGTCATCATCAAGGAATCCAGAAGCATTTTTGAGAGGGAAAGACCACAGCATTCAGGATGGCAGCTTCCCTGTGGGCACAGGGCTGGATGTTCCCTGCCTGGGTTGGTGCTCTTTCTGAAGCCAAGCAGACATTGAAGCATCAAGGGTTTCCTGCCCAAGGCCAGGTGGTACCCTCAGAAGTGCTGGTGTTCTGAGATGGTGGCTGGGCCCTCCACAGGAAGGATCACAGCTTGCCAGGTTGCATCCTGGGGGAGAGATGAGAGCCGGCCCGACCTCAGCCCGAGCGCACAGCCAGGGGAGAGATGAGAGCCGGCCCTGCCTCAGCCCGAGCGCACAGCCTGGGGCCGCCACCGTCGCTGGTACTGGAGTCCTTCTTGGGAAGTGGACTTTCCAGCCCTGCTTTCTTCACACAGTCTGTTTAAAGGAATACCTGAGGCATCTCTTGCTGTTCCTGTTCCTCTTTGCTCAGCACATCTGCTGGACACAATGTAGCTTTGCTCTCACCTGTTCCCTGCTATCCTCCATGCTCCATTCAGCATCTGCAGGTAGATGTTGTTCTTGTCCTCCCTTGCTGTGGCAGTCAAGTGACTTTTTGGTTTTCCAGAGGAAGAGTGCTTCTGGCTTCATACTTTTAGATCATACAACATTAGAGGCTGGAAAGGACCTCCAGAGATCAGCCAGTCCAACCCCCCTGCCAAGGCAGGATCACCCAGGGTAGTCTGCACAGGAATGCATCCAGGTGGGTTTGGAAAGTCACCAGAGATGGAGACTCCACAACTCCACAATGGGCAGCCATTCCAGTGCTCGGTCACCCTCACTGTGAAGAATGCTCTCCTCCTGTTGAGGTGAAACCTTCCCCTCAAACAATACTTGAGGGCTATCTTTTGAGGGAAGAGGTTCCTCAGATCCTTCTGTCACAGGCAGATTCTCTCATTTGTTTGCTTCTTCCTCAGCTGGAGCAGAAAGTTGTTTTGAGCCAGAGGAGAGGCTTGGCTTTACTCTATGCTCTACTGATGATGCCTTTGATCTAGTTCTCACAGGTCTGTGCCTTATGAATTGTCCTGGTTTCAGAGCAGCCAGCTTGCCTGCTTTTAAGCCAGGGTGAGACCTGGTTCCACAAGGCCCATAACATGCCAGTGATATTGATTAGCAGCCTTACAGAGCTCACACAGTGTGGACAGGAACCTTGGGAGCCTGCATAATAATACCTGCTACATCCATCCCAGGTAGGGAGAGGGAGCTGTATTCCCCTGCCTTCTCCACAAGATAGCTTCAGCTCTGCCCTTGGAAGTGGCAGCCCTGAATTCCCTGTGCTGTTCTTACAGTCTCCCTGCAGCTCCCTCATAGCACAAAGGAATTTGGGGCTAGCCCCTTTAGCCCCTTATAACCTGGAATGTTTCACTCTGCTCTTTTTGGACCAGCAATTGCAGACATCTCCCCCAGTTACCAGGTGGCAGAGAGGGAGGAAAGAGGAAGTGCCAGACCTCATGCTGGATTTTATAGTGGTGCTGAGAATTGTGGTAGGAAATAGCTAGTTTCCTGTGTCCACCCACTGGGCTGGACTTCTGGACACAGGAAACAACCCTGTAGCAGAGGGTGCCCAGCCCAAACTATTACAGGCCACCCCTTATTTTATATCTTAATCTCTGCACTGAAACCTATCCTCAACTCAGAAGTCTTCTGATGACCTGTCCAGAGAAGTCCATATCTTCATCTGGGCATCCACCCAAACAGTCTCTCATTCAGGCTCAAGTGTCATTGCGTTCCTGTTATCTTTTTTTCATCCAATGGAACCTCGCAGTGATGCGGAATTCGCTCTTCTGCAGTGCAAGTTCTTCATGGATTTGTTGGACATCTTGGCCACCTGGAAAAAGCCTCACAACTTCTCAACTAGACCTCTGTTCTCATCTATATTCACTCAGTGGCATATTCTCCACCCCTGGGGCAAGCCGGACAGGACAATCAGGCTCCACGACTGCCTTTTTTCCATCCATGCAGGGTGCCACAACCGACCGCTTCCAACTGCGATCTGAGGCTATACAGATGCATGTCAGAGGCACTCTGCCCCGCACTGGGCGTTTGTGTACTGTGACATGACAGCATCCAGCTACATAACCAACCCCTGGAAGAGGGAGGGGGCTGCACCACAGCCTACTGAGAAGAAGGGAGGTGGAGCCAGGGCTAGGCACCGTTTTTGGAACTTGTCCAGAAAAAAACTGGGGGAGAGATGAGAGCCGGCCCGACCTCAGCCCGAGCGCACAGCCGGGGGAGAGATGAGAGCCGGCCCGACCTCAGCCCGAGCGCACAGCCGGGGGAGAGATGAGAGCCGGCCCGACCTCAGCCCGAGCGCACAGCCGGGGGAGAGATGAGAGCCGGCCCGACCTCAGCCCGAGCGCACAGCCGGGGGAGAGATGAGAGCCGGCCCGACCTCAGCCCGAGCGCACAGCCGGGGGAGAGATGAGAGCCGGCCCGACCTCAGCCCGAGCGCACAGCCGGGGGAGAGATGAGAGCCGGCCCGACCTCAGCCCGAGCGCACAGCCGGGGGAGAGATGAGAGCCGGCCCGACCTCAGCCCGAGCGCACAGCCGGGGGAGAGATGAGAGCCGGCCCGACCTCAGCCCGAGCGCACAGCCGGGGGAGAGATGAGAGCCGGCCCGACCTCAGCCCGAGCGCACAGCCGGGGGAGAGATGAGAGCCGGCCCGACCTCAGCCCGAGCGCACAGCCGGGGGAGAGATGAGAGCCGGCCCTACCTCAGCCCGAGCGCACAGCCAGGGGAGAGATGAGAGCCGGCCCGACCTCAGCCCGAGCGCACAGCCGGGGGAGAGATGAGAGCCGGCCCGACCTCAGCCCGAGCGCACAGCCGGGGGAGAGATGAGAGCCGGCCCGACCTCAGCCCGAGCGCACAGCCGGGGGAGAGATGAGAGCCGGCCCGACCTCAGCCCGAGCGCACAGCCGGGGGAGAGATGAGAGCCGGCCCTACCTCAGCCTGAGTGCATAGCCTGGGGCCGCTGCCGTCGCTCATACTGGAGTCGTTCTTGGGAAGTGGACTTTCCAGCCATGCTTTCTTCACACAATCTGTTTCCAGGAATACCTGAGGTATCTCTTGCTGTTCCTGTTCCTCTTTGCTCAGCACATCTGCTGGACACTATGCAGCTTTGCTCTCACCTGTTCCCTGCTATCCTCCATGCTCCATTCAGCCTCTGCAGGTAGATGTTGTTCTTGTCCTCCCTTGCTGTGGCAGTCAAGTGACTTTGGTTTTCCAGAGGAAGAGTGCTTCTGGCTTCATACTTTTAGATCACACAACATTAGAGGCTGGAAAGGACCTCCAGAGATCAGCCAGTCCAACCCCCCTGCCAAAGCAGTATCCCCCTGGGTAGTCTACACAGGAATGCATCCAGGTGGGTTTGGAAAGTCACCAGACAAGGAGACTCCACAACCTCTCTGGGCAGCCATTCCAGTGCTCTGTCACCCTCACTGTGAAGGATGTTCTCCTCCTGTTGAGGTGAAACCTTCCATGTTCAAGCTTGTATCCATTGTTCCTTGTCTTATTCCTACACACCACTGAGCGTCATTGAGTCCATCCCCCCTGCCAAAGCAGGATTGTCATCCTCAGCCAGTTTCCCCTCAAACAATACTTGAGGGCTATCTTTTGAGGGAAGAGTTTCCTCAGATCCTTCTGTCACAGGCAGATTCTCTCATTTGTTTGCTTCTTTCTCAGCTGGAGCAGAAAGTTGTTTTGAGCCAGAGGAGAGGCTTGGCTTTACTCTATGCTCTGATGATGCCTTTGATCTAGTTCTCACAGGTCTGTGCCTTATGAATTGTCCTGGTTTCAGAGCAGCCAGCTTGCCTGCTTTTAAGCCAGGGTGAGACCTGGTTCCACAAGGCCCATAACATGCCAGTGATATTGATTAGCAGCCTTACAGAGCTCACACAGTGTGGACAGGAACCTTGGGAGCCTGCATAATAATACCTGCTACATCCATCCCAGGTAGGGAGAGGGAGCTGTATTCCCCTGCCTTCTCCACAAGATAGCTTCAGCTCTGCCCTTGGAAGTGGCAGCCCTGAATTCCCTGTGCTGTTCTTACAGTCTCCCTGCAGCTCCCTCATAGCACAAAGGAATTTGGGGCTAGCCCCTTTAGCCCCTTATAACCTGGAATGTTTCACTCTGCTCTTTTTGGACCAGCAATTGCAGACATCTCCCCCAGTTACCAGGTGGCAGAGAGGGAGGAAAGAGGAAGTGCCAGACCCCATGCTGGATTTTATAGTGGTGCTGAGAATTGTGGTAGGAAATAGCTAGTTTCCTGTGTCCACCCACTGGGCTGGACTTCTGGACACAGGAAACAACCCTGTAGCAGAGGGTGCCCAGCCCAAACTATTACAGGCCACCCCTTATTTTATATCATAATCTCTGCACTGAAACCTATCCTCAACTCAGAAGTCTTCTGATGACCTGTCCAGAGAAGTCCATATCTTCATCTGGGCATCCACCCAAACAGTCTCTCATTCAGGCTCAAGTGTCATTGCGTTCCTGTTATCTTTTTTCATCCAATGGAACCTCGCAGCGATGCGGAATTCACTCTTCTGCAGTGCAAGTTCTTCATGGATTTGTTGGACATCTTGGCCACCTGGAAAAAGCCTCACAACTTCTCAATTAGACCTCTGTTCTCATCTATATTCACTCAGTGGCATATTCTTCACCCCTGGGGCAAGCCGGACAGGACAATCAGGCTCCACGACTGCCTTTTTTCCATCCATGCAGGGTGCCACAACCGACCACTTCCAACTGCGATCTGAGGCTATACAGATGCATGTCAGAGGCACTCTGCCCCGCACTGGGCGTTTGTGTACTGTGACATGACAGCATCCAGCTACATAACCAACCCCTGGAAGAGGGAGGGGGCTGCACCACAGCCTACTGAGAAGAAGGGAGGTGGAGCCAGGGCTAGGCACCGTTTTTGGAACTTGTCCAGAAAAAAACTGGGGGAGAGATGAGAGCCGGCCCGACCTCAGCCCGAGCGCACAGCCGGGGGAGAGATGAGAGCCGGCCCTACCTCAGCCCGAGCGCACAGCCGGGGGCGAGATGAGAGCCGGCCCTACCTCAGCCCGAGCGCACAGCCGGGGGAGAGATGAGAGCCGGCCCTACCTCAGCCTGAGTGCATAGCCTGGGGCCGCTGCCTTCGCTCATACTGGAGTCGTTCTTGGGAAGTGGACTTTCCAGCCCTGCTTTCTTCACACAGTCTGTTTCCAGGAATACCTGAGGTATCTCTTGCTGTTCCTGTTCCTCTTTGCTCAGCACATCTGCTGGACACTATGCAGCTCTGCTCTCACCTGTTTCCTGCTATCCTCCATGCTCCATTCAGCCTCTGCAGGTAGATGTTGTTCTTGTCCTCCCTTGCTGTGGCAGTCAAGTGACTTTGGTTTTCCAGAGGAAGAGTGCTTCTGGCTTCATACTTTTAGATCACACAACATTAGAGGCTGGAAAGGACCTCCAGAGATCAGCCAGTCCAACCCCCCTGCCAAAGCAGGATCCCCCTGGGTAGTCTACACAGGAATGCATCCAGGTGGGTTTGGAAAGTCACCAGACAAGGAGACTCCACAACCTCTCTGGGCAGCCATTCCAGTGCTCTGTCACCCTCACTGTGAAGGATGTTCTCCTCCTGTTGAGGTGAAACCTTCCATGTTCAAGCTTGTATCCATTGTTCCTTGTCTTATTCCTACACACCACTGAGCGTCCTTGAGTCCATCCCCCCTGCCAAAGCAGGATTGTCATCCTCAGCCAGTTTCCCCTCAAACAATACTTGAGGGCTATCTTTTGAGGGAAGAGTTTCCTCAGATCCTTCTGTCACAGGCAGATTCTCTCATTTGTTTGCTTCTTCCTCAACTGGAGCAGAGTGTTTTGAGCCAGAGGAGAGGCTTGGCTTTACTCTATGCTCTACTGATGATGCCTTTGATCTAGTTCTCACAGGTCTGTGCCTTATGAATTGTCCTGGTTTCAGAGCAGCCAGTTTGCCTGCTTTTAAGCCAGGGTGAGACCTGGTTCCACAAGGCCCATAACATGCCAGTGATATTGATTAGCAGCCTTACAGAGCTCACACAGTGTGGACAGGAACCTTGGGAGCCTGCATAATAATACCTGCTACATCCATCCCAGGTAGGGAGAGGGAGCTGTATTCCCCTGCCTTCTCCACAAGATAGCTTCAGATCTGCCCTTGGAAGTGGCAGCCCTGAATTCCCTGTGCTGTTCTTACAGTCTCCCTGCAGCTCCCTCATAGCACAAAGGAATTTGGGGCTAGCCCCTTTAGCCCCTTATAACCTGGAATGTTTCACTCTGCTCTTTTTGGACCAGCAATTGCAGACATCTCCCCCAGTTACCAGGTGGCAGAGAGGGAGGAAAGAGGAAGTGCCAGACCCCATGCTGGATTTTATAGTGGTGCTGAGAATTGTGGTAGGAAATAGCTAGTTTCCTGTGTCCACCCACTGGGCTGGACTTCTGGACACAGGAAACAACCCTGTAGCAGAGGGTGCCCAGCCCAAACTATTACAGGCCACCCCTTATTTTATATCATAATCTCTGCACTGAAACCTATCCTCAACTCAGAAGTCTTCTGATGACCTGTCCAGAGAAGTCCATATCTTCATCTGGGCATCCACCCAAACAGTCTCTCATTCAGGCTCAAGTGTCATTGCGTTCCTGTTATCTTTTTTTCATCCAATGGAACCTCGCAGCGATGCGGAATTCGCTCTTCTGCAGTGCAAGTTCTTCATGGATTTGTTGGACATCTTGGCCACCTGGAAAAAGCCTCACAACTTCTCAACTAGACCTCTGTTCTCATCTATATTCACTCAGTGGCATATTCTCCACCCCTGGGGCAAGCCGGACAGGACAATCAGGCTCCACGACTGCCTTTTTTCCATCCATGCAGGGTGCCACAACCGACCACTTCCAACTGCGATCTGAAGCTATACAGATGCATGTCAGAGGCACTCTGCCCCGCACTGGGCGTTTGTGTACTGTGACATGACAGCATCCAGCTACATAACCAACCCCTGGAAGAGGGAGGGGGCTGCACCACAGCCTACTGAGAAGAAGGGAGGTGGAGCCAGGGCTAGGCACCGTTTTTGGAACTTGTCCAGAAAAAAACTGGGGGAGAGATGAGAGCCGGCCCGACCTCAGCCCGAGCGCACAGCCGGGGGAGAGATGAGAGCCGGCCCGACCTCAGCCCGAGCGCACAGCCCGGGGTGAGAGGAGAGCCGGCCCGACCTCAGCCCGAGCGCACAGCCCGGGGCGAGAGGAGAGCCGGCCCGACCTCAGCCCGAGCGCACAGCCCGGGGCGAGAGGAGAGCCGGCCCGACCTCAGCCCGAGCGCACAGCCCGGGGCGAGAGGAGAGCCGGCCCGACCTCAGCCCGAGCGCACAGCCCGGGGCGAGAGGAGAGCCGGCCCGACCTCAGCCCGAGCGCACAGCCCGGGGCGAGAGGAGAGCCGGCCCGACCTCAGCCCGAGCGCACAGCCCGGGGCGGGAGGAGAGCCGGCCCGACCTCAGCCCGAGCGCACAGCCCGGGGAGAGATGAGAGCCGGCCCTACCTCAGCCCGAGCGCACAGCCAGGGGCGAGATGAGAGCCGGCCCTACCTCAGCCTGAGTGCATAGCCGGCGGCCGCTGCCGTTGCTCATACTGGAGTCGTTCTTGGGAAGTGGACTTTCCAGCCATGCTTTCTTCACACAGTCTGTTTCCAGCAATACCTGAGGTATCTCTTGCTGTTCCTGTTCCTCTTTGCTCAGCACATCTGCTGGACACTATGCAGCTTTGCTCTCACCTGTTCCCTGCTATCCTCCATGCTCCATTCAGCCTCTGCAGGTAGATGTTGTTCTTGTCCTCCCTTGCTGTGGCAGTCAAGTGACTTTGGTTTTCCAGAGGAAGAGTGCTTCTGGCTTCATACTTTTAGATCACACAACATTAGAGGCTGGAAAGGACCTCCAGAGAATAGCCAGTCCAACCCCCCTGCCAAAGCAGGATCCCCCAGGGTAGTCTACACAGGAATGCATCCAGGTGGGTTTGGAAAGTCACCAGACAAGGAGACTCCACAACCTCTCTGGGCAGCCATTCCAGTGCTCTGTCACCCTCACTGTGAAGGATGTTCTCCTCCTGTTGAGGTGAAACCTTCCATGTTCAAGCTTGTATCCATTGTTCCTTGTCTTATTCCTACACACCACTGAGCATCATTGAGTCCATCCCCCCTGCCAAAGCAGGATTGTCATCCTCAGCCAGTTTCCCCTCAAACAATACTTGAGGGCTATCTTTTGAGGGAAGAGTTTCCTCAGATCCTTCTGTCACAGGCAGATTCTCTCATTTGTTTGCTTCTTCCTCAACTGGAGCAGAGTGTTTTGAGCCAGAGGAGAGGCTTGGCTTTACTCTATGCTCTACTGATGATGCCTTTGATCTAGTTCTCACAGGTCTGTGCCTTATGAATTGTCCTGGTTTCAGAGCAGCCAGTTTGCCTGCTTTTAAGCCAGGGTGAGACCTGGTTCCACAAGGCCCGTAACATGCCAGTGATATTGATTAGCAGCCTTACAGAGCTCACACAGTGTGGACAGGAACCTTGGGAGCCTGCATAATAATACCTGCTCCATCCATCCCAGGTAGGGAGAGGGAGCTTGTGGTAGTTTGAGCCTTGACTGAGAGTTAAAAGCTCAAATGGGGAAAAGGCTGAGAATTTCTGCCCCACTCCCCCCCTCCTCCCTCCAAACAGGGAGAGGGGAAAAAAAGGGTAAGGAGCAAATCCACTAAACAAAAATCTGGAGTCAGCTTAGAAGTAGAGAGGAAAATAATTTTTTTTCTTCAAATTATATATATAGCAATAACAGGGGGAAAAAAAAGGTTCACAAGGGCAAGGAACAAGAATGGATGGGAGGGGGACAGAAAAGAATAATACAAAACCAGTCTTTCTCTGAGGAGGTGCAGAGGCAGCAGGGAGAAGGATCAGGTCCGGCCACGTGGCTGAGGAGCAGGAGGGCAGCTGCAGTAGCTCTCATCCAGCAGAGGCAGGAGCCAAAAAGGAGATGCCACAGCTATGATGTCCTGCTTTTTTTATACCCTAGCTGGGCAGGGAGGGGGGAGTGGAACAGACTCAGCTTTCCCAGGGGGGAAACGCCCTGCAGGGAGGGTAAAGTACCCGCAAGCCCTCCCCCCTGCTTTCTTCTTTTGTTTTCAGAAAAAAGGCGTTAACCCACCACAGAGCTGTATTCCCCTGCCTCAGCTCTGCCATTGGAAGTGGCAGCCCTGAATTCTCTGTTCTGTTCTTACAGTCTCCCTGCAGCTCCCTCATAGCCCGAAGAAATTTGGGGCTAGCCCCTTTAGCCCCTTATAACCTGGAATGTTTCACTCTGCTCTTTTTGGACCAGCAATTGCAGACATCTCCCCCAGTTACCAGGTGGCAGAGAGGGAGGAAAGAGGAAGTGCCAGACCTCATGCTGGATTTCATAGTGGTGCAGAGAATTATGGTAGGAAATAGCTAGTTTCCTGTGTCCACCCACTGGGCTGGACTTCTGGACACAGGAAACATCTCATGTAGCAGAGGGCGCCCTGCCCAAACTACTACAGGCCACCCCTTATTTCACTCAAACACATCCTCAACTCAGAAGTCTTCTGATGACCTGTCCAGAGAAGTCCATATCTTCATCTGGGCATCCACCCAAACAGTCTCTCATTCAGGCTCAAGTGTCAGTCCGTTCCTGTTCTTCATTTATCCAATGGAACCTCGCAGCGATGCGGAATTCGCTCTTCTGCAGTGCAAGTTCTTCATGGATTTGTTGGACATCTTGGCCACCTGGAAAAAGCCTCACAACTTCTCAACTAGACCTCTGTTCTCATCTACATTCACTCAGCAGCATATTCTACCCGCCTGGGGCAAGCCGGTCAGAACAATCAGGCTCCACGACTGCCTTTTTTTCATCCCTCCAGGGTGCCACAGCCTACTGCTTCCAACCGCGATCCGAGGCTACACAGATGCATGTCAGAGGCCTTCCTCCCCCTGCACTGGGCGTTCGTGTACCACAGCGTGACAGCATCCAGCTACATAACAATCCCCCCCCGGAAGTGGGAGGGGGCTGCACCACAACCTTCTGAGAAGAAGGAAGGTGGAGCCAGGTGCTTGGTGCCTTTTGTGGAACTGGTCCAAATATTGGGGAAGAGATTGGAGCCGGCCCTACCACCGCTCCAAGCGCACAGCTGGGGGCCGCCATTGCCACTCAGTATACAGCAGGGCTCCGGCCACCTCTACCGCCACAGTCCAGAACCAAAATCACCTCCACTCCTTGGGCACTCAAACGGCTCCTCCAGTGAAAGCCATAAATGCGTTCTCAGAGTCCTTGAAAACAGCTTTCCAGCTGTGGTCCCCACTCGCCGCCTTGGGTTTTGGGAGCTGGCTGGCCCTGTCCCTGCAGCGAGAATGGACCTGACTCTGCTCTTCTCACCACTGCCCCTCCCCCACTTCACTCCCTGCCGTGGAGGAAGGGCAGGTTCTGAGTTCTCAAGCTGTACCCCGGTGCCAATGGTCGAGAACCACCCCTGCTTGAAACAGCAGGAGGGGCTCTGTAGCGCTGGCTGTGCACCAGCTGTCTCCCTGCAATCCACAAGAACTCACACAATCACCCTGGCAACAAAACTTGAGCCCAAACTTCCCAAACCCAAACTGAGGCCCAGAACTAAATTTAAACTCTCTTTTGCAATCGATCTGCAGAGTGGCCACAACAACTGACTCCTGGCTGGCAACACCAAAATGTGCTGGGTTGAGGCAGGCCCCTCCCCACCACGGGCAGAAATAACGACTCAAATGGATTGCAAATGTGATGGAAAGTTTAAATGGAAAGCAGTGAGTGTGTACAGCGAGCCGGAAGTGCAGTGACAAAAGAAACTCCAAAGCAGACCCAGAAACATCCCACCCCCACCTGAGGGTGCACCCAAGACCCCCAGGGCTCCTTCCCCCCCACACTGCTAGGCTAGTCTCAGCTGGCCACATCTGAGACTGTCCATTTCCCCTGTGGCCTTAGGCCTAGCCAGGCTCATGGCCAGGAGACATCTCCCCCAGTTCCCGGGTGGTGGAGAGGGAGGAAAGAGGAAGGGCCAGACCCTGTGCTGGATTTTCTAGTGGTGCAGAGAATTCTGGTAGGAAATACCTAGTTTCCTGTGTCCACCAACTGGGCTCGACTTCTGGACACAGGAAACACCCCTGTAGCAGAGAGCACCCAGCCCAAACTACTCCACCCTTTAATGTTACTAGCCAGACTGAGTTCCAGTTGAACTCTGGCCTTTCTCATTCTCTCCCTACATATCCCTGCAAGAGCCTTGTACTCTTCCTGAGTTGCCTACTGCTTCTTTCATAGCCAGTGGACTTTGCTTTTCTTCCTGAAGCATTGATGATCATGGAATCAGAGAGAGGCTCAGGCTGGAAGAGACCATAGAGATCATCTACTCCAACCTCCCTGCCATGAGGGATGCCTCTCAGCTAGACTCAGCTGTTCAGGGCCTCATCCAATTGTAATGGTTTAGCACAAAGGCTAACCTGCTTGCTCCCCCAGCACAGAAGGGAGGGGAGAAGTAACACACAAAGCTCAGGGCTGAGACAAAGAGATAAGAGTTTAATGTAAACATGAGATATCATAATCACAATGCCTAATTACCTTAGCTGATAATCTAATTAAACTAATAATACACTCCATAATTACCTTAGCTAATCTAATTAATAACACAATGCATGGTTCCCTTAGCTTAGCCTAGTTGCAGAAGCAGCACAGTGAAATACAGGTTAAAAAAAAACACCCCAGCATAAACCAGAAAACCAAAGCTACCTCAGTCCCAGCTGCAGAAAAAGAGCCCAAACCCAGAAGCAGCAATCAGAACAGGCAGCCTGCCATGTTGCAATCTGAACTTCAAGCCCCGCACTACTTTGCTCCAGTTAGCACTGCCACTTTTTTGTTTTTTTTTAAGCTGGCATGACTGCAGCATGGTATGGATAACAGCAGCAGGTTCAGCTCAACCCAAGACACCAACCTGGCCTTGAACACCCCCAGGAAAGAGGCATCCAGAACCTCCCTGGGCAACTTATTCCAGGGTCTCATCACCCTCATATTGGAGAACTTCTACCCTGCTCCAGTCCAACCCTGCTCTCCCTCAGCTTCAAACCATTCTCCCTTGGCCTATCTCTAGACAGCCTCGTGAAAAGTCCCTCTGCAGCCTTCCTAGAGAATCCTTTCAGGTACTGGAAGGCAGCTCTAAGGTCCCAAGCAGCATACCCTCAGCTCTCTCAGCCTGTCCTCACAGCAGAGCTGCTCCAGCCCTTAGGTCATCTCTGTGGCCTCCTCTGGACTCTCTCCAGCAGCTCTGTGTCATTATGCTGGGGACACCAGAACTGGAAGCAGTATTTGAGGTGAGGTCTTGGCAGAACATATCTGGGGCAGAATCCCCTCTCTTGCCCTGCTGCCCACGCTCCTCTTGATGCAGCCCAGCAGGCAGCTGTGTGCAGGGCTGCAGGAGGGCACTGCCAGCCTATCTTGAGCTTCTCCATCAACACACCCAAGCCTCTTTCTGCAGAGCTGCTCTCATGCCTGGCTTGTGCTACACATTCCCATCAAAATCAGACAAGAGGTTCTGAGAAGACACCAAGTACATCAAGACCTAAAGAAACAAGAATGTGTCAACAGCAGAAACTTTCACCAGCAAACTGTGATGATGTAAATCTCTTGCAACTTATGATCCTAATGAGTGACCTTTACTCATTAACGTTATGACACTGAGACACATTCCCCCTTGAGATGAGAAGCCCCTTGCCTACACCGTCACCCCTCTCAGAGCATAGGCTCTTAATTTTGTAGCTGCTATTGTTCTACTTGAAGGCAAAGAAGTTGCAAACCAGTCAAGAAGTAGAATAACAGTAAGTATGCAGAGGCAGGAGGGGTTTGTCTAACCAGAAGTGTACAGGGAGTAAACAGGCAGAGTTAGGCTTGTGGAATGCTCCCAGCTCTGTGCAGGTGTAGGTAAAATGCCTCCACTCTGTGTGCACATTGGCTGTTGCACACCAGAGAGATGACCCCAGACTGGGGATAAAGTGATCACAGAATGGTTTGGGTTGGAAGGGACCTTAAAGATCATTTAATTCCACCTTACCCTGCCATGGGCAGGGACAGCTTTTCAGATTGCATTGGATTGGAAGGGACCCTCAAAGAGCATCTTGTCTAACTGCCCTTCAGGCAGCAGGGAACATCTGATCCTGAATGTCTCCAGGGATGGGGCCTCAACCACTTCCCTGGGCAACCTGTTCCAGTGTCTCACCACCCTCATTCTGCAGAACTCCCTCCTGATGTCCAACCTAAACCTGCCCCGCTCCAGTTTCAAACCATTGCCCCTCATTGTATCACTACTAGCCCAAGATGCTCAAGGCCCCATCCAGCCTGGCCTTGAACTCTTCCAGGGAGGGGGCTCAGAGCAATCAGGATCCTGTAGGTCTCTAGGGGAACCCAAAGCTTAATAATTATTATTAGTTTGATTATGACTTCCTGTAGAGTATCAAGTTACTGAGAGTATCTGCATTGTCTCTCAGTCTGCAGGCCCTGATCAACTCCATCCAGGACAGCTCTACAGCATTGTATCTTACTAACTTTTCTCTAAGGGCTTTTGGAGAATTCCCCTTTCACCCTCAGCAGATGTAGTAAGGTTCTAGAAGACTGCATGGAGGAACACCTATTGCCTTCAGGCACAGGTCTATGGAACAAGCCAAGCATAAAAAATCTCACTTTCCTCCACATGGACCCAAGATTTGAATTGCCCAGTTCCATTCACTGCTAATTTTAAAGCTGTGTTGGCATAGTGGTGGACTTGGCAGTGCTGGGCATTAACCAGCTGAGCACATGGGTCTTTAATGGTCTCTTTCAATGTAAGCAGTCCTGTGATTCTGTGATTCAGAGGCAACAGTTTGAAACTGGAGCAGGGTGGATTTAGGTTGGACATCAGGAGCAAGTTCTGCACAGTAAGAGTGATGAAAGCCTGGAACAGGTTGCCCAGGGATGTGGTGGAGGTCCCATCTCCGGAGACAATCAAAGTCAGAATTGTTAGGGCCCTGAGCAACCTGATCTCGCTGGAGCTGTCCCCGATGACTGCAGCTGGGTTGGGCAAGATGACTTTTCAGGGTCCCTTCCAACCCAATACGTTCTGTGATTTCCAGTTGCCATCTCTCACGAAGTGTGTTTGCTTCTTGGCAAGCTCTCCGAGCACACCCAGGGTTCTCCTCTCCAGCCAGTGGCAAAGCCTTCCCGGGCTTCTCCGTGCCTTCCCTTGGACACCAATCTCAGAAGCACGCCACCTCCTTTCAGAGCGGGGCCAGGACCAGCAGCCACCGACCTGCCAGCCCCGTGTTCCTCTGGCCCCTGGGCTCGCTGCAAGCTGCACGCCCCCGAGCCTCCTGCAGCCGCCTGCGGAACGCCTGCGGGCTGCGGCCGAAGCCAAGGCCAGGCTGCCTGGGAGGCGCTTCAGGAGCAGCACAAACCCGGTGATGCCAGAAGCGGCTCGGCAGAGAAAGGCGCCGGGGCTCCTGCTGGGGTGCTGCGGCCGGGCCGGGGTCGCCGCCAGCCCCTCCGAGCGCTCAACCTGCAGCTAGAGGCGGCTGCGTGGGAAAAAACCCTGCGGGAAGGGACGGCACCGTGGGGCTGCTGGTGCCCGGATCTCAGCCCTGCCGTGGGCTTCGGCCGGAGGCGCCGGCTCGGCCGGGCGCGGGGCAGGAAGCGGCGGGGCGGTGACTGCTTCCCGTTCCGGGCGCTGCGCGCAGCCGCCGCCGCCGGGCCGGAGCGGTGGCCGGGCCCCGCCGCGCTGCCATGGCGCCGAGGCGGCGTCCGAGCCTGGCCGCGGCGGGCTCCCTGCTGCCGCTGCTGTGTGCCCTGGTCCGCGCCGCCGACGACGCCAGCGCCGGCCGGGTAGGTGCGGGAGGGCAGCCCGGGGCGAGGCCGGGCGCTGAGCCGCTCTGCGCCGGGCGGCTCCCTGGGGCGGCCGGGCCGGCGGTGCCGTAGCTGGGAGCGGAGTACCGGGGACGGGCGGCCCGGTCCCGGTTCGTGCGCGGCGCTGGCTGCAAGGCTGGGCTCCTCCAGCTCTCCCGGGCTTCCTGTCGCCGTGCCTGGGCGCTGCTGCCCGCCGGCAGCCCTTCCTGCGTCTGCGGTAGGCCCTTCTCGTCCTGCCGCTCTCCGAGGCGGCCGGGCTGGGCTGGGGGGCTGCGAGGCTGGGCTGAGGTGCGCGGCCACGCTGGCTGGCAGCTGCTCTGTGCCCGAGCAGGCTGGCAGCTGGCAGGCGAGGGCGGCCGTGCCCGTCCTGCGCGCGCTTGGCCAACAGCCGCCCGGGAGCGGAGTCCTTCGGTGCCTGTGCGGGCACCGAGCGGCGTCCCCGCTGTGGCGGCCGAGCCTGGCCTGGAGGGAAGGGGAAGAGGTGAGAGCAGCCTCCCTCAGCGCTGGAGCGGTTCGTGTGCCTTGCCCTTGCCGCTCAAGGACAGCTTCTTTTGGTCAGGCTGAAGGGCTGCGGGTGCCAGCACTCCGTGTTTGTCAGAGCCCAGGACCGGAGCTCACGGCAGTGCTAGCAAAGGTTTGCTCTCCAAACAGTTCTGCAGCTTGGCTTTGCGCTGAGCCCTGGGTGATGGCTCTGTTGCATATGCTGCGTGGCCATTTATTTGGTGAACTTTAATATGTCCCCTGCGGGGACAGGCTGAAAGAGCTGGAGCTGTTCAGTGTGGAGAAGAGAAGGCTCCAGGGAGAGCTCAGAGCAGCCTTGCAGTACCTGAAGGGGATCCAGAGAGCTGGGGAGGGACTTTGGGCAAGGGCTGGGAGTGCCAGGATAAGGGACAATGGATTGAATCTTGAGGGGGGCAGATTGAGACCGGAGATTAGGAAGAAATTGTTGGCAGTGAGGCTGGGGAGGCTCTGGCACAGGCTGCCCAGGGAGGCTGTGGCTGCCTCCTGCCTGGAGGTGTTCAGGGCCAGGCTGGATGAGGCCTTGAGCAAGCTGTGCTGGTGGGAGGGGTCCCTGCCCATGGCAGGGGGTTTGGGACTAGATGATCTTTAAGGTCCTTTCCAACCCAAACCATGATATGAAGAAGTGGCCAGTCTCTCTCTATGAATATGCCTGACCCAGATGCTGTCTTACACCTTCTCACCTTCTTTCTTCTGCTTTGGAAGCAACTTCCCCCCTGCCCCCCTTTTGTCCCTATCCATTCTAGTATATCTTTCTGTTGCCACAAAGAAGTGGAGATTGTTTTCTCTGTTGTGCTCCTCTTGACCTGCACCCCTTTTCTGCTGCTGTGTTATGTTAGGAGAGGATGTGCCCCTCAGAGTATCACAGTACATTCATTAGAGGTTGGAAGGGACCTCCAGAGATCACTGGGTCAAACCCCCCTGCCAAAAGCAGGATCACCCAGGGTAGTCTGCACTGAAATTCATCCAGGTGGGTTTTGAATGTGTCCAGAGAAGGAAACTCCACAACCTCTCTGGGCAGCCTTCTCCAGTGCTTTGTCTGTCCTGTGCTCAGCACTGCTCAGGCCACACCTTGAGTCCTGTGTCCAGTTCTAGGCTCCTTAATTCAAGAAAGATGTTGAGTTGCTGGAAGGTGTCCAGAGAAGGGCAACAAAGCTGGGGAGGGGTCTGGAGCACAGCCCTGTGAGGAGAGGCTGAGGGAGCTGGGGTTGCTTAGCCTGGAGAAGAGGAGGCTCAGGGGAGACCTCATTGCTCTCTACAACTACCTGAAGGGAGGTTGGAGCCAGGTGGGGGTTGGTCTCTTCTCCCAGGCAGCCAGCAGCAGAACAAGAGGACACAGTCTCAAGCTGTGCAGGGGGAAGCTTAGGCCTGAGCTTTGAAAGAAGTTCTTCTCAGAAAGAGAGATTGGCTGCCCAGGGAGGTGGTGGAGTCACTATCCCTGGAGGTGCTTAAGAAAAGCCTGGATGAGGCACTTAGTGCCATGGTCTAGTTGTTAGATAGGGTTGGGTGATCACTTGGACTTGATGATCTTGGAGGTGCCTTCCAGCCTGGCTGATTCTGTGATTCAGTCTCTGCCCTCCTCTGCCCCCTGCTCTGAGCGGTCAGGCTGCCAGGGTGAGAGCAGCACATGCAGATGATTCATCATCAGTCCAGCACTTGAGTGTCGAGGACTGTGTCCTGGCAGTCAGGTGGGTTGTCCTGGTGGCTGGAGAGAGCATCCAGGGTCTGTGTGTGTCTCTCATAGCAATTCTGGTGTAAGTGTTGAATAGGAGGCCTGGGGGTAGTGGGCAGGAGAAAGCAGCTGTGGGGTGTGTGCAGGAAGTCACAGTGCAAAGTTTCTGAAGCAGCTCTTCCCTTCAGGTTTGTTACCATTTGCACTTGATGGTGAATTGATGAGCTGGTTTATTGTGCCCTCAGAGTTGGGGGGCAGAGAAAGGGAAGGGAAAAAATACACTCCTGAATTCAAGGGTGTTTTTGCAAGTGCTGTCCTTAGCATCCTGACAAGTCTGAGGTGGTTTTAGCTGAAGCTGCATTTTGGGAGGGAGGCAAGGAACGGGGACAAAGCTCCAGGAGGAGAGTTGGCTCTTTTCCTATTCTAACCATGTGGTAGGTGTCTGCTGTTAGTAGAGGAAAAGTCTGTCTAACCAGAGCCCCTCCAGGCTTTCAGAGTGGGATTTTTGGTGTTAGTTGGAGGTTTTAAGGGAGATATTGCTGTGCTCAGTGCAAGTGTAAAGCTCAGCCAGCGCTGGTGGGGATTGCCCTGGGCCGTTCACAGAACCTTAGAGGTTGGAAGGGACCTCCAGAGATCATCCAATCCAACCCCCCTGCCAAAAGCAGGATCCCTTAGGGTGGTCTGCACAGGAATTCATCTAGGTGGGTTTTGAAAGTCTCCAGGGAAGGAGACTCCACAACCCCTCTGGGCAGCCTGCTCCAGGGCTCTGTGACCCTCACGGCAAAGAATTTTCTCCTCTTGTTGAGGTGAAACCTTCTGTGTTCAAGTTTGTATCCACTGTCACTGTTCCTTGGCTTATTACTGTGCACCACTGAAAAGAGCTTGGCCCCCTCCATGACACCCCCCCTTAGATATTGATAGACATTGATCAGATCCCCTTTCAGCCTTCTCCTCTCCAGATTAAAGAGCCCCAGGGCTCAGTCTCTCTCCATAGGGGAGACACTCAAGTCCCCTAATCATCCTTGTGGCTCTCCCTTGGACTCTCTCCAGCAGGTCTCTGTCTCTCTTGAGCTGGGGAGGCCAGCACTGGACACAGTATTGCAGGAGTGCTCTCATCAGTGCAGAGGAGAGGGGGAGAAGAACCTCCCTAGCCCTGCTGGCCACACTTTTCTTGCTGCCCCCCAGGATGCCCTTGGCTCTCTTGGCCCCCAGGGCACACTGCTGTCCCATGCAGAACTTGCTGCCCACCAGCACTCCAAGGTCTTGCTCTGTGGAGCATTCAGCTGCTTGCTTGGGGTCTGGAGGCAGCAGTAGGTGGTGGACAGTGGGTTACTGGGAGTGTGCTGCTGTGGGCACTGAGAAGTCTCATGATGCAAGTTGACAGTGCACAGGAGGTGTCTGGAACAAGGACAGGGCTTCCTGGGAATTTCTAGTGCTCCAAAGGACGGCAATCACTGCGCCTGAAGGACGGCCAAGGGCTCAGGCCCACCCAGCATCGAGTTAGGAAGGGCAGGTCCTGCCTGAGCAACCTGAGCTCCTTCCATGCCCAGGGCACTGCCTGGTGGCTGTGGGGAGGCCTGTGGATGTGGTCTACCTGGACTTCATCAAGGCCTTTGACACTGTCCCTCACAGCAAACTCCTGGCTAAGCTGTCAGCCCCTGGCTTGGCCAGCAGCAACTCTGAGCTGGGTTAGGAACTGGCTGGAGGCTGAGCCCAGAGAGGGGTGGTGAATGGTGCCACAGCCAGCTGGCAGCCAGGCCCCAGTGGTGTGCCCCAGGGAGCAGTGCTGGGCCCTGTGCTCTCTAACATCTTCAGTGATGATCTGGAGGAGGGCATTGAGTCAGTCAGCAGCAATTGTGCAGCTGACAGCAAGCTGGGGGCAGGAGTTGGTCAGTCAGAGGGCAGAAGGGCTCTGCAGAGGGACCTTGCCAGGCTGGGCAGATGGGCAGAGCCCAACAGGATGGCATTCAACAAGTCCAAGTGCCGAGTGCTGCACTTTGGCCACAGCAACCCCAGGCAGAGCTACAGGCTGGGGTCAGAGTGGCTGAGAGCAGCCAGGCAGAGAGGGACCTGGGGGTGCTGATTGACAGCTGCCTGAACATGAGCCAGCAGTGTGCCCAGGAGGGCAAGAAAGCCAGTGGCATCCTGGCCTGCATCAGGATGAGTGGCCAGCAGGAGCAGGGAAGTCATTGTGCCCTGGACTCAGCACTGGTTAGGCTGCACCTGGAGTCCTGTGTCCAGTTCTGGGCTCCTCAGTTTAGGAAGGACATTGAGAGACTTGAAGGTGTCCAGAGAAGGGCAACAAAGCTGGGGAGGGGTCTGGAGCACAGCCCTGTGAGGAGAGGCTGAGGGAGCTGTGTAGGAAAGCAGAAAGTATCTATGGAAGGTTTCAGGACAAGAAAGAACGACAGGCCACTGATACTGGAAGGATGGCTTGATGATAAGGAAGAGCTGACCGTGGTAAACAACCTGATGTGCCAGACAAGAGGACGCTTGCCTCCATGCTGGAGAAGACCAACCTGATATGGGATGAAGATAACAATGGACAGCTGCATATCAAATGAGAAAGCCCAGTTAGCAGCAGTGGTGCAAGAATGTCAGGGAATTGCTTACCCTGCCCGATTTTTTCTATATAAGCTGCTTGTTCTGTGCCAATAAACGATTCCTGCCTCACCACCAAGGAGTCCATGCGTGCCTTCCAAAAGAGCTGGGGTTGCTTAGCCTGGAGAGGAGGAGGCTCAGGGAAGACCTTCTTGCTCTCTACAACTACCTGAAAGGTGGTTGTAGCCAGGAAGGAGTTGGTCTCTTCTCCCAGGCAGCCAGCACCAGAACAAGAGGACACAGTCTCAAGCTGTGCCAGGGGAGGTTTAGGCTGGAGGTGAGGAGAAAGTTCTTCACTGAGAGAGTTGTTGGCCATTGGGATGTGCTGCCCATGGAGGTGGTGGAGTCCCCATCCCTGGAAGTGTTCAAGAGGGCATTGGATGTGGCACTTGGTGCCATGGGTTAGCCATGAGGTCTGTGGTGCCAGGTTGGACTCGATGATCTTTGAGGTCTCTTCCAACCTTAGTGATACTGTAAGGCTACTCCAGTTACTCAGTAGGGATGACAGCCAGGTTTAATTGGCATTGTGCTGTCAGAAGTCTTCAGCCCTTCCTGAGGAGCAGATGATATTACCAAACCTAACCACAAATCAGATGGTTGGGGTTTTTTTTTTGGGTTTGGGGAGGGGGGGAGGCTAGTTCATCACCTTTGCTGTTGAGGGAATGCTCTGATCTGTTCAGCTGAAACCTAATGGTGGCATCCTTCTGTCTGTCTCTTTCTTTTCCAGGGCTGGTTAAAAGCTTACGGCTACTTGCTTCCATCTGACAGCCCAATGTCTGCCTTGCAGTCAGGAAAAGCTGTGCAGTCTGCAGTTGCCACTATGCAGCAGTTCTATGGGATCCCAGTGACAGGAGTTTTGGACCAGACAACCATTGAGTAAGATGAACGTGGCCTAATTGTGCCTTTCCCTTTCTCAGCACCTTGTCCTATTAGCTGGGTGATTACTCCAGCTGCAAGAAGCCCTCACAAGGGAAAAATTTGACTGACTCAGCCAGAGAAGTCTTGATTATGAAAAGGTGTCCCTGATGAAAACATGTGGCCAGCTCCACCTTTTCCTTTGGCTGGCAGCACTGTGTGTGAGTGTGAGCAGGAGCTCTTGTTAAATGTCATTCTTTGTTTGTGGGTCCCCACTGCTGGTGTGCAGGCAAAACATGAATCCCCTCAGCCTCTGCAAGTGGAGAACATCAAGGCTTTCATTTCTTTCCACCTCTCTCTGGGTTTAGGTGAAAACCTGGGTCTAGAAATGGCTTCTAATGCATTTCTTCCACGGATTCTGAGTTGTGGAGCTCCATAGATGGTGTTTGGGAAGATCTCTTGTTCTGGGCTGAAGTGAGTTGTTGCAGTTTGATGACAAATAGTCAAAGCTGCTTAGCTGCTAGTAGTTGCCATTTGTTGGGCATTAGATGTTCTCTGCTGTGTGTTATTTGTTGTGATCATGGCTTGATGGCCCCAGTCACAAATCACCTAAGCTGGAGGGGACTTTATTCTGTGGAGGCCTTTAGTCTGCTCTTCAGGGGGTACTGGGAAGTGTGGAAGTTTGGTGCTGCTAACTTAGCAGGGCAGGCTTCCTGTCCTCTGACTGCATGGATGTTGTGCACTGGTAAGTCTGCATGCTGCTGGCCTGGACTGGGGGAGTGTCTCTTAACTGAAGTACAATGCAGATAAGGGTTTGCTAGTGTTTTCTAGGAGAAAGAAGCATCTCATGGTGAGCTAAAAAAGAAAGCACAAATAGTAGCTCTTGCTTATGCCCTGCCTGAGAGTTTCCCCTTGACCTTAATGCATTAGCAAACCCTTTGAAAGTGTGCTCTAGTTCTTCTTCTCTCCTCATGCCACTCTGCTGGCATAAAGGACACAGTAACACAAAGGAAAGGGAGCACAGCATCACCAAGGGGTGTGAAGAACAAAGGGCTTTGATTGTGTGCTTTCCAGTCTACAAGAAGAGGGGGAAACAAAGGAAACAGTGAATTAGGAGGGAAGGGATCATCCTGGACTGGCAGTGCCTCTGCAGTGAGTGTAACATTCCTCCCTTTGGCTCCCAGGAGCAGCCCTGGTTCTCCACTAAGTGACAGGGATAATCCTGTTTGTTTGTTTGCTTTTCAGATGAGCTGAAGATGAAATGCTTTTTCAAGGTGGGGATTTTGCATCTGAGATCTTTTTGCCATTAACAAGCACAGGGTGTTATGGGGAGCCAGAGAGCAAGGCTGTGTATGTCCAGCTGGTGTGTAGAAGCTTGCAGTTGGAATGCTTAAGAGCTGGGAGGGGGAGAGGGAAGAAGAGGCTGTGGTATTGGGGTGCTGATTTGGAAAGTTAGGGAGATGCTTCTGCTGCCCTGTGGGTGGCAGGAGGAGGGACTAAATGGTGTGTGAGAGCCCCTGCTTCAGTTCAGAAGTGTTTTTGTGCAGGGAAGGAAGGTGTTGCCCATGTCTCACTGAACTTATATATGGGTGTCCTGGTTTTGCTGGGGCAGAATCCTAGGCCAGCCGTAGGCTGCAGGCCAGGAGCTACTTGGAGTCAGCCAGGACCTGAGCTGGCTACAGATGTCCCAGAGCACACTCAGTGTACAGGGGTGTCCCAGACCACACTCAGTGGCAAATTTGCTGAGAGCAGGAGCTTCCTGCTTGAGGCTTTCCTCTTGGGCTCCTCCTGACCCTGCTCCTCTTCCTTCTCCTGAGGGCTGCCTTCCCATGCAGTGTGCTCACTGCACCTTTGCTGGGCTGAGGATAACTCTGGGTGCTTTCTATTGACAATGGCATCAGTTGGGCTGGTTCATTAAATCCACTTTCAGTTCAACCTGTGGCTCTTCTCTCCTTTTTCTCATTCTCCTCCTCTGCTGGGGAGAGGTCATAAGGCAACTGCCAGAGTTTAGCCCTGGCTAAATGTAGACAATGGGCAGAGTTTAATTGGTGCCTGAACATGCAAAGGCTGACAAGAGAAAAGCCTGGATGGTTCCCTCTTCTGAGAGTGGAGTCTCTGAAGGCTTGAAAGCTCAGCTGTAAGCAGGCAGGGTGTGCTTTGCAGGCAGGTTTGGTTGCTCTGCCTCCGTCTGTCCTGAGCCAGTAGGTCCATCTGTTGTCCAGCAGGGTGGAGCAGGAGTACCCAGCTAGAAATGACATGAGTGGAAGAGGAGGTCCTAGCTGCTCTTAGCAGTGGGTCTGGGTTTTGAGTTGGAGGGCCCTGTCTAGCTGGCCCTTTTTGGGCTGTCAGCTCCTCAGACCTGGTTGTGGAGGCTGAGTAAAAGCAGATCTGGCAAGGCAGACTGGCACTGAGCTCTGAACTACTTGGTCATTTGCTCAGCTGTTACTTCAGCCTGTTAGGAGTGTTGAGATTGCAGTTATGGATTTTCTGTCACTTCTGACAGTGCTCTGTCCCTTTAAAGCAACTGTAGGAGCAGTCAGAGTGTAGAGTTTCTATTTTCTGTGGTTTCTTTGCTTGCAACCAATTCTGCATGTTCTATTTACACTTAGAGGGGAAGCCTAAAGCTTTTCATCTCCTTCCAACACACCACCAAATCCTGAGCCTGCTCTTTCCTCCAAGAGTGGCAACCCAAGTGTGTGGAAGTTCTCATGCAGGCACAGGCAGTGGGAATTAGCAATCACAGAACAGTAGGGGTTGGAAGGGATCTCTGGAGGTCAAGTCCAAGCCCCCAGACAGAGCAGGGTCACCCAGTGGAGGTCACACAGGAACACATCCAGATGGGGCTTGAAAGCCTCCAGAGAAGGAGACTCCACAACCTCTCTGGGCAGTCTGCTTCAAGGCTTCAGCACACTTGAAGAAGTTTCTCCTCATGTTGAGGTGGAACCTCCTGGGTTGCAGTTTGTGTCCCCTGCTCCTTGTCCTGTCCCAGGACAGCACTGAGCAGAGCCTGGCCCCTGCTGCTTGGCACCACCCTGCAGATGTTTGTAACCACTGATCAGATCTCTCAGCCTTCACTTCTCCACTCTAAACAGTCCCAGGGCTCTCAGCCTTTCCTCATCAGACAGATGTTCCAGTCTCTTCAGCATCCTCATAGCCTCCTTTGGAGCCTCCCTGTCCCTCTGGAACTGGAGAGACCTAAACCTGACACAGTACTCCAGATGAGGCCTCACCAGAGCTGAGTAGAGGTGGAGGAGAACCTCCCTTGACCTGCTGGCCACAGTCTTCTTAATGCACCCCAGGAGACCATTGGCCTTCTTGGCCAGCAGGGCACATTTCTGTCCCATGGAGAACTAACTTACCGTGTCCAGTTCTGGGCCCCTCAGGTTAGGAAAGAGGTTGAGCTGCTGGAAGGTGTCCAGAGAAGGGCAACAAAGCTGGGGAGGGGTCTGGGGCACAGCCCTGTGAGGAGAGGCTGAGGGAGCTGGGGTTGCTTAGCCTGGAGAAGAGGAGGCTCAGGGGAGACCTTCTTGCTCTCTGCAACTCCCTGCAGGGAGGTTGGAGCCAGGTGGGGATTGGTCTCTTCTGCCAGGCACCCAGCACCAGAACAAGAGGACACAGTCTCAAGCTGTGCCAGGGGAGGTTCAGGCTAGAGGTGAGGAAGAAATTCTTCCCAGCAAGAGAGATTGGCCCTGGGGATGTGCTGCCCAGGGAGGTGGTGGAGTCCCCATCCCTGGAGGTGTTTAGGAAGAGACTGGATGGGGTGCTTGATGCCAGGGTTTAGTTGATTAGATGGTGTTGGGTGACAGGTTGGACTTGATGATCTCAAAGGTCTCTTCCAGCCTGGTCTGGTCTATTCTATTCTGTTTGTCCAGCAGGACTCCAAGGCCCTTCTCCATGGAGCTGCTTTCCAGCAGGTCAGCCTCTAATCTGCACTGGTGTCTGGTGGTGTTCCTTCCTACACTGGTGGTGCTTACTGGTAGCTGAAAGGAAGGTGGGGTTGGGGGATGGTGTTCAGCAGAGGTACAGGCTGAGGCTGTGAAGTTTTCCTGTAATGAGAGCAGGGGAGATACATGAAACATCTCCTCATAGCCTGCTTTGACCCTGCCTCAGCAAGGGCATGGTGCTGGGAGAGCTGTGCTGGCACCTCACAGAAGTGGTGGCTGCTGTGTTTGTCACAATCAATCACATGGCACTGGAGGAAACCAGGAATAATCTTACTTGTGTTATAAGTGGTTTGTATTTTGTCTTGAGCCTGTTGTGTAGCTTCTTCACCTTGGGATGCAAGATCACAGAACTGTCAGGGTTGGAAGGGACCTCAAGGCTCAGCCAGTCCCAACCCCTCTGCCATGGGCAGGTACACCTCACACCACAGCAGGTTGCCAGGAGCCACATTCAACCTGGCCTTAACAAACCTCCAGGGGTGAGGCTTCCACCACCTCCCTGGGCAGCCTGTGCCAGGCTCTCACCACCCTCATGGGGAACAACTTCTTCCTCACATCCAAGCTCAATCTCCCCATTTCTATTTTGCTTCATCCCCCCCAGTCCTATCCCTCCCTGACCCCCTCCAAAGTCCCTCCCCAGCTTGCTTGGAGCCCCCTGCAGATCCTGGAAGGCCACCAGAAGGTCTCCTGGGAGCCTTCTCCTCTCCAGCCTGCACAACCCCAACTCTCTCAGGCTGGCTCCAGAGCAGAGCAGCTCCAGCCCTCTGCTCCTCCTCCTGGCCCTGCTCTGGACACCTTCCAGCCCCTCCAGAGCCTTCCTGGCACAGAGGCTGCAGAGCTGGCCCCAGAGCTGCAGCTGTGGGCTCAGCAGAGTGGAGCAGAGGGGCAGAATCCCCTCCCTCACCTTGCTGGCCACTGCCAGCAGCTCAAAAGCAGGAGACTGAGAGTGGCAGCTTCCTCTGTTTAGGAACCTTGCAAGGTGAGGGGCTTGGCCCCTGAGCTGGGGAGAGCAGCTCTGCCTGGACAGGAGCTGGGTGTCACTGCTTTGGGAAGTTACCTCTCTGCATACCAAGCAGCTGGAGGAGTGCAACAGTCTGGGTGTGTACAAGTGCCAGGTATAAATGTTGGTGACCCAGTGTTATTGGTGCCCTCATGTAAAAACCAAACAGAACAGGGAGGGCTGGGAAGCAGCCTTAAGTAGCTGAATGCTGCTTGAAGTCCCTGGCTTCTGTTGTTTCTGATGGGAGCTGTTCTGATAAAGCCCCTAGAACTCAGAAAGGGTTATCCACACTGCTGAGTGGGGAATGGCAGTCAAACCCAGCTGCTGAAAGCAGGTCAGTGGCTGCAAGCTCCAGCTTTGTGGTTGCTTCTCCATAGATTTCTCCTGCTGAGAAAAGCATAGATGGCTGGGCTTGGACCCTGGCCCACGTGGCTGGAGCAGGGCCCCTGTGCCTGGGAAGCAATCTGAACCAGAGAACTGCTCCAGATAAATCTCCTCAGCTTGTCATTAGCACAGGCTGTTGACAGCTTGAATATTGCTTAGCTCTGCCCAAGCAGCCAGGGTGTTCCCCTAGGTCTGCTTCAGGAGGTGTGCAGCTGAATTCTGGAGCAAACTTCGGTAGGAGATGGGGGCAGGGCCAAGTGTAATGATGTTGAGAGGGGAGTTGGGCAGCTGTGGGTAGCCTGAGTCTATCAGCAGCTCTGCAAATGCTGATACTTGGGTGCTTGGCTTCAAGAAGCCTCTAAAGCCCAGAGTGCCAACATTGCAGCTTGCCTCTGGAACAGCCTGACCTGCCCTCTGCCTGCCCATTGTGATGGAGCTGGCACAGGGAGGTGGTTTCAGGCTATGCCTTTAAAGCAGCCTGGAACAGCCTGCCCTGCCCTGCCCTCTGCCTGCCCATTGTGATGGAGCTGGCACAGGGAGGTGGTTTCAGGCTATGCCTTTAAAGCAGCCTGGAACAGCCTGCCCTGCCCTGCCCTCTGCCTGCCCATTGTGATGGAGCTGGCACAGGGAGGTGGTTTCAGGCTATGCTTTTAAAACAGCCTGGAACAGCCTGCCCTGCCCTGCCCTCTGCCTGCCCATTGTGATGGAGCTGGCACAGGGAGGTGGTTTCAGGCTATGCTTTTAAAACAGCCTGGAACAGCCTGCCCTGCCCTGCCCTCTGCCTGCCCATTGTGATGGAGCTGGCACAGGGAGGTGGTTTCAGGCTATGCTTTTAAAACAGCCTGGAACAGCCTGCCCTGCCCTGCCTTCTGCCTGCCCATTGTGATGGAGCTGGCACAGGGAGGTTGGTTTTAGGCTATCCCTTTAAAATTTAGTTACAGATTTTGAGCAGAAAAGTAGGAAAAAATATAAATAAATCAGCATTGGGTGTAAAAAGGAAAAGAAAAGAATATTCTGAACAAATTCATTGGGTAAACGCCTAGAATAAGAGGAGCTGTACCATAACAAGTCCTCCCTTTTCTCTTCTGATCTCTGGCTGGTTTTGCTTTGCTCAGGAAAGAGAACCTGCTTTGGCTGGCCTTGGCTAAGTCTAACTTCTCTGCTCCTTAATAGAGCAGAGTAGAGTAGGGTAGAGTAGAATAGAGTAGGGTAGGGTAGAGTAGAGTAGAATAGAGTAGAGTAGAGTAGAATTAACCAGGCTGGAAAAGACCTTCAAGATCAAGTCCAACCTGTCAATCAGCACCATCTGATCAACCAACATGGATTTAGGAACCAGCCAACATGGATTTAGGAAGGGCAGGTCCTGCCTCTCCAACCTGATCTCCTTCTATGATCAGGTGACTGTCTGGTGGATGTGGGGCAGGCTGTGGATGTGGTCTACCTGGACTGCACCAAGGCCTTTGACACCGTCCCCCACAGCAAACTTCTGGCTAAGCTGTCTGCTCGTGGCTTGGAGCACTACACTCTGAGCTGGGTTAGGAACTGGCTGGAGGCTGAGCCCAGAGAGTGGTGGTGAATGGTGCCACAGCCAGCTGGCAGCCAGGCCCCAGTGGTGTGCCCCAGGGAGCAGTGCTGGGCCCTGTGCTCTTTAACATCTTCAGTGATGATTTGGATGAAGGGATTGAGTCAGTCATCAGCAAGTTTGCAGATGACACCAAGTTAGGAGCAGATGTTGGTTGGTAGAGGGTAGAAAGGCTCTGCAGAGGGACCTCAACCGACTGGACAGATGGGCAGAGCCCAACAGGATGGCATTCAACAAGTCCAAGTGCCAGGGGCTGCACTTTGGCTACGGCAACCCCATGCAGAGCTACAGGCTGGGGTCAGAGTGGCTGAGAGCTGCCAAACAGAGAGGGACCTGGGGGTGCTGATCGACAGCCGCCTGAATGTGAGCCAGCAGTGTGCCCAGGTGGCCAAGAGGGCCAATGGCATCCTGGCCTGCATTAGGAATAGTGTGGCCAGCAGGAGCAGGGAAGTCATTGTGCCCCTGTACCCTGCACTGGTTAGGCCACACCTTGAGTCCTGTGTCCAGTTCTGGGCCCCTCAGTTTAAGAAGGACATTGAGACACTTGAAGGTGTCCAGAGAAGGGCAACAAAGCTGGGGAGAGGCCTTGAACACAACCCTGTGAGGAGAGGCTGAGAGAGCTGGGATTGTTTAGTCTGGAGAAGAGGAGGCTCAGGGGTGACCTCATTGCCCTCTACAACTACCTGAAGGGAGGTTGTAGCCAGGAAGGGGTTGGTCTCTTCTCCCAGGCACCCAGCACCAGAACAAGAGGACACAGTCTCAAGCTGTGCCAGGGGAGGTTTAGGCTGGAGGTGAGGAGAAAGTTCTTCACTGAGAGAGTCATTCGTCACTGGGATGTGCTGCCCAGGGAGGTGGTGGAGTCCCCATCCCTGGAGGGGTTCCAGAGGGGATTGGATGTGGCACTTGGTGCCATGGTCTAGTCATGAGGTCTCTGGTGACAGGTTTCACTCCATGATCTTTGAGGTCTCTTCCACCCTTGGTGGTTCTGTGATACTGTAACAGCTCAATGATGACAATGCTACAAAAGAGACAGATCCAGACTGCATCTGTGCAGGTACTGGGATCAAATTCTATCCACTCCCCTCCTTGTTACAGTGCTCCTGAGTCATTAAAAGCCACTCCAGTCCATAGCTCACTGAATCAGACTGAACAAGTCTGAGGCTTCCAGCTGTAAGGACCACAGCAGAACAATCTGAGAGTCACAGTCACCAAACTCTGTTAGCTCCTCCCCATAAGCCTTGACTCTTGATTGTCACCCCTGCTGCAGGAAGCAGTTGCCTGCCTGGCCAGGTGAAGAGGAAGAGCCAAGCAAGCTGCTCCATATACCACCATCAGAGAACTCAGCTCCCCTCCCCTGTCTCCTTTACTTCCAGCCTTAACACATCTTGCTTTTTTCTTGCACCAGCTTGAAGGTGGCCAAACTCTGTCCCAGGTTGCCCAGGGAAGTGACAGCATCTCCATCCTTGGAGGTATTCCAGACCCACCTGGGCAATCTGTTCTAGCTGTCCCTGTTTGAACAGGGGGCTGGAGTAAGTATCTCAAGAGGCCCATTCCAACCTAAATGATTCTCTGACGAGGAGAAGCAGCCTGTACCCCAAACACTGTCCCACCTGCTGGTGTGGGCACATCCAGAAGCCAGAAATGGCTCATGGAGGAACTCACCACTGCATGTGGCAGCAGGGCAAAAAGGAGAGCAGGATAGATGCAGAACTACAGGCACTGGCCTCCGAAGGTCCCAGCACAGCAACTTTCTGTTCAGGACACATTCCCCAGGATCTTACAGGACAGGAGAGCAGAGCTGAGCAAACAGGCTCTGGCCACAGCCTCCCAAGCACACTGACACTGCCTGGGCTTCTGCTGGTGACCCTGGCCCTGGCATTCTCCAGGCATTTTATGCATTTGATCCACTTACTCTGGTGGCACAGGCAAGGGTCACTGTGACTGGAGAAGAGGAGGCTCAGGGGTGACCTCATTGCCCTCTACAACTACCTGAAAGGTGGTTGTAGCCAGGAAGGGGTTGGTCTCTTCTCCCAGGCAGCCAGCACCAGAACAAGAGGACACAGTCTCAAGCTGTGCCAGGGGAGGTTTAGACTCGAGGTGAGGAGAAAGTTCTTCACCGAGCGAGTCGTTCGTCATTGGGATGTGCTGCCCAGGGAGGTGGTTGAGTCCCCATCCCTGGAGGTGTTCAAGAGGGGATTGGATGTGGCACTTGGTGCCATGGTCTAGTCATGGGGTCTGTGTTGATAGGTTGAACTTGATGATCCTTGAGGTCCTTTCCAACCTTAGTTATACTGTGATACTGTAACTAAACCATGGTTCCAAATGCTTCATCCAATCTCCTCTTAAACACCTCCAGGGATGGGGACTCCACCACCTCCCTGGGCAGCACATCCCCAGGGCCAATCTCTCTTGCTAGGAAGAATTTCTTCCTAACATCCAGCCTGAACCTCCCCTGGTGCAGCTTGAGACTGTGTCCTCTTGTTCTGCTTGCCTTATCTTGTTCCTTTTGTACAGGGGGGTAAGGGGGAGGCAGGGAGGGAGATGCCAGTAGCTTCCCCTGGTTCTTTGCCAGGGGAGTTCTTGTGCTGTTTATGTTGACTTTCAGGAAGGTGTCCAGAGGAGGGCAACAGGGTTGGTGAGGGGCTTGGAACACAAGCCCTATGGGGAGAGGCTGAGGCAGCTGGGGTTGCTTAGCCTGGAGAGGAGGAGACTCAGGGGAGACCTTCTTGCTCTCTAGAACTACTTGCAGGGAGGTTGTGGACAGGCAGAGGTTGGTCTCTTCTCCCAGGCAGCCAGCACCAGAACAAGAGGACACGGTCTCAAGCTGTGCCAGAGGAGGTTTAGGTAGCCCATTGGAATGTGCTGCCCAGGGAGGTGGTGGAGTCACCATCACTGGAGGTGTTCAGGAGGAGACTTGATGGGGTGCTTGGTGCCATGGGTTAGTTGATTAGGTGGAGTTGGATGATAGGTTGGACGTGATGATCTTGAAGTTCTCTACCAACCTGGTCTGGTCTGGTCTGGTCTGGTCTGGTCTGGTCTGGTCTGGTCTATTCTATTCTATTCTATTCTATTCTATTCTATTCTATTCTATTCTATTCTATTCTATTCTATTCTATTCTATTCTATTCTATTCTATTCTATTCTCTGTATAATATTGTGCCTCCTGGGTGTTTTGTACCTATTCACTGCATTCCTTTGTAGAGTGTAGTTCTTGCTTGTAAATGCAGCTTCATTTGCTTCTAGCTGAGTTGGTCTGGCAAAGTTCATGTTTGGGGGGGAAATTCAACCCACCACACACAGGGTGCCATGTTTTGAGGCTGGGGGCCTTTAAGAACACGGTGGGTTGAAACTACCCCCCAGAATAAAATTGCCAGACTAGCTCAGTGGAAGGCAAACAAAGCTTTTTACAAGCACAGCTGCCATCTAGAAATATGAAATGGAATCAGGATGTACTAAACATACAAGGCTGGACAGAAGGGCAGAGTCCAAGGACAGGAGATTTAATACATCCAAGTGCCAGGTTCTGCACATTGGCCACAGCAACCCCAGGCAGTGCTGCAGACTGGGGTCAGAGTGGCTGAGAGCAGCCAGGCAGAGAGGGACCTGGGGGTGCTGGTTGATGGCAGGCTGAACATGAGCCTGCAGTGTGCCCAGGGGGCCAAGAAGGCCAGTGGCATCCTGGCCTGCATCAGGAACAGTGTGGCCTGCAGGAGCAGGGAAGTCATTCTGCCCTGTGCTCAGCAGTGCTCAGGCCACACCTTGAGTCCTGTGTCCAGTTCTAGGCTCCTCAGTTTAAGAAGGACACTGAGAGACTTGAAGGTGTCCAGAGAAGGGCAACAAAGCTGGGGAGGGGTCTGGGGCACAGCCCTGTGAGGAGAGGCTGAGGGAGCTGCGGTTGCTTAGCCTGGAGAAGAGGAGGCTCAGGGGAGACCTTCTTGCTGTCTAGAACTCCCTGAAAGGAGGTTGGAGCCAGGTGGGGGTTGGTCTCTTCTCCCAGCCCCAGAACAAGAGGACACAGTCTCAAGCTGTGCCAGGGGAGGTTTAGGCTGGATGTTACGAAGAAATTCTTCCCAGACAGACAGATTGGTCCTGGGGATGTGCTGCCCAGGGAGGTGGTGGAGTCCCCATCCCTGGAGGTGTTCAGGAAGAGCCTGGATGAGGCACTTGGTGCTGTGGTTTAGTTGATCAGATGGTGTTGTGTGACAGGTTGGACTGGATGATCTCTGAGGTCTTTTCCAACCTATTCCACTCCATTCCACTCCATTCCACTCCATTCCATTCCATTCCATTCCATTCCATTCCATTCCATTCCATTCCATTCCATTCCATTCCATTCCATTCCATTCCATTCTTTCTGTTTGCAATTTATAAACCACGCCAGAACCCCTGTGGACAAAACCAGGGGTTACCAACAGCTTCCCCCTCCCTGCTCCCTTCCCCCACCCTATACAAGGTAAAGGAGAGGGAGGGAGAAGAGTAGAGAGTAGCTTGTGAGTGCTTAGCTACAACAAAGAACACAGCCAAGGTCAGCAACAGCTAAGCAAAAACACCCAGCCAGTATCTGCCAGAGTGAAGAAGCTGGAAAAGAAAGAAAGAGTTAGGTTACCCAGCTAACTTTAGAGCACTGGGATTATTTAGACCTTATCATTATTTCCCCTTTCCCAGCCAGTGCTAATTTGTTTACCTTCTATCATGTTTCTACTCAATCTGTGGAAACTTTTCCTAGGCACAGCTTAAAACTGCCACAAAGAACCATGAAGGTACAGACCTCCAGGAGGTCCAGAGAATCACAGAATCAATAAGGGGGGAAAAGACCTTTGAGATCAAGTCCAACCTGTCACCTAATACCTAACACCTCCTGACAACTAAACCCTGGCTCCAAGTGCCACATCCAATCCCTTGTTGAACACCTCCAGGGATGGGGACTCCACCACCTCCCTGGGCAGCACATCCCCAGGGCCAATCTCTCTTGCTGGGAAGAATTTCTTCCTAACATCCAGCCTAAACCTCCCCCTGGTGCTGCTTGAGACTGTGTCCTCTTGTTCTGCTGCTGGGGGCCTGGGAGAAGAGCCCAACCCCCACCTGGCTCCAACCTCCCTTCAGGGAGTTGGAGAGAGCAATGAAGTCTCCCCTGAGTCTCCTCCAGGCTAAGCAACCCCAGCTCCCTCAGCCTCTCCTCACAGGGCTGTGCCCCAAACCCCTCCCCAGCTTTGTTGCCCTTCTCTGGACACCTTCCAGCATCCCAACATCTTTCCTGACCTGAGGAGCCCAGAACTGCAGTGGGCAGTAGTGTCCTCCCTACTCTAGCCATGAGGTCTGTGGTGACAGGTTGGACTCGATGATCTTTGAGGTCTCTTCCAACCTTAGTGATACTGAATACTGAACTGGACAGAGGACTGCAGATGTGGCCTGAGCAGTGCTGAGCACAGGGCAGGATGAGCTCCCTGCTCCTGCTGGCCACACTCTTCCTGCTGCAGAGTGTCCAGAGGTGGACAGGAAATTGTAATCTGTTGTTATTTCATTCCCATAAGCCCTGCACCTCTACAAAACCAGACAGCACAAGCTGTTCTGCTCTTTTTCCCCTTTCCCTCTCTCTCTTTTTCTGATGCTGCTTCCTATCTTTTCAGTGCAGGGGAGCAAAGCCTTGAATGGCCTTGGCAGGGCCCTGGAGCTGCTGAGCTCAATTTTAGCTGTGTCACTTGGCTTTGGTATGGGGCTAGAGAGCCATGGTGGGGGTTGGGCATTTGAGGCTTGGATTTTTTGCCCTGTTGTGGAAGATGTTGTGGAAGCTTTGGCTTAATGAGCTTCTGTGTTAAGCCCAGACTATGGAGTGTGTGTATTTTGTATGCTCTGCACTGTAGCATGTAGTTTATGAATAGCACTTCCATTTAAACTTCCCTGTTCTATCCAATCCTTGTGTGCAGTGTTTCTTTCACTCCTTTGAGAGGGGTTAGAAGCCTTTCCCTGCTCCACAGGTGCAGGGAATTTGGCTGCCTTTGAGGGAATTCACAAATTGGGGTCTTTGTGCACTTGTGTTTGGCTTTGGCAGGGAGGTAATGTGTGTGGCAGCTGGTGTTCATCCAATGGCATCCTGGCCTGCAGCACGAAGAGTGTGGCCAGCAGGAGCAGGGAGCTCATCCTGCCCTGTGCTCAGCACTGCTCAGGCCACACCTGCAGTCCTGTGTCCAGCTCTGGGCTCCTCAGCTTAGGAAAGAGGTTGAGCTGCTGGAAGGTGTCCAGAGAAGGGCAACAAAGCTGGGGAGGGGTCTGGGGCACAGCCCTGTGAGGAGAGGCTGAGGGAGCTGGGGTTGCTTAGCCTGGAGAAGAGGAGGCTCTGGGGAGACCTTCTTGCTATCTCCAATTCCCTGAAGAGAGGTTGGAGCCAGGTGGGGGTTGGTCTCTTCTGCCAGGCCCCCAGCAGCAGAACAAGAGGACACAGTCTCAAGCTGTGCCAGGGGAGGTTCAGGCTGGAGGTGAGGAGAAAGTTCTTCCCAGACTGAGAGATTGGCCCTTGGGATGTGCTGCCCAGGAAGGTGGTGGAGTCCCCATCCCTGGGGGTGTTCAGAAAAGGCTTGGATGTGGCACTTGGAGCCATGGTTTAGTAGTCAGGAGGTGTTAGGTATTAGGTGACAGGTTGGACTTGATGGTCTCTGAGGTCTTTTCCAACCTGGTTGATTCTGTGATTCTATGAAACAGGTGCTGAGGGCTGAGGGACTTGGTGATGGATTGTTGATTTGTCATCACTGTCCTTCAAAGTCCTGGTGGCTTGTCCTACAGGGCCATGCCAGTGTGGTAGTGCTCCCCTGGTACCTTTTTGTCTCCTAGGAAATACTGGTGAAGATAAAACACAGCAGATCATTTTCTGCCTGCAGTCAGGGCAGGATGATGTATTGGAGTTCTCAGGAAGCTCAGGAGATGAAAACCTAACTCTCCTATGGTTTGTGATGGGTTCTGTTAAAGACTCTGAGTCATACCACAGGACTGGGGTGGATTGTTTCAAACACTTAGGAAATACCTAGGAGACTCCAGGCTGCTCTGAGCCTAACAGCTCTCCAGCAAAGGGCTAGAAGCCATGCAAAAGAACACAAGTAAAGGATGCCTGGAAACACAGCACGTTGGGGTTGAATCCTGGAGTGGCTTGAGTTGGAAGGGACCTTAAAGATCATCTAGTTCCAACCCCCCTGCTATGGGCAGGGACATCTCAGATTCACTGGTTGCATTGGGTTGGAAGGGACCCTCAAAGGTCATCTTGTCCAACCCCCTGCAGGCAGCAGGGACACCTCCTGATCCTGAATGTCTGTTCCAGTCTTCCACCACCCTCATTGTGCAGAGCTTCCTCCTGATGTCCAACTTAAATCTCCCCTGCTCCAGTTTCCATTGCCCCTCATTGTACCCCCACAGGCCCTTCTGAACTGTCCCTTCCCAGCCTTCCTGGAGGTCCTCTTCAGTTATTGAAATGCAGGTCTAAGGTCTCCCCAGAGTCTTCTCTTCTCCAGCCCTGAATATGGCTTTCCTAAAGCACACCTTAGTTGTGCTGCTTTTATTGGAAGGTGGCAGGAGCTGTGTGGGCAAGGCAGGGCTGATTTCCCCAGCTTGCTTTGGCTTCTGAAAGACAGCCTGCTGAGACCTGGGGGCTGAGGTGAGAGGTGTGCTAGCTTTGTGTGCACAGCCTGGGCTCTTGCCAGCTATAGTGCAGTGTGTGGAACAGCTCTCTTGGGCCCTGCCCTTAGTGTCATAGTATCAGTCAGGGTTAGAAGGGACCACAAGGATCATCTAGTTCCAACCCCCCTGCCATGGGCAGGGACACCCCACACTAGATCAGCCTGGCCAGAGCCTCATCCAGCCTGGCCTTAAACACCTCCAGGGACAGGGCCCCAACCACCTCCCTGGACAACCCATTCCAGGGCTTCACCACTCTCATGGGGAAGAACTTCCTCCTCCCCTCCAGCCTCAATCTCCCCACCTCCAGCTTCATTCCATTCCCCCTAGTCCTATCATTGCCTGAGATCCTGAGCAGTCCCTCCCCAGCCTTCCTGTAGCCCCCTTCAGATCCTGGAAGGCCACAATTAGGTCACCTGGGAGCCTTCTCTTCTGCAGACTGAACAGCCCCAACTCCTTCAGTCTGTCCTCATAGGAGAGGTGCTCCAGCCCTCTGCTCATCCTCCTGGCCCTGCTCTGGACACCTTCCAGCCCCTCCACATCCCTCTTGTCATAGGGGCTCTAGAACTGGAGGCAGTACTCCAGGTGGGGTCTCCCCAGAGCTGAGCAGAGGGGGAGAATCACCTCCCTTGCCCTGCTGGCCACACTTCTGATGCAGCCCAGGCTCTGGTTGGCTTTCTGGGCTGCAAGTGCAGACTGAGAGCTCCTGGTGAGCTTCTCCTCCCCCAGCACCCCCAAGGCTCTCTCCTCAGGGCTGCTTTCCAGCCAGTCCCTGCCCAGCCTGGCTTTGTGCCTGGGATTGCCTCCACCCAGCTGCAGGACCCTGCCCTTGGTCTTGTTGAACCTCCTGAGGTTGGCTTGTGCCCAGCTCTCCAGCCTGTCCAGGTCCCTCTGGATGGATCCCTTCCCTCCAGCCTCTCCAGGTCCCTCTGGCTGGATCCCTTCCCTCCAGCCTGTCCAGGTCCCTCTGGATGGATCCCTTCCCTCCAGCTTGTCCAGGTCCCTCTGGATGGATCCCTTCCCTCCAGCTGTCTGCTGCACCACACAGCTTGGTGCCATCAGCAAACTTGCTGAGGGTGCACTCAATGCCACTGTCCCTGGCACCCACAAAGATGTTGAACAAGCCTGGTCCCAGGACTGATCCCTGAGGGACTCTGCTTGTCCCTGGCCTCCACTGGGACATGGAGCTACTGATAGCCACTCTTTGGGTGCAGCCATCAAGCCAGTTCCTTATCCATCCAGTGCTCCACCCATCACACCCATGTGTCACCAGTTTGGAGACCAGGCTGTGGTGCAGGACAGTGTCGAAGGCTTTGCTCAGCTCCAGGTAAATGACATCAGCTGCTCCCCTTGTTGGGGAGGAGATGGCAGCTGCCTGCACTGCGATTTGTGAGCATCTGGACTTTGCACGTGGAGAAAGTGGATTAAGGAAGAGTCAACTGCTTGGCTGCCTGAACCAGGAGCAGGTATCTGTGCTGTGAGGGAATGTCCTTCTGAGGCAGTGCAAAGCAGTGTCTGTCTATTTGTTTTGGGTTTAAATGGTCTCCTGGAGAGAGGTCTTGTAACTCCTCTGCTGGTGAAGGGCCAGTGTCCACTTCCTGAAGGTATGGGGCTCCTGATTCTGATGTGCAGCTGCACAGTGTTTAGGCTCAAGCATGTGGGCACACGTGGACTGCTTGCCCTTGACTTGCTGCACTTGATGGAGGAATGTCTGTGTTTGGAGGTCCAAAGTTGTTCCCCCAGGTGGCCACAGATGTGAGGGAGGCCATGCTGAGGAGTGGGGAGAGAATCTGGTGTCCTGTGTGAGAAATCTGGCAGGACTGGCTGTGGTGCCCTTGGTGTGTGTGCCCAGGCAGTGGCACGTTCCTCCATTCCCATGTGCTTGTGGCATTGTGTCACAGCCACCCTTGCCTGTGCCACCAGAGTAAGTGGATCAAATGCATAAAATGCCTGGAGAATGCCAGGGCCAGGGTCACCAGCAGAAGCCCAGGCAGTGTCAGTGTGCTTGGGAGGCTGTGGCCAGAGCCTGTTTGCTCAGCTCTGCTCTCCTGTCCTGTAAGATCCTGGGGAATGTGTCCTGAACAGAAAGTTGCTGTGCTGGGACCTTCGGAGACTGGTGCCTGTAGTTCTGCATCTATCCTGCTCTCCTTCTTCCCCTGCTGCCACATGCAGTGGTGAGTTCCTCCATGAGCCATTTCTGGCTTCTGGATGTGCCCACACCAGCAGGTGGGACAGTGTTTGGGGTACAGGCTGCTTCTCCTCGTCAGAGAATCATTTAGGTTGGAATGGGCCTCTTGAGATACTTACTCCAGCCCCCTGTTCAAACAGGGACAGCTAGAACAGATTGCCCAGGTGGGTCTGGAATACCTCCAAGGATGGAGATGCTGTCACTTCCCTGGGCAACCTGGGACAGAGTTTGGCCACCTTCAAGCTGGTGCAAGAAAAAAGCAAGATGTGTTAAGGCTGGAAGTAAAGGAGACAGGGGAGGGGAGCTGAGTTCTCTGATGGTGGTATATGGAGCAGCTTGCTTTGCTCTTCCTCTTCACCTGGCCAGGCAGGCAACTGCTTCCTGCAGCAGGGGTGACAATTAAGAGTCAAGGCTTATGGGGAGGAGCTAACAGAGTTTGGTGACTGTGACTCTCAGATTGTTCTGCTGTGGTCCTTACAGCTGGAAGCCTCAGACTTGTTCAGTCTGATTCAGTGAGCTATGGACTGGAGGGGCTTTTAATGACCCAGGAGCACTGTAACAAGGAGGGGAGTGGATAGAGTTTGATCCCAGTACCTGCACAGATGCAGTCTGGATCTGTCTCTTTTGTAGCATTGTCATCATTGAGCTGTTACAGTATCACAGAACCACCAAGGGTGGAAGAGACCTCAAAGATCATGGAGTGAAACCTGTCACCAGAGACCTCATGACTAGACCATGGCACCAAGTGCCACATCCAATCCCCTCTGGAACCCCTCCAGGGATGGGGACTCCACCACCTCCCTGGGCAGCACATCCCAATGGCTAACAGCACTCTCAGTGAAGAACTTTCTCCTCACCTCCAGCCTAAACCTCCCCTGGCACAGCTTGAGACTATGTCCTCTTGTTCTGGTGCTGAGTGCCTGGCAGAAGAGCCCTACCCCCATCTGGCTACAACCTCCCTTCAGGGAGTTGGAGAGAGCAAGAAGGTCTCCCCTGAGCCTCCTCTTCTCCAGGCTAAGCAACCCCAGCTCCCTCAGCCTCTCCTCACAGGGCTGTGCCCCAGACCCCTCCCCAGCTTTGTTGCCCTCCTCTGGACACCTTCAAGTCCTAATGCAGGCCAGGATGCCCTTGGCATCTGCTGATGGCTGTCTCAATGCCCTCCTCCAGATCATCACTGAAGATGTTAAAGAGCACAGGGCCCAGCACTGCTCCCTGGGGCACAGCACTGGGGCCTGGCTGGCAGCTGGCTGTGGCACCATTCACCACCACTCTCTGGGCTCAGCCTCCAGCCACTTCCTAACCCAGCTCAGAGTTGCTGCTGGCCAAGCCAGGGGCTGACAGCTTGGCCAGGAGCTTGCTGTGGGGGATGGTGGCAAAGGCCTTGCTGCAGCCCAGGCAGACTCCATCCACAGCCTGCCCCACAGCCACCAGGCAGTGCCCTGGGCATGGAAGGAGCTCATGTTGGAGAGGCAGGACCTGCCCTTCCTAAATCCATGTTGTCAAGCATAAGTGGTGCCTGACCTGGTATCTGTGTCTCCAAAGGCTAAAATGATCTCCTTTTGGTGTGCTGAGCTGTATGGCTTGCCAGAAGGGGAGGAGTGCAATGACGGTGAACCTGAGAGAGGGAAACCAACCCTTCTTGGTGCCTGCATTGGCCATGCCTCAGAGGTCTTCCAGTTACCCTTTCAGTTCTTTTGTATCTCTTTTTGCAAGCCCTTTGTCAGCCTGCTCTTTCTTCCCTTGGTGAAGGTGGTGAGGGGTTTGGAGCACAGCCCTGTGAGGAGAGGCTGAGGGAGCTGGGGTTGCTTAGCCTGGAGAAGAGGAGGCTCAAGGGAGACCTTCTTGCTCTCTGCAACTCCCTGCAGGGAGGTTGTAGCCAGGTGGGGGTTGGTCTCTTCTCCCAGGCAACAAGAGGACACAGTCTCAAGCTGTGCCAGGGGAAGTTTAGGCTTGAGGTGAGGAGAAAGTTCTTCCCAGAGAGAGTTGTTAGCCATGGGGATGTGCTGCCCAGGGAGGTGGTGGAGTCCCCATTCCTGGAGGTGTTCAAGAGGGGATTGGATGTGGCACTTGGTGCCATGGTTTAGTAGCCGTGAGGTGTTGGGTGACAGGTGTGACTTGATGATCTTTGAGGTGTTTTCCAACCTCACTGATTCTCGGATTCCCTTGCAGGTGGATGAAGAGGCCTCGCTGTGGAGTTCCAGACCACCCCCACCTGCGGCGCAGCCGGAGGAAAAAGCGGTACGCGCTGACGGGGCAGAAGTGGAGGCAGAAGCACATCACCTACAGGTGTGGTCCTGCTCCTCTCCCTGCCCCTTTTCATTTGGGTAGTTAGCAAGCACACTTTGTAAGTATCACAGTATAACTTAGGTTGGAAAGGACCTCGAGGATCATCAAGTCCAACCTATCAACAGAGACCCCATGACCAGACCATGGCACCAAGTGCCACGTCCGATCTCCCCTTGAACGCCTCCAGGGTCGATGACTCCACCGCCTCCCTGGGCAACCCCTTCCAATGACGAATGACTCGCTTGGTGAAGAACTTCCTCCTCACCTCGAGTCTAAACCTCCCCTGGCGCAGCTTGAGACTGTGTCCTCTTGTTCTGGTGCTGGTTGCCTGGGAGAAGAGACCAACCCCTTCCCGGCCACAACCACCCCTCAAGTAGTTGTAGAGGGCAATGAGGTCACCCCTGAGCCTCCTCTTCTCCAGGCTAAGCAACCCCAGCTCCCTCAGCCTCTCCTCACAGGGCTGTGCCCCAGACCCCTCCCCAGCTTTGTTGCCCTTCTCTGGACACCTTCAAGTCTCTCAATGTCCTTAGACTGAGGGGCCCAGAACTGGACACAGGACTCAAGGTGTGGCCTAACCAAAGCAGAGTCAAGGGGCACAATGACTTCCCTGCTCCTGCTGGCCACACTATTCCTAATGCAGGCCAGGATGCCATTGGCCCTCTTGGCCCCCTGGGCACACTGCTGGCTCACATTCAGGCAGCTGTCAATCAGCACCCCCAGCTCCCTCTCTGTTTGGGAGCTCTCAGCCACTCTGACCCCAGCCTGTAGCTCTGCTTGGGCTTGCCGTAGCCAAAGTGCAGCCCCTGGCACTTGGACTTGTTGAATGCCATCCTGTTGGGCTCTGCCCATCTGTCCAGTCAGTTGAGGTCCCTCTGCAGAGCCTTTCTACCCTCTAACAACCAACATCTGCTCCTAACTTGGTGTCATCTGCAAACTTGCTGATGCCTGACTCGACCCCCCATTAAAAACTGGATTTCCCCTGTAGTGCCTGCCTGAAGCTCTCATTCTCAGAACGTGGTGGAAGGAAATGCTTTCAGAGCACTGCCATAACTGAAGGCTCTGTTCTCAGTTGAAAAGAACTGATCAGCAAAGACAGCTGAATCTCAGCCACCAGTTGCAAAACTTTCGCAGGAGGATCCTAGGAAGCTTCTTTCTGTTCCCTTAGGAATGTGTGGCTCTAACCCTGAGGTCATGTTTCTTCTTTAAAAAAGACTTGGGGTTGCTGGTGGATGAGGCTCTGTATGAGCTGCCAGTGTACCCTTGCAGTCCAGAGAGCCAAGCAGAGCCTGGGCTGCAGCAAGAGAAGTGTGGCCAGCAGGGCCAGGGAGGGGATTCTGCCCCTCTGCTCCACTCTGCTGAGCCCACAGCTGGAGCTCTGGGGCCAGCTCTGCAGCCTCTGTGCCAGGAAGGCTCTGGAGGGGCTGGAAGGTGTCCAGAGCAGGGCCAGGAGGAGGAGCAGAGGGCTGGAGCTGCTCTGCTCTGCAGACAGCCTGAGAGAGCTGGGGTTGTTCAGTCTGGAGAAGAGAAGCCTCTGAGGAGATCTTCTGGTGGCCTTCTAGTGTCTGCAGGGGGCTCCAAGCAAGCTGGGGAGGGACTTTGGAGGGTGTCAGGGAGGGATAGGACTGGGGGGGATGGAGCAAAACTAGAAATGGGGAGATTGAGCTTGGTTGTGAGGAAGAAGTTGTTCCCCATGAGGGTGGTGAGGGACTGACACAGGTTGCCCAGGGAGGTGGTGGAAGCCTCATCCCTGGAGGTTTTTTAAGGCCATGCTGGATGTGGCTGTGAGCAACCTGCTGTGGTGTGAGGTGTCCCTGCCCATGGCAGGGGGGTTGGAATGGATGATCCTTGAGGTCCCTTCCAACCCTGACAGTTCTGTGATTCTGTGAAAGTAGGCAGCAGAAGCAACATAAAATGTTGTAAATCAGTAAAATTGATTTATGTAATAGTAGAACTTTTGCCCAGAATTGGGCCTGCTGAGGCAAGATGCTGAAGTGGGCTACAGGTGTGAAGTGAGGGCTCCATAGTATCACAGTCTCACAGTATAACTAAGGTTGGAAGAGACCTCGAGGGTCATCAAGTCCAACCTGTCACCACAGACCTCATGACTAGTCCATGGCACTAAGTGCCACATCCAATCCCCTCTTGAACACCTCCAGGGATGGGGACTCCACCACCTCCCTGGGCAGCACATCCCAATGACGAACGACTCGCTCGGTGAAGAACTTCCTCCTCACCTCCAGCCTAAACCTCCCCTGGCACAGATTGAGACTGTGTCCTCTTGTTCTGGTGCTGGTTGCCTGTGAGAAGAGACCAACCCCTTCCTGGCTACAACCACCTTTCAGGTAGTTGTAGAGGGCAATGAGGTCACCCCTGAGCCTCCTCTTCTCCAGGCTAAGCAACCCCAGCTCCCTCAGCCTCTCCTCACAGGGCTGTGCTCAAGGCCTCTCCCCAGCCTCATTGCCCTTCTCTGGACACCTTCAAGTCTCTCAATGTCCTTCCTAAACTGAGAGGCCCAGAACTGGACACAGGACTCAAGGTGCAGCCTAACCAGTGCTGAGTCCAGGGCACAATGACCTCCCTGCTCCTGCTGGCCACACTGTTCCTGCTGCAGGCCAGGATGCCCTTGGCCTTCTTGGCCCCCTGTGCACACTGCTGCCTTATATTCAGGCAGCTGTCAATCAACACCCCCAGGTCCCTCTCTGTTTGGGAGCTCTCAGCCACTCTGCCCCCAGCCTGTAGCTCTGCCTGGGGTTGCCATAGCCAAAGTGCAGCACCTGGCACTTTGACTTGTTGAATGCCATCCTGTTGGGCTCTGCCCATCTGCCCAGTTGGTCAAGGTCCCTCTGCAGAGCCCTTCTGCCCTCTAACTGACCAACATCTGCTCCTAACTTGGTGTCATCTGCAAACTTGCTGATGACTGACTCAACCCCCTCATCCAGATCATCACTGAAGATGTTAAAGAGGACAGGGCCCAGCACTGAGCCGTGAAAACAGTTGCGCTTTCCCACACCGGGAGTCGAACCCGGGCCGCCTGGGTGAAAACCAGGAATCCTAACCGCTAGACCATGTGGGACTGCAGGAGACCATCAATAGTGATGGCTGTTCCCCAGAGATGGGTTTTGTTTGAGTCATTTAGGCCCTTAGCTGTTGAAAGGCAATGCCCAGATGATGCCAGTGGCAAGTTCCTGAGAATAAGGCTGTCGCTTCAGAAGGAAATGAACTCCCCCTCTTGTTGAAAGTAGGGGAAAAAGAGGCAGCAGGGGAGTAAAAATCAGGTAGGTAGATGTTAAGGGAAAGATACAGGTGAGACAGAAAGGAAGTCTGTAGTGAAGAGGTAGAAATGTGAGTGACCAAGATGGGGAAGATGCCAGAATGTGTAGGAAGGAATAGGAGGCGTGAAGAAGAGAAGCAGGGACTGGGACACTCTTGCTTCTGCTGAGAGGTCTGAGAAAAGGAGGAGGAGGCTGAGTCTTCAGGTAATAGTGAGGGACTGCAGAGACTGGGAGGAGGAACTAATTCTGGGGACTAGGTCAAGGCTTTACCACTGATCACTCCTTTAACTCAACCTGTAAGCAGACACCTTCTGTATTTGAAGAGCTGAGGGTCAGGTCCTGCTTCTAACCTTTTCTGAACCTGGGGGAGCCCAGGTTTTATTTAGACAGTTGCCTACCAGCGTGAAGCCTGTGCATAACAACAGGAAGCAGGTCAACAGATGGCTTCACTTCTGCCACTGTCAGCCTAGAGGCCATTTAGCTTCCTGCTTTCAGCATTACCAGTGTGGCATTAAGTGGCAGATACCTTCTTTTACCACTAATCTTTTAGTGTCTCTCATGTGCCAGCCATTCTCTGAAGTTAAACCAGTTTCATTCAAGACTGAGAGCTGTTCCCATGACACAGAGCTTTCACATCCCACAAGCCAAGGGATACTTCTGTGCAGTCAGCCTTAGCCCCCAAGCTGGGTTTTGTCAGCTGTCATGGACTGGGTTGCACACAACTGACAGATCCCTCAGTGTTACAGTATCACAGTATCACCCAGGTTGGAAGAGACCTCAAAGATCATCGAGTCCAACCTATCAACACAGACCTCATGACTAACACATGGCACCAAGTGCCACATCCAATCCCCTCTTGAACACCTCCAGGGATGGGGACTCCACCACCTCCCTGGGCAGCACATCCCAGTGACGAATGACTCTCTCAGTGAAGAACTTTCTCCTCACCTCCAGCCTAAACTTCCCCTGGCGCAGCTTGAGACTGTGTCCTCTTGTTCTGGTGCTGGGGGCCTGGGAGAAGAGACCAACCCCTTCCTGGCTACAACCTCCCTTCAGGGAGTTGGAGAGAGCAAGAAGGTCTCCCCTGAGCCTCCTCTTCTCCAGGCTGAGCAACCCCAGCTCCCTCAGCCTCTCCTCACAGGGCTGTGCCCCAGACCCCTCCCCAGCTTTGTTGCCCTTCTCTGGACACCCTTAAGTCTCTCAATGTCCTTCCTAAACTGAGGGCCCTAGAACTGGACACAGGACTCAAGGTGCAGCCTAACCAGTGCTGAGCACAGGGCAGAATGACTTCCCTGCTCCTGCTGGCCACACTGTTCCTAATGCAGGCCAGGATGCCCTTGGCCTTCTTGGCCACCTGGGCACACTGCAGGCTCATGTTCAGGCAGCTGTCAATCAGCACCCCCAGGTCCCTCTCTGTTTGGCAGCTCTCAGCCACTCTGCCCCCAGCCTGTAGCTCTGCCTGGGGTTGCTGTGGCCAAAGTGCAGCCCCTGGCACTTGGACTTGTTGAATGACATCCTGTTGGGCTCTGCCCATCTGCCCAGCCTGGCCAGGTCCCTCTGCAGAGCCCTTCTGCCCTCTCACTGACCAACATCTGCTCCTAACTTGGTGTCATCTGCAAACTTGCTGATGACTGACTCGACCCCCTCATCCAGATCATCAATGAAGATGTTAAAGAGGATGTGAGCTCTGAAGTATTTTGAGTAATCCTGAGGGTGTGAGCTAAGGAAGGTTGATTATACTGAAAGGTTTGGTTCTCAAAAATCATTTCAGTAGTCTTCTTTTTTTTCATAGAGTGGAGTCCACTTCAGCTTTTCTTTTTGTTTCAGACAGACTCTGAAGTGATTTACAATTTTAACTTAAGTTACTTAGCTCTCTGTGCCAGGATGTGAGAGCTTGTCAGGTTTTTAGGAGGCAATACAAGATCAATCAAAGTATTGGGAAGATTCTTCATAGTAAATGTAGACTTCAGGGCTGTGCTTTGGGTGGGAACTTGATTTGTGACAGCAAAACTTGGCAGGCACAGAGCAGTGTCTGCCAAACAATGAAGACTCTTTGGAAAAGGGTCTTCAGCATCTTTATCAATGACCTTGATGAGGGTACAGACAGGCAGAGTCTGCTCAGCAAGGTTGCTGATGACACCAAACTGGGAGGCTTGGCTGAGACACGTGAAGGCTGTGAGGCCATTCAGAGCCTCGGACTGACTGAGAGCTGGGCAGAGAGGAACCTAATGAGGGTCAGCAAGGATGAGAGCAGAGTCCTGCAGCTGGGCAGGAAGAATAAACTGCAGCAGGACAGGCTGGGAGGGGATCTGCTGGGGAGCAGCCCTGGGGAGAAGGACCTGGGAGTGCTGGTGGACAACAAGTTCTGCATGGGACAGCAATGTGCCCTGGTGGCCAAGAAGGCCAAGGGGGTCCTGGGGTGCAGAGGAGTGTGGCCAGCAGAGCCAGGGAGGTTCTCCTCCCCCTCTACTCTGCCCTGCTGAGGCTACACCTGGAATATTGCATCTAGCTCTGGGCTCCCCACTTCAAGAGGGACAGAGATCTGCTGGAGAGAGTCCCAGGGAAGGGCCTCAAGGATGATTAGGGGACTGATCACTGCCTGGTGAGGAGAGGCTGAGGGACCTGGGGCTGTTTAGTCTTCCAAAGAGAAGACTTAGAGGGGATTTAATGAATGGTTATAAATATCTGAGGGCTGGGGGTCAGGAGGGAGGGGACAGGCTCTGCTCACTTGCTCCCTGGGATAGGACAAGAAGCAATGGATATAAGCTGCAGCACAGGAGGTTCCACCTCAACACAAGGGGGAACTTCTTTGCTGTAAGGGTCCCAGAGCACTGGAGCAGGCTGCCCAGAGAGGTTGTGGAGTCTTCTTCTCTGGAGATTTTCAAGGCCTGTCTGGATGTGTTCCTGTGTGACCTGTGCTGGATTCTCTGCTCCTGCTCTGGCAGGGGGGTTGGACTGGATGATCTCTTTGGGTCCCTTCCAACCCCTCACATCCTGTAATCCTGTGAAAAGGAAACTCTGTAGATGTGGCCATGTCTGGGATTGTAATAAAAGGTCTTGAATGCCTTCAGCAAGTGTAAACATCTCTTCTCTCTCCTTCCCACAGCGTCCACAACTACACCCCCAAGGTCGGGGAGGTTGATACAAGGAGAGCCATTCGTCAGGCCTTTGATGTCTGGCAGAGGGTGACACCACTCACCTTTGAAGAGGTCCCTTACCATGAAATCAAAAATGACAGAAAGGAAGCAGACATCATGATCTTTTTTGCTTCTGGTTTCCATGGAGACAGTTCTCCATTTGATGGAGAAGGAGGATTCCTAGCTCACGCTTACTTCCCTGGACCAGGAATAGGAGGAGATACTCACTTTGATTCAGATGAGCCATGGACCCTGGGGAATTCCAACCATGATGGTAAGAGTGCAGCTCCCTTTTCAAAGCAAGGCTTAGTTGAATGTGGACACACTGGCAGGCTTTCAGCTAGGAAGTGTTTGGTTAGTGAAGCTTTCATCTGTGCCATGGTTCACAGGACTTCTGCAACTGTAGTTAAGCTTGTGACTCTGCATGCCTCTGTGCTTACCTGTGGCTGTTAAGGAGTGGATAGAACTGTCTGTCTGCTCTCAAGAGGGGGACCAGAGTTGATCCTGAAACCATGACTGAGAGGGAAAAGGTGAACAGCAGAGTGTTGAAATGTAAGCTCTCTGTCTCATGGAATACTCAGTGAGGGCAGTTAGAGTTGTAATGATGAACAGAAAGTTGAGAGAGTGAAGGTACTTGGTTGAGTGTAGTCACAGAGACTGGGGCTGACTGGTGCAAGGAAGAAGTTGGAGGTGCACTCATGCAGTCAGTTTTGTGTCTCCAGGCAGGACAACCCAGTCTGCTTAGGGAGCACTTTACTGCTTTGGCTCTCCAAAAGACACAGGCTGAAGGAAAAGAGGGAAAAGGAGGCAGAGGGATTAAAGGGTTGTGGGAGAAAACCAAGGGGCTGGTGATGTGGCACTTTGTGATGGGATCATGGACACCAGGGTGTGAGGATAGGGACTTCCAGGGAATTACTGTCTGAAGGAGACCCTGGGAGAGGAGGGAGATGCATGTTTCAGGAGCCACAGTCAAGGGGAGGCTGAGCTAAGAGATGCTGATTGATAAGGCCTGGGGCAGCCAGCGGCCAACAGGTTTTATCCAACATCCTGCTTTCATTCTTTGAGGAAAGTACAGGCTTGACACAGAGGGTACTGAAGTGTAGCACAGAGCAACTATCCCCTGTGGCTGTGCAGTGTTTGCAAGCTGCTTGACTGGAGTCAGGTACTAGGGGGAATGGAATGAAGCTGGAGGTGGGGAGATTGAGGCTGGAGGTGAGGAGGAAGTTCTTCCCCATGAGAGTGGTGAAGCCCTGGAATGGGTTGTGCAGGGAGGTGGTTGGGGCCCTGTCCCTGGAGGTGTTTAAGGCCAGGCTGGATGAGGCTGTGGCCAGGCTGATCTAGTGTGGGGTGTCCCTGGCCATGGCAGGGGGATAGCTGATCCTTGTGGTCCCTTCCACCCCTGACTGATACTATGATACTATGACTGGTGATCAGGAGCAATGTTGGTGTCATACTAAGTGGAGAAGAGTTTCTGATTTCTTTCTAGCTTTATCTTACCCTCTGTTGGCAATGAGCACTTTCTGATCTGCTTTGAAACCTTTGATTGAGGACAGTAACGGCTTGTAAAAGTTCGAGCTGGAAAAGCAGAGTTTTCCAGTAGCCTCCTAAAACCATCACTCCAGGTTTTAGAGGGCTGGAGCACCTCTCCTGTGAGGTCAGACAGAGAGAGCTGGGGTTGTGCAGGCTGGAGAAGAGAAGGCTCTGAGGAGACCTTCTGGTGGCCTTCCAGGATCTGCAGGGGGCTACAAGAAAGCTGGGGAGGGACTTTGGAGGGTGTCAGGGAGGGATAGGACTGGGGGGGATGGAGCAAAACTAGAAGTGGGGAGATTGAGCTTGGCTGTGAGGAAGAAGTTGTTGCCCAGGAGGATGATGAGAGCCTGGCACAGGCTGCCCAGGGAGGTGGTGGCAGCCTCCTGCCTGGAGGTGTTTGCAGCCATGCTGGATGTGGCTGTGAGCAACCTGCTGTGGTGTGAGGTGTCCCTGCCCATGGCAGGGGGTTGGGACTGGCTGAGCCTTGAGCTCCCTTCCAACCCTGACAATTCTGTGAGTCTAAGTTCTGATGTCTTATTGACTGGAGAAGGACAGCTTGTCTTTTAAACCTTTGGGGGCTCAGTATCTCTTTTTGAAACATTAGAAGCTTACTTGGGAGGTAAATATGGCCTGGGTTTTAAACTGTATAAAAGCACAGTAGTGTTGCTGTGGCCCTCATGCCTGAAGGGCATCTGCAGAGGTAATGTCTGTACCAAAGTGTAGCCTGAAAAGGAGAAAAGCTTTCTGCTGTGCAAACCACCCTCAGGCCTGACAGCTTTCCAAGTGGAGTGCAGCTTGTGAAAATTCCTGAGGTTTGAGTCTCTGTCAGATCATCTTTGAAAGGAAAGGGAGCTGGCAAGTTCCAGCTGGGAATGCTGATGTGAAGGAGAGCAGGAATTACCTGCATTTGTCCTCTCAGGGCAAGAGAGTAAGTGCCCTGACATGTTCAAATGAGGAGATGTGAGCAAAGAAGAGGGAGGTTAGAGCCTGTGGGGATGTGGGCAGAGAAGAGAGAGCTTAGAGCCTGTGGGGATGTGGGCAGAGAAGAGAGAGCTTAGAGCCTGTGGGGATGTGGGCAGAGAAGAGAGAGGATAGAGCCTGTGGGGATGTGGGCAGAGAAGAGAGAGCTTAGAGCCTGTGGGGATGTGGGCAGAGAAGAGAGAGGATAGAGCCTGTGGGGATGTGGGCAGAGAAGAGAGAGCTTAGAGCCTGTGGGGATGTGGGCAGAGAAGAGAGAGCTTAGAGCCTGTGGGGATGTGGGCAGAGAAGAGAGAGGATAGAGCCTGTGGGGATGTGGGCAGAGAAGAGAGAGCTTAGAGCCTGTGGGGATGTGGGCAGAGAAGAGAGAGCTTAGAGCCTGTGAACTGTGGAGGGAGGATGGTGTGGGGAGGGTGAGGGTTATGGTGTGGCAGAGCAGCAGTCTCTTGCTGTCTTGACATTCATTAACTTCCATTCTGAGCTCTGTGGCTGGAGGGCAGTTTATAGATCCCCCTTGAGGATCAGGGTTGGCTCTCAGGCACTGAGTGGTGGCAGCTGTGTTTGTGGAGGTTTTGGTGGTCTGTGCAAGTTCAGTCTGCTCTCAGTAGTTACTTGATCTCAACGGTGGGGGGTGAGGGTGGCTTGGGTGCTGAATGTGACTTCCCAGGCAGGCCAAGTATGAGACCTGGGAGTGCTGGTGTCTGGGAGAGGAAGGCCTTGCAGGAGGGTGGAAGGGAAGCTTTTCACAAGCTGTGCATGCTTGCTTTTTGCTTTTGCCACACAAAAAGCTTTCTTCTGATGATTTAAGGACCAGCAGGGATGTCTGTGGAGAAAATGTTCCACTGGGTAGAATGCTCCGACATAGATTTATCACTTCTGTGATCCCCCTCCCCCACCTTTTATAGTTCTTAGGGTGGTGTTTGGGAGCAATGCACAGAGGGAGCAGAGGCTCTCTTTTTGTGGAAGCTATTTCCTGTGCAGTATCCATGTGGCACTTGCAGCAGCATGCTCTGTCTCTCTGCTGTGCTGAGTGACTGTCAGGAGTAGTGTCCCCCAAGTGCTTGTAGTTGGTGTCTGAGGGGTTGCTGTGTGCTCCTGGGTGTGAAACTTGCCGGCAGAGTTGAGACTTCCATTCTGCAGAATAAATGCAATGCCTGGATTTGTTTTCCACTGGCTGTGCTGCATGGATGGGGGCAGCACAGGTGTTCAAAGCCACTTTGAAGTGGTACCAGCAAGGCTGCTGAGAATGGTGGGGGAATTTCATCTGGTGGTGCCAGGGGTAAGCCTGTGGTGTTGAATGGGAGGATTTTGTGCTTGGCCTTGGTGTGCAGGTGTGAAAATGCCTCCTCACTGGGTGACCCAGGCTTTTTCAGGAGGGCTTTCCCTTCTTTTTCACTCTTGCTTGGCATCCAGGCTCTCACTGGTTCCAGGTTCTCACCTCTGCTCTGTTTTACTTGAAATGCTATTAGAAGGCTTTAAAGTTTCTTGTTGGTCAGCAGTTGCCTGCACTGTGATCAGTTCACTGCCTTTGTTCACTGGAAATAAAGTGTTAGCAAGGAGAATGCTGTCCTTTGAACAGGGACTGGCTCTTCAGGCAAGGCCTTGCTTGTTCTCATGAGAGCTGCTTTGGGGCAGTGGGGATGTTCTGTATGGCACTGGAGAACTCTCTCAGTGAAAGACTGAGACTGCCCTGCCAGTAGATCAGTATCAGATGCAAAAAAAGGAACTGTTTTGGCCATTCCTCATCAGTTCCATGGCCATTGATTAAAAATAGCCATTTAATAACAAAAACATCTTCACACCAGCCTGCAAAATACAGAATCACAGAATACATCAGGTGGGAAGAGGCCTGCAAGCTCATCCTGTCCAACCCTTGACCCAGGGTCAACCCTAAACCATGTCCCTAAGCAGCAGGGCCACAGCTGCTTGAACACCCCCAGGGATGGTGACTGCAGCACTGCCCTGGGCAGACCATGCCAATGTCTGAGAACCCTGCCAGGGCAGAAATATTTCCTGGGATCCAGCCTGAGCCTGCCCTGGGGCATCTGGGAACCATGTCCTCTGCTCCTGTCCCTTGGCACCAAGGAGCAGAGGCTGCCCCCTCCTCACCCCAGCCTCCCTTCAGGGAGCTGCAGAGAGCAATGAGGTCTCCTTCAGCCTCCTCTTCTCCAGCCTGAACACCCCCAGCTCCCTCAGCCCTCCTCTAGCCCAGGGGCCCCTTCTCCAGCCTGGCTGCCCTCCATTGAACAGGCTCCAGAACCTCAATGTCCCCCTTGTAGTGAGGGTCTCAGAGCTGAACAGCCCCAGGTAAAATATTCCCTTCCTGCCAGGAATGTGTATGAACTGAAGGGAGATCTGAACAACCAGCCTTGAAGCTCTCTTAGCCTTGCAGCAATTGTAGAACTAAATGTCTTACCAGCAGAGCAAGATGCAGCCAGGCAGAAAAGGAGCTGGGGGTACTGGTGGACAGCAGCTGAACGTGAGCCAGCAGTGTGCCAAGGTGCCCACAAAAGCCAATGGCATCCTGGCCTGCATCAGGAACAGTGTGGCCAGCAGGAGCAGGGAGCTCATCCTGCCCTGTGCTCAGCACTGCTCAGCCCACACCTGCAGTCCTGTGTCCAGCTCTGGGCTCCTCAGTTTAAGAAGGACATTGAGAGACTTGAAGGTGTCCAGAGAAGGGCAACAAAGCTGGGGAGGGGTCTGGGGCACAGCCCTGTGAGGAGAGGCTGAGGGAGCTGGGGTTGCTTAGCCTGCAGAAGAGGAGGCTCAGGGGAGACCTTCTTGCTCTCTGCAACTCCCTGCAGGGAGGTTGTAGCCAGGAAGGGGTTGGTCTCTTCTCCCAGGCAGCCAGCACTAGAACAAGAGGACACAGTCTCAAGCTGTGCCAGGGGAGGTTTAGGCTGGAGGTGAGGAGGAAGTTCTTCCCAGCAAGAGAAATTGGCCATTGGGATGTGCTGCCCAGGGAGGTGGTAGAGTCCCCAGCCCTGGAGGTGATGAGGAAGAGACTGGATGTGGCACTTGGAGCCATGGCTTAGTTGTCAGGAGGTGATAGGTATTAGGTGATAGATTGGTCTTGATGATCTCTGAGGTCTTTTCCAACCTTATTGATTCTGTGATGCTGAAGCTGGCACCATAGCTCCACAGAGTTCTTGGCCAGGCTATTTAGTCCACATGGTTTGGTTACAAACCAGAATGAGCTGAGGCTTTGCTTTTGGTAGTCTACATTTGGCTGTATTGTGGCAGCTGAAGTGCTTCAGTAAGTCCATGTGTGGCTGCAGCTCTCACCCCACACAAGAACTGCTCTGGAGTCTTCATGAGCAGTACAGATTGCATGGAAGCTGGGAAGGGTTTCAGGTGAAGTCTCATCCAGTCTGAACAGATCTTTCTATGAGCACAGCTGCTTTGGACATGGAGAAGGTGATTTACCCTGTCTTGTGCCCACACCTTATGGATATCTGATAGATTTCAGTGGCAAGAAAGATATGGTTATGCTGAAACCTGCCCAGAGAAGGGCCATGAGGGTGAGCAGAGGCCTGGAGCTGCTCTGTTGGGGTTGTTCAGTCTGGCAAGGAGAGGGCTCCAAGGAGACCTTCTTGTGGCCCTCCAGGATCTGAAAGGGGCTCCAAGAAAGCTGGGGAGGGACTTTTGAGGGTGTCAGGGAATGATAGGTCTGAGTGGAATGGATCCAAGGTGGAGGAGGAGAGATTTAGATTGGACATTAGGAAGTTGTTCTCCATGAGGGTGGTGAGAGCCTGGCAGAGGCTGCCCAGGGAGGTGGTGGAAGCCTCCTGCCTGGAGGTGTTTGCAGCCAGGCTGGAGGTGGCTGTGAGCAACCTGCTGTGGTGTGAGGTGTCCCTGCCCATGGCAGGGGGTTGGGACTGGCTGAGCCTTGAGCTCCCTTCCAGCCCAATTCTGTGCTTCTATGATCCCACCAGCTGGTGCATGGTTGGTTGGGCACTGTTTGGTGTGGGCACTGTTGTGCATGGAGAGCTGGGCAAAGGAGGATCTAAAGAGGTTCAACAAGAAGAGGTGCAGAGTGCAGCACAGGGGGAGCTACAGCCCCCTGCAGCAGTACAGGTTAGAGGCTGACCTGCTGGAAAGCAGCCCCTTGGAGAAAGACCTTGCAGTCCTGCTGGACAGTAAGTTAACCATGGGACAGCAGTGTGCCCTTGTGGCCAAGGCCAGTGATCTGCTGGGGGGCATTAAGAAAGATTGTGGCCAGCAGGTCAAGGGAGGTTCTATCCTCCTCTACTCTGCCCTGGTGAGATCACAGCTGGAGTACTGTGTTCAGTCCTGGGCTCCCCAGTTCAAGAGGGACAGGAACATACTGGGGTGTCCAAGGGAGGCTGTGAGCATGAGGAAGGGACTGGAAGACCTTTCTGGACGCTTTGCTGTGTGACCTGCCCTGGGTGAGCCTGCTTTGGCAGGGGAGTTGGACTGGGTGATCTCTGGAGGTCCTGTCCAACCCACCCCATCCTCTGATTGTATCACTATTATCCTGCTTTTGCCCCTTGGGGGACAGGTCTTTGCCAGCCTGAACGATGCTGTGATGCTGTAAGAGGCTGGACAGGGGATGCAAGGCCTCCCAAGACGGGACAGATGTGATCACAGGATGTTAGGGGTTGGAAGGGACCCCAGGAGATCACTGAGCCTGATCTTTCTGCCATTTGACTGCTGAATACTTTCTGTTTTCATTGTCTTTCTCTGGCTCCTCAGGTACAGACCATCTCCACAGCAGAATAACAAATGATGCTTTGAATCCATCATTGTTATGCAGGTTTCTGGCACTCAGGTGTTGAAAGTGGTCCTCAGTATTGCTCAGAGTGAAAGGCAGAGCTGCTTTCATGTCCCTCATGTGCCCTTTGATGCAGAACATCTCTTACATGAAAGTCTTTCATACAGGTGTTGGAAGTCAGTTGGGGCTTAAATGCTCTTAAAATGCCAACTGGTTCTGTTGGGCCTTTTTCTGCCACACCCCTGCAGCACATCATGCTGTGGGGCTGGGCTGCTGTTTGTCCAGCTCAGGATTTAGTCTCCAGGAGATGCCTACTCAGTGCTGGGTTCATCCTGTCAGTGCCCAGAGAGACTCCTGGGAGCTAGCAGGGGTCCTGTGACATCCTGCACTGCCACTGGAACAGACTGGAGCAAGCAAATGACACAGGGCCAGGACCACACAGACACAAGGTCTGGAGCCCACAGGATATGGAGCACACAGACACAAGGTTTCTCTCAGGCACACAGACACAGGGTGTGGAGCCCACAGGGTGTGGAGCCCACAGGATATGGAGCACACAGACAAAAGGTCTCTCTCAAGCACACACACACAGAGGTGTGGGGCACACACACACAAGGTCTCAAGCACACACACAGAGGCTCTGTCAAGCACACACACACAAGGTCTCAAGCACACACACAGAGGCTCTGTCAAGCACACACACACAAGGTCTCAAGCACACACACAGAGGCTCTGTCAAGCACACACACACAAGGTCTCAAGCACACACACAGAGTGTGGAGCACACACACACAATGGTCTCAAGCACACACACAGAGTGTGGAGCACACACACACAAGGTCTCAAGCACACACACAAGGTCTCAGGCACACACAGGCTGTGGAGCACACACACAGGGTGTGGAGCACACACACACAATGGTCTCAAGCACTCAGACACAGGCTTTGTGAAGCACACACACACATTTTCTCCATGTCCTTTGCTGTCACTTCAACCATAGCAGGCTGTACATAGAGATCCTGCCATTTATTTCTTGCCTTTGTATTTGTTTTTTTACCCAAGTAAAGTGAAGACTTAAAGCCCTCTAGCACCCATGGACATCTCCTGTCTTCAGACTCCTCTGCTTTGCTCCTGGACAGCACCTCAGTAAGTAGTGCTTTTAGTTTCTTCTGTGTGCTGCCCTTGTACAGACAGAGAAGTGGCCCTGCAGTGGTGCTGTGCTAGTGGCAGTGTGGCTTTGAAAGCAAAGCTTTGCAGTGTTGCCTGTGCTGGGTATTGATTACAGCCTGAAATTCACTCACCCAAATCACCTGCATAGTCTGCTTTCAAACCAGCCTGCTTGGAAACAGACCTGATGGCCACAGTGTTCTCTGGAGGAAATTGTTATCCTTGGCTTTTGGCAGCAATTGTTTGATACACAGAGGATGGAGGAAGTCATGGAGGGGTTTGGAATCACATCCTGTGATTCTGGGATTCCATGTCCCTCCAAGAGTGCCTCCATCCTCTGTGTATTAATCCTGTGGACTTCTCTATAATGATAGGAAAACGTTTGACTTCTTTCTACAGTGAAGGAGATACTCTGAGCTTCCTAGAAAGGAGGCAGTAAGGATCACAATGAAGTGAGATTCCCTTAAAAATGAAGAAAACAGCTGTAAAAAAGGCAAGGTTGTGTGAACCAAGGTGAGCCAAAAAGCCTCTTTGTGCTGCCTTCCTTTGTAAAGCAGAGCCAGATGATGTGAAATGAGCCCAAATGCAGCAGTGTCTCTGACAGTCCTGCTGGAGAGGAGAGGATGAAAGTAGCAGGGGTTCAGGAAGAGAATGAGGATGAGTTGAATTCCTGAAAAGGGGTTGCTGCCCATCACAGGCAGAGGTGGATTGCAGCAGCAGCGATGAAATGACAGCCAGCATGATGTGATCTTCACATCACAACCCAGTGGCAAGCTGAGGAGTTGTTTGAAGTACTTTTGTGGGTTACTTTTCCCCCCTCTTCTCTTTCTGGAGAGTTCAAGACTTCAGCACTGCCTGCTCCACTCAATCTACCAAGAGTACCACCTGGAGGGTTCAGTGTCTTTTACATTCCAGTTCTCTTCTCAGTCCTACTCAGCCTTTACAGCCCCATCAAGAACCTTTTGTGTCAGGGGAGTACAAAGACAGTAAGTCAGAGGATGTCAGGGGTTGGAAGGGACCTCTGGAGATCATTGAGTCCAAGCCCCCTGCCAGAGCAGGAGCAGAGAATCCAGCACAGGTCACACAGGAACACATCCAGACAGGGCTGGGAAGGCTCCAGAGCAGGAGACTCCACAACCTCTCTGGGCAGCCTGCTCCAGGCCTCTGGGAGCCTCACAGTGCAGAAGTTCCTCCTCATGCTGAGCTGGAACCTCCTGTGCTGCAGTTTCCATCCCTTGCCCCTTGGCCTATCCCAGGGCACAGTGAGCAGAGGCTGTCCCTGTCCCTTCCTTCCTGACCCCCAGCCCTCAGTTATTGATAGACATTGATCAGATCCCTCTCAGCCTTCTCTTCTCCAGACTAAACAGCCCCAGGGTTCTCAGCCTCTCCTCCCCAGGCAGTGCTGCAGTCCCTTCAGCATCCTTGCAGCACTCCCTTGGACTCTCTCCAGCAGATCTCTGCCCCTCCTGACCTGGGGAGCCCAGAGCTGGATGCAATATTCCAGGTGTGGCCTCACTAGGGCAGAATATAGGAGGAGGAGAGCTGGATCTGCTGTCCACACTCTTCTGAAAGCACCCTGGGATCCCAGTGGCCTTCTTGGCCACAAGGTCACATTGCTCTCTTGTCCTAGGTAGAAAAAGAACCTTTTTTTGGTGACAAAAAGCTACTCTTGTAGCTTCCAGAATAGCACTTCCTCTGTTGCCAGCACCAGGAGTTCAGTATAATGTCCCCCTGACTGGCCACAAAGGATCCCCAATAGTGCCAACTGTTTTGTATCAACACTGCCTGCCTCAAAAGTTGGTTGGGAGTTTTCTTTTCTCTCCCCTTTTAGTGGAGCAACCTTCCAGTTGCCCCCAGCTGGATCAAGCACTAAATTTCTTGCTGTAGATCCTGCTGCCTTTAGCTACTTTTGAATAACAAAGCCACCAGCAGAGCTTCTTCTCAGGGCTGATGGAATGAAGTCATAGCTACATGGCCCATGGCTTTAGGAGTATTTTGGTTTCCTTTACTCTCTGTTGCACCAGATTTAGGGAGTGGCATGTAGGCAAACATGAGATTTCCTTTGGTATTGAATTGCAGCCTGCATTTGTCATGGATGCAGGCAATTCCTTTCAGCAGAGCCCTTCTGTTTCACTGACTGTCAGGCTGCTGGGGCAGCTGAAGTAGTCACAACTCTGCCTCCCCCTGGCTGCCCACTCCTGCCTCCACCTCACTTGATCTCATCATGCCACAAAACTGTTTCCCCTTTTTCCTGTGAAGTTCTCCCACACATTGTCCTCATGGTGCCACCTGTGGCATGTCAGATCAAGAGCAGCTTGCAGCATTGCCCAGGTCTGTCACACAGCTGACAGACATCGGCTGCACACTGCTTGTCAGGGACCAGGCAGCAGCACTGGCACAGTGATAACAGTAATCACAGAATGGGTTGGGTTGGAAAGGAGCCTAAAGCTCATCCAGTTCCAGCCCCCTGCCATGGGTAGGCACACCTCCCACCAGCACAGGCTGCTCAAGGCCTCATCCAGCCTGGCCTTGAACACCTCCAGGGAGGAGGCAGCCACAGCCTCCCTGGGCAACCTGTGCCAGTGTCTCCCCACCCACTAAAGAATTCCTTCACAGTATCAGTCAGGGTTGGAAGGGACCACAAGGATCATCTAGTTCCAACCCCCCTGCCATGGGCAGGGACACCCCACACTAGATCAGCCTGGCCAGAGCCTCATCCAGCCTGGCCTTAAACACCTCCAGGGACAGGGCCCCAACCACCTCCCTGGACAACCCATTCCAGGGCTTCACCACTCTCATGGGGAAGAACTTCCTCCTCCCCTCCAGCCTGAATCTCCCCACCTCCAGCTTCATTCCATTCCCCCTAGTCCTATCACTGCCTGAGATCCTGAGCAGTCCCTCCCCAGCCTTCCTGGAGCCCCCTTCAGATCCTGGAAGGCCACAATGAGGTCACCTGGGAGCCTTCTCTTCTGCAGACTGAACAGCCCCAACTCCTTCAGTCTGTCCTCACAGGAGAGGTGCTCCAGCCCTCTGCTCATCCTCCTGGCCCTGCTCTGGACACCTTCCAGCCCCTCCAGATCCCTCTTGTCATAGGGGCTCCAGAACTGGAGGCAGTACTCCAGGTGGGGTCTCCCCAGAGCTGAGCAGAGGGGGAGAATCACCTCCCTTGCCCTGCTAGCCACCTTCCTCCTCTCCAGTCTCAATCTCCCCTCTCCCAGCTCAAAGCCATTGTCCCTCATCCTGCCTCTCCCAGGCCTTGACAGAAGTCCTTCCCCAGCTTTCTTTTAGGGCCCTTCAGGTACTGGGTGATAAGGTAACAGTGATTGGTGACAGGCTCACAGGATGTTAGGGGTTGGAAGGGACCTCTGGATGACTTCCAGTCCAACCTCTCCTGCCAGAGCAGGGCCATTGGTACCATCACACAGTTCTTTGTCCTGCTGCAGTCACTTGATGGCATTGAGAGCAGTTTGGCACCACATCTGTGCTGCAACTTCTGTTAAGGCTGCACACCACTCCCTCCTCCAGTGAAGCTGTTGGAAGGCAACTCTTAAGAGCTCTCAGGAAGTCCTTAAGCTGCACCATAGCTATTGCTACATTTGCCAGGGTTATAGTTTGTTAGCAAAATGAAACTTGTTTTGCTTTCTGATAGGTGTTTCCTTCCTTTCCAGAGAGAAAAGCTGCTTTCCACATCTCACTGGCTGCAAGCAAGTGGAAAAGCAATGCCAGCACTTCTTCAGAAGACTGAGGAGCTCTTCCTGAAGCAGAGCACGTTGTGGAGGTGAATGGAGGAGCACAGACAAATCACATTCCCCTGCTTGAAGAGACCTGAAGATGCAAGAGCCAAGGCATAGCTCGGAGTAGCCCTAGAGCTTCTTTAAGTTGTGCTTGGCAAACAGTTGCCTCTGCAGTGGAAGGAAGGGATCATTGTAGTGTATTTAAAGTATTTAAAGCTTTTCTGTATTGCCTTAGGCATGCTGTTGTCACAACTGAAGAGCTGACTGACTTCTTCAGGACCAGGCTTCAATAAATGATGTTCAAAATGTCCCCTTCTCATGGCTTGTTGATTGTCTGAGTCAGCTGCAGCCCAGGGATGTGGCAGCACTGTGGTGCAAGGTCAGAAAGGTGAAAATTAGGCTGGCAAACATTCACAGCTGCTTTTCTGCTTTTCATGAGGTACACAACATCATTTGTGCTCCTGATGGCTTAGAAGCTCTGTCCTGGATTTACACTCCAGCCTGCTAGGTGCTCCACAGAGTCTGCTCACACTCACTGCAACCCCATACAGCCCCCATGCTCAGGGGTAAATACTGACAGCAGTACCACAGTGCTGCCATAGTGCTGTCCCTGTGTCCTGTTGCTGTATGCTGGCAGGCATTTAAATGTGGCTTTGCTGACCTGCAGCAGTGGGGGCTCTGTTATGCAAGGAGTTACTTAGCCACAACAGTTTTGATCTGGATTTTGTGACTGGGAGAGAGACCTGGGGGTGCTGGCTGGCAGTCACTGAGCAGGAGCCAGCAGTGCCCAGCCGCCCAGGAGAGCCAATGGCATCTTGGCTTGTGTTAGAACCAGGGTGGGCAGCAGGGCCAGGAGGTGACCACCCCCCTGTGCTCAGCACTGGGGAGGCCACAGCTCAGTGCTGTGCTCAGCTCTGGGCACTCCCTGCAGGAAGGACACTAAGGGGCTGCAGCCTGTGCAGAGCAGGGCAGCCAGGCTGGAGAAGGGCCTGGAGCCCCTGGGCTAGAGGAGGGCTGAGGGAGCTGGGGGGGTTGAGGCTGGAGCAGAGGAGGCTGAGGGAGAGCTCCTTGCTCTCTGCAGCTCCCTGCAGGGAGGTTGGGGTGAGGAGGGAGCAGCCTCTGCTCCTTGGTGCCAAGGGACAGAGCAGAGGCAATGGTTCCAAGCTGCCCCAGGGCAGGCTCAGGCTGGAGCTCAGGAAATATTTCTGCACTGAAGGGTTCTGAGGCATTGGAATGGTTTGCCCAGGGCAGTGCTGGAGTCACCATCCTTGGGGGTGTTTAAGCAGTGTGTGAATGTGGTGCTTAGGGACATGGTTTAGGATTGACCCTAAACTGGGTTGAGGGTTGGACTGGATGAGCTTGGAGGTCTCTTCCAACCAGATGTTTTCTGTGATTAAAATGAATGAAGCTGTACAAGAAGGTGTGTGCCAGCAGTTTCCCAGAGGAAATCCCCTTCTCAGGCTGTCTGTTACTTGATTTACCAGGCTTTTGTTCCAGCTGAAGTTGAAATGAGTGATGGAGCATATCAGGATATGTGAGGAGGTGATTGTGTCCCTGTACTGGGCACTGGTGTGGCTGCACCTCCAATATTGGGTTCAGTTTTGGGCCTTTCACTACAAGGACACTGAGATGCTGGAGCAGGTCCAGAGAAGGGCAGCAAAGCTGGTGAGGGGTCTGGAGAACAGGGCTGGGGAGGAGCAGCTGAGGGAGCTGGGGTTAGTTAGTCTGGAAAGAGGAGGCTGGGGGGGACCTCATTGCTCTCTACAGCTCCCTGAGAGGAGGTTGCAGTGGGGCTGCTGTTGGCCTCTTCTCCCTAGTAACTAGAGGGAATGGCTTCAAACTGTGCCAGGGCAGGTTTAGGTTGGATAGTAGAATGGATATTCTTGGCTGCAAGAGTGGTCAGGGATTGGAACAGGCTGCCCAGGGAGGTGGTGGAGTCCCCATGCCTGGAGGTGTTCCAACAATGAGTTGATGTGGCACTTCAGGACTAGTGGCCATGGAGGTGGTGGGTAGAAGCTTGGACTTGCTGATCTTAGAGGGTCTTTTCCAACCTTAATGGTTGTATGATTGAACATCCTGCATCTTCAGATGCCTACAGCCTCCAACTCAGGGCTTTAGGCAATTTAACCACCTTGGGGTACCTAGGACTGCTTGAGCACTGCTGACTTTAGGTGTCTCTAGGTGCTGGCCAAGCACCCTGCTGGGAGGACTTGCTGACCTCTGAACATATGTTTGGTGTCTTCTTTTTAATGGGTAACAGTGAAGCAATAAACATTGCAAAAGTGGAGCTAATTCTACCTGAATCACTGCTGCAGCTCCTGTGCCAAGGAGAGCTCAGCCAGGGGCATAAAGCTGAACTCTGAGGTAGGTGTTTGGAGATGCTGCAAAGCAGCCACTGAGCTGCCACTGACAGCTCTTTCCTCCAGTGTCTGCCTGGAGGTGCTCTTGGTTTGTGCCTTGCCAAGTAGGGCAATGAGCCAGATGGAGGCAGAGTTGGCAGCTGAGGCATTGTATTGACATGGGGAGACTCACATCTTTCATTGTTGGTTGTCTTCATCCCTCACACAGCATTGCCTGTGTCACCTCCATGTCAAGGTGCCCTCATGGAATAGGACATCCAGGGACCACATTAGCTCAAGGAAATGAGAGTCCCAAATCCATGGGACTGAAGAGGAGTGTATGCCTGTAACATAGAGCTGAAGGTACCCCTCCTTTGCATTCCTACCAGCTTCTGGACCAGACAGGGCTCCTCAGCCCTTTCTCTTCCTGTCAGGATCCTGTCCCCCCTTCTTCCTCCTTCTCCCTCCTGCCATTGGCATCCAACCCAAACTTTCCCTCTGTGGCTCTGCTTCCTGCAGGATGGTGCTACCTGTGCTCACCTCCCACAGACATGGCAGTGCCAGGAGTCCACAAAAGTTAAAGCATATTGAGGAGCCTGTGCTAGAGGAGATGGGGCTGACCCAGGTACCAGACACACTGCAGTGGGTGTTAGACCTGGCCTCTGCCCTTCCTCCTGCATCCCAGGTGCCTTACAGACCTCCCCTGGGATTTGGAGGCCTGTGTCAGATTAGAGCATGGCACCAGAGGACCTGGAAGGGAAGCAAAGCTCCCTTTCCACCGTGTCCCCTTGGTGAGGAGCAGACTGGCAGTGCTCTCACCTCTCCTGGCAGGGCTCAGAGGAGGAGGCAGTGTTGTCAGAGTGGCCTATTGGCAGCTTTCCGTGAACTCTGCAGGAGAGTCTGCAGTCAGCATCCCTGCTTAACAGGCAAGGATGGGTGCTCATGGTTAGGGGCAGTCACAGGCTAGGGGCTTCCTGCCCATTCTGGGCCAGTAGCTCTAAAAGCTGTTCAGATTTCCAGGCCAAAGCATTTGCAGGAGCTGACCCTGGCACTGTGACCTGCTGGGCAGTAGCATAGCAAAGCCTTTGCTTCTTGCTTTACCAGTGAGGGGGCTTGGGGCTACGTCAGGCTGGGGCTGTGCACTAACCTGGCTGTGCCTTCCTTCCACAGGGAACGATCTCTTTCTGGTTGCAGTCCATGAGCTGGGACATGCACTGGGTCTGGAACACTCCAATGATCCCAGTGCTATCATGGCTCCTTTCTACCAGTACATGGAAACACACAACTTCAAACTGCCCCAGGATGACCTCCAAGGGATTCAGAAAATCTATGGTGAGCAACACTCTGCACTGCCTGCACTGAGCTCAAGCCTAGTGAGTGGTTGACAGCCACAGAGAGGCAGTCCCCACAATGCTTGCAGCTGCTGGACTGGAATTCCTGCCATGTGGGGACCCAAGTATCAGGCAACAGTCCCAGTGACAATATCTTTGCACACATTAGGATAACCAAAGCTCTGTGCTCCCACTGCTGCTCCTTCCCTCCCTGTGTCCCCCAGCAACAAGGAGCACTAGAAAGGGGAAAATGAGCCATGGCTGCACTCAAGGTTTGTGCATTAGGAACAGCCAGTGCAAGCAATGGGCAAGAGTGCACAGACCTTGGATCAGCAAGGGTTTGCACTCATGCAGTCAGTTTTGTGTCTCCAGGCAGGACAACCCAATCTGCTTAGGGAGCACTTTACTGCTTTGGCTCTCCAGAAGACACAGGCTGAAGGAAAAGAGAGAAAAGGAGGCAGAGGGATTAAAGGGTTGTGGGAGAAAACCAAGGGGCTGGTGATGTGGCACTTTGTGATGGGATCATGGACACCAGGGTGTGAGGACAGGGACTTCCAGGGAATTACTGTCTGAAGGAGACCCTGGGAGAGGAGGGAGATGCATGTTTCAGGAGCCACAGTCAAGGGGAGGCTGAGCTAAGAGATGCTGATTGATAAGGCCTGGGGCAGCCAGTGGCCAACAGGTTTTATCCAACATCCTGCTTTCATTCTTTGAGGAAAGTACAGGCTTGACACAGAGGGTACTGAAGTGTAGCACAGAGCAACTATCCCCTGTGGCTGTGCAGTGTTTGCAAGCTGCTTGACTGGAGTCAGGTACTAGGGGGAATGGAATGAAGCTGGAGGTGGGGAGATTGAGGCTGGAGGGGAGGAGGAAGTTCTTCCCCATGAGAGTGGTGAAGCCCTGGAATGGGTTGTGCAGGGAGGTGGTTGGGGCCCTGTCCCTGGAGGTGTTTAAGGCCAGGCTGGATGAGGCTCTGGCCAGGCTGATCTAGTGTGGGGTGTTGGAACTAGCTGATCCTTGTGGTCCCTTCCACCCCTGACTGATACTATGATACCATGATACTAGCTCTCAATACCAGCAGAGCAGATAGATGAATTAGAGCTGGATGAGCCCTCAGCAGATGGTTGTCAGTGGGAGAGCTGAGCTGGTGTTCCAGAGGGATTGCTGCTGGGATCAGACCTGGCACTAGGCAACATTTGCATCAGTGACCTGTCAGTCAATTTTAAATGCCTGCTAACAGATTTTGTGCCAGGACCTGTGTGAGACTTTGAAGTAGTACAGCAAACCTTCAAGAGGTCTGAGCTGTCAGCCAAGTCTTGGAGGCTGACTTTTGATTTTGTATTTTACTGCTATTTGTGTGTGTGTGTGGCTGGAATGAGATTGATTTGCTCTAATGTGGATGCCCTAATGAAGAGAAATCCCTTCCTGGGCTACTTTAAATGACTCCTGCCTGGGCAATGGGAAAACACCAGGCATGGGTAGGGTGTAATCCATCCCCAGTGCAAGGCAGATGTCCAAGTGTGGTTCAACATTGAAAGTACACCCAAGGGGAAGTGGCTCTTCCCACCAGTGCAGCTGAAGATTTCTCTTACCTGTGCATTCCCTGCATGAAGTTGCATGGCAGTTGTCCTCTGACACCATTTAACTACACATACCTTAACCCAGTGTCTATTCATGTGGCATTTTTAAGGCCAGGCTGGATGTGGCTGTGTGCAACCTGCTGTGGTGTGAGGTGTCCCTGCCCATGGCAGGGGGTTGGAACTGGCTGAGCCTTGAGCTCCCTCCCAGCCCTGACAGCTCTGTGATTCTATGACAGATACTCAGGGTGACAGAGACTCTGGATGCTTTTGAAAAGCAATGCTGGGATAGTAAGTATTAAACATTCATTAGCCAATAAACATAACTTGTGAAGGCTGCTGAACTGTCACTGTGCTGATGCTGGTTTGGAATGTTGATTTAGTTCCTGCAGGCTCTGGGTAATCAGAAAGGAGGCTGTTGCTGACAGGGAGACTGCAATCAGGACCAAAGTCCTCTGCTTTCAGATAGCTCTTTGCAAAGGGAGCAAATCAGGGACTGACAGCCAGGGTGTTAGGAACAAGTTCTGCACCATGAGGGTGGTGGAACTCTGCAGCAGGTTGCCCAGGGAGGTGGTTGGGGCTCCATCCCTGGAGATATTCCAGGTGAGGCTGGAGAGGGCTCTGGGCAACCTGATCCAGTGGAAGATGTCCCTGCTGACTGCAGGGGGTTGGACTGGATGAGCTTTGGAGCTCCCTTCCAACCCAGAACACTCTGTGATTTATGTCTGTGGCTGAGCTGGAGACCAGCACTCCCACAGCACAGCTTGGATTGGGACCCACTGCCCAGGGGCTCTGAAATGGGGCTCCTGGCCCCATGGCTGTGGCTGGGTGTCCTGGGTGATGCTAGTCAGGGCTGTTGAGACCTGCTGGTGTCTGCAGGGCTCTAACCATTTGTAAGAGCACTTCACAGCATCTTGTACCTCGCTCACTGTGCCAGAGCAGAGAGCTCACTGCCCTACTGCCTACAGCTTGGCAGCAGCACCACTTGCTTTGCACTTTCACAGTGACATCAACCTTCAGCCACAGGCTGTGTTCAGATTCTACACATGCAAGGTAATGTGCTTCAAGTTTTAACTCAGCTGGAAAGAAAGCAATGTGATCAAATTGCTCCCTAGTGCTGGTAGTCATTAGCAATTTGTTTACTGTTGTGGCTCACACAAAGCTCTTCTCTAAGGCCTTTCATCTGCAGTGGCTTGGGGATGGTGGTGGAGGAATGGCTTCTGCAATAGGAGCTTTGATTCCCCAGGCAGAAGCTTTGGCTCTTAGCACAGAGCTGCAATCCCAAAGCCAAGGTTTAGTTTAAAAGCAGGTTTCACTCTTACTGCTCACAAAGAAAAGATGGGAAATGAAGATTCTGTTTCTCCCTGGAGCTGGAGCTAGGAGGACAGAGCCTTTTGTCTGAGCTTCTACCATCTGAGAGGGGACTGCTGAAACACCCTTACTGCAGCTTGAGCAGGAGCATTCAACTAGTGTGTTTTTGTTCCCACAGTGCCAGTCTGCTTTGTTGTGCCTGTGGAGTGCCAGAAGGCCATCTGCCAGAGCCCCTGTCCAAAAGCCCAAAGCCTCTTGCCGTGCTGCCATCCTCAGCAGTGCTCAGCATGTGCTTGAATTGCTCAGGAGCCTGTGCAAAAGAAGGCAGAGAGCCAGAGGCATTGCCTTGCCTCTAGCACCCTTGTCAAAACCCAAGCTCAATTAAAACTTAAAACAAATGTTCTCTGTACTGAAGCTGCTAGAACAAAGAGCAGAAGCTGAAGTCCCATCTCTTGTCTTCCTTGCAGAAAGCTGCATTTCAGCTGTGTTTTGCTGTTGTGTCTGTGTTTGTCCACCAGAACAGAGGATGTTTACATCTGCCTTTGATATCTTTCTGCTGGATTTGTTTCTAAGCTCACCTGCAGAGCCAGCAGATGATGTGAACTCTTGTTTGTGCTTCGTGCTGGTCAGTGTAAGGTCAGTGTTTGAAATGGTATTGCCCCAAGGGCACTGGAAAGGTCAGCAGCTCACTGAGCCTGATGGAGTAGCCTCTACAAGTCAGCAGTGCTTCCACCTTCTGCTAAGTGCTGCTTGGAGCATCTTCCTTGCCCAGCTGAGGGAGGTGCCCTGCCTGTTCCTTACAGGTCTTTTTCAGAGGGATGTCTCCCACTGTGCTTGTGTGCCCATGTCACAAGTGAAGTGTCCAGCAGGGAATTAAACTGGCCATGAGTCTCTGCTGTGGGTCCCCTGGATGTCCTGCTGACTGCCTCTGCTCATTTTGCTAGTGCTGAAGTCAGGCCTGCATGGAGGTGGGGAGAGGAGACAGCCATGGCCTCTTCATGTGGCCTGAGCTGGTCATCCTTCAGCTGTTCTCCTGTTCTTCACATCAGTAGGCTGTGAAGCAGCCTCTCATGTCAGTGACTCCTGACACTGCCTGGGGAACAGAGGGCTTGACATGATGTGCAGGAAAAACTCATATCCACATGGGGGCTTGGAGCTGGTAAACCAGGCCATTACCTTCAAGGCTCTTCCAAAGCTTCAGGTCACAGAGGACAGGTCTCCTGGTCACTCAGAGACAGACCAAGTTATTAAGCCTGGAGACAACCTGAAGGATCTGGGCTGTCCCAAATCTCACCGAGGCCATGTCAAGCTCACACATCTTTTCTGCAGCTCAGTCAGTGCACAAGCTGCATCCCATGAGGACTGAGGTCCAGGATGGTCATGAAACCATGGCCAAGACACCACCAGCTCTGCCATCCAGGATCAGCAGGACACAGTGTCCATGGAGCACCTTCTGCCAGCCTCATTAGTTCTCTGCAGCAAGCACAGCTTTCCTAACCTCCCTCAGCTTTTCCCAAGGGCAGCCTTAGAGCAGTCTCAGCTCCTTGTAACCTGCAGGTAAGAGATGGCTTGTGGTGAAACAGCAGAAAGACCTGGTGCAGAATGCTCCATGTGGTGACACTGCCTTGTGGATGGGACCATCAGAGCAAGCTTTGCTGCCATGCAGGGCCTGGATACTTTAGGTAGAGAAACTGTTTCCTGATGATGTCCTTTTGAAGGTGGGAAGAGAATAGAATGGTGCCCACAGCAGCCCTGAAGCTGCACCTACTGGGTGTGAGAGCAGAGATCAGCTGCCTTCTGATGCAGGGGAAGCTGAGGAGAAGCCCCACCTCTCTTGGGAAGTTTCTCAGCTGGTGGAGAACACTGCTTTATGTTACAGCTGGCATGAAATACTTCTCTCATCCTACACATCTTGCTGAGTATAAGAGGGGAGCAGATGTCAGCATTCTTAAAAGGGCCCTGGGCTGCAGCCCTTGCAGAGCCCCAGGCTCTTATCATCTGCCTGCCTAAGCCTGGCAATTGTAGACCCCAGTTTTCTTGTGCAGTGCAGGGTGAATTGCTTCATTGCAGAGGCCAGGAGAGCATTCCCTTTGGCTCAGAGCAAGGATTTCAGCCATGGACTCTTTGTTGTCCAGGTGAATGCTCTGTCATCTGGGTGGCAGTTGGTGGTTGGTCATTCAGAGGAAGTTGTTTATGCAAGAAGGGCTCAAGGAGCACTTCCCACCACTCAGTCGTGATCCTAAGGGCCTCAGCTGCCCAAGTGCTGGGCACACTGGGTGCCAGGGCTTGTTCTGCAGACTGTAGGGCACTGTGGCAAGGATACCCAAACTAAATGAAATAGCTGATCACTGCTGAAGTCTGACCCCAGAAGCACAGGGTCCTCTGTGGACATGTTTAGCAAGTGAGCAAGGGAAATGAGTCTTTCCTGAGCTCTGAGCTGTTGTGGCTTGACTGTCTCTCATCCCTGAGATAGCTTGTGGGCAGCTGGCAGGGACCTGCCTGCACAGCCCTGGAGCCTGCAGAGCACCCAGGTGGGTTTCTCTCACTTCCTTTGGCTCATAGGTTTTAATCTGAACCCTGGGCAGCTGGTGCAGCCCCACAGAGACGTGCAGGCAGCTCAGCTTCTTCCCAGCAAAACACTCCTGTGTGCTACCCCAAAGGGTAAGCAGGTGCCTGTAGCCTGGATGATCCTTTTATTCTGGATGGAAATGGCTAAGAGTAGTTAAAAGAAGTTAGGCAGATGAAGAGAAGCCTTAGTTTGCAGGTAGATCATTGTCTCCTCTGACCTGAACCTGAGGGCATTCTCTGCGCTGGCAGGCTTGGAGTCAGCGCTGCTGACTGTGATGGATGCTGAGCCTCCAGGCAGGCGCTGTGCAGTTGAGGGAACACTCTGTCAATAGCCAGGAGGACAGCACAATTACATTTTGTCCTCAACTATCGACACAGTGGCTCCTAAATGCCTCCTCTCTCTGTGTTATCTTCACAGGTCACCTTGGTATTCAGATGGTCTGCGACAGAGGAAGCATGAAGGGAGGAGGCTAAGTGCCAGTGGCGGAAGTCACACTCTGAAGGTGATCTGCTGTGCCCCAAAAGCTTTCTGACATTCTTTGCCTTGGTTGTGATAGAGAGGAAGAAACTCTTCTTCTCCACACAGTGTCTGCAAAGTCCCAGCCAGCTGCTTCCCTCCAGAACTTAGTTTTCAGCTAGCTCCAGGAGGTTTCTTACCTGCTTCCCACGTGGAAGTGGCTGCAGGTTCCACCCGGGGGTGGGTTTGGCTCCCGTGCTGGGGTCACACACAGCTTCAGCACAGGTTGCAGAGCCCTGCAGTAGCCTCTCATTTTTTAAACCTCGATGAGATTTCCTCTGACTGATTCTCTGAAGCTTCTTGGGTAGAGGCTGTGATCTGTGTCCAGCACTGCCTGGCTGGTTGTGTCAGTGCTGGCGGTAACCAGGTCTTGTGACAAACACCAAGGTGCCAGCAGCTCTTGAGCAGCTCTTTGTTCACACAGTCAGCTCTGCTTCTGCTAAACCTGTTCTGTTCTGCCTCTAGCAATCTGGTTTGGAGACACATGACTGTGAGGACATTCTGGAAACAGGGATGGCTGGCAAACTATCCAGGGTCTGTTCATTCTGCTTTTCTGCCAGGTTGTGCTCTGAAGTGGCTCAGGTCTTAACAGGTAGCATCTCTCTTCAGCAGTGGGCAAGCTGTGCTTCTGCTTCCCATCCCCCTAGCTGGAGACCAGGTTCTGCCTGGCTGGCACTTGGACCCCAGGATTCTTGTCTTGTAGCTGTGCTCCTCTGCTCTTTGCATGTGCTTAGCTGTAGAGTTACCTTCCACCTTTAGCTGCAAATCCACGCTCTCTCAGTGACCAAGAGAAGGCAGCAATTAAAGATGCAATCTGTACAAGAGGAAACAAGACTTCAGTCAGGATAAATCAGAAGGCTGAGCATGGATCCAAACAAGAGGTGAAAGATGGGAGGGAAAAGCCATGGCTGGCAGGGAAAGACAGGAAGAGAAATACTTTAAGTGAAATGCCAAAGTCTGCATCCAAGTAAGTTTCAGTGTCACCTGCAGAAGGTGGTGGAAGCTCTGCCAGGGATGGGTGCCTCCCTCACAGCAAGATGCCAGTTCCAGTGTGGGTGTTGCAAGCAGGGAGCACAGGTGGTGCTTCTGACTTCCTGCTGCTCTAGCAGATGTTCCAGTGAAGGCAAACCTCCTGGTTTGCACCCTCCTGACTGCAGTCTGTGCCACTGCTTCTGCCTCCGAAGTTTACTGCATTCTGCTCCAGAGGTACCTCAGGGCTAATGAAAACCTCTGCACTGGTCCCCTGGCTTGCAGGTGTTGTGTCAACTTTCCTCTTCTTCATAGAAGACTTTGGGCACTTAAATGAGAGAGTTGAACATGTCCTGCAGCTGGGCTGTGAGTGTCCTTCACTTGTGTGTGTGTGTGTGGAATTAATGCCATGTCCTGATCTTCTTGCTCATGGTCATCTCTATCAAACTCTCTTCTTGCTCTCTTCTCTCAGAGTGAGCAGTCTGTGCCTTGTTATTTCTGAGAATCCAGAACTCTCTGGGAGGAGAGGCTGAGGCAGCTGGGGTTGCTTAGCCTGGAGAAGAGGAGGCCCAGGGGAGACCTTCTTGCTCTCTCCAACTCCCTGAAGGGAGGTTGGAGCCAGGTGGGGGTTGGGCTCTTCTGCCAGGCAGCCAGCACCAGAACAAGAGGACACAGTCTCAAGCTGCACCAGGAGAAGTTTGGGCTGGATATGAGGAAGAAATTCTTCCCAGCAAGAGAGATTGGCCATTGGCATGTGCTGCCCAGGGAGGTGGTGGAGTCCCCATCCCTGGAGGTGTTTAGGAAGAGCCTGGATGAGGCCCTTGGTGCCGTGGTTGAGTTGATCAGATGGTGCTGGGGGATAGGTTGATGATCTCTGAGGTCTTTGCCAACCTGGTTAATTCTGTTCTATTCTAACTGCTGTTGGTTTGAGTAGCTCTGTCTCTTTGCTGTGTCTGAGAAGCAGAACCCCTCTGAGGTGGCAGTCATTCCCTTTCACACTGTTCTTCCAGCATGCAGCACCCCCAGTGACTTGTTGGGTCCTTACCAGACCATCCCTCTGACAGCAGCTGTGCTCTCTGCATTGCAGATTGCTGCAGCTCTCACCCTGCTGGGAGGCAGCAGCAGCACTCCTTGGAGTCCTTACAATCATATTCTCAGTGGTGTGAATTTGCTGCCACTTGCCTCTCACAACACAGGGCTCTGTGCTGTGCTGCAGCTGGGGCCTGTCTTCTGTGAACTACCAAACAGCTGTCTGAGGAAACTGCTCCACTGTGCCAGTTAAACTGGCAGCCAGAGAGGCTTTGACCTGATGGAGGGGGTCCAGAGGAGGGCCAGGAAAATGCTCAGGGGGTTGGAGCACCTCTGGTATGAGCACAGGCTGGGGGTGTTCAGCCTGGAGAAGAGAAGGTTCCTGAGAGACCTTAGAGCAACCTTCCAGTACCTGAAGGGGCTGCAAGAAGGCTGCAGAGGGACTGCTCCCAAAGGCCTGCAGGGACAGGCCCAGGGGCAATGGCTTTAGAGCAGAGCAGAGCAGAGCAGATTGAGCTTGGATGTGAGGAACAAGTTCTGCCCCAGGAGGCTGCTGGAACACTGCAGCAGGCTGCCCAGGGAGGTGGTTGAGGCTCCATGCCTGGAGCTATTCCAGGTGAGGCTGGAGAGGGCTCTGGGCAGCCTGCTCCAGGGGAGGATGTCCCTGCTGGGGGCAGAGGGGTGGGACTGGATGAGCTGTGGAGGTCCTTTCTAACCCAGAGCATTCTATGGTTCTATGATTCTATAATTTCTGATCCATAAATAAAGGAATGTTGCAGTGAGCTGGGGCTGGGCTCTGCTCCCTAGTCTCAGGTGATAGGAGGAGAGGGAATGGCCTGAAATTGTGCCAGGGGAGAGTTAGGTTGGAGATTAGGAAAAATGTCTTTGCTGCCAGTGTGGTCAGGGATTGGCACAGGCTGCCCAGGGAGGTGGTGGAGCCCCCATCCATGGAGATGCTCAAGAAAGGTATGGCCATTGCAGCTGGGCACTTGGCATAGTGGCCCTGGTGGGGTTGGGTTGCTGGTTGAACTGGATGAGCTTAGCAGGCTTTGCCAACCCAAACAGTTCTCTCATTCTCTGAGACATGGCCACAGAACTGCATTTGGGTCAGTGCATTACTTTGCTGCAAAGGGTAGGGAGCTAACAACTACACCTCCTGTGCTTCTGGAGCAACAGGCCATAGACTCCCTTAGAAAGGTGATTCCTTGATTCCCAGAATGGTTTGGGTCAGGAAGGACCTGAAAGCTCATCCATGCCATGGGCAGGGACCCTTCCCACCATCACAGGCTGCTCCAGGCCTCATCCAGCCTGGTCCTGAACACCTCCAGGCAGCCTCCCTGGGCAGCCTGTGCCAGGCTCTCCCTAGCCTCACTCTCAACAATTTCTTCCTTCTCTCCACTCTCAATCTCTCCTCTCCCAGCTCAAAGCCCTTATCCTGGCACTCCCAGCCCTTGTCCAAAGTCCCTCCCTAGCTCTTCTGGAGCCCCTTTCAGGTACTGGAAGGCTGCTCTGAGGTCTCCTCAGTGCCTTCTCTTCTCCAGGCTGGACAGCCCCAACTCTCTCAGCCTGTCCCCGTAGCAGAGGTGCCCTCTGATCACCTTCATGGCCTCCTCCAGACACTCTCCCCAACACTTCCATGTCCTTTATTGATAGGAGAGCTTTCCAAGAATAATTATCAGCAGCCAACCCTCAGCTACAGGATTTCTGTGAGCCATATTTGATGTCTTTTGCTAAAGCTCTGGAGGAAGAATGATTAAAAATGTATTTGCCAATAAAAACTTCCTGTGGCACAGAATATCACACTGTGAGGAGAAGTCACCTCCAGGAAATGTAATGATCCACTTGAGGAGCTTTAGAAAAGAGCTGTAAGAGAGTCTCAGGGTCTTAAAACCAAGGAATTGATCTTTTCAGCTCATTAAGGAGACTTTTAAAGCATCCTGCTTTAGTCACCTACAGCCTAGGTGGCTAAACTGCCACCAAGGTGCCCTGGTTTTGGCTGGGGTAGAGTCAGTTTCTTCCCAGTAGCTGGCCCAGTGCTGTGGTTTGGGTTTAGTGTGAGGCCAATGTTGCTGTCACACTGATTTTTCAGTCCTGGCTCTGCACAGTGCTGTGGTTTGGGTTTAGTGTGAGGTCAATGTTGCTATCACACTGATTTTTCAGTCCTGGCTGTGCAGAGTGCTGTGGTTTGGGTTTAGTGTGAGGTCAATGTTGCTGTCACACTGATTTTTCAGTCCTGGCTCTGCACAGTGCTGTGGTTTGGGTTTAGTGTGAGGTCAATGTTGCTGTCACACTGATTTTTCAGTCCTGGCTCTGCACAGTGCTGTGGTTTGGGTTTAGTGTGAGGTCAATGTTGCTATCACACTGATTTTTCAGTCCTGGCTGTGCAGAGTGCTGTGGTTTGGGTTTAGTGTGAGGTCAATGTTGCTATCACACTGATTTTTCAGTCCTGGCTGTGCAGAGTGCTGTGGTTTGGGTTTAGTGTGAGGCCAGTGTTGCTATCACACTGATTTTTCAGTCCTGCCTCTGCACAGTGCTGTGGTTTGGGTTTAGTGTGAGGCCAGTGTTGCTATCACACTGATTTTTCAGTCCTGCCTCTGCACAGTGCTTGTCCTAAGGGGAGGACTTCTCACTTCCCCATGCTCTGCAAGTGGCCAGCTGCACGAGATGCTGGGAGGGGGCATGGCCGGGACAGATGACCCAAACTGGCCAAAGGGATGCTCCCTACCACAGGACATCATGACCAGTATGTAACCTGGGGGAGGTGGCCAGCCCCTGCTGATCACTGCTCAGGCAGTGGGCAGCAGGAGATGAGCAACTGCAGTGAGCATCACTTCTCTTTCCTTGGGCTTCATCTCTTTCTTTCTCTTTTTGCTACTACTACTTTAGTTTAGGTTTCTGGCAGAAGGACTTGGATTATTCTCTTCCCTTCCTCAAAAGCTTCACAGAATCACAGACTCACAGAATGCCAGGGGCTGGAAGAGACCTCAAAAGCTCATCCAGTCCAACCCCCTGCCAGAGCAGGGTCACCCAGGGCAGGTCACACAGGAACACAGCCAGGTGGGCTTTGAATTTCTTCAGAGAGGGAGACTCCACCACCCCCCTGGGCAGCCTGCTCCAGGGCTCTGTCACCCTCACAGGGAAAAACAATGCTTTATGTTTCCATGGAACTTCCTCTGCCTCAACTTCCACCACTGCCCCTTTGACACCATTGCCATTGTGCCAATGCATTGCAGATGTTCTGGAGCTTCACCCTTTTCCAGTACAACGTGGATTAGCCCATGGCAAGTGGTGGGGCTGTCTTTCCACCCCTGGGGCATCCCCTTTTGCCAGGGGGAGGAGAATCAGAAGGAAAAAGAAATGTGAGGTGAGATAAGAAGAGTTGAATAACTGAACTAAACCAAATTAAACTAAATCTAACCCAACTAAACCAAACTTAGTCAAACTAAACCAAACCAAACTAAACCAAAGCAAATCAAACCAAACCAAACCAAATCAAACCAAACTAAACCAAACTAAACCAAAGCAAAGCAAATCAAAGCAAAGCAAACCAAATCAAACCAAACCAAAGCAAATCCAAGCAAACCAAACCAAACCAAACCAAATCAAACCAAACTAAACCAAACCAAATCAAACCAAACCAAACTAAACCAAACCAAACCAAACCAAACTAAACCAAAGCAAATCAAATCAAGCCAAACCAAACCAAACCAAATCAAACCGAACTAAACCAAACCAAACCGAACTAAACCAAACCAAACCAAATCAAAGCAAACCAAACCAAACTAAACCAAACCAAATTAAACTAAACCAAAGCAAATCAAACCAAACCAAACTAAACCAAAGCAAATCAAAGCAAACCAAACCAAAGCAAACCAAACCAAAGCAAACCAAACTAAACCAAACCAAATCAAACCGAACTAAACCAAACCAAACCAAACTAAACCAAACCAAAGGAAACCAAACCAAACTAAACCAAAGCAAAGCAAACCAAACCAAACCAAACCAAATCAAACCAAACTAAACCAAACCATAGCAAACCAAACCAAACCAAACCAAAGCAAGCCAAATCAAACCAAAGTAAACCATAGCAAAGCAAAGCAAACCAAACCAAACCAAAGCTAACCAAACTAAACCAAACCAAAGCAAATCAAAGCAAAGCAAACCAAACTAAACCAAAGCAAACCAAACCAAACTAAACCAAAGCAAAGCAAAGCAAACCAAACTGAACCAAACCAAACTAAACCAAACTTAACCAAAGCAAATCAAACCAAACCAAACCAAACTAAACCAAACCAAACCAAACCAAACCAAACCAAACCAAACTAAACCAAACCAAATCAAACCAAACTAAACCAAACAAAACCAAACTAAACCAAACCAAAGCAAAGCAAACCAAACCAAACCAATCAAACCAAAGTAAACCATAGCAAAGCACAGCAAACCAAACCAAACCAAAGCTAACCAAACTAAACCAAATCAAACCAAAGCAAATCAAACTAAACCAAAGCAAATCAAGCCAAACCAAACTAAACCAAACCCAAACAAACTGAACCAAACCAAACCAAACTATAGTAACAGGAGTAGATATCAGTGTTGTTCTCACACTAATCCACAACACAGCTCTGTGCCAGCTACTAGGAATAAACTCACTCCGTCCCAGCTGAAACCAGGCCTCAAAGTAACTGCTTCCTAATTTCTGAATCCCCCTTGGACTGCAGCATTATTTTTCACACCCTGACCTTCCTCCTGGTTTTGCTCTGTTGTTTTCTGTTTTGGTTTGGGTTTGTGGGTGGTTTTTTGATGCTGTGTTTGGTTCAGGGGTTCGGTGGCTTTGTTTGTTGTGTTGTTTGGCTTTGGTTTTTCCTTAAGAGTGTCCTAAAGAATTCGACTCAAGGGTTATTAGCTTTCATTTCAGTTGGGAATGTGATTGCTGAGGCTTCTCCTTCCTTTTAGCACCAGCCTCTTTGGGAAGACCTTCAAAACCATACTGTCTTTTCCTCAGTTCTTATTACTTCCCTGTTTTGGGACATCTCCCCTGAGAGGATGCAGCTGGTTGTGGTTGTGGTCCCCTCTCCAGGGGACCAGCTCTGCATAAGCAGCGTGTAGCTTCCTCTCAGTGTCCCTTCAGCCAGCTTCCTGCCTGTTGGAACCTACCAGGGAAGCACAGGCAACCTGTCCACTTTGTGTCCACTTTGCCTCACGTCTTTCTTTTCACTTCTAGGTCCTCCCATTGAGCCCCTGGAGCCAACCAGGCCTTTGCCGACTCTTCCTGTTCGCAGAATTCACTCCACTTCAGAAAGGAAGCATGAGAGGCAGCCAAGACCTCCCAGCCCTCCCCTGGGTGACAGGCCCTCTCCTCCTGGCTCCAAACCAAACATCTGTGATGGCAACTTTAACACTGTGGCCCTCTTTAGAGGAGAAATGTTTGTTTTCAAGGTACTGAGACTTGCTGCTGACCTGTGAGCCTTCCCTTAGCTTTGTCTGTGGATTAATAGGAGTGGAAATGATTCCTTCTAAGGCAGTGAGATGTGAACTGCTTGTCACAATAACTGTTCTGAATGAGCCAGATTAGAAGGAAGTGTAAGCAGGTGGGCTCTGTAATGCTCCAAGATACACTTGGAAACACAAACTGCCCAGGCAGCCTTTGAACCAATCTGTGAGCAGGAATTCAGGCACCATCAAGCCACCTGTAAAGCCAGAAAGCAATAGCAGCACCTAACCAGGGTCTGAGCCTCATCACCTCCAGAGCACTCAGCCTGCCTGAAGCCCTTGGGGAGTTTGAGTCAACCTTGCTTGTAAACTACAGCCAGGGGAGAAGGAGAGGCTTTGCTCAATAGCCCAGGGGGGAATATGGAAATCCAAAGTCTCATTCCCTGTAGCTTTCCCTGCCAAATGGGTGTGAATGTGGAGAAGGGACCTGTGGAAGGTCATTCACTGGGCAAACCACAGCAGGTACAGAAAGTGCCTGATCTGCAAACAGCTCAAGGCTGGGGCAGTGCCTCACAGACCCTGTTCTGCTCTTGCTCATGCCTGAACATCCTAACCAATCTTATGTCTGAAGGGAGCTGCTTTGCTCCCATGTCTAAAGGGGTAGCTTTGTGCCTTTGGGTGTCCTGTGCCTCACACAGGCACCAGGCTAAGGGAACGACCTGCAGAAACAAACTCTACAACTCTTAGAGAGTTCTACAGCAGGTATGGTTTGTTTGCAGGGCTGGGTGCAAGGGGGCACAAAGCTTCTGTGCCCAGCAGTGTGAGTAAGGGATTTACATAGAGTCAAATCATACACAGGCTGTGAGGATGAGCAGAGGGCTGGAGCACCTCTCCTGTGAGGAAGGACTGAGAGTTGGGGCTGTTCAGTCTGGAGAAGAGAAGGCTCCAAGGAGACCTAATTGTGGCCTTCCAGTATCTGAAGGAGGCTACAAGAAAGCTGTGGAGGGACTTTTTAGGGTGACAGGGTAGAAATGGGGGGTTGGAACAAAACTAGACTGGCTAGAGAGTAGCCCTGGAGAAAAGGCCTTGGGGGTGTTGGGGGAAGAGAAGCTCAGCAGGAGCCAGCAGGGAGCACTTGCAGCCCAGAGAGCCAAGCAGAGCCTGGGCTGCAGCAAGAGAAGTGTGGCCAGCAGGGCCAGGGAGGGGATTCTGCCCCTCTGCTCCACTCTGCTGAGCCCACAGCTGGAGCTCTGGGGCCAGCTCTGCAGCCTCTGTGCCAGGAAGGCTCTGGAGGGGCTGGAAGGTGTCCAGAGCAGGGCCAGGAGGAGGAGCAGAGGGCTGGAGCTGCTCTGCTCTGCAGACAGCCTGAGAGAGTTGGGGTTGTGCAGGCTGGAGAGGAGAAGGCTCCAGGGAGACCTTCTGGTGGCCTTCCAGGATCTGCAGGGGGCTGCAAGCAAGCTGGGGAGGGACTTTGGAGGGGGTCAGGGAGGGATAGGACTGGGGGGAGATGGAGCAGCACTAGAAGTGGGGAGATTGAGCTTGGCTGTGAGGAAGAAGTTGTTCCCCATGAGGGTGGTGAGAGCCTGGCACAGGCTGCCCAGGGAGGTGGTGGCAGCCTCCTGCCTGGAGGTTTGTTAAGGCCAGGTTGAATGTGGCTCCTGGCAAGCTGCTGTGGTGTGAGGTGTCCCTGCCCATGGCAGGGAACTGGATCCTTGAGCTCCCTTCCATCCCTGACAGTTCTGTGATTCTATCTGCAAGGTCAGATTCAAACAGCTACAGAGTCAGATCCCCAGATGATTTTGCTATCCATATTTATCTACTAATACCTCATCTGATGCATATACCTGACCCCTGTCCTCGTGCTAGCACCTAGTCTAACACATGCATTCACTGACCCCATCTAAGGCCCCTGTCAGGAAGGCAGTGTGGGTAGCTGGGCAGCAGCTGTGCCAGGCTGAGTGGCAGTGACACCAGAGGTCTCTCACCAGCCAGTTCATGCCTGTGGACCTGCTTCCCCCTTCTCCTGTTTCCTCTCCTTCTTTCCACCCTTTAATGCAGCACCAGCAATCAGCTTCTTACCTCTCTGGCTGCCCTCTGCCCTCTCTGCAGAGGGTGGGGCTGGAGCTGCCAGCTGCAGCAGGGCTCCTGCCTGGCAGGGGCAGGGGGCAGGGGGCATGGGCAGGGCTGCCCAGCCCCCAGCCTTGCTCTGAGGATGCCTGTGGGTTTCCCTCAGGACCGCTGGTTCTGGCGCCTGCGCAACAACCGGGTGCAGGAGGGGTACCCCATGCAGATCGAGCAGTTCTGGAAGGGGCTCCCCGCCCGGATCGACGCTGCCTACGAGCGCTCCGACGGCAAGTTCGTCTTCTTCAAAGGTAAGCCGCGGGCAGCGCCCCCTGCTGCCGGGCCACGGACAGGCACCGCAGCACGGCCCCGTGCCACAGCACTGCCTGCTGCTGAGCCAAGGACAGGCACCGCAGCACGGCCCCGGCCCACAGCGCCCCCTGCTGCCGGGCCAAGGACAGGCACCGCAGCACGGCCCCGTGCCACAGCACTGCCTGCTGCTGAGCCAAGGACAGGCACCGCAGCACGGCCCCTGCCCACAGCGCCCCCTGCTGCCGGGCCACGGACAGGCACCGCAGCACGGCCCCGTGCCACAGCACTGCCTGCTGCTGAGCCAAGGACAGGCACCGCAGCACGGCCCTCTGCCAAGGGGGCACTTCCCTGCCTCACACAATGGGAGGGCTTGGAAGAGACCTCTGGAGACTGCCCCCAGGCCCCCTGCCAGAGCAGGGTCGTGTAGGCCACATGGCTCTCTGAAAGGAGGTTGTGGAGAGGGTGGAGCTGGTCTCTTCTCACAGGTAATTAGTGATAGAACAAGAGGCATCACAGGATGTTAGGGTTGGAATAGACCTCATCGAGTCCAACCCTTCTAAGAGAGGCTGAGAGGGATCTGATCAATGTCTATCAATAGCTGAGAGCTGGGGTTCAGGAGGGAGGGGACAGGGACAGGCTCTGCTCAGTTGCACCCTGGGACAGGCCAAGGAGCAGTGGATGGAAACTGCAGCACAGGAGGTTCCAGCTCAGCATGAGGAGGAACTTCCTAACTGTGAGGCTCCCAGAGGCCTGGAGCAGGCTGCCCAGAGAGGTTGTGGAGTCTCCTGCTCTGGAGCCTTCCCAGCCCTGTCTGGATGTGTTCCTGTGTGACCTGTGCTGGATTCTCTGCTCCTGCTCTGGCAGGGGGTTGGACTGGAAAGTCTCCAGAAGTCCCTTCCCACCCCTAGCATCCTGTGAATCTGTGATTTGTGAACCCCCTTGCCAGAGCTGGAGGGAAAGGCTTCAAACTGCACCAGGGAAGGTTTAGGCTGGACATTAGGGAAAAAAATTACACATCAGGAGTGGTCAGAGACTGGCAGAGGCTGCCCAGGGGGGTGGTGGCGTCACCACCCCTGGAGGTTCAGATGTGGTGCTTGGGGCTGTGGGTTAGGGGTGAGCCTTGCAGAGCAGGGTCAGTGCTTGGCCTTGGTGTCCCAGAGGTCTTTTCCAACCTGAACATTTCTGTGATTCTGGGAGAAGGTCACACAGGAACTTGCCAAAGTGAGGTTGAATGTATCCAGAGATGGAGACTCTGCCAACTCTCTGGGCAGCCTGTTCCAGTGGCCCACCACAGTCAGACTAAAGAAGTTCCTCCTCATGTTCAGGTGGAACTTCTTATGTTCAAGCTTGTCCCCATTACCCCTTGTCCTGTGCCTGGGCACCACTGAGCAAAGCCTGGTCCCATCTTCCTGACACCCACCCCTCAGCATTGATGAGATCCCCCTTCAGTCTTCTGCAGCCCCAGTCCTCTGAGTCTTCCCTCATGTTGGTTCCAGTCCCCTCAGCACTTTTGCTGCCCCCTCTCCAGCAAGTCCCTGTCCTTCTTGAACTGGGGAGCCCAGAACTGAACACAGTTCTTCAGATGAGGTTTCACCAGGGCAGAGTAGAGGGGAAGGGGAGCCTCCCTTGACCTGCTGGCCACACTCTTCTTGATGCACCCCTGGATGCCATTCTTGACCACCAGGGCACATTGCTGCCTCAAGCTGCCACTAACCCTAAGCTCCAGTTTAGTGTGGGCTGACCCTGCCAGGACAGTCTCTGTGTAGAGCTGATACTGGTCAGTGGAAGTTGGCTTCCATGTGCTAACAGGAGTTAGCTCCTGGCTGCCAGGGGGTCTCAGTTTGCTGCCTGTCCCTTTGAACGTGTTGGATCAAGGCATTAGGGACTCTGCAGGTGGAGGTCACTCCCAAACCACATTTCTGGGCAGCTGTCTCCTAAAGAGCAACCTTCTGCTGGGGCCCATGTTAGCTCCTTGCACAGGGTCTGAACAGGGGCCTAGAGCTTGAGAGCAAGTTGTAAGCAGGCTGGAAAACATCATCAGGTACAAACCCATCACACCTGCTCTTCTGAACTCCTGCCTGCAGGGTCAGCCCTCAGCTCAATGGACTGTGTTGAAAGCTGAGACTCCAGAGTCCTGCACCTGGGGAGGAGCAGCCTCCTGCACCACTGCAGGATAGGGCTTGGCCTGCTGGAAAGCAGCTCTGTGGAAAAGGACCTTTGAGTCCTGCTGGACAATGAGCTCTCCACAGGACAGCAATGTGCCCTGGTGGGATCCTGGGGTACACCAGGAATAATGTGGCCAGCAGATCAAGGGAGGTTCTCTTCCCCCTCTACTCTGACCTGGTGAGACCACATCTGGAGTGTTGTGGCCAGTTCTGGGCTCCCCAGTTCAAGAAGCACAGGGAGGGATCTGCTGGGGAGTGTCCAACAGCAGGACACTAAGATACTGAGGGGATTGGAACATCTGATGAGGAAAGGCTGAGCCCTGGGGCTGGTTAGCCTGGAGAAGAGCAGCCTGAGAGATCTGATCAATGGTCACAAACATCTGCAGGGTGGTGCCAAGCAGCAGGGGCCAGGCTCTGCTCAGTGCTCTCCTGGGACAGGACAAGGAGCAGGGGACACAAACTGCAGCCCAGGAGGTTCCACCTCAGCATGAGAGAAACTTCTGTGGTGTGAGGCTGCTGGAGGCCTGGAGCAGGCTGCCCAGAGAGGCTGTGGAGTCTCCTCCTCTGGAGACTTTCAAGGTCCATCTGGATGTGCCCCTGTGTGACCTGCCCTTGGTGACCCTGCTCTGGCAGGGGGCTTGGACTGTTCTCCAGAGGTCCCTTCCAACCCCTAGCACTCTGTGATTCTGTGAAAGGCAACAGATCAGTAAGTATGGGCTGGCTGCAGGCAAACACCTCCTCAGCCTGACTGAGGGATGACAGAGTACGAGGGAAGTGTCTGAACTCATGGCTGGCCTAGTAAAAGTAAATCACAGAGGGCTGATGAACTGCTCCAAAGCAAGAGCTGAGGAGCAGCAGAAGTGGGACCAGCAAGACAAGTGAGGTGATTCTCCCCCCTGCTCTGCTCAGACCCCACCTGCAGCACTGCCTCCAGCTCTGGGGCAGGGTCCAGAGGAGGCCATGGAGATGCTCAGGGGGCTGCAGACCCTCCCCTGTGGGGCCAGGCTGGGAGAGTTGGGGCTGTGCAGCCTGGAGAAGAGAAGGCTCCAGGGAGACCTCAGAGCAGCCTTGCAGGACCTGAAGGGCTCCAGGAGAGCTGGGGAGGGACTCTGGCCAAGGGCTGGGAGTGCCAGGCTGAGGAACAATGGCTTTGAGCTGGGAGAGGAGAGACTGAGAGTGGAGAGGAGGAAGAAATTGCTGGCAGTGAGGGTGGGGAGAGCCTGGCACAGGCTGCCCAGGGAGGCTGTGGCTGCCTCCTGCCTGGAGGTGTTCAGGGCCTTGAGCAAGCTGTGCTGGTGGAAGGTGTCCCTGCCCATGGCAGGGGGTTGGGCCTAGGTGTGCTCCAAGTTGCCTTCCAACCCAAACCCTGCTCTGAGTCTCTGAGTGATGAACTGAAAGCAGGTTCCAGGTTGGAAGGCAAGATGGGGAGCAGCCTCTCCACAGCTGCAGTTAACCCTGGGACTCTCCAGCAGACTGTAGCTCAGTGTTGCTGATTTGCATTTACAGCAGCTTCTGGTTAGGCAAATCTGTTGCTTGTGTCCCCATGCCTCTCCAGGAGACAAGTACTGGGTGTTCAAAGAAGTGACGGCCGAGCCAGGCTACCCTCACAGCCTGGTGGAGCTGGGGAGCTGCCTGCCCCGCGAGGGCATCGACACCGCTCTGCGCTGGGAGCCAGTGGGCAAGACCTACTTCTTCAAGGGGGACAGGTACTGGAGGTACAACGAGGACAAGAGAGCAACTGACCCAGGCTACCCCAAGCCCATCACTGTGTGGAGAGGAATCCCCCAGGCCCCGCAGGGAGCTTTCATCAGCAAGGAAGGCTGTAAGTACCCCGGGCCTGGGGGCTGGCAGCTGGGGTGGTGCTGGGGGTGCCTCGAGCATTGCCTGGGGCAGGAACCCAGTCTCAGCAGTCCTGGGGTCAGAGGGACACCTGTGAGCCCCAGCAGCCCTGGGGTCAGAGGGACACCTGAGCCCCAGCAGTCCTGGGGTCAGAGGGACACCTGTGAGCCCCAGCAGTCCTGGGGTCAGAGGGACACCTGAGCCCCAGCAGTCCTGGGGTCAGAGGGATACCTGTGAGCCCCAGCAGTCCTGGGGTCAGAGGGACACCTGTGAGCCCCAGCAGCCCTGGGGTCAGAGGGACACCTGAGCCCCAGCAGTCCTGGGGTCAGAGGGATACCTGTGAGCCCCAGCAGTCCTGGGGTCAGAGGGACACCTGTGAGCCCCAGCAGTCCTGGGGTCAGAGGGACACCTGAGCCCCAGCAGTCCTGGGGTCAGAGGGACACCTGTGAGCCCCAGCAGTCCTGGGGTCAGAGGGACACCTGTGGGCCCCAGCAGCCCTGGGGTCAGAGGGACACCTGTGGGCCCCAGCAGTCCTGGGGTCAGAGGGACACCTGTGGGACCCAGCAGCCCTGGGGTCAGAGGGATACCTGTGAGCCCCAGCAGCCCTGGGGTCAGAGGGACACCTGTGAGCCCCAGCAGTCCTGGGGTCAGAGGGACACCTGTGAGCCCCAGCAGCCCTGGGGTCAGAGGGACACCTGAGCCCCAGCAGCCCTGGGGTCAGAGGGACACCTGAGCCCCAGCAGCCCTGGGGTCAGAGGGATACCTGTGAGCCCCAGCAGTCCTGGGGTCAGAGGGACACCTGTGAGCCCCAGCAGCCCTGGGGTCAGAGGGACACCTGAGCCCCAGCAGTCCTGGGGTCAGAGGGACACCTGTGAGCCCCAGCAGCCCTGGGGTCAGAGGGACACCTGTGAGCCCCAGCAGCCCTGGGGTCAGAGGGACACCTGTGGGCCCCAGCAGTCCTGGGGTCAGAGGGACACCTGTGGGACCCAGCAGCCCTGGGGTCAGAGGGACACCTGTGAGCCCCAGCAGTCCTGGGGTCAGAGGGACACCTGTGAGCCCCAGCAGCCCTGGGGTCAGAGGGACACCTGAGCCCCAGCAGCCCTGGGGTCAGAGGGACACCTGAGCCCCAGCAGCCCTGGGGTCAGAGGGACACCTGAGCCCCAGCAGTCCTGGGGTCAGAGGGACACCTGTGAGCCCCAGCAGCCCTGGGGTCAGAGGGACACCTGTGAGCCCCAGCAGCCCTGGGGTCAGAGGGACACCTGTGGGCCCCAGCAGTCCTGGGGTCAGAGGGACACCTGTGAGCCCCAGCAGTCCTGGGGTCAGAGGGACACCTCTGAGCCCCAGCAGTCCTGGGGTCAGAGGGACACCTGTGGGCCCCAGCAGTCCTGGGGTCAGAGGGACACCTGTGAGCCCCAGCAGCCCTGGGGTCAGAGGGACACCTGTGAGCCCCAGCAGTCCTGGGGTCAGAGGGACACCTGTGGGCCCCAGCAGTCCTGGGGTCAGAGGGACACCTGTGGGCCCCAGCAGCCCTGGGGTCAGAGGGACACCTGTGGGCCCCAGCAGCCCTGGGGTCAGAGGGACACCTGTGAGCCCCAGCAGCCCTGGGGTCAGAGGGACACCTGAGCCCCAGCAGTCTTGGGGTCAGAGGGACACCTGTGGGCCCCAGCAGTCCTGGGGTCAGAGGGACACCTGTGAGCCCCAGCAGCCCTGGGGTCAGAGGGACACCTGTGGGCCCCAGCAGTCCTGGGGTCAGAGGGACACCTGAGCCCCAGCAGTCCTGGGGTCAGAGGGATACCTGTGAGCCCCAGCAGTCCTGGGGTCAGAGGGACACCTGTGAGCCCCAGCAGCCCTGGGGTCAGAGGGATACCTGTGAGCCCCAGCAGCCCTGGGGTCAGAGGGATACCTGTGAGCCCCAGCAGCCCTGGGGTCAGAGGGACACCTGTGAGCCCCAGCAGTCCTGGGGTCAGAGGGACACCTGTGGGCCCCAGCAGTCCTGGGGTCAGAGGGATACCTGTGAGCCCCAGCAGTCCTGGGGTCAGAGGGACACCTGTGAGCCCCAGCAGTCTAGAGATCCTTCCTAACCCCTACCCCAGCCCATGCCCCTCCTCAGCTGCTAAACCACACTTTTGTGATGCCAGCTTTGGGGGACAGGGACCTCTGCTGGGTTTACTGCCACAGCAGCCCCTACCCAAGGTTTCCTGGGCCCTGACTCTGAGGATACCATACTTCTACTTCCCATGTAGCTCCTTACCTGGAGCTAGCCCAATCACTCCAATCTGCCTGAGGTCCTTTGCAGTTAGGCCCACTCTGAGTAGGGGGTTGGGCCTCCAGAGGCCCCTTCCAACGTGGTTCTTTCTCTGATTTCTTCCTCTTGTTTGAGTGGGAGAAAGAACCAACAGGGAGAGCTTGCTGCTTAAACTCAAGGCTGCAGGGCTGGGCTAGGCTGGAGATCTGCAGTGAGAGCCAGCCAAGCTGGAGGACAGATGCAGGAGGCTCCAAGCTTTCACCACTGCTCCCTTCTCCTTTTCTCCTTCTGAAAAGGACTCATCTGGGGAGCTGAGAGGTGCTTAGAGAACACTCAGCATAAATCATCAGCCTTTTCTATAGCAGCAGGACTCGTTCAGCCTCTGCTGGCTCAGGCTGGGTGGAGAGAAACCTTCAGCATTCCTCCAAGCACCACTGCAGCTGCCTCTCTGCAGATTGTTAGCTGGCTGCTGATGCTGAGCTGCCATGCACAGATGTGGCAGTGGAAAACCCCTGCCTGCAGACCACTTCTAAAGTTAGTTGTGGCATTTTTGTTCACACCTTGTCCTGGCCAAGGGGACTGATGTTCTGTGGGGACAGTTGCACCCACGGGCCAAGGCTCTGGTGTCTCCTTTAAATCCTAGCTCCAAAACCACCTTCAGTTCTCAGCAGTTTTTGAGATGCCATGGGTGAATGTGTTGCCTTGGCTCAGGCAGCTACCACTCCCAGCCTAGAGAGCCTGTGCAGAGGCACAGCCTCAGAGCTTAGCGAGCTGGAAATGTGCTCATGTGGCCAAGAGGGCCAAGAGCATCCTGGGCTGGGTTAGAAGGGCTGTGGTGAGGAGGTTGAGAAAGTTCTCCTGCCCCTCTGCTCTGCCCTGCTGAGGCCACAGCTGGAATCTTGTGTCCAGCTCTGGGCCCTCAGCTCAGGAAGGACCTCAGGGAACTGCTTGAAAGAGTCTAGCACAGAGCCACAAAGATGCTGCAGGCAGTGGAAGATCTTCCTCAGGAGGAGAGCCTGAGGGAGCTGAGGGCTCTGGAGCCTGGAGAGGAGCAGCCTGAGGGTGAGCTCCTGGCTGGGGCTAAAGCTGTGCAGGGTGATGCCCAGAGGCTGGAGCCAGGCTCTGCTGGGGGATGCCCAATGCCAGCCCAAGGGGCAGTGGGGGAAGCTGAGGCAGAGGAAGTGCCATGGGCACAGGAGGAAGAAGTTTTTCCCTGTGAGGGTGAGAGAGGCCTGGAGCAGGCTGCCCAGGGGGGCTGTGGAGTCTCCCTCTCTGGAAAGATTCCAACTCCCCCCTGGCTGTGTTCCTGTGTGCCCTGCCCTGGGTGCTCTGCTCTGGCAGGGGGGGCTTGGGCTGGGTGAGCTCTGGAGCTCCCTCCCAGCCCCTGGCACTCTGTGATTCTCCTGGGGAAACGGTGTGGTGAGAACCGCTCCCTGTTTTCTCTTGCAGTTTATACCTACTTTTACAAAGGGAAGGAGTATTGGAAGTTTGACAACCAGAGGCTGAGTGTGGAGCCAGGCTACCCCAGGTCAATCCTCAAAGACTGGATGGGCTGCAACCAGAAGGATGTGGAGCGGAGCAAAGACAGACGCCTGCCCCACGACGACGTGGACATTATGGTGACAATAAACGATGTGCCTAGCACTGTAAATGCAATTGCAGTTGTGATCCCCTGCATTTTGTCTCTCTGTATCCTTGTCCTGGTGTACACAATCTTCCAGTTCAAAAACAAAGAGGTGCAGCAAAATGTTGTGTACTACAAAAGACCTGTCCAGGAGTGGGTATGACACAGCCCTCTGCGCAGCTCAGCTCGGTCGTCTGATGAGGACTGTGGACACCGAAAACAGAAACCAAGAGAGAAAACCCACAAAGCATTCAAAAGCCTACCAAACAGAACTACTTCAGTGACCTGCAAGGTTTGGACAGCCTGGGACTGAAATCAGCAGGAAAAACTGGGGGTGTGGGGGGGGGGAAAAAAAACCCCAACCCACTCCACAGGCAGTCTTGCAGCGTGGAGCCTCTGTTCTTCTTACTGCCTGAGTCGCGTCAGCCTCGGTGTGCCACCCTCCACAGGCTCACTCTGCAAACATCAGAGTCTTCAGGACAAGTTCCCACTGACCTGGGAGGCTTCTCTCAGTTCCCTGCACCAGTGCTCCCAGTCAAACCCAGCATTCTCCAGTGTAGCTAAGCCACCTCTGAGCAGAACCATGTTTTTTAAACAGCTGTCTCGTGAGAAGCGAATTAAGGTCATGAAATCTAGGAGCAGGAACAATTCAGTGTCGTAGGCAGAAGACATTCTGATGCTGAGCCACTCTAAAAGGTCTTCTTAGTTTATTACACAATCCAGGGAATTACCTGAGTACAATTTTCCAATACCTGCTGGTCAGATGTTTTGTACATTGATAACTTAAGTCGAGGCTGCCACTCGGTACAGTGCATGAGGAACCACGGAGCACTCGGAAGAGTGCGGAGCAGAAGCTCGAGGAGCACCAAACCAGACACCATCAATGTCACCTGGCAACATCAAACCCTAGAACTGGGACAATGTCAAGACAAAGTTATTTGGGGCTGAAAGAAAAAAAAAACCAAACCCCAAACCCCAACCCAACCCAAAAGCCACTCAATGGGAAGTGTTTGGTCTGGGAGCCATTCGTGAAAGGAATCTTTGTGGTAGGATGTTGGTTCCCATCAGCAAGAGCCGGTGGAGCTCCCAATAGACTGACAACTGTGTGTAGATGTAGACTGCACTCTGCCCCTGTTAAGCAGCTGGGAACAGATGAGTTGTTGTTCTGTGGCATGTGTAACTAGGTTGTGGAATTTGTGTGGGGGGGCTCCAGGAGAGTGGAAGCGTTTGGAGTGAGGTCACCACTCCGTTCTCGCTGACGGAGTCGAGACGCAAGTAAGGGTTAGGCCTGTTTCTAAACCCCCAAATCCAGTCCCTCTAGATGTTACAGACATTGTATGCCTTTGAAATGGGTTTATTCTGGGGGGGTGGGGGGAGGGGGTTGGTTTGGTTTCTTTTCCTCTTTGGTTTTGTTTTGCTCACTTCTTCCCAGGCAAATGTTTGCCAGGGAGGAAAGGAAGCATGCCACACTCCAGGACGAGCTCACCGCTAGCCACAGCTGGCAGCCCCCGGCGGCTCAAGGCCTAGGTAAAGATCTCAACTTCTGGCTAGTAGCTTTTCACTTCCTCCAGCAGTACCTTCTGCTTCTCCAGCTGGGGGTGGGTTGGGGTCTCGTGCTCTAAGCACACCCTCAGTCCGTTTTGTTGCTGCTGGTGCTGTTGGCCGAGGGCGGAGGGAGAGCTTCTGGCGCCGCAGCGAAGCCCAGCCCCGCGCCAAGCGCCACCCCTGTGAGTACCTGAGCTGCTCTGCACGCTGGGGGCAAGGAGCAGGGGATCAGCCTAAGCCCTCTGCCTGTAACTGGATTGCACTCAGTGCACTGCACAGAATGTCCACGTAGTATAGAGAGAAAAACCCAAACCAGTAACAGCTTCATAATCTCAGCTAGGGGGAGAAAAACCCCAAAGCTATGAGGAGAGTGCTGCGAACAATTCCTGATTCCAGCCACCAGGAGTGAGGAGACAGAAAGCTTGGTAAGCAGCCTGCATTGCTCTCCAGCAGTGCTCTGGGGAAGCAGGAGAGACATATAGGTACTTCCAGCAGAGCCCACTGAGGACTGCACTGCCTGCTCTCCAAACTCTCTTCTCTTTTTGCTGCTCCTTCCCAACTCGATTGCCACAACCAAGCTGTCTCTGGCGGTTCACAAACACAAACCCAAGCAAAGAAGGGGTAGGGGAACACAAGGGAGAAGTTGGTAGATGCCAGACTTGGAAGTCTAGTGGATTTAAATAACTTTAATAGATCAAGTACACGTGATGGAGGTCTCCTGATGGGTGAAGGAGTGCAAAGGACCAAATGAAATTGGAGCTCACTGATTAGACCTCCCCCTGCCCCCGTGCTAGCTCTGTGCTGCCCTCTCTTCTAGGACTGTGACAGCCCAAACCTTGGAGCAACTTCCAACAGCCATCATTATAAAATGAAATTTACAACCTTGACAGCTGTCTGCTTTTCCTTGTGGGTTTTGGTTGCTTTCCTCCTCCCCCAGAGGTAGCTTTTCAGCCTGGTCCAAGCCCTGTGGTGAGTAACGAGCTGCACCGGCAGCGCTGGGCCTGAGCCTGGAGCAAGCTGAGCTCTCCTCAGCTGACCTCATCCTGCCTTGCAGAGCCAGGCAGCCATTGCAGCAAGGCAAGCTGCCTGCCCTGGACTGCCAAAACCCAGCCTTCCTCACACAACTCTCGCTTCAGAGAACTGGAGAAACAGCCTGGTGGCCTTTCAACGGCTTCCTAACTGGCTCCCTGTGCAGCTGTTACCTATTTGAGCTTCCCAGGGGTGTGGAGAGCTTCCTGAAGGTGTTGAAGGGGCTGAGAAGCAGCTGTCTGCAGTTAGCAGTCCTGGCAGCCAGGGAAGGTAGAGTCACAGAGTGCTCTGGGTTGGAAGGGAGCTCCAAAGCTCATCCAGTCCAAGCCCCTGCCCCCAGCAGGGACATCCTCCCCTGGAGCAGGCTGCCCAGAGCCCTCTCCAGCCTCACCTGGAATAGCTCCAGGCAGGGAGCCTCAACCACCTCCCTGGGCAGCCTGCTGCAGTGTTCCAGCAGCCTCCTGGGGCAGAACTTGTTCCTCACATCCAGTCTAAATCTGCTCTAATTTCAAACCATTGTGCCTCAGCCTGTCCCTGCAGGCCTGTGCAAAGTCTCTCTGCAGCCTTTGGTAAGCCCCCTTCAGGCACTAAGAGCTGCCCTAAGCTCTCTCCAGAGCTGTCTCTTCTCCAGGCTGAAGAACCCCAACTCCCTCAGCAGAGCTGCTCCAACCCCCTGAGCATTTTCATGGCCTCCTCTGGAGCCTCTCCAGCAGCTCCAGGTCCTCCTTGTGCTGGGGGCCTCAGAGCTGGAGGCAGTGCTGCAGGTGGGGGCTGAGCAGAGCAGAGCAGAGAGGCAGAATCCCCTCCCTGTGCTGCTGCTCTCCCTGCTCTGGCTGCAGCTCAGCACTCAGCTGGCTCTGGGCTGCCAGGGACCACTGCTGGCTGCTGGGCACTTTGTCACCACCTGACAGCCCCAAGGCCTTCTCCTCAGCAGTGCTCAGAGCAGTCCCACACCTGAGCTTTTGGCTGGGACCCTCTAGCACACTACAGAACCAGTCCCTGATCAGCAGAGTCTGGACTCAGCCCTTGGCAGCACAGCCACAGAATCTCCATGGGAGCATGGCCAGGTTCCAGCTCCTGCCCAGACCTGCAGCACCAGGCCATCTTGCCACCACAGGGAGCAGGGGACAGCAATGCTTAGCCAACACTAAGCCCATAAGACAGAGGCTCCTCTAGGTGTGCCTCTGGTGTGGTGCACAGCAGCCTGGAGGACAGCCAGAGGCACTGGCCTTGAGCAGAGCAGGCCCCCTCCAGCAAGCAGCCACTGCACTCAGCAGCCTGCTTTGGGGTTGTCTTCAGGGGGGGTTTGGAGGCTGCTTCCAGGGATTTTTGACAAATAGAACAGGAATAGAACAGAGAACAGAACAGAACAGAACAGAACAGAACAGAACAGAACAGAACAGAACAGAATAGAATAGAATAGAATAGAATAGAATAGAATAGAATAGAATAGAATAGAATAGAATAGAATAGAATAGAATAGAATAGAAGAATTGGAATAGGAATAGGAATAGGAATAGGAATAGGAATAGAATTAACCAGATTGGAAAAGATCTTTGAGAGCATCCAGTCCAACCTCTCCCCCAGCACCATCTGATCAACTCAACCCTGGCACCAAGGGCCTCAGCCAGGATCTTCCTAAACACCTCCAGGGATGGGGACTCCACCACCTCCCTGGGCAGCACATCCCCAGGGCCAATCTCTTGCTGGGAAGAACTTTCTCCTCCCCTCCAGCCTAAACCTCCCCTGGCACAGCTTGAGACTGTGTCCTCTTGTTCTGTTGCCTGGCAGAAGAGCCCAACCCCCACCTGGCTCCAACCTCCCTTCAGGGATTTGGAGAGAGCAATGAGGTCTCCCCTGAGCCTCCTCTTCCCCAGGCTAAGCAGTTTTTCCAGGCCAGTTGGACATGTGGTGGGCTGCACAACCACTACAGTCAGACCTGAGGTCAGGCTGCACTGGTGAGGAGCTGTTCCTCAGGTATAATTAGCCACTAAACCCCGTGGGGCTCTCCCATCCCTCACCAGGAGGCCTCTGGTTTGTAAAGAGCTTCTGTGAAGGATTCTGACAGCAGGTTTTGGACGCTGTGGCAGCCAGAGCCACACACTCCAGGACTCCTCATGAGTTCCCAGGTGCAAGACTCTACCCCCAAGAAGCTCTGAGTGGTTACAGGCAGGGGAGCTGCCTGGCCATGGCAGCCCCTGGCTCAGTGGCTACAGCCAGACATGATGGCAGGACTCCTGGCACCAGAGCTTCTATGGCAATCTTTATTCAGCAGTTGGAGGAGCAGAATGGACCAGAACTTAAAAAACCCTTCCCCACAAATCCAGGCAGAGGAATAAACATGAGAATGCACCAAGGGGGAAGCCCCAGGGCTGGAAAACCCCCAAAAGCTCTGCCCACACTGCTGCCAGGGCAGCACCCTCAGGAGAGCCCAGCTGGGGCATGCAGCTGCATGGTAGCAGGAACAGGGAAGCAGGAAAGCAACTGGAAGGAGGGCTGAGTGAGCAACTGCCCTCCTGCTGCCTGAAAGCAGCAGCCACAGCTCCTCTGAGTCACCATCACCCCCTGCCAAGGGCAGAGCTCCCACCTGGCAAGCCTGCAAACCTCCACCACCCCTGCTCAGAACCCTGTCCCTTGAGCTTGGCTTCTGAGGTGTCTCAGGATGAAGTGGTGTAAATCTCTCTTGGTTTGCTAAGCTTCCCAGCAAGGGTGGAACAAACTTCAGCCCACTGGCACCAGCATGCTGCTCTCCTGAGCTCTGCCCTGCAGGTAGCTCAGGAGCAGGACACAGGCCATGAGGCACTGCAGGCCTCTGTTCCAGAGGCAGGAGCACAACACTGCAGCTCTTAAAAGCCCCTGGACTGACTTTGATTTGCCCCAGCTGGAATCAGAGCTCAGCACTTCAGCCTCAGCAGCCCTGAGGGAACAGCTGCAAGCCAGGAGAGCAGCTGATGGCTTCTGAATTGCCTGGGGGCAAATAAAACCACTCTTAAGTTTTGGTGCTGCACATGCAAGGGGCTCCTGCCTGCCTCCAGCAGGAGCAAAGCCCTTCAGGAGGAGGGTGGAGAGAAAGGGCAGTGCTCTGTGTGTGTGTGTGTGTGTGCTGGAGCACAACACTGAGACATGATTTAAGGCAAAATCCTCTCCAGGAAACAATTTCCCAAGAGCCCCCAGAATAAATACTGTGAGTAACCTGAGGGGCTGAGCCAGCATCACCAAATGGGAGAAAGCCTTTGAAGTGAAGAGCCAGGAAGTGTCCCAGGGAAAGAGAGGGAGGGAGAGAGAGGGAGAGCATTCCTCATTTGTAACTAATGGGTATTATTTGTCAGGTTTTGCAGTAAGATTGCAGAACACTACAGGAAGTTGGGTCTGGAGCCTCTTCCTGGGGCCTGGGCCTGCAGAAGCAGCATCAGGAGATTTAGATGTCTGTAGTCCAAAGTGCAGCTGAAACTCCACTCCTGGGAGGACTCGTGGAAAGCAGGGAGCAGCACTGCTCAGGTCAAGCTGGAGAGACAAAAGACAAAGGAGATTTAGCAGGTGAGTGCCAGGGAGTGCAGGAAGCATTGCAAAGCATCTGAATGAGGCTGGGGAGAAAAGGCCTTGGGGGTGCTGGGGGAGGAGAAGCTCAGCAGGAGTCAGCAGGGAGCACTTGCAGCCCAGAGAGCCAAGCAGAGCCTGGGCTGCAGCAAGAGAAGTGTGGCCAGCAGGGCCAGGGAGGGGATTCTGCCCCTCTGCTCCACTCTGCTGAGACCACAGCTGCAGCTCTAGGGCCAGCTCTGCAGCCTCTGTGCCAGGAAGGCTCTGGAGGGGCTGGAAGGTGTCCAGAGCAGGGCCAGGAGGAGGAGCAGAGGGCTGGAGCTGCTCTGCTCTGGAGCCAGCCTGAGAGAGTTGGGGTTGTGCAGGCTGGAGAGGAGAAGGCTCCCAGGAGACCTTCTGGTGGCCTTCCAGGATCTGCAGGGGGCTGCAAGAGAGCTGGGGAGGGACTTTGGAGGGGGTCAGGGAGGGATAGGGGTCTGGGAGACCTATGAGGGGGGCAGGAATCAGGCCTGGGACAGAAAGCCAGCAATGGGCACTGGCAGCCCAGAAGGCCAAGGGCAGCTCAAGCTCAAGCTGCTCTTGGCCTTCTGGGCTGCCAGTGCCCATTGCCAGAGGTGGAGGGAGAGGATCCAGAGGTGGCAGCCTCCTGCCTGGAGGTGTTTGCAGCCAGGCTGGAGGTGGCTGTGAGCAACCTGCTGTGGTGTGAGGAGTCCCTGCCCATGGCAGGGGGTTGGGACTGGCTGAGCCTTCAGCTCCCTTCCAGCCCTGGCAGCTGTGTGGCTCCCTGGGCGGTGCAAGCAGCCGGGCCCTGGGGGGAGGAGCTGCAGCGCCTGCAGCACAGCCAGGGCCAGAGCCCAGCCCTCCTTACCTGTCGATCAGGGAGTCCCTCATGTGGGTGGCGATGGCGCTGGGCTGGGCCTCGTTGAGGCGGAAGATGCTCTCGATGAGGGAGAGCTCGGTGCTGGTGGTGTCCAGGCCGCAGAAGGCGCTCCAGTCGTTCACCACCATCCCTGCCGCCACCACCTCGCTCCCGCGGTTCACCGTCCCGGCCTGCCGGAGCGCCGCCGTCAGCCACCGCCTGCCCCGGCACACGGCCGCGCCAGGGGAGGGCCAGGCTGGGGGGGGGGAGAGAGCTCTTCCCAGGGAGCCCATTGGGATGGGCTGCCCAGGGGGGTGCTGCCAGCAGGAGCAGGAAGCTCATCCTGCCCTGTGCTCAGCACTGCTCAGCCCACACCTGCAGTCCTGTGCCCAGCTCTGGGCTCCTCAGGTCAGGAAAGAGGTTGAGCTGCTGGAAGGTGTCCAGAGAAGGGCAACAAAGCTGGGGAGGGGTCTGGGGCACAGCCCTGTGAGGAGAGGCTGAGGGAGCTGGGGTTGCTTAGCCTGGAGAAGAGGAGGCTCAGGGGAGACCTTCTTGCTCTCTGCAACTCCCTGCAGGGTGGTTGGAGCCAGGTGGGGGTTGGGCTCTTCTCCCAGGCAACCAGCACCAGAACAAGAGGACACAGTCTCAAGCTGTGCCAGGGGAGGTTTAGGCTGGAGGTGAAGAGAAAGTTCTTCCCAGCAAGAGAGATTGGCCCTGGGGATGTGCTGCCCAGGGAGGTGGTGGAGTCCCCATCCCTGGAGGTGTTCAGGAGGGGATTGGATGTGGCACTTGGAGCCAGGGTTTGGTTGTCAGGAGGTGTTAGGGATTAGGTACTAGGTTGGACTTGATGATCTCTGAGGTCTTTTCCAACCTGGTTGACTCTGATTCTGTGACACTCCTAAAAGATAGGCAGTGGGCACTGGGCCATGAACTGCAACCCAGGAGGTTCTACCTCAGCATGAGAGAAACTTCTTTGGTGTGAGGCTGCTGGAGTCCTGGAGCAGGCTGCCCAGAGAGGCTGTGGAGTCTCCTCCTCTGGAGACTTTCCAGCCCCACCTGGCTGTGTTCCTGTGTGACCTGCCCTGGGGGACCCTGCTTTGCAAGGGGGTTGGACTTGATGATCCCCAGAGGTCCCTTCCCACCCCTACCACTCTGTGATTCCATGGTTCTGCCACCAAGTTGTGAAGTCTTCAGACAAAAAGACTAATGGACAGCCTTGAATGTCTGGGGGGAGAAGCCTCTGCCATTCAGTGACATCAGATCTAGCAAGTGGGGAGCTAAAGGCACAGCAGCTGTGGAAGTCTCAGATAGAAGTGACCAGACACAGGATTTCATCAGGTTTCTTTCAACACTGCCTTTGGCCAAACCACAGGATCACAGCTCACAGGATGTCAGGGGCTGGAAGGGTCCTCAGGAGATCATCCAGCCCAAGCCCCTGCCAGAGCAGGAGCAGAGAATCCAGCACAGGGCACACAGGAACACATCCAGACAGGGCTGGGAAGGCTCCAGAGCAGGAGACTCCACAAGCTCTCTGGGCAGCCTGCTCCAGGCCTCTGGGAGCTTCAGAGTCAAGAAGCTCCTCCTCATATTGAGGTGGAACCTCCTGTGCTGCAGTTTATATCCATTGCCCCTTGTCCTATCCCAAAGCCATCTTTCAGAGGCAAGACTCAGAACTCAGACTCAGAATTCTCAGTCAGGGCATTATGTCTCCTGAGTCTTGCCCCATTCAAGCACCTGGAACAGCTGTGCAGAGGAAGCAGCCTCTAGGAGCTCAGGAGATGCTGAAACATCTGAACTGAGAGCTGTGCTGGAAGGGAATGGCAGGAGGGAACAGAACCCCCCCAGGCCTTACCACAAGTGGGACCTGGAGCAGCGAGGAGAGCTCATCCTGATCATCAATGGAAGTCTTGGGGTGCACAATTCCTCCCTGGTTGCTAAAAACACAGTAACTTCCCACCAGCACCTGGTCTGCCACTGTTTGCCTGAAAACCTCCACCTTCAGCACATCTGCCAAGATCTCTTCTGTCTCCTGCAAAGAGAGAGAGAGAACAAAAGTCTTCAGCAAGGAGCTGCTGCAGAAATGGAAGTGAAGCTCTTCCTGCAGCTGGGATCCTGCCCACACCTTCACAACCCATTGCCACTTCATCATGACCCAAGGCTCAGCCTCCAAGGCTGTTCAGAGAGCAGCTCTCCAAGACAAAGGAACAGCAACCTTGCTCTGCCTCCTCTGCACTTCAGCTTTCAGGGAAGAACATTCCATCTCTCTTCACTCCTCTCTAACCATCCACACCATGTCTACAGCTTGGGGACAAAGCAGAGACTGAAGAGGAGTTGGGGCAGGACCCCAGCAGTACTCAGAAGCTACTGCTGAGCTGCCTTGGGCTGCTGGGGTCCTGCCTCAACTCTTCTCCATGCTCTCTTTATCACCCCCCCCAAACTCTCTTCCATTCATTCAGTTTTCCACATGCAAACTCCAGCAGGCAATGTACTTGGGCAAGGATTTTCCCCCACCCTGGGTGAATTTCTATACCCAAAGCTTGCTCCCCTGGATGTTTTTCTTGTGCTGGAGCAGCCTTCTATCTCACTGCAGCTAAAAGTGAAGGCAAACCAGCTGGTTCCAGAAGGTGTGACAAAGTCTCCAGCTGTGCCAGGGGAGTTTCAGGCTGGAGGGGAGGAGAAAGTTCTTCCCAGAAAGAGGAACTGGCCCTTGGGATGTGCTGCCCAGGGAGGTGGTGGAGTCCCCATCCCTGGAGGTGTTCAAGAAAGGCTTGGATGTGGCACTTGGAGCCATGGTTTAGCTGTCAGGAGGTGTTGGGTGACAGGTTGGACTTGATGATCCCTGAGGTCTTTTCCACCCTTACTGATTCTATGATTCTATGACAGAGCATTCAAAGGACAGCAGGGATAAGGCTTTGGGGTTTGTGAGGTGCTGAGGATGTGCACCTGCCAACAGACTTCCACAGCTCACTCCCTCCTTGCTGCAGGGACCATGCTGAGCAAAAGGGCAAGGACCACATCCACAAACAAAGGTAAGAATAACAAACAAAAACTGAACTGACTCCAAGAGAGAAGTCCAAAATCCAGCTCTGAGACTTCCCTCTTGAGAAGAAAGGAGAGGTGAGGCAGCACAGCTCCCAGCTGCCATCAGCATGAGCTGCTGACTAACCCTTGCACACACAGACAAATCAGTGCTTGCTGCTTGCCTCTGTGAGAGCTTACTGCTTTGACCAGACAGCTCCAGCTGTGTCTGCACCACCTTGCAGAACAACCCTGCAGCCCCAGCTCCCCAGAGGAGGTTTGCTCCTCCAGAGCAGGGTTAGCAGGATCTCATTTCCCACCTTCAGTCACACACAGGAGCATCCTTGAGCCAGCCTACTCTTCCCATGGCTGCTTGCCACTTGTTTTCCTCATTCTATTGCACCACCAGATCCCTCCCAGCCATGAGCTCCCATTTCATAGAAGCACAGAACTGCCAGGGCTGGAAGGGAGCTCAAGGCTCAGCCAGTCCCAACCCCCTGCCATGGGCAGGGACACCTCACACCACAGCAGGTTGCTCACAGCCACCTCCAGCCTGGCTGCAAACACCTCCAGGCAGGAGGCTTCCACCACCTCCCTGGGCAGCCTGTGCCAGGCTCTCGCCACCCTCCTGGGCAACAACTTCTTCCTCACAGCCAAGCTCAATCTCCCCACTTCTAGTGCTGCTCCATCCCCCCCAGTCCTATCCCTCCCTGACACCCCAGAGCAGAGGGGCAGGATACTCTCCCTCCACCTCTGCCAATGGGCACTGGCAGCCCAGAAGGCCAAGGGCAGCTCAAGCTGCCCTTGGCCTTCTGGGCTGCCAGTGCCCATTGCTGGCTTTCTGTCCCAGGCCTGATTCCTGCCCCCCTCAGAGCTCTCCCAGACCCCTATCCCTCCCTGACCCCCTCCAAAGTCCCTCCCCAGCTCTCTTGCAGCCCCCTGCAGATCCTGGAAGGCCACCAGAAGGTCTCCTGGGAGCCTTCTCCTCTCCAGCCTGCACAACCCCAACTCTCTCAGGCTGGCTCCAGAGCAGAGCAGCTCCAGCCCTCTGCTCCTCCTCCTGGCCCTGCTCTGGACACCTTCCAGCCCCTCCAGAGCCTTCCTGGCAGAGAGGCTGCAGAGCTGTGCTGCAGGTGAATCCCTGCTGTAGGCTGGCAGTCCTTTGCCATGCAGCCAGGCTGGGTCTGCAGGAGCTGTGGCAGCACACACCCTGTCCAGGTCGGGATGGACCAGCGCCACGTAGTCGTTGCAGGTGACGACGTTGCCCAGGGCCGAGAGCCGCTCCTCCACCCGCTGGATCCGCACCGAGTCCGGCAGGCTGTTGCGGATGTGCTGCAGCTCCTGGTCCGTGGTGCTGCTTGGCACTAACAGGCCATGCCTGTTCCCTGAAACAGCAAACACAAAGAGTGTTTCCTGGGCCACCCTTGCTTTCCTGAGGGGCACAAAGCCGCTCGGGTCGCCCCGGCCCTCCCCCGTGCCTCCCGAGCCCAGAAGCGGAGAGGAGGAGCAGCACCCTGGGCAAACCAGCACGGCAGCAGGGTGAAGGCAAAGCCAGAGCCAGGGCAGAAATGGCACTGCCTTGGAGCACCTCTTGTCTTCAGCAGCACTGAAGGGAGCCTGAGGCTCTCAAAGAGACACTTTTACTAGAGGAAACGACCTCCAGTTCAGGAGGGGACTGGACGTGGCGCTTGGCGCCATGGTCAGGAGGTCTTGGGTGAAGAGGCTGAATCTGATCTAGTGTGGGGTGTCCCTGCCCATGGCAGGGGGGTTGGAACTAGCTGATCCTTGTGGTCCCTTCCAACCCTGACTGATCCTATGACACAATGATTTGATGATCTTTGAGGTCTTTTCCAACCTTGCTGATTCGGTAAGCTGTGCCAGGGAAGGTTTAGCTTGGAGATGAGCAACAATGTCTTTGCTGCAAGAGTGGTCAGGTACTGGCACAGGCTGCCCAGGGAGGAGGTGGAGTCCCCAGCCCCAAAAGCTGCATGGATGTGGTGCTGAGGGGTGTGGGTTGGTGGCACTGGCACAGGCTGCCCAGGGAGGAGGTGGAGTCCCCAGCCCCAAAAGCTGCATGGATGTGGTGCTGAGGGGTGTGGGTTGGTGGCACTGGCACAGGCTGCCCAGGGAGGAGGTGGAGTCCCCAGCCCCAAAAGCTGCATGGATGTGGTGCTGAGGGGTGTGGGTTGGTGGCACTGGCACAGGCTGCCCAGGGAGGTGGTGGAGTCCCCAGCCCCAAAAGCTGCATGGATGTGGTGCTGAGGGGTGTGGGTTGGTGGCATTTTGAGCTCTGGGTGAGTGCTTGGAGTGGATGAGCTCAAAGGCCTCTTCCAGCCTCAACAGCTGAGTGATTCTATGACTCAGGACATCCCCTAGGGACAGCAATTGCCACACAGAACACACAGATGGAACTTGTTAGGGCAAAGCAGTGAGATGGGAGGGGCACTCTTCACAGGAACAAAACTCTGTCTGCCTGGACAGGGTCTCACCAGCCAGAGGCAGAAGAAAGCCTTTGTGTGGACCTACACAGAAGGGTAGGGGTCAGAAGGGACCTCTGAAGAGCTCCAATTCCCCTGGCAGAGCACCCAAAGAAGATGACACAGGAAAACATCCATGGGGCCCTTAAGAGCCTCCAGAGCAGGAGACTCCACCAGCTCTCTGGGCAGCCTGCTCCAGGGCTCTGCCACCCTCCCAGTGAAGAATTCCCTCCTCATCTTTAGATGGAACTTCCTATGTTCAAGTTTATGCCCATAACCACTTGTCCTGTCCCTGGGGACCACTGACAAGAGCCTGGCCCCAGCTCCCTGCCCCCCACCCCTTAGGTATTTGTAAGCATTAATGAGCTCCCTCTCAGCCTCCTCTTCTCCAGGCTGAACAGCCCCAGCTCCCAGCCTCTCCTCATCTCATAGAATCAATAAGGTTGGAAAAGACCACAAAGACCATCGAGTCCAACCTGTCACCCAACACCTCCTGACAATTAAACCATGGCTCCAAGTGCCACATCCAAGCCCCTCTTGAACACCTCCAGGGATGGGGCCTCCACCACCTCCCTGGGCAGCACATCCCAATGGCCAATTCCTCTTGCTGGGAAGAACTTTCTCCTCCCCTCCAGCCTAAACTTCCCCTGGTGCTGCTTGAGACTGTGTCCTCTTGTTCTGGTGCTGGGTGCCTGGGAGAAGAGACCAACCCCCACCTGGCTACAACCTCCCTGCAGAGAGCAGTAAAGTCTCCCCTGAGCCTCCTCTTCTCCAGGCTAAACCCCCCCAGCTCCCTCAGCCTCTCCTCATATGATTCCGTTGTTACTGCTTCCACCCTCTCTGGACTCTGGACTCTGATCCTCCAGGGCTAACACAGAGTCACTAAGAAAACGGGAACGTCTCCCCGTTTATCACAAACACAACTGGTTGTAGCTCACCTTTAAGCCCCGAGAGGCAAACGCTCTCCACCACCCCAGCTCTTGCTTGCGGGTTTAGTTTTCCCGTTCCCGCAGCCCTTCCTGCACTTGAAACACTAAAATAAAAGCCAAGAGGAGGAGGGGCGCTTCCCGCTGGACCCGCCGCTGCTAAAGCCCCAGAAGGCACCAAGCGAGAGGCGGCGGGCCCCCTGCTTCCCCGGGCCCCCCTCCAGGGCTCTGCTCACCCTAGGGCCCCGGCCCAGCTGCCGCTGCGGGGCGAGGGGCCGCACCGACACCTACCCACACACATTCTGCCGATGATGCGGCAGCCGGCGATGGAGGCGTGCACCACCGGGATGGTCCCGAAGAGCTCACCCTCGAAGACGCTGCAAAGGAGAAAGCGCCGTTAGGGAACCGCCGCGGGGCTGGCGGGGGCCGGGCGGGGCCGGGCGGGCCGCGGGGCTGCCTCACCTGTAGAAGTTCTCGGAGCCGCCGATGGCCACCAGGCAGTAGGCGTTGGTCAGCTTGGCGAAGCAGCCCAGCTCGTTGTTGTTCTCGAAGCTGGCGCGGACAGCCATGGCCGGGCCGGACAGGAGGGCCGGGCCGGACACGGGGGCCGAGCCGGACACGGGGGCCGAGCCGGACACGGGGGCCGAGCCGGACACGGGGGCCGAGGGGCGGCGGGGGCCGAGCAGCAGCGGGACCAGGCGGCGGCGGGGGCCGAGCAGCAGCGGGACCAGGCGGCGGCGGGGGCCGAGCAGCAGCGGGACCAGGCGGCGGCGGGGGCCGAGCAGCAGCGGGGCCGAGCAGCAGCGGGGCCGGGCCGGACACGGGGGCCGAGCAGCAGCGCCGCCGGCACGCGCACGAGGCACGGCCGCTTCCGCTTCCGGCGGCGCGCGGGGGGCGCACGCAGAGCCCCGCCGCGAGGGGAGGGGAGGGGAGAGCGCCCCCCACCGGCCGGGAGGCGCAGAGGCCCCGGGCACTCCCGCCCTGAGGAGGAGGGCAGCGCGCCCCCGCGGGGCTGTCCCTGTGCCTGGGGCTGTCCCCGTTCCCAGCCCCGTGAAGCTCACCCTGTCCCACCCTGAGGAGGAGGGCGGATCCGCTGGGGGACTGTCCCTGTCCCACCCTGAGGAGGAGGGCAGGGGACCCGTGGGTCTGTCGCTGTCCCTGTCCCCGTGGGACTGTCCCTGACCTTGTTCATGTCCCTGTCCCCGTTCCCACCCCCGTGAAGCTCACCCTGTCCCACCCTACGGAGGAGGGCAGGGCCCCCGGGGGCTGTCCCTGTCCCCGTCCCAAACCCCGTGGGGCTGTCGCTGTCCCTGTCCCCGTCCCAAACCCCGTGGGGCTGTCGCTGTCCCTGTCCGTGTCCCGCCCGCGAGTCCCCGGGGCTTGCCTGCGATCCGCATGTCCCCGGGGCCACCCCCCTGGCCTCTGCCCTGTCACCGTGGCCCATGACACACGGCCGTGCCCCCAGGTACACCGCCAGGGGCTGAGGCCACGGCTCTGCCTGCACAGTCCCCCCGTGCCCGCGGTGCCGCCCGCGGTGCCATCCCCCGTGCCCGCGGTGCCATCCCCCGTGCCCGCGGTGCCATCCCCCGTGCCCGCGGTGCCGCCGCAGCCCACGCCCCGTGCGGGCAGCTCAGCGCTCGCCAGGCGCTGCCTGCGCCCCAGCACCTCCTGGGCTGCAGCCCGCTGCAGAGATGCCAGCCGTGATCCGGCTGCCGCCCAAGCGCCTCGGCGTGCCACTCCTCCGGCAGGCCACCCCTGTCCAGACCTGTGCCGGCTGCCACCCTCCTGGTGATGCCACCCAAGCGCAGCCATCGCCAGCCCCGTATAGATGCCAACCGTGCGCCCTGGCGCGGCACAGCTCAGCCTGCTCAGCGCTCCGTGAGGGACCCCACAGCACTCTCTCTTTCCAGCAGAACAGCTCCTTTATTTTTCACCACCTCGCCCTGCCTCTGGCTGTTCCATTTGCAGCACCTGGGTGCAGGGAAAGGGAATCACTCAGGACAAAGAGAGCCTGGGTTCACCCTGGAGACCTCCGTGGCCAAACTGTTCGTTTCCAGCTGTAGCAGTGGTTTTGCTGCCTGTTTTGGAGCGGGAACAGTTCTTCCCCAAGTGGGTAAAAAGAGTGTAGAAGTGTGGATTACACTCAGGTCGTTGACCTGTTGTAATCTTGGCACTGAAAATGGGAACTGGGAGTTGCTAATCTCCTCTGATCAGCCACCTGCATACACCAGAAGCAGCACAGACACCGTGGAACAGGAACAGGACTGGTTTGCCACCCATCTCTTCTCTTTGGTGGAGGAGAAGCTCAGCAGGAGCCAGCAGGGAGCACTTGCAGCCCAGAGAGCCAAGCAGAGCCTGGGCTGCAGCAAGAGAAGTGTGGCCAGCAGGGCCAGGGAGGGGATTCTGCCCCTCTGCTCCACTCTGCTGAGCACACAGCTGCAGCTCTAGGGCCAGCTCTGCAGCCTCTGTGCCAGGAAGGCTCTGGAGGGGCTGGAAGGTGTCCAGAGCAGGGCCAGGAGGAGGAGCAGAGGGCTGGAGCTGCTCTGCTCTGGAGACAGCCTGAGAGAGTTGGGGTTGTGCAGGCTGGAGAGGAGAAGGCTCCCAGGAGACCTTCTGGTGGCCTTCCAGGATCTGCAGGGGACTCCAAGAAAGCTGGGGAGACACTTTGGAGGGGGTCAGGGAGGGATAGGACTGGGAGGGATGGAGCAGAACTAGAAGTGGGGAGATTAAGATTAGACCTTAGGAAGAAGTTGTTGCCCATGAGGGTGGTGAGAGCCTGGCCCAGGCTGCCCAGGGAGGTGGTGGAAGCCTCCTGCCTGGAGGTGTTTGCAGCCAGGCTGGAGGTGGCTGTGAGCAACCTGCTGTGGTGTGAGGTGTCCCTGCCCATGGCAGGGGGTTGGGGCTGGCTGAGCCTTGGGGTCCTTCCCAGCCCTGACCATTCTGTGATGCTTCGATTTCAAGCCCCAGGTGTGATGATGTTTGGGGGAGGGGAAGAGGAACGACTCTCAAAGTCAGACCGCAGGAGGTCTGGAGGCGCCGGGGTCAGAGCTCAAAGCGACTGTGGATGTGCTTAGATTTGAGCTTGTTGTACTTGGTGATCAGGTCCAGCTTACTGTGCCCCAGAGTCATTCTTTTCTCAGCCCCATAGGCGCTGTTCTTCTCCATCAGCGTGTCCTCGGTGAGCTGATCGTAGCAGAGCACCACGGGCTTCCTGTCGCGCTTCAGCAGGCTGTATGGGGACAGCAGGTCGGGTTTGCCTTGCCCAGGGCTCTGCCTTTTGTCCATCTCACAAAACGTGTGGTTGTTTTCTGCTGGGGGTTGCCTGGGGCTGGCAGGAGGCCCCTTCTGCCTCGTGCTTGCCCCGTTGCTGCTGGGTCCCTCCGAAGGGAACTGTGCCGTCTGCTCCTGTCTCGGTGGGGAGGAGCTGCTGCTGTCAGCCACGGCGACACCTCGGGAACCAAGTTGAGTGGAGGTGAGGGCAGCAGAAGGCTCTGGCTGCAAGAATGTCCTCGCTGCCATGAGATTTGGTTTGTGATACAAGGCTGCAGCAGGTTTATTTGGGTGAGTGCTGGGCGAGTCTGGGGGCTCTCCTTGCTGCTTGGGGCAAACCTGCTTCGGGGAGGTCTCTTCCTTCCCCTTCTTAGTGCCAGAGTCTGAGGCTGAATCCTGCTTCTCCTGCTGTGCACTGCAGCCGGAGCTCTTCAGAAAGGGAGACACCTTGATGCTTCTGATGCTCACGTTGGAGAGGCTGCTGGAGGGGCTGGAGGTGTCAGCATCGTTCCCCAGGGGGGGTTTTAGGAGGCAGCTGGCGGCCTTGGGGGCGCTGTGAGCGGAGGGGCAGGGGCCAGGCTCCGGCACGCAGAAGCTGGTGACCGCTTTGGACTCTGCGTACAAGTAGCGGAACTCCTTCTCGAACTCCGCAACGATCTGCCCGCGGAAGTGAGTCACCAGGCTGCTGTGCACCTGGCTACACAGCCAGGTCAGGCTGCAAGAGAGGAGGAAACACACAGGACTCGAGGTCACAGAGGGCCAAGGCACCAGCACTGATCTTAACGTGCCAGCGAGGGCTGGAGCTCCTCTGCTCTCAGGACAGACCGAGGGAGCTGGGGTTGTGCGGTCTGGAGAAGAGAAGGCTCCCAGGAGATCTTCTTGTGGCCTTCCAGTGCCTGAAGGAGGCTACAAGAAAGCTGGGGAAGGACTTTTAGGGTGTTGGGTAGTGATAGGACTGGAGGGAACAGATCCAAGCTGGAGGAGGGGAGATCAGACCTTAGGAAGAAGTTCTTCCCCGTGAGGGTGGTGAGACACTGCAAGCAGCTGCTGCTTGTGAGCCAAGCAAAGGAAAGGGGAAGTGGGACAAAAAACCCCACAAGATGGAAAACACCAAGAGGATAAAATGGGATCAGCCCTGGGAGCAGGCCTGTTGTACAGCTTTGTTGGTGCCAGGTACAGAGGCACTGAGTGCAGCCTCAGCAGGGTTGCTGATGACACCAAGCTGTGTGCTGCAGCTGACAGCTGGAGGGAAGGATCCATCCAGAGGGACCTGGGCAGGCTGCACAGCTGAGCCCAAACCAACCTCAGGAGGTTCAACAAGACCAAGGGCAAGGTCCTGCAGCTGGGGCAGGGCAATCCCAGGCACTGCTATAGGCTGGGCAGGGACTGGCTGGAGAGCAGCCCTGAAGAAAAGGCCTTGGGGGTGCTGGGGGAGGAGAAGCTCAGCAGGAGCCAGCAGGGAGCACTTGCAGCCCAGAGAGCCAAGCAGAGGCTGGGCTGCAGCAAGAGAAGTGTGGCCAGCAGGGCCAGGGAGGGGATTCTGCCCCTCTGCTCCACTCTGCTGAGCCCACAGCTGCAGCTCTGGGGCCAGCTCTGCAGCCTCTGTGCCAGGAAGGCTCTGGAGGGGCTGGAAGGTGTCCAGAGCAGGGCCAGGAGGAGGAGCAGAGGGCTGGAGCTGCTCTGCTGTGAGAACAGCCTGAGGGAGTTGGGGTTGTGCAGGCTGGAGAGGAGAAGGCTCCCAGGAGACCTTCTGGTGGCCTTCCAGGATCTGCAGGGGGCTCCAAGAAAGCTGGGGAGGGACTTTGGAGGGGGTCAGGGAGGGATAGGACTGGGAGGGATGGAGCAGAACTAGAAGTGGGGAGATTAAGATTAGACCTTAGGAAGAAGTTGTTGCCCAGGAGGGTGGTGAGAGCCTGGCACAGGTTGCCCAGGGAGGTGGTGGAAGCCTCCTGCCTGGAGGTGTTTGCAGCCAGGCTGGAGGTGGCTGTGAGCAACCTGCTGTGGTGTGAGGTGTCCCTGCCCATGGCAGGGGGTCGGAGCTGGCTGTGCCTTGAGCTCCCTTCCAGCCCTGGCAGCTGTGTGCTAACTGCAGCTCAGCCAAGCCCGGTGCAGGAGGAGTGTTCTTGATCACACAGCTAAGAATTCTGAAATGAGCTGAACTGTATAGAGGGCAGAATGGGAAGGGCAGCTTCTGCAAAGGGAAAGGTATCTCACACAAAGCTGGGAGGGCTCTTTGGAGACATCTAAGAGTCCAGACAGGGAGACTTTGTGTGGCCTGCTGTGCTGACACCACCAAAGGTGCCTGGCTCCCATCACCACTGCCTGGCTCCCAGGGATGCTGCTCCTGCTCCCATCCATGCTGCTTCTACCTCTTACCCTTCTACACTGCACAGCACAGGACAACACAGCACAGCACACAGGCAAGGTGTGGAGCAAACCACTGCAGGATGCTGGAAGGTCCTGTGAGCTCCTAGAAGTGGTAGGGATGTGCCCTGGTGATTTCCATAGCAGCTGCAGCACACAGAGGGTCCTCATTCAGTCTCCCCAGGGAGAGATTCAGAGCAGAATGAAGGATCTCTGTGTGCTGGAGGCATCTGGCAAAGGCCTTCTGTAGGACCACCAGATGGATAAGGAACTGGCTTGATGGCTGCATCCAAAGAGTGGCTGTCAATGGTCCATGGCCCAGGGGAGGCCAGGCACAAGCAGAGTCCCTCAGGGATCAGTCCTGGGACCAGGCTTGTTCAACATCTTTGAGGGTGCCATGGACAGTGGCATTGAGTGCACCCTCAGCAAGTTTGCTGATGACACCAAGCTGTGTGGTGCAGCAGACAGCTGGAGGGAAGGGATCCATCCAGAGAGACCTGGAGAGGCTGGAGGGAAGGGATCCAGCCAGAGGGACCTGGGCAGGCTGGAGAGGTGGGCACAAGCCAACCTCAGGAGGTTCAACAAGACCAAGGGCAGGGTCCTGCAGCTGGGTGGAGGCAATCCCAGGCACAAAGCCAGGCTGGGCAGGGACTGGCTGGAAAGCAGCCCTGAGGAGAGAGCCTTGGGGGTGCTGGGGGAGGAGAAGCTCAGCAGGAGCTCTCAGTGTGCACTTGCAGCCCAGAAAGCCAACCAGAGCCTGGGCTGCAGCAGGAGAAGTGTGGCCAGCAGGGCAAGGGAGGTGATTCTCCCCCTCTGCTCAGTTTGGGGAGACCCCACCTGGAGTACTGCCTCCAGCTCTGGAGCCCCTATGACAAGAGGGATCTGGAGGTGCTGGAAGGTGTCCAGAGCAGGGCCAGGAGGATGAGCAGAGGGCTGGAGCTGCTCTGCTGTGAGGACAGACTGAAGGAGTTGGGGCTGTTCAGTCTGCAGAAGAGAAGGCTCCCAGGTGACCTCATTGTGGCCTTCCAGGATCTGAAGGGGGCTCCAGGAAGGCTGGGGAGGGACTGCTCAGGATCTCAGGCAGTGCTAGGACTAGGGGGATGGAATGAAGCTGGAGGTGGGGAGATTGAGGCTGGAGGGGAGGAGGAAGTTCTTCCCCATGAGAGTGGTGAAGCCCTGGAATGGGTTGTCCAGGGAGGTGGTTGGGGCCCTGTCCCTGGAGGTGTTTAAGGCCAGGCTGGCTGAGGCTCTGGCCAGGCTGATCTAGTGTGGGGTGTCCCTGCCCATGGCAGGGGGGTTGGAACTGGCTGATCCTTGTGGTCCCTTCCACCCCTGACTGATACTATGATAGTATGACAGGAGCTCCTCCTTGCCTTGCTGTGACCCCCTGGAGCAGCCAGCCTGGAGGAACCTGTGCAGCTCAGCCTGCGGCCAGGAGATGGAGATGCAGCACCGGCTCTCGGGAGGTGGGGGACACCCGAGTGCCCTTGGACTGGGGCTCTGGCTTGTTCAGGAGCACCCTGCAGCATCTCATCCCATGTCTGTCCCAGCAGCATTTGGGGCAGGAGGATTCAGTCTTCTGCCTGCCCCTCTGCAAGACTCCAGGCGGCTCTAGGGCTGGGATGGCCTTTCCCCAGAGGTGTGAGCCTCAGTTCACACTGAGCTCTGCTCAGCTTGTCTCCAACTGGCCAGATACCAGGTGGCATCAGGAGCTGTGTTCTGGGGGATTGTTTGTTTCTGGGTTTGTTGCTTTTCTCTCTCTTTGGCTGTCAAAAGAATCCTTCCTGCATGCCAATACAGCCTCCTGCCTATCAGGTTTGCTCCTTGCTCACTGTAGATGCTCTCAAACACTCAGTAGCAGTTGGGGTAGTTCAGTCTGGAGAAGAGAAGGCTCTGAGGAGACCTTCTTGTGGCCTTCCAGGATCTGAATGGGGCTCCAAGAAAGCTAGGGAGGGACTTTGGAGGGTGTTGGGTAGTGATAGGACTGGGGGGAATGGAGGAGGGAAGATTTAGATGACACCTGAGGAAGAAGTTGTTGCCCAGGAGGGTGGTGAGAGCCTGGCACAGGCTGCCCAGGGAGGTGGTGGAAGCCTCCTGCCTGGAGGTGTTTGCAGCCAGGCTGGAGGTGGCTGTGAGCAACCTGCTGTGGTGTGAGGTGTCCCTGCCCATGGCAGGGGGTTGGGGCTGGCTGAGCCTTTAGGACCCTTCCAGCCCTGACAGCTCTGTGCTTCTATGAAAATAGGTGCAATGGCTTAGCTAACCTGGGCATCCCCCAGCTGTTCTCTCCCATCTGTGACTCAGCCTTGCAGAACCATTCCTTTGCCCTTTCTTCTGGATTCACCTTTGATTTCCACACCTTGAGGCCTTGCTGCTCTTAGCTGTGCTGTCAAGGTTCTGCAGCACTGATCTTCTGCCAGTGCCACACCAGCCTGGGCCTCCCTTGCTCTGCTTTCCACTCTTTAGGATTAATTCACTTTCTGATTAATTTCTGGGGGTGACTGCTCACAGAATCCTGGAATAGCTTTAGCCCTATTTGCCCTCAGGCTCCCCTCACAGCATCTCAGAGCACAGCAGGTTGGCAGAGCCCCCCAAGCTCCCCCAGCCCAGCCCTGCAGGCTCAGCACCAAACCATGGCCCTCAGCCCCAGGGCCACAGCTGCTGGAACCCCCCCAGGGATGGGCACTGCAGCACTGCCCTGGGCAGCCTCTGCCAACCTCTGAGAGCCCTTCCAGGGCACAAAGATCTCCTGAGCTCCAGCCTGAGCCTGCCCTGGGGCAGCCTGCAACCATTGCCTCTGCTCTGGCCCTTGGCCCCAAGGAGCAGAGGCTGCCCCCTCCTCACCCCAACCTCCCTGCAGGGAGCTGCAGAGAGCAAGGAGCTCTCCCTCAGCCTCCTCTGCTCCAGCCTCAACCCCCCCCAGCTCCCTCAGCCCTCCTCTAGCCCAGGGGCTCCAGGCCCTTCTCCAGCCTGGCTGCCCTGCTCTGCACAGGCTGCAGCCCCTCAGTGTCCTTCCTGCAGGGAGGGCCCAGAGCTGAGCACAGCACTGAGCTGTGGCCTCCCCAGTGCTGAGCACAGGGGGATGGTCACCTCCTGGCCCTGCTGCCCACCCTGCTCCTGACCCAAGCCAGGCTGCCCCTGGCCTGCTTGGCCCCCTGGGCACTGTTGGCTCCTGCTCAGTGACTGCCAACCAGCACCCCCAGGGCCCTCTCCCAGCTGCAGCTTTCCAGCCACCCCTCCCCAGGGCTGGAGCTCCCCAGGGGGTGGTTGTGACCCAGGGGCAGGCCCTGGCCCTTGGCCTTGCTGAGCTTCACCCAGAGAGCCTTGGCCATGGCTCTGACCTGCCCAGACCCTGCTGGGAAGCTTCCCTGGCCTCTAGCAGATGGCCACAGCCACCCAGCCTGGTGCCACCTGCAGACTCCCTGAGGGTGCCCTCAGTGCCCTCATGCAGATCCCCTGCTGCCTTGGGAAATATCTTCACATTGTTCACTCTGCAATGGTAAATAACTGCTCAAAGAAACAGGCTTGGGTTTGCTTTTTGAGGGGGTGTGGGTTGGTTGTTTCCTGGTGCTTAGAGCAATGCAAACTGAGCAGGCTGAGTTAGGACTTTCTCATACAGCTCTCCATGAACCCTGACTCCTCTGTGTCTGCATTTAGAGGAGAGATGGAAAACACAGGGAAATAGTTTATCAATAAGCACACAAGGGTTGGATGTGTTCCTGTGTGCCCTGCCCTAGGTGATCCTGCTTGGCCAGGGTGGTTGGGTTCAAAGATCCCCAGAGGTCCCTTCCAACCCCTGCCATTCTCTGCTTCCATGAGGGGCCAGGACTACTCTGCCTACAGTTGTTTAGGGTACTGGAGTCTTGTGTCCAGTCCCAGAGGGCCAGGGACTGCTTGAGAGAGTCCAATGGAAGGCCACAAAGAGGATCAAGACGGCTTGATGGCTGCACCCAGAGAGTGGCTGTCAATGGTCCATGGCCCAGGGGAGGCCAGGGACAAGCAGAGTCCCTCAGGGATCAGTCCTGGGACCAGGCTTGTTCAACATCTTTGTGGGTGCCAGGGACAGTGGCATTGAGTGCACCCTCAGCAAGTTTGCTGATGACACCAAGCTGTGTGGTGCAGCAGACAGCTGGAGGGAAGGGATCCATCCAGAGGGACCTGGACAAGCTGGAGGGAAGGGATCCAGCCAGGGGGACCTGGACAGGCTGGAGGGAAGGGATCCAGCCAGAGGGACCTGGACAGGCTGGAGAGCTGGGCACAAGCCAACCTCAGGAGGTTCAACAAGACCAAGGGCAGGGTCCTGCAGCTGGGTGGAGGCAATCCCAGGCACAAATCCAGGCTGGGCAGGGACTGGCTGGAAAGCAGCCCTGAGGAGAGAGCCTTGGGGGTGCTGAGGGAGGAGAAGCTCAGCAGGAGCTCTCAGTGTGCACTTGCAGCCCAGAAAGCCAACCAGAGCCTGGGCTGCAGCAGGAGAAGTGTGGCCAGCAGGGCAAGGGAGGTGATTCTCCCCCTCTGCTCAGCTCTGGGCAGACCCCACCTGGAGTACTGCCTCCAGTTCTGGAGCCCCTATGACAAGAGGGATCTGGAGGGGCTGGAAGGTGTCCAGAGCAGGGCCAGGAGGATGAGCAGAGGGCTGGAGCTGCTCTGCTGTGAGGACAGACTGAAGGAGTTGGGGCTGTTCAGTCTGGAGAAGAGAAGGCTCCCAGGTGACCTCATTGTGGCCTTCCAGGATCTGCAGGGGGCTCCAGGAAGGCTGGGGAGGGACTGCTCAGGATCTCAGGCAGTGATAGGACCAGGGGGATGGAATGAAGCTGGAGGTGGGGAGATTCAGGCTGGAGGGGAGGAGGAAGTTCTTCCCCATGAGAGTGGTGAAGCCCTGGAATGGGTTGTCCAGGGAGGTGGTTGGGGCCCTGTCCCTGGAGGTGTTTAAGGCCAGGCTGGCTGAGGCTCTGGCCAGGCTGATCTAGTGTGGGGTGTCCCTGCCCATGGCAGGGGGGTTGGAACTGGCTGATCCTTGTGGTCCCTTCCACCCCTGACTGATACTATGATAGTATGATCAGCAGCTGAAGGAGCTGGGAGTGGTTAGTCTGAAAAAGAAGAGGAGAGAGGAGACCTCATTGCTGTCTACAGCTCCCTGAGAGGAGGCTGTGGAGAGGTTGGTGCTGGGCTCTTCTCCCTGGTAGTTAGTGATGGAAGAAGAGGGAATGGCCTCAAGCTGCACCAGGGGAGGGTTAGGCTGCTCAAGAGAGACAAAAGGAGGCCACACAGGGGAGGCCACAAGGATGAGCAGAGGGCTGCAGAGCCTCCCCTGTGGGGCCAGGCTGGGAGAGTTGGGGCTGTGCAGCCTGGAGAAGAGAAGGCTCCAGGGAGACCTCAGAGCTGCATTTCAGTATCTGAAGGAGACCTGCAGGCAGGCTGGGGAAGGACTGCTCAGAAGGGGCTGTAGGATAGGAGCAGGGGTAATGGTTTCACACTGGAGCAGGGCAGGGCAGGTTTGGACATCAGGAGGGAGTTCTGCACAGGGATGGTGGTGAGGGACTGGCACAGGCTGCCCAGGGAGGTGGTGGAGCCCCAACCCTGGAGACATTCAAGGTCAGGGTTGATGGGGCCCTGAGCACCCTGCTCTGGTTGGAGATGTCCCTGTTCACTGCAGGGGGGGAGCTGGACAAGATGACCTTGGAGGGTCCCTTCCCACCCCATGCATTCTGTGACTCTGTGATCACCATGGGATGAAACAAACCCCAAACCACCTCATTCCCCCCCAGAATCACCAACCCCAAACCAAGCAAGGAGCTGCACTGGGCAGTGCCTGAGCAAGGAGGCAGTTTCTGTGTCCCCAGCAGCTGCTCAGCTGCCTTACCTGTATGTGCCAGCAAGCACTTGGTCACAGTCAATGAGGATGAACTTCTCCAGCACCTGGCCTGCAAACTTCTTGCCTGCTTTGCTGTAGTAGGTGTCTCCACTCAGGCATCTCACACACATGTTCTGCAACCAAAGCAAGGTTGAGAGGCCACAGTGTGGGAGATTTAGGCTAAGCCTTTCAGATTTTTCACACATCTTGAGCAGAAAAGCAGTAAAATGGCAACAAGTCACTCTTGGGTGTGAAGAGGAAAACAAAGATAGGGCTAAAGAATCCCCTTGGGGAGATATCTGCCAGCAGATTGGCTGTACCAAACCAATTCCTTCTCCTCTTCTCTGTCTTCCCTTTGGGCACAGAGCCAGGCAGAAAGGGACCTGGGGGTGCTGGTGGAGAGCAGCTGAACATGAGCCAGCAGTGTGCCCAGGTGGCCAAGAAGGCCAAGGGCATCCTGGCCTGCAGCAGGAAGAGTGTGGCCAGCAGGAGCAGGGAGCTCATCCTGCCCTGTGCTCAGCACTGCTCAGGCCACACCTGCAGTCCTGTGTCCAGCTCTGGGCTCCTCAGGTCAGGAAAGAGGTTGAGCTGCTGGAAGGTGTCCAGAGAAGGGCAACAAAGCTGGGGAGGGGTCTGGGGCACAGCCCTGTGAGGAGAGGCTGAGGGAGCTGGGGTTGCTTAGCCTGGAGAAGAGGAGGCTCAGGGGAGACCTCATTGCTCTCTGCAACTCCCTGCAGGGAGGTTGGAGCCAGGTGGGGGTTGGTCTCTTCTCCCAGGCAGCCAGCAGCAGAACAAGAGGACACAGTCTCAAGCTGTGCCAGGGGAAGTTTAGGCTGGAGGTGAGGAAGAAATTCTTCCCAGCAAGAGAGATTGGCCCTGGGGATGTGCTGCCCAGGGAGGTGGTGGAGTCCCCATCCCTGGAGGTGTTCAAGAGGGGCTTGGATGTGGCACTTGGAGCCAGGGTTTGGTTGTCAGGAGGTGCTGGGTGACAGGTTGGACTTGATGATCTCTGAGGTCTTTTCCAACCTTATTGATCCTATGATTCTCCTCTCCATTTGTGGCTCTGGAGAGATCCTAACTTGCTTCTGCTTGACCTTGGCTGCATTCTTTTGGCAGCAACTTCTCTGCTCCTTTCTCCCTTCTTTTGTACAGTGGGGTCTGGGCAGGCTGGGGAGGAGAAGCCAGGAGCTTCCCCTGGTCTCTGGCCAGGAGGTTCTTGTGCTGTTTGTTAACTGTAGATCCCTGTGAACATTGTACCTCCTGGGTGTTTTGTCCATACTCCACTGGAGGTTGGAGTTTGCCTGCAGCCACAGCCTGCATTTGCTTCCTGCTGGGCTGGGCTGGCAAAGTTAATGCTGGGGGGGGGGGGGAAATTTCAACCCAGCACAGACTGTATGGACATCAATGTTCCCCCACCCTCCCTTGATGGACTCCCTCAGGCAGGCACTCAGATCCCTGAGGGGGAATACAGGCAGGCATGAAGCACTTCTGGGCCTCTCCACACCCGGCACTGTGTCACCCTGGCCTGCTGCTATGAGATTAAAAGTCCACACCAGGAAACATTAATTTACACTGAGGCACAAATGGAGGTTTGAATAAACTGTGGAGAAGCCTCTGAGCCTGCAGAGCATTGCCCCAGCCCTGGGGAGGGGTGGCTGGAAAGCTGCAGCTGGGAGAGGGCCCTGGGGGAGCTGGTTGGCAGTCACTGAGCAGGAGCCAGCAGTGCCCAGGGGGCCAAGCAGGCCAGGGGCAGCCTGGCTTGGGTCAGAAGCAGGGTGGGCAGCAGGGCCAGGAGGTGACCATCCCCCTGTGCTCAGCACTGGGGAGGCCACAGCTCAGTGCTGTGCTCAGCTCTGGGCCCTCCCTGCAGGAAGGACACTGAGGGGCTGCAGCCTGTGCAGAGCAGGGCAGCCAGGCTGGAGAAGGGCCTGGAGCCCCTGGGCTAGAGGAGGGCTGAGGGAGCTGGGGGGGTTGAGGCTGGAGCAGAGGAGGCTGAGGGAGAGCTCCTTGCTCTCTGCAGCTCCCTGCAGGGAGGTTGGGGTGAGGAGGGGGCAGCCTCTGCTCCTTGGTGCCAAGGGCCAGAGCAGAGGCAATGGTTGCAGGCTGCCCCAGGGCAGGCTCAGGCTGGAGCTCAGGAGAGCAAGTGCAGGGTCCTGCATCTGGGTCGAGGCAATCCCAGGCACAAATACAGGCTGGGCAGTGACTGGCTGGAGGGTAGCCCTGAGGAGAGAGACTTGGGGGTGCTGGTGGACAAAAAGCTCAACATGAGCTCTCAGTGTGCACTTGCAGCCCGCAAAGCCAATCAGATCCTGGGCTGCATCAGGAGAAGTGTGGCCAGCAGGTCGAGGGAGGTGATCCTCCCCCTCCACTCAGCTCTGGTGAGACCCCACCTGGAGTACTGTGTCCAGTTCTGGAGCCCCTATGGCAAGAGGGATGTGGAGGTGCTGGAAGGTGTCCAGGGAAGGGCCACGAGGATGATCAGAGGGCTGGAGCACCTCTCCTATGAGGACAGACTGAAGGAGTTGGGGCTGTTCAGTCTGCAGAAGAGAAGGCTCCGAGGAGACCTAATTGTCGCCTTCCAGTATCTGAAGGGGGCTACAGGAAGGCTGGGGAAGGACTTCTCAGGATCTCAGGGAGTGATAGGACTAGGGGGAATGGAATGAAGCTGGAGGTGGGGAGATTCAGGCTGGATGTGAGGAGGAGGTTCTTCACCATGAGAGTGGTGAAGCCCTGGAATGGGTTGTCCAGGGAGGTGGTCGAGGCCCCATCCCTGGGGGTGTTTAAGAGCAGGCTGGATGAGGCTCTGGCCAGGCTGATCTAGTGTGGGGTGTCCCTGCCCATGGCAGGGGGGTTGGAACTGGATGATCCTTGTGGTCCCTTCCAACCCTGAATGAAACTATGAAACTATGAAACTATGAAACTATGAAACTATGAAACTATGAGATCTTTGTGCCCTGGAAGGGCTCTCAGAGTTTGGCAGAGGCTGCCCAGGGCAGTGCTGCAGTGCCCATCCCTGGGGGGGTTCCAGCAGCTGTGGCCCTGGGGCTGAGGGCCATGGTTTGGTGCTGAGCCTGCAGGGCTGGGCTGGGGGAGCTTGGAGGGCTCTGTGAGGCTGGGAAGTCTGCACATTTTCTTTCAGACTGTTGATAATATTTAACTAAGCAGCCTGGCTGAGGGCTCTGCATGGAAACTGACTGCTGCCCTCCAACAGCTACCTGCTTTCCAGTCAGTCAAAGGCACTGCTCTGAGGCAAGTCAGTGCCAGGCTCCTTAAAACCAAAAAGGGGGGAAAAAAAGACTTGCAGAAAGGTTTCTCTGCAGTCCCAGCACTGCCCTCGATCAGCATGGTTTAAATTATACCAAACCTTCCAGCTGCTGGACTGAAGTGAAGCCCTCCTAATCCTCATGGGGTTTAGAGGCTGCAAAGCCCTCAGGCAGCTTGGACCTGTAAAACCAGTACAGAACCAGGGAATCCCAGCACAGAATGGCTTGGGTTGGAAGGGAGCTCAGAGCTCAGCCAGCTCCAGCCCCCTGCCATGGGCAGGGACCCCTCCCCCCAGCACAGGCTGCTCAAGGCCTCATCCAGCCTGGCCCTGAACACCTCCAGGCAGGAGGCAGCCACAGCCTCCCTGGGCAGCCTGTGCCAGGCTCTCCCCAGCCTCACTGCCAGCAATTTCTTCCTCCTCTCCACTCTCAGTCTCTCCTCTCCCAGCTCCAAGCCATTGTTCCTCAGCCTGTCCCTCCCAGCCCTTGGCCAGAGTCCCTCCCCAGCTCTCCTGGAGCCCTTCAGGTCCTGCAAGGCTGCTCTGAGGTCTCCCTGCAGCCTTCTCTTCTCCAGGCTGCACAGCCCCAACTCTCCCAGCCTGGCCCCACAGGGGAGGTTCTGCAGCCTCTGAGCATCTCTGTGGCCTCCTCTGGAGCCTCTCCAGCAGCTCCAGGTCCTCCTTGTGCTGGGGGCCCCAGAGCTGGAGGCAGTGCTGCAGGTGGGGGATGAGCAGAGCAGAGCAGAGGGGCAGAATCCCCTCCCTGTGCTGCTGCTCTCCCTGCTCTGGCTGCAGCTCAGCACTCAGCTGCCTCTGGGCTGCCAGGGACCACTGCTGGCTCCTGGGCACTTTGTCACCACTGACACCCCCAAGGCCTTCTCCAGGCTGCTCTTGAGCCACTCCTCACCCAGCCTGGATTTGTGCTTGGGTATCTCAGCACCCAGCAGGAACCCTTTCAGCAACAGGAGAAGTTTGCCATGATGTGAGCACCTCACCTGGGGCAGGCAGAGGAGAACAGTCCCTGGACACAGCTACTGGCCTGGTGTCTATGATCCAGAGCCAAGCAAAACATCTGGCATGCAAACAACCTTCCCTCAGGCTGCAGCTGCCCTGGCCTGCCAGGTCAACCCTCCCAGCCCCTCCAGGCCAGCTCCACTGCCACCTGCAGTGGCTTTGGCACAGCAGGAGCTGTTGCAAACACTGTTTGTCCTGGCAGATCCCTCTGTGGGCAGCTGCTACCTGCCTGGCATCAACCCTGCAAAGGACTCCTGGCAGCTGGGACAGGCTGCACACAGCACTCTGCCTGGTGCTGGAGCTGGGTGCTGCAGCTGGGTGCTGCCCATGGCTGCTGGCTGCTCCTGGGGGAACTGGCAGCCTCCTCTCTGCCATGATGAACTCAGTCTGGACAGACACAGTCTGGCACAGCTGCAGGCACCAAGTGTGCTCTGGTCCTGTTGTGGACTCTCTTGTAACAAGTCCTTGCTGTAGGATCCCTTCAGGCATTGGAAGGCAGTGCTCAGGTGCCCCCTGTAGCTGTCTCTACTTCAGGCTGAGCAAGCTCAGTCTCCTTTGCCTATCCTCACAGCAGTCCCTGGATCATGTTTGTGGCCTCCTCTGGACTTGTTCCAACAGTTCCATGTCCTCCTTCTGCTGGGGACAGCAGAACTGGAGGCAGGATTGGAGGTGAGGTCTGAGCAGAGCAGAGCCCGGGGCAGAATCCCCTCTGCTGCCCTGCTGCCCACCCTGCTCTGGCTGCAGCCAGCACACAGCTGCCTGAGGGCTGCAGGAGGCTCTGCTGGCTCCTGGGGAGCTGCTCATCGATCAACACCCCCAAGGCCTTCTTTTCAGGGCTGCTCTTAACCCACTCTGTACCCAGTTTATATCAGTGCCTGGGATTGGCCCAGCCCAGCTGTAGGACCTTGCACTTCGGCTTGTTGAACCTCCTGCAGCTGGCACTGGCTCACCTCTCAAGCCTTTCAAGGTCCCTTTGGATGGATCCCTGCCCCAGCACACCCCACAGCTCAGGGTCATCAGCAAGCCTGCTGAGAAGGCACTCAGTGCCACTGGCCATGGCACTGACAGAGATGGTGAACAGCACTGGACCCAGAGCAGAGCCCTGGGGAGCTCCACTTGTCACTGGGCTCCACATGGATGTTGAGCTGCTAACCACAACTCTTAGAGACTGACTTCTAGCCAGTTCCTTATCCACCATCCACCAGATCCCTCTCTCTCCATCTCAGACACAAGGCTGTTGTGTGGCACTCTGTCTTGCATAAGTCCAGGTGAATGGCATCAGGTGCTTGGCCCATGCCAGCCAGTGCTGTAGCTCTGCCTTGGAAGGCCACCAAACTAGCCAGGCATCATGGAGCTGATGGAGAGGGTCCAGAGGAGGCCACAAAAATGATCAGGGGGTTGGAGCAGCTCTGCTGTGAGGACCTCAGAGCTCATCAAGTCCAATCTATCACCCAGCACCATCTGATCAACTCAACCATGGCACCAAGGGCCTCAGCCAGGCTCTGCCTGAACACCTCCAGGGATGGGGACTCCACCACCTGCCTGGGCAGCACATCCCCAGGGCCAATCTCTCTTGCTGGGAAGAATTTCTTCCTAACATCCAATCTGAACCTCCCCTGGCACAGCTTGAGACTGTGTCCTCTTGTTCTGGTGCTGGGTGCCTGGGAGAAGAGCCCAACCCCCACCTGGCTCCAACCTCCCTTCAGGGAGTTGGAGAGGGCAATGAGGTCTCCCCTGAGCCTCCTCTTCTGCAGGCTAAGCAACCCCAGCTCCCTCAGCCTCTCCTCACAGGGCTGTGCCCCAGACCCCTCCCCAGCTTTGTTGCCCTTCTCTGGACACCTTCCAGCAGCTCAACCTCTTTCCTAACCTGAGGAGCCCAGAGCTGGACACAGGACTGCAGGTGTGGCCTGAGCAGTGCTGAGCACAGGGCAGGATGAGCTCCCTGCTCCTGCTGGCCACACTCTTCCTGCTGCAGGCCAGGATGCCCTTGGCCTTCTTGGCCCCCTGGGCACACTGCTGGCTCATGTTCAGGCAGCTGTCAACCAGCACCCCCAGGTCCCTCTCTGCCTGGCTGCTCTCAGCCACTCTGCCCCCAGCCTGTGGCTCTGCCTGGGGTTGCTGTGGCCAATGCTCTGAATGTTCTAATGTTCTAAATGCTCTATAGAGGTCTCCTCCTCTGGACCAGGTCAACAAGGGATCAAATATATGGACCAGTGCTAAGAGCTGGACACACCCCTCCTCTTTGATGTGAGCATCAAACATGCTCATGTGTGGCTTGAGATGCATCCAGCTGAAGAGGCCCTGCATGCTGAGACCTGCTGCTGAGTCAGAGAGTGGGGGAGGCAAGTGCTAATGAGCTATTCAAGCACAAGAGATGACATCAGGGCTATCAGAGAGATGGAGACATCTCCATGAATGTAATCTCACTCTACACTGGATTAAATAATGGCCTGGATCTTGGAGGAAGCAAATCACAGCCTGGGCTGCAGCCAAGGCAGCACTGCCAGCAGATCCAGAGAGCTGATCCTGCCACTCTGCTCTGCTCTGCTCTGGGGAGACCTCACCTGGAGCACTGCATCCAGGTCTGGAGCCCTCAGCACAGGAAGGACCTGGAGCTGATGGAGCCAGAACAATCCTCACTGGCAGTCTGGGCTGGGGGAGAAGGTGATTGAAAGCAGCCCTGAGGAAAAGGACTTGGGGGTGCTGGTGGGGGAGAAGCTGCCCAGGAGCAGGCAGGGAGAGACTGCAGCCCAAAAGGCCATTCACATCCTGGGCTGGATCCAGAGCATTTGGCCAGAGATGGATCCTGCCCCTCTGCTCTGCTCTGGGGAGAACCTCACCTGGAGCACTGCATCCAGGTCTGGAGCCCTCAGCACAGGAAGGACCTGGAGCTGATGGAGCAGGTCCAGAGGGGGGCCATGAAAGTGCTCAGGGGGTTGGAGCAGCTCTGCTGTGAGGACAGCCTGAGGGAGCTGGGGGTGTTCAGCCTGGAGAGGAGAAGGCTCCAGGGAGACCTCAGAGCTGCCTGCCAGGACCTGAAGGGGCTCCAGGAAGGCTGCAGAGGGACTGCTCCCAAAGGCCTGCAGGGCCAGGCCCAGGGGCAATGGCTTCAGAGCAGAGCAGAGCAGATTGAGCTTGGATGTGAGGAACAAGTTCTGCCCCAGGAGGCTGCTGGAACACTGCAGCAGGCTGCCCAGGGAGGTGGTTGAGGCTCCATGCCTGGAGCTATTCCAGGTGAGGCTGGAGAGGGCTCTGGGCAGCCTGCTCCAGGGGAGGATGTCCCTGCTGGGGGCAGGGCTGGGACTGGATGAGCTGTGGAGCTCCCTTCTGGTCTGGACCCTATGATTCTATGTTTGTGTGAGAAGGGAGAGGTGAGAGGGACCAGAACAGAGGGTTCAGAGCTGTCACAGGTTCCCAGACCTGTTCCTCACACCCAGTGTGTGAGTGAATACTTACTGGGAAGTCCTCCTGAGTGAGAGCCATCTTGTTGCACATCTCCACAAAATGCTTCAGGTACTCTTCATCCAGGATGAGGTACACAGGGACATGCCTCCTGCTGGAGGCCTCCAGCAGGTCACACAGGATCTCCATGTCTGTAAACAGATCCATCACAATTGCTATCACCTAAGGAGATAAGGGATGAAAACCAAGAGACACTGAAATCTCATGCCCAAGAGAGTTGCACTTCAAGCTGTGAATGAAGCATTCAGACCTCTTGAGCTGTGCCTGTGGCCACCTGGGGACTGCTTCTTAGCCCTCATCCCTCCCTGGCAAATAAAGTCACTGCTCAAAGCCACAAAGGGGTTCCCCAGCCAAGCCACCTCCTGCCTCAGCTGGCATGGGCAAGAAGAAAGAGCTGCAAGGGCAAAGCTCAACCCCTGAATGTCCCCCACAGAGCCACAGAATGGGTTGGGTTGGAAGGGACCTTCAAAATAACCCAGCTCCAGCCCCCTGCCATGGGCAGGGACCCCTCCCACCAGCACAGCTTGCTCAAGGCCCTGAACACCTCCAGGGAGGAGGCAGCAAACCTTCCAGCTGCTGGACTGAAGTGAAGCCCTCCTAATCCTCATGGGGTTTAGAGGCTGCAAAGCCCTCAGGCAGCTTGGACCTGTAAAACCAGTACAGAACCAGGGAATCCCAGCACAGAATGGCTTGGGTTGGAAGGGAGCTCAGAGCTCAGCCAGCTCCAGCCCCCTGCCATGGGCAGGGACCCCTCCCACCAGCACAGGCTGCTCAAGGCCTCATCCAGCCTGGTCCTGAACACCTCCAGGCAGGAGGCAGCCACAGCCTCCCTGGGCAGCCTGTGCCAGGCTCTCCCCAGCCTCACTGCCAGCAATTTCTTCCTCCTCTCCACTCTCAGTCTCTCCTCTCCCAGCTCAAAGCCATTGTTCCTCAGCCTGGCACTCCCAGCCCTTGGCCAGAGTCCCTCCCCAGCTCTCCTGGAGCCCTTCAGGTCCTGCAAGGCTGCTCTGAGGTCTCCCTGCAGCCTTCTCTTCTCCAGGCTGCACAGCCCCAGCTCTCCCAGCCTGGCCCCACAGGGGAGGCTCTGCAGCCTCTGAGCATCTCTGTGGCCTCCTCTGGAGCCTCTCCAGCAGCTCCAGGTCCTCCTTGTGCTGGGGGCCCCAGAGCTGGAGGCAGTGCTGCAGGTGGGGGCTGAGCAGAGCAGAGCAGAGGGGCAGAATCCCCTCCCTGTGCTGCTGCTGCAGTAGTTGTTGGGTTCTGAAACTCTGCAGGAGGAAGCAGCAGTGATGCTAACATCCTTCAAACTAACAAAGATGAAATCCATGAACATCCACCTGAAGAAACTGAAGTCTTGCAGGATAAAGTCTTCAAGGGATGGGTTTAAAACAGTGACACTGAAGAGAACTGCCACTGAGATGGGAAAAGAGGATGGCAACCCATGGCCCTGGGGAGATGGGTGGCAGCAGAACACCCTGGCTAGAGCAACTGCCCAAGAACTGGGAGGAGAATGCAGCAGAAGGAAGATAGACACCTTCTGAAGTGCCTCCTGTAAGTGCACTGAGGAAGTTGAATGACAGCATGGCCTGCAGCAGAACCTGAGACACCCTCAAGATCACAGCTCTCAAGATGTGAGGGGCTGGACGGACCTCTGGAGAGCTTCCAGTCCAACCCCCTGCCAGAGCAGGAGCAGAGAATCCAGCACAGGTCACACAGGAACACATCCAGACAGGGCTGGGAAGGCTCCAGAGCAGGAGACTCCACAACCTCTCTGGGCAGCCTGCTCCAGGCCTCTGGGACCCTCACAGTCAGGAAGTTCCTCCTCATGCTGAGCTGGAACCTCCTGTGCTGCAGCTTCCATCCACTGCTCCTTGTCCTGTCCCAGTGCACAGTGAGCAGAGCCTGGCCCTGGCCCTCTCTCCTGCCCCCCAGAACCTCAGCTATTGATAGCCATTGATCAGATCCCTCTCAGCCTTCTCCTCTCCAGACTGCACAGCCCCAGGGCTCTCAGCCTCTCCTCCCCAGGCAGTGCTGCAGTCCCTTCAGCATCCTTGCAGCCCTCCCTTGGACTCTCTCCAGCAGATCTCTGTCCCTCCTGAGCTGGGGAGCCCAGAGCTGGATGCAATATTCCAGGTGAGGTCTCACCAGGGCAGAGCAGAGGGGGAGGAGAACCTCCCTGGCTCTGCTGGCCACACTCCTCTGAATGCTCCCCAGGATCCCCTTGGCCTTCTTGGCCCCCAGGGCACATTGCTGTCCCAGGCAGAGCTTGTTGTCCACCAGCACTCCCAGGTCCTCCTCCCCAAGGCAGCTCTCCCTGCACAGAGGGGGACTGAGGAAGGTGAAGGTAAAGTGGTGAAGGATCTCTCAGCAGCCCAGCTTCACTTCAGAACCTGAGCAGTGAATGGCACTACTGACTAGTTCAGCTCCAGTCTCTACCACACCTTAGCACTCCAGAAGGTGCTTGGAAGCTGTGTGCATCACTCTGCACCCAGCAGAGGAGTCCCAAGTAAAGATGACCCAAGAAGCACTGCCCCTTAGGGTGAAGCTCCTATGGTGTCCTTTACCCTGCAGTGCTTGTGCCCTGCACTCTACCTTGCACACAAAGTGCACAACAGTTTGCTCTGCTGCTCATCCTGCACTCACTCCATGAGGAGGCAGGGATCTGGTTTCCAAACAGCTCCTCTGCCTGGCCAGGAGTGCAGCTCTGCACAGCCCAGATCACCCTGTGGAGCAGACCACACCACCAGTGCTCTGGGCTGGCAGGGAGCTCCACAGCTCACCCAGTCCCAGCCCTGCCCCCAGCAGGGACATCCTCCCCTGGAGCAGGCTGCCCAGAGCCCTCTCCAGCCTCACCTGGAATAGCTCCAGGCATGGAGCCTCAACCACCTCCCTGGGCAGCCTGCTGCAGTGTTCCAGCAGCCTCCTGGGGCAGAACTTGTTCCTCACATCCAAGCTCAATCTGCTCTGCTCTGCTCTGAAGCCATTGCCCCTGGGCCTGTCCCTGCAGGCCTTTGGGAACAGTCCCTCTGCAGCCTTCCTGGAGCCCCTTCAGGTCCTGGCAGGCAGCTCTGAGGTCTCCCTGGAGCCTTCTCCTCTCCTGGCTGAACACCCCCAGCTCCCTCAGCCTGTCCTCACAGCAGAGCTGCTCCAACCCCCTGAGCACTTTCATGGCCTCCTCTGGAGCCTCTCCATCAGCTCCAGGTCCTTCCTGTGCTGAGGGCTCCAGACCTGGATGCAGTGCTCCAGGTGAGGTCTCCCCAGAGCAGAGCAGAGCAGAGGGGCAGGATCCTCTCTCTCTCCATCTCTGGCCACACTGCTCTGGATCCAGCCCAGGATGTGAATGGCCTTTTGGGCTGCAGTCTCTCCCTGCCTGCTCCTGGGCAGCTTCTCCCTCACCAGCACCCCCAAGTCCTTTTCCTCAGGGCTGCTTTCCATCACCTTCTCCCCCAGCCCAGACTGCCAGTGAGGATTGTTCTGGCCCAGGTGCAGGACCTGCACTTGCTCCTGCTGAACCTCCTGAGGTTCTCTTGGGCCACCTCTCCAGCTTGTCCAGGTCCCTCTGGCACATCAACAGCACCACTCAGCTTGGTGTCATCTGCAACCCTGCTTGGTGTCATCAGCTGTCAGCTGCTGTCCCCCCCACATGGATGCCTGGAATCACAGCAGCCTTCAGAAAGGTTCTTCCCCAAGAGCTAAAAACCACTTCTGTTGCCTAGCCCAAGCCCAGCTCTCCCTCCTGCCACTCTAGCCCCAAGAGCTGAAGGCTTCAAAGCCCAGCTCTTTGGTAGCCCTCCTCAGTGTTGTCTTTCCAGAAGCCTTTCTCAGGCTCTGGCAAACTCTCCCACTCCTGCAATGCATCCATCTGGCATGGGCTGGCAGAATCAGCCCTGGAAGAGCTCTGAAATCAGTGAGAAGCATCTTCAGCTTCCCAAATGAATGCTGCTGCTGGGTGCCAACATCAGGTACCTATGAGACCCACACAGACCAGAAGGCTTCACCACCACTTTCCCCACTGGTCTTCAGCCAAAGCCCAAAAGCAATTTAGCCAAATGACTTTGCTGGGCTAGCCCTGGGCTACCATCCTCTGATGATGAAGCCAAGGGACAAACCAGCACAGCCTAAATCTGGTGCAAGGCCCCAGGTAAGCCCCTTGCAGCCACATCTGCCTCACAGTACTCCAGCTGGTCCCAAGGTCTGAGGCAGGCTTGGCCCTGGGGACAATCTAGACTTGGCTTGGGGAGTTGATATGATGGAATCAGAGATTCACCAAGGTTGGAAGAGACCTCAAAGATCATCAAGTCCAAGCTGTCACCCAACACCTCCTGACTACTAGACCATGGCACCAAGTGCCACATCCAATCCCCTCTTGAACACCTCCAGGGATGGGGACTCCACCACCTCCCTGGGCAGCACATCCCAATGGCTAACAACTCTCTCTGGGAAGAACTTTCTCCTCACCTCCAGCCTCAACCTCCCCTGGCACAGCTTGAGGAATATAAGGAAGGGAGATGCAAGACTTTTTGTCATGGTTGTGGAATTTATCTGTGTCCATCTGCTAAAAAGCAAACAAACCAAACCAAACCAAACCAAACCAAAGCAACCCAAGAAAAGAAGTAAAACAAAGCCCAACCACATTATTTTGAAGGATTCTTTTCCTCCCCTCTTCAAAAGCAAGTGCAGTGCTAGGCTAAAGCTGCTTAATGCTCTTCCAATGAAGCCTCAGAAGCAGACAGATTGCCCAGAGCAGCAAAGTGTTCACTGAATCTTGCTTGTATGAATGGCTGAGGCACCCTGCAGTCTGGAGAAGGGCTTGGGGGTGTTAGCTGATGAAACCTTTGCCATGAGCCAGCAATGGTCCCCAGCAGCCCAGAAGGCAGCTGCGTGCTGGGCTGCATCCAAAGCAGCGAGAGCGGCAGGACAGGGAGGGGATTCTGACCCCCTGCCCTGGCCTGCCCTGCTCTGCTCTGACCCCATCTGGAGCACTTCATCCAGTTCTCTGGTGCTCCCAGCACAAGAAAGACATGGAACTGCTGGAGTGGGTCCAGAGGAGGCCACAAAGATGATCAGAATCCTCAGCATCTCCCTTATGGGGATAGGCTGAGAGAGTTGGGGTGGCTCTTCTGGAGAAGAGAAGGCTCCAGGGAGACCCCAGTGCAGCCTTCCTGTACTTGAAGAGGCTATAAGAAAGCTGGGGAGGGACACCCTAAAAGTGCTTGGAGTGCTAGGATGAGGGGCAAGGGCTTTGAGATGGAATAGGGCAGATTTAGACTGGAGATCATGTTCAAGACTGGAGATCATGGAGTCAAGTTCAGAGGCACTGCTTCAACCTCGTCTGCACAGAAGGCCACCCAGAACCACAGGCTTGGAAGGGAGCTCTGGAGATGGAGCCCAACCCCTCTGCCAGAGCAGGGTCAGCCAGAGCAGGGTGCACAGGAGCACATCCAGGTGGATCTTGAATGACTCCAGAGCTGGAGACTCCAGCACCTCTCTGGGCAGCCTGCTCCAGGGCTCCAGCACCAGCAAAGCAAACCAGATCCTCCCTGTGCTTAGCTGAAACTTCCTATGTTCAAACTTGTGCCCATTGCCCCTTGTGCTGGCACTGGGCACCACTGAACAAAGCCTGCTGCCATGCTCCTGACAGCCACCCTCTGACTACTGCTCAGCAGTGGTGAGATCCCTCCCCAGCCTTCTCTTCTCCAGGCTAAACAGCCTCAAGCCCCTCAGCTTTTCTTCACAAGAGAGCTGTGCCAGGCCCCTCAGCAGCTCTGCAGCCCTTTGCTGTGCCCTCTCCAGCAGTTCCCTGTCCCTCTTGACTCAGGGAACCCAGAGCTGGACACAGGACTCCAGGTACTTCTTCAGCAGGACAGGGAAGAAGGATAAGAGAACTTCCCTCAACTGTTGGCCACGCTCTTCACGATGCCCCCCAGGATGCCCTTGGCCTTCTTGGCCTCCAGGGCACATTGCTGCTCGTGGCCATCCTGCTGTCCCCCAGCACTCCCAGGTCCTTCCCCACAGAGCTGCTCCCCAGCAGGTCACCTCTCAGCTCTGCTGCTGCAGGAGGTTGTTCCTCCCCTGGTGCAGGACCTTACCCTTGTCCTTGTGGAACCTCATGAGGTTCCCTCTGCCCAGCTCTCCATCCTGCCCTGGTGACACTGGATGGCAGCCCAGCCTGGCAGGTGCCAGCCACTGCTCCCAGCTCTGTGTCCTCAGCAAACTGGCTGAGGATCCATTCCAAACCTTCAGCCATGTGATTGATGAGGATGTTGGACAAGACTGGACCCAGCACTGACCCCCAGGGAACACTACTGGCCACAGGCCTCCAACTGGACTGTGCCACTGACCACAGCCCTCTGAGCTCTGTCCTTCAGCCAGTTCCCAGCCCAGCTCAAAACCACTCACCTAACCCACACTCCCTGAGCTTGCCTAAGAGGATGCTGTGGGAGATGGTTTCCAAAGCCTTGCTGAAATCAAAGTGGACCACAGCCACTGCCCTTCCCTCACCTGGCCATCCAGCTATGCCCTCATGCCAGGTCCACACCATCCTGCTTCTCTACAGCAGTGCTCACAGGGCAGGACTGCCTGCCCAGAAGTGGCACTGCCCATCAGCAGCCTCCCTGTGAGGATGGGGCTGGGCAGGCAGCAGCATGGCTGCACAGGGTCACACGTGGTACCCAGTGCCCTGGGCTGGGTGCAGCTGGCTGCCAGGCAGACCTGCACCTCCTGACAGCTTTGTGGCATGGCTCTGGCATCAGCAGGGTAGAATGCACAACAGGCATGAGGGCAGCAGCGTGGGCAAGCTGGTGGGGCCCTGTGTGACAGAGTCCTCACCTCCTGCAGTGGGGTCTTGGCAGCAGGAGGTGGAACAGGCCCCTCACAGGTGGGATTGGGGTAGAGCTGCTTCTGGTGGTGCTGGCAAGCACCCACAGGCAGTGCTGGGCAAGGAGGGTTGGCAGCCCCATGTGCATTGCTGAGCACAGTGGGGAGAGAGGGGAGGTTGTGCCCTGCCACAGCCTGGTGTGGGGCAGCTGTAGCACCCACGGGGGGGCTGCTGAGGCACAGGTGTGACAGGACAACCACCAAGGGCCACACAACATGCTCTAAGCAAGCAGCTCTTGTATTTACATCAGGTCAAGCCCAAAGGCAGCAAGTCTGGGGGGAAAGAAGACCCTGGAAGTCCTCCCCTTGAAGCCTCCTAAGAAGGCATTGCCACAAGATCGTGCTCTGAAGCCTCAAAGGTCATTTCCAGCTCCATGAGCAGTGGGAGTCAGGTAGCTAAGTGCCATCTCCACTTCAGGCTGCTGACAGCTCACATCTCAAAGCTCTGGGCACTGAAGTCAATCTCTCCTTACAAGCCTGTGTGCCCAGTGCCTCCAGCCCCTTGCTTTCAGCGCTGGGAGCTGCAAGGCCAGGGCTGCCTCACAGCACCTGTGGGAGTCTGAGGCTGCACCTTTAACATTTCCCTCAGCTCTTGAACAGGAAGGGGTGCAATGTAAATAAATCCTTTATTCCTGGGTGGAAAAAGGAACACCATGACAAGCCCTGAACAATCCACTGCAGAGGCATCCACCAGGAGAAGGAGCTCTGCAAGCTACATCTCTCTCTCTCTGTTGGTTTCCTTGCTCTGGGAGACATTAAGCTGCTTCTGCCTGACCCTGCCTGTGGGCTCTGGTTGAGTATCTTTATGAGGAGAGGCTGAGGGAGGCTGTTCAGTCTGGAAAAGAGAAGACTCAGAGGGCATGTAATAAATGTCTGTCAATATCTGAGGGCTGGGGGTCAGGAGGGAGGGGACAGGGGCTGCAGGCTGGCCTAACTTGCACAGGTAATGTGATAAAGGGGGGCGAGGGGGGCATCAGCATCAGCCTGCTCAGCACTGTCCTGATGCTGAGCTGTGTAGGAGCTGGTGTGAGCCACTGCCACATCAGCAGTGAGATGCAAAAGCCCAGAACTGAGTGGTGGAGAAGCTGCTCTGCACACCTCAGGAGGATGCTGATGGTTGTAAGAGCTCTCCAGCCATGCTGTTTGCTGTGGGGGATGCTTTGTTGTGCTTGCTTCTGCCAAAGCCCTCAAGCTTTATGTAGTGGACAATAAGAAACAGATACTTAGGGATGTTGTTGCTGGGACACTGCCCCTGGAGGTGTTCAAGAGGGGATTGGATGTGGCACTTGGAGCCATGGTTTAGTCAGTCAGGTGGTGTGGGGTGATGGGTTGGACTTGATGATCTCTGAGGTCTTTTCCAGCCTTATTGAGTCTGTGGTTCTATGATGATTCTATGATGATTCCATGACTTGTGCCCTGGGACAGGACCAGGGGCAGTGGATGGAAACTGCAGCACAGAAGGTTCCAGCTCAGCATGAGGAGGAACTTCTGCACTGTGAGGCTCCCACAGCCCTGGAGCAGGCTGCCCAGAGAGGTTGTGGAGTCTCCTGCTCTGGAGGCTTCCCAGCCCTGTCTGGATGTGTTCCTGTGTGACCTGTGCTGGGTTCTCTGCTCCTGCTCTGGCAGGGGGGGGTTGGACTCAATGATCTCTTTGGGTCCCTTCCAACCCCTGACATCCTGTGATCCTGACAACATAACCCTCTGCCCTTTTCTCTTGTCCCTCTGTGTCCAGGGGGGTAAGAAGCAGGGGGCAGGGAGGAAGAAGCTATTAGCTCCCCTGGTTTTGGGCCAGGGGAGGTTCTGCTGTTCATCAAATGTAAATCCCTGCACATATTGGTACATCCTGTAGATTTGTACATGTTCATAGTATCACAGTATCAGTCAGGGCTGGAAGGGACCACAAGGATCAGCTAGTTCCAACCCCCCTGCCATGGGCAGGGACACCCCACACTAGATCAGCCTGGCCACAGCCTCAGCCAGCCTGGCCTTAAACACCTCCAGGGACAGGGCCCCAACCACCTCCCTGGACAACCCATTCCAGGGCTTCACCACTCTCATGGGGAAGAACTTCCTCCTCCCCTCCAGCCTGAATCTCCCCACCTCCAGCTTCATTCCATTCCCCCTAGTCCTATCACTGCCTGAGATCCTGAGCAGTCCCTCCCCAGCCTTCCTGGAGCCCCCTTCAGATCCTGGAGGGCCACAATGAGGTCACCTGGGAGCCTTCTCTTCTCCAGACTGAACAGCCCCAACTCCTTCAGTCTGTCCTCACAGCAGAGCAGCTCCAGCCCTCTGCTCCTCCTCCTGGCCCTGCTCTGGACACCTTCCAGCCCCTCCAGATCCCTCTTGTCATAGGGGCTCCAGAACTGGAGGCAGTACTCCAGGTGGGGTCTCCCCAGAATGTTCATTGCATCTCCCTGTAGAGTGTGGGTTTGCTTGTACAGACAGCTTCACTTGCTTCCAGCTGGGCTGGGCTGGCAGTCTGAATGCTGGGGGGGGGGGAATTTTTAACCCACCACAGCATCCCTGTCCCTCACCACCCTGATCACAGCCTCCAGGGCCGTGACAGCCTTGGCAGGTCAGGGCATGGCAAAGGCACAGCTCAGCCCACAGGCTGTAGGAGATTCCCCCCCTTGCAGCTGCAGGGTGAAACCATGGCATTCCCAAAGCCACTGCTGGAGACTCAGCAACTGCTGCAGTCATCACTTTGGGAATGACAGCAGTGAGCAGCTCCCCAGCTGCTGTGGTTGCCATCCAGTCTGCTTCCCAACCAGCACAGCTGGTCGGACTGGTGTTTGCCAACAGCACTCTGGGCTTGGCCATTCCCCTGCCCTTGCCAATGGAAGCAATACCCTGCTGCAGCTCCCTGGGGAGCTAGCAGGGACCCTGCCACCAACCCCCATGCAGACCTGCAGCCGGCCTGGGAGTGCTGCAAGAGAGGTGGAAGGATAAAGAGGGGCAGCTGGATGTGGCGTGGAGCTCAGCCAGCCAAAAGCAGATGGCAACAACATCATCAACTGAGGGCTAAGGTGTGGCTGCACTGCATCTCCTGATGGCTGCAGAAAGGAAAAGCTCCCTTCTGGAAGCACACCTTCAAAGAGGGCTGTTTGAAGGCAGCCAAGCAGAAAGACAAACCACAGCAGGGAAAGGCACCAATAAAGCAGTGTCCCCTGGGCTGCTTTGTCAGCCCCAAAAGGGCTGCTGCAAAACACCTCAGCTGCTGCTGGCCTGGGAGACTGCACAGCAGGGAGCTGCAAGCAGCATTCCCATCCCTGCAGAGCCCCAGCAACTGCACTCAGGGGATCTCAGCACCTTCCCCACAGCCCAGCAGCACTGGGGCTGTGCTGCCTGCGAGCAGAATCACTCTTAAGGAGGGATACGGCAGGAGGGATCAAAGTATAGTGGAGGAAAAGAAAGCCCAGAGAGCCAAGCAGAGCCTGGGCTGCAGCAAGAGAAGTGTGGCCAGCAGGGCCAGGGAGGGGATTCTGCCCCTCTGCTCCACTCTGCTGAGCCCACAGCTGCAGCTCTGGGGCCAGCTCTGCAGCCTCTGTGCCAGGAAGGCTCTGGAGGGGCTGGAAGGTGTCCAGAGCAGGGCCAGGAGGAGGAGCAGAGGGCTGGAGCTGCTCTGCTCTGGAGCCAGCCTGAGAGAGTTGGGGTTGTGCAGGCTGGAGAGGAGAAGGCTCCCAGGAGACCTTCTGGTGGCCTCCCAGGATCTGCAGGGGGCTGCAAGAGAGCTGGGGAGGGACTTTGGAGGGGGTGAGGGAGGGATAGGGGTCTGGGAGAGCTCTGAGGGGGGCAGGAATCAGGCCTGGGACAGAAAGGCAGCAATGGGCACTGGCAGCCCAGAAGGCCAAGGGCAGCTCGAGCTGCCCTTGGCCTTCTGGGCTGCCAGTGCCCATTGCCAGAGGTGGAAGGAGAGGATCCAGAGGTGGCAGCCTCCTGCCTGGAGGTGTTTGCAGCCAGGCTGGAGGTGGCTGTGAGCAACCTGCTGTGGTGTGAGGTGCCCCTGCCCATGGCAGGGGGTTGGGGCTGGCTGAGCCTTGAGCTCCCTTCCAGCCCTGACCATTATCCTGTGAAATGTTGGAAATGCAGAAATTGCAACTGGACAGCAAGGAAGCAAAGAGCTCTCTGCACAGCTGCCACTGCCAGCAGAAGGTGTTTTTGTCTCTGGGTAGCATCCCTCTGGGTGGTTTGATGAGGAAAATGAGTCAGTAACTACTTAGAAGTTGTGTCACCGGGGTTGTGAATGAGCTGGAACTGCTGCCAATCACTGAGCTAATCATGGGGAGTGCTGGCCTGAGCTGCTGGCCTAGAAGCCAGTAAACCACTGCTAATAGACCTGGTTGCAAACTCATTCTCTCTCACATCTCATGCAAGAGGCAAAGGAAACTCTGTGAGGGAATGCCCAGCTCGAAGGCTGCCCCAGCTGTGGGGCAGGGATGCTGTCAGCGTGGGACACTCTCAGCCCCAAACACCCAAAGAGCTCAGAATGTGCTTGGAGAACCACAAAGCAGCTGCTGCCTGAGCAATCTGCCTGCAGCAACAGAGAAGTTCCTGGGAACTGAGAGCAGCAGAGTGGTTTTCCTGTGGTTTGAAGGCTCATGGTGTCATCAGGGATCCGGGACATGTGGGGACATTTCCTTGGCAGTCACTCACTTGCTGCGTTCTGCCACGACTAGCTCTTAATCCCCAGCGCTGAAAGGGACTCAAAGGGTCACAGGACACTTCTCAGATCGTTTAAAGCCCCATAAATCAGCTGCCTGCAAAGGCAAACAAAGCTTTTTGTCGCTGACTTCCTGGACGCAGCCTCCCACGTTTGCCTGCAGAGGTGCAGCAGAAGTTCAGGCACCGAGGACTGCTTACACCTGAGCAGGGACAGCTGTGGCAAAATGGTCTCCTCCTGGCTGAAAAAGGCCCAAAGATGCCAATTTACCTCAGCTCACCCCCAAGTGTCAGTGCTCTGTGGGTCTGTGACGGTGCACAGCAGCCTGGGCTGCTGAAGGGCCTCAGCTCCAGGCGCTGGGGGCAGCCTGGCTCTGTTTGCTCAGCTCTGCAGGGGGTGACAGAAGGCACAGCTGAAATCCAAGCACCAATTCTTTCCCTCCCTCTTTCTGCAGCAGGCAGTAATAAAGTTGAGCAGCAACACTGTACATTTAAATAAGAAACTGCTGGAGTGATAAGAGCCTTTCCCTGGGAGCTGCCTGGCTGAGAGTGAACTTTGCACTGAAGGCTTACTCAAGATCCCCAAGCTGGTGAAATGAATGGTGGAATGTGTTGTCCAGGGAGGTGGTCGAGGCCCCGTCCCTGGGGGTGTTTAAGCCCAGGCTGGATGAGGCTCTGTCCAGCCTGATCTAGTGTGGGGTGTCCCTGCCCATGGCAGGGGGGTTGGAACTAGATGATCCTTGTGGTCCCTTCCAACCCTGAATGAAACTATGAAACTATGAAATACTCCCAAGGAGAATCAATGTGGATGGAAGGGGTGAGGAGAAGCAGCAGAGGACAAAGGCAGGGAAAGCTGGACAAGCCTCTGAGCTGCAGCTGTCCAAGCTGCTGTTTCAGCCCACAGTGCAGAGGCAAAGGAACAAGAAACAAGGAGGAGCATAATGAGTGAGTGAATTGATGGCAGGGTTGTGCTTGGCAGGCACAGTCAGGAGTCATCCAGGATTTATTGCATCCAAGGGCTGGCAGCCTCCACCCAGCAGACACAGCGCTGTGGGGCCCATGGGCTGGTCCCACCTCATCCTCAGCTCAGCACAGACTTCGTGTTCAGAGGACACAGTGACGTGTTCTGACTGACCTCAAACCACAGGCAGGGATCTGCAGGCCCACAAATGTACTCAGGGCCTGTGTTCTGCCACAGGAACTCACCAGGGGTGCCCTCTTGTCCTGCTTCAGGTGGTGGCCAGGCCTTGGAAGAAAGGTCTGTGGCTGTGCAAGCTGCCTGGCAGGGGGAGAGGGCTGGCAGGGGCACGCTGGCAGGGGCCAGCTGAATGCTCACCCTGCATGATCTGCCACTCACTTTACAGGATCAGAGGATTGTTTGGCTTGGAAAAGCTCTCCAAGCCCATCCAGTCCAACCAGCAGCCTAAGACCAACCTCTCCAAGCTCATCCAGTCTGACCAGCAGCCTAAGACCACCTTGGCCACCAAACCACATCCCCAAGTGCCATGGCCTCACCTTTCTGGAACCCCTCCAGCCATGGGGACTCCACCACCTCCCTGGGCAGCCTCTGCCAATCCCTGAGCACTCTGGCAGCAAAGACATTTGTCCTCCTCTCCAACCTAACCCTCCCCTGGCACAATTTCAGGCCATCCTTCTATCACCTGATCCTAGGGAGAAGAGAACCAAGCTCCACCTGGCTCCAAGCTCCTCTCAGGAGTTTGCTCCAGGCTTTGGTGCCTGTGCTCTGCACAGCTGCAAAGGCAGCCGCAGAGTGGGCGCAGGGCACGAAACGCCCCAGGGAAGGAGAGGAGCACGAACAGCTACAGGCCTGCTAAGGAGAAAGCAACCCCCACATGATGCCAGCTACCTAGAGGCCGTCAGGAGGCTGGGGCAGGTGGCGCAGAGCCCGCAGGAGCTGCGTGGTGCGGCTCGGGAGCCGGTGCGGTGCGTACGTACCGTGCGCGCCCGGCTGATCAGCGCCCGGAGCAGGTCCTTGATGCTGTTGGCTCTGCTCCTCTGGAAGATCACCGTGGCCTGGGTCTGCCCAGACAGCGTGAAGAGAGGGGTCCCCGGCCACCCCAGCTCCAGCTCTGGAGGGTGCACGTCAGACATGAGAGGAAAGTAGGTACCGGAGGTCAGTTCGGAGTCGAGGGAGGACCTGTCCCCGGCGTCTGCGTCCCCGGGGTCAGCCTCTTTGGCGGCGCCGGGCTCCAGGAGGCTCGGGCTCCTCTGCTGGCTCATATATTCCATGTCCAGGAGGGAAAGGAAGGGCAGCTCCCGCTCCTCGGCGATGGCACTCAGGTAGCCAGGCTCCCCCTGCTCCAGGAAGGCGTCGACGGCCAGCCTGGCTGTCTCGCTGTGCTGCAGCACCAGGGGGCTGGGCTCCCTCCACCAGGGCTTCCTCAGCTGCTCCAGGCGGCTCCGCAGCGGCCCTGACACCCCTTGCTGGCCCCCATAGCTGCGGTGCCCCTGGGCTCTCACCTCTGCCGCTAGGAAGCTGAACATAGCTGGGGCTGGGGATGCCGAGAAGCGCCTCTCCAGCCGGCTGAGTCCTCTGTCCAGCCCCGGGCTTCTTCTGCCCCTCTTGCACGGCCGAGCTCCTCCCGACAGGTTCCTTCAGGACTCAGCATGAGCTCCGCTCCTCCACATGGGAGTTAATCACCAGGTACAGCCTCCCACTGGGGGGGAGGAGCCGGCACTTTGCTCAGCTCCCTCCCTTGGCATCCCCACGCACACACCTGACACTCGGTGCTTGGAGTGTCCCTTGTGCAAGGGGGGGAAGATCAGCTCCTCAAGCTGCTCCTTCCCTTCCCTTTCCTTCCAAGTGATTCATGTACTGCCCTCCCCTTCCCTGCTGAGAAGTCCCCACCCTTGGCCAAGCAAGCTCCAACCTGTTTGGTCCCTCCTGGTGCTCACAGTGGAAATGCAGATGCTGAAACTTGTTGATGCTTGAAATTAGTTCCAAATCCAACGTGCTGCTTGGTGTCAGTTAGGATGACAAACAGCTACCCCCCGTGGGCAGCCAGGCTCAGCCAGGGCACCAGAGCTAAGGCTCTGTGGGAGCCCAGCTGCTGATAGACTGGCACCTGGCAGAGAAGCCAAACGTCACTTCTCTTGGTGTCACCCTGGCCCAGTGTCCATCTGAAGCACAGTTGGAAGGGACCTCTAAAGGTCACCCAGTCCAACCCCCCCCCCCCCCCCCCCCCCCAGCTCATGCTGCTAGATACCAAAGGCCACCAGCTCGGGTGGGCTTCCAGCATCTCCCAGCAAAGCCTTCAAGGAAGGGCCATGGAAAGTGCTGAGCCTGGTGCTGGGGCACTGCTGATGCTCTCCACATTCTGTCTGCTTTCTGCTCAGTTAACTCCAGCTTAGAATCATAAAATCACAGAATTGTTAGGGGTGGAAGGGACCTCAGTGGCATTGAGTGCACCCTCAGCAAGTTTGCTGATGACACCAAGCTGTGTGGTGCAGCAGACAGCTGGAGGGAAGGGATCCATCCAGAGGGACCTGGACAGGCTGGAGGGAAGGGATCCAGCCAGAGGGACCTGGACAGGCTGGAGAGCTGGGCACAAGCCAACCTCAGGAGGTTCAACAAGACCAAGTGCAGGGTCCTGCAGCTGGGTGGAGGCAATCCCAGGCACAAAGCCAGGCTGGGCAGGGACTGGCTGGAAAGCAGCCCTGAGGAGAGAGACTTGGGGGTGCTGGGGGAGGAGAAGCTCACCAGGAGCTCTCAGTGTGCACTTGCAGCCCAGAAAGCCAACCAGAGCCTGGGCTGCAGCAGGAGAAGTGTGGCCAGCAGGGCAAGGGAGGTGATTCTCCCCCTCTGCTCAGCTCTGGGGAGACCCCACCTGGAGTACTGCCTCCAGCTCTGGAGCCCCTATGACAAGAGGGATGTGGAGGGGCTGGAAGGTGTCCAGAGCAGGGCCAGGAGGATGAGCAGAGGGCTGGAGCACCTCTCCTGTGAGGACAGACTGAAGGAGTTGGGGCTGTTCAGTCTGGAGAAGAGAAGGCTCCCAGGTGACCTCATTGTGGCCTTCCAGGATCTGAAGGGGGCTCCAGGAAGGCTGGGGAGGGACTGCTCAGGATCTCAGGCAGTGATAGGACTAGGGGGGATGGAATGAAGCTGGAGGTGGGGAGATTCAGGCTGGAGGGGAGGAGGAAGTTCTTCCCCATGAGAGTGGTGAAGCCCTGGCATGGGTTGTCCAGGGAGGTGGTTGGGGCCCTGTCCCTGGAGGTGTTTAAGCCCAGGCTGGATGAGGCTGTGGCCAGGCTGATCTAGTGTGGGGTGTCCCTGCCCATGGCAGGGGGGTTGGAACTAGCTGATCCTTGGGGTCCCTTCCAACCCTGACTGATTGTATGATATGATACTATGATACAGCAGGTTGCTCACAGCCACCTCCAGCCTGGCTGCAAACACCTCCAGGCAGGAGGCTTCCACCACCTCCCTAGGCCACCTGTGCCAGGCTCTCACCACCCTCATGGGGAACAACTTCTTCCTAAGGTCTAATCTAAATCTCCCCTCCTCTAGCTTGGATTCATCCCCCCCGAGTCCTATCCCTCCCTGACCCCCTCCAAAGTCCCTCCCTGACCCCCTCCAAAGTCCCTCCCCAGCTCTCTTGCAGCCCCCTGCAGATCCTGGAAGGCCACCAGAAGGTCTCCTGGGAGCCTTCTCCTCTCCAGCCTGCACAACCCCAACTCTCTCAGGCTGGCTCCACGGCAGAGCAGCTCCAGCCCTCTGCTCCTCCTCCTGGCCCTGCTCTGGACACCTTCCAGCCCCTCCAGAGCCTTCCTGGCACAGAGGCTGCAGAGCTGGCCCCAGAGCTCCAGCTGTGGGCTCAGCAGAGTGGAGCAGAGGGGCAGAATCCCCTCCCTCAATGCTTCCCCAAAGCATCAGGGAGCTGCTTTGGGAGAAACAGCCAAAGCAGGCAGCAATCTGTGATCTGAAATGCTGTGCCAGGAGCACAGCACCCAGCACCCAGTGCAGGATGTGGAACAATGTGCACAGGGGGCACACAGCAGCCCACAGGCTCCAGTGTGGACCTCCCCCACCCAGGTCAGCTCACTAAAATCCACAGGGGCTGAGCAGAGGGTGAAGAACTGGCTGGAAAGTTGATCTGATCAGCTGGGCCCTGAGCTGCAGGATCCAACCCCCTGTACATGAAGCTCACCCAGGCTGAATGGAGCCATCTAAAAGCTCTGAGTCTGCTTTCTACTCCTCCAGGCTACAGGCAATGGAGAGAGGCAGCTGTGCCTGAGTGAGAACTCAGAGTGAGAATTCAGAGACTAAGTCCTAGGTCAGCTGGGATGAATCATGTCCACAAGGGACTCCTTGGGCTACAGCATTGTGCTCAGGTGGCCAGCAAGGCCACCAGCATCCTGGCCTGGATCAGCACTGGTGTGGCCAGCAGGAAGAGGGAAGTGGTCATGCCCCTGGGCTGGGCACTGCTGAGGCCACAGCCTGAATCCTGGGCTCAGTTTTGGGGCCCTCCCTGCAAGGACACTGAGAGGCTGGGGCAGGGCCAGAGAAGGGCAACAGAGCTGGGGAAGGGTCTGGAGAAGAGGGCTGGGGGGCAGCAGCTGAGGGAGCTGGGGGGGTTGGGTGTGGAGCAGAGGAGGCTGAGGGAGACCTCATTGCTCTCTGTAGCTCCCTGAGAGGAGGCTGCAGGGAGCTGGGGGTTGGGCTCTGCTCCCTGCTCTCAGGTGAGAGAAGGAGAGGAACTGGCCTGAAGTTGTGCCAGGGGAGGCTGAGGTTGGAGAGGAGGACAAATTCCTTTGCTGCAGAGTGGTCAGGGCCTGCCACAGGCTGCCCAGGGGGGTGGTGGTGTCCCCATGGCTGGAGGGGTTCCAGGAAGGTGAGGCCATGGCACCTGGGGATGTGGTTTGGTGGCCATGGTGGTCTTAGGCTGCTGGTTGGAGTGGATGAGCTTGGAGGGCTGGAACTCAGGGCAAGAAATCACAGAAGCTGTCAACATCTCCAGCTGAGTTTGCCAGGCTGGGCTGCTGGGGAGAGGCAAAGACATCTGGAGCAGGGCAGAGGAAAAGTGCCAGGAAAGCTCCTAGCTCTCTGCTCTGAGCAGGAGGAGAGCTCAGTGACAGAGGTTTACCCTGAGACATCTAAAAGCAGGTGAGAGGGCATCCTGCCCCTGCTGCCTGGCAGAGAGCTGAGTGCCTCTGGCTGGTGCTCCACTGGCTGGCTGGCCAGCACAGGATGTGGGCATCACACTAACACAGAGCTGGCAGGGCTGGAAGAGACCTCAAGGCTCAGCCAGTCCCAGCCCCCTGCCATGGGCAGGGACTCCTCACACCACAGCAGGTTGCTCACAGCCAGCTCCAGCCTGGGATGGGGCTCCTGCCACCCCCCTGGGCATTTTAAAGGAGTAGCCTTTAAAGGCAGGAAAGCACCCAAAGGCCACTGCAGCTGCAAGGGCTGTGTGCTCACCCCAGGGGAGCCTTCCCTCTGCCTACAGGCACAGGCCAGGTCCCACTGCCCAGCCTCAGCCAGGCCCAGCAGGCAGAGCCTCATTCTTCTGTCCCACTGGAGGAGTCCCTGGAGCCTGTGGGAGCTTCAGGCTCTGCTTTGAAAAATGTCCACAGCTCTTGAACAGGAGGTAGCAGAATGTAGATAGCCCACCCTGGGGTGTGAAAAGGAAAGGAAGGAGCAGTTCTGAGCAGCCCCATGGCACCCACAACAAACATAAGCCAGCAAGGGAAACTTAACTTTCTCTCTCTGCAGCTTCCTCCCTCTGGGAGATGCTGACTTGGCCTTCTGCTTGGCTTTGCTCCCCTTGGTTGTGCCCTTTGTTGTAGCTCAGTGTCTGAACAAACAGCTCTGCTCTTCTCCCTGCTCTAGCATGTACAGGGAGGGGGAGCAGGGAAGGGGAAGCTCAAGATTGAACACATCCAAGTGCCAGGGGCTGCACATTGGCCACAACAACCCCAGGCAGTGCTACAGGCTGGGGTCAGAGTGGCTGAGAGCAGCCAGGCAGAGAGGGACCTGGGGGTGCTGGTCGATGGTAGGCTGAACAGGAGCCTGCAGTGTGCCCAGGGGGCCAAGAAGGCCAAGGGCATCCTGGCCTGCAGCAGGAAGAGTGTGGCCAGCAGGAGCAGGGAGCTCATCCTGCCCTGTGCTCAGCACTGCTCAGGCCACACCTGCAGTCCTGTGTCCAGCTCTGGGCTCCTCAGGTTAGGAAAGAGGTTGAGCTGCTGGAAGGTGTCCAGAGAAGGGCAACAGAGCTGGGGAGGGGTCTGGGGCACAGCCCTGTGAGGAGAGGCTGAGGGAGCTGGGGTTGCTTAGCCTGGAGAAGAGGAGGCTCAGGGGAGACCTTCTTGCTCTCTGCAACTCCCTGCAGGGAGGTTGGAGCCAGGTGGGGGTTGGGCTCTTCTGCCAGGCAGCCAGCACCAGAACAAGAGGACACAGTCTCAAGCTGTGCCAGGGGAGGTTCAGGCTGGATGTTAGGAATAAATTCCCAGCAAGAGAGATTGGCCCTGGGGATGTGCTGCCCAGGGAGGTGGTGGAGTCCCCATCCCTGGAAGTGTTTAGGCAGAGCCTGGCTGAGGCCCTTGGTGCCATGGTTGAGTTGATCAGATGGTGCTGGGGGAGAGGTTGGGTTTGATGATCTCTGAGGTCTTTTCCCACCTGGTTAGGTCTATCTTGTTCCATTTTTAGCAGCCCCCCTGGTTTTGTGCTGTTCAGTGATTGTGAATCCCTGTAAATGTTGTGCCTGTTGTATATTTTGTTCCTGTTCCTTGCATTTCCTTCTGGGCTGTAGGTTTGGTTGCAAGCACAGCTTCATCTGCTTCCAGCTGAGCTGCTCTGGCAGTTGAATGCTGGGAGGGGGTTGGATTTTCAACCCACCACAGAGCTCACCACAGCAAACCCTTTCCTGGACTTCCCAAACCCTGGACCTGCTGCTTCCTCCCTGAGCAGCAACGGCAGGGAGGCTGCCAAGTGGTTTGCTGATAGCACACAGCTCCTGGAGAGCACTCAGCTGGGAACAGGAGCAGCCAGATGGCTTCCTGCCCTCTCCAGCTCAGGCTGAAATCCACCCTCCCCAAAAAGCCCCAGCAGGGTGCTCAGAGACACTGAGCTGGAGGTGTTTCTTTATTAGAATAAACCTTTATTAGAATAAACCAAACCAGGTTGGAAGAGACCTTCAAGATCATCGAGTCCAACCCATCAACCAATCCAACCCACCCAAACAGCTAACTCATGGCACCAAGCACCCCATCAAGTCTCCTCCTGAACACCTCCAGTGATGGTGACTCCACCACCTCCCTGGGCAGCACATCCCAATGGGCAATCACTCTCTCTGTGGAGAACTTCTTCCTAACATCCAACCTGAACCTCCCCTGGCACAGCCTGAGACTGTGTCCTCTTGTTCTGGTGCTGGCTGCCTGGGAGAAGAGACCATCATCTGTCTGTCTACAACCTCCCTGCAGGTAGTTGTAGAGAGCGATAAGGTCACCCCTGAGCCTCCTCTTCTCCAGGCTGAGCAACCCCAGCTCCCTCAGCCTCTCCTCACAGGGCTGTGTTCCAAGCCCCTCACCAACTTTGTTGCTCTTCTCTGGACACCTTCCAGCAGCTCAACCTCCTTCCTAAACTGAGGGGCCCAGAACTGGACACAGGACTGCAGGTGTGGCCTGAGCAGTGCTGAGCACAGGGCAGGATGAGCTCCCTGCTCCTGCTGGCCACACTCTTCCTGCTGCAGGCCAGGATGCCATTGGCCCTCTTGGCTGCCTGGGCACACTGCAGGCTCATGTTCAGCCTACCATCAACCAGCACCCCCAGGTCCCTCTCTGCCTGGCTGCTCTCAGCCACTCTGCCCCCAGCCTGTAGCACTGCCTGGGGTTGTTGTGGCCAATGTGCAGCACCTGGCACTTGGATGTGTTCAATCTCCTGCCCTTGGCCTCTGCCCATCTGCCCAGCCTGTCCAGGTCCCTCTGCAGAGCCTCTCTACCCTCCAGCAGATCAACTCCTGCCCCCAGCTTGCTGTCAGCTGCACATTTGCTGCTGACTGACTCAATGCCCTCCTCCAGACCATCAATGAAGATGTTAAAGAGCACAGGGCCCAGCACTGCTCCCTGGGGCACAGCACTGGGGCCTGGCTGCCAGCTGGCTGTGGCACCATTCACCTCCACTCTCTGGGCTCAGCCTCCAGCCAGTTCCTAACCCAGCTCAGAGTTGCTGCTGTCCCAGCCAGGGGCTGACAGCTTGGCCAGGAGCTTGCTGTGGGGGATGGTGGCAAAGGCCTTGCTGAGGGCACCAGCAGGGCAGGGTCCCACTGAGCAGATGTGAACAGCAGCTGCAGCTAGGGGAGAGAAGTCCTCCTGTCAGCTGCTGCAGGAAGATTTGTCCCAGCCCTGAAGCCACAGCCAAGTCCCACAGAGGCACAGCAGTGCCCCAGGTTCCTGCCCACAGCAGAGCAGCATCAGCCTCTGGAACTCAGCAGCAGCAGCAGCTGACAAATACCTTGCTCCCTGGTTTCCATTCCTGTGTTAAGACTCTTCCAGAGCAGGGCAGAGCTTTGCACGCCCTCAGCTGAAGGAGGGCACTGGGCACCAGCTGCCAGCCAGAGACCAACTCTAACTGCTGGTGCAGGCAGGGCTTGCAGGCAGCCCTGTCCCCTGCTGCTCAGTGCTGTGCCCAGCCTGTAAGTTCTTCCCAGCTGGCAGCCCGAGGTCCCTGCCACCCAAGTGCCACGCAGAGAAGCCAATGTGTGGCCACAGTCACTCTTCAAGGTCCATCCCTGAGGCCCTCGGGGTGGCAGTTCACAGCTGTCATGAGGAGGACCCCAGAGGGCCTCTCCCCCAGGCTGCTGCCCTGTACTGAGGGAGGGAAAAAGCACTTTCAGCCTCCTCTTCCTTCTCCCCTCCCAAGGGAAACACAGAGGAGGAAAGCTGGGCAGTGTAACCCCAGAGGGCCCAGTTCCTGGCAGGAAGAGGGCATGAAGGGGAGGATGTGGGACAGTGAGCAACCCCCCCCAAGATGCCTGCTTCTGACAGGATGTGGAGCAGCCCTGCAGGCTGCATGGGAAATGAGGGAGCCCAGCTCACTCCTTTAGTCAGTGACATAATGAAGGCTTTGCCTGTGCAAGGCTCCTCACTTCCTAAGGAGTTCTGAAGGAGCTCTTCCCTCCTGGGAGAGCTGCAGGAGCACTCCAACAGGATCCAGCCTCAGCACCTGGTTGCATACAGAACACAGAATTAACCAGGTTGGAAAAGACCTCAGAGCTCATCAAACCCAACCTCTCCCCCAGCACCATCTGATCAACTCAGCCATGGCACCAAGGGCCTCAGCCAGGCTCTGCCTAAACACCTCCAGGGATGGGGACTCCACCACCTCCCTGGGCAGCACATCCCCAGGGCCAATCTCTCTGGCTGGGAATTTCTTCCTCACCTCCAGCCTGAACCTCCCCTGGTACAGTTTGAGACTGTGTCCTCTTGTTCTGCTGCTGGTTGCCTGGGAGAAGAGCCCAACCCCCACCTGGCTGCAACCTCCCTGCAGGGAGTTGCAGAGAGCAAGAAGGTCTCCCCTGAGCCTCCTCTTCTCCAGGCTAAGCAACCACTCTGCCCCCAACCTGTAGCACTGCCTGGGGTTGCTGTGGCCAATGTGCAGCACCTGGCACTTGGATGTGTTCAATCTCCTGCCCTTGGCCTCTGCCCATCTGCCCAGCCTGTCCAGGTCCCTCTGCAGAGCCTCTCTACCCTCCAGCAGATCATCTCCTGCCCCCAGCTTGCTGTCAGCTGCAAATTCACTGCTGACTGACTCAATGCCAGATCATCACTGAAGATGTTAAAGAGCACAGGGCCCAGCACTGCTCCCTGGGGCACAGCACTGGGGCCTGGCTGCCAGCTGGCTGTGGCACCATTCACCACCACTCTCTGGGCTCAGCCTCCAGCCAGTTCCTAACCCAGCTCAGAGTTGCTGCTGTCCCAGCCAGGGGCTGACAGCTTGGCCAGGAGCTTGCTGTGGGGGATGGTGGCAAAGGCCTTGCTGCAGCCCAGGCAGACTCCATCCACAGCCTGCCCCACAGCCACCAGGCAGTGCCCTGGGCAGAGGAGGAGGTCAGGTTGGTCAGGCAGGACCTGCCCTGCCTGAATCCATGCTGGCTGGGCCCTGGTTGCAGAGTCCTCCTGCATGGACACACCTGCACAGGACCATGGGAACAGAGGACAAGGACATTTCTGGCTTACACTTAGCCTGCTCCAGGGCCCTCAGGCAGGCTCAAGCTCCCTGGCTGGCCCCAGCACCTGGAGCAGCCACTGACATGGACCAGAAGGTGGCATGGTGCTCATGTGAGCTCCTGCTCTGCATTGCCAGCGGAAGGATGAGCCCCAAACATCTCTCCTGTCCCACAGAGGAGCAGAGCAAGCTGCCAAGCAGGTTGAATGGCTGTAAGCAAAACAAGTTCTCCCTCAACACGTTCAGCAGCTTCAGGAAGGGCTCTTGTGGGGATGCACAGGACAGCTCTGAACGCCTGGAGAAGGGGCAGTGCTTCAAACAGAAGCTCTCCAGAGGCATCTGGGAAGGACCACGGGCCTGGGGTCCTGTGAGCAGCCAGGGACCTTCCTGTCCCAGGCTGCAACAGCCCAGCAACGCACTGGAACGTGATCTGTATGCCCCATGGGCAACAACAAGGTCTTGGGAAGGGACTTGCTGTGATAAGAGAAGAGGGAAGAGCTTTAGGCTTGAGGAGGGTAAGCTTAGACGAGATAGTAGCAAAAAGATCTCTGCAGTGAGGGTGGGGGAGAGAGTGGCACAGGCTGCCCAGGGAGGCTGTGGATGCTCTCTCCTGGAGGTGTTCAGGGCCAGGCTGGATGAGGCCTTGAGCAGCCTGGGCTGGAGGAAGCTGTCCCTGCCCCTGGTGTGGGGGTTGGAGCTGGATGAGCTCTAAGGTCCTTTCCAGCCTCAGCTATTCTCTGCATCTACTCTGTGAGCATGCAGCTGCCCCAGCAGCGAGCAGGAGGCCAGGCAAGCCCCAGCAGCAGTGGGTGATGCTCCCTTTGCAGGCAGAGGAGAGGAGGCTCCACAGTTCCCTAAGCCTGCCCCTCACTGACACTGAGCCTCTGGCTCTCTCCTGTGCCCTTGCCAGTTTGCCCAGGCTCCTGGGTAAGCCCTGCCCCTCTCCCCAGCTTCTCTGACCATCAGGGAAAGGCAGTCAGCACTGAGGGCCAGGCTATGCAGACACAGAATGCCCCAGAGATGGAGGTGTTGCCCTCCAAGGCATGCCACAGGGTGCCAGAAGTGCCATCACTGACAGCCACTCTGCTGGAAGAGGTGTTCAAGGCACAAGGGCACAGCCAAGCACTGCTCAGCAGGGAGGAACAGGACACAGGCTTGGCACAGCCTCTTGCAGAGGAAAGAGGCAAAAGCCTCACTTGGAGTTTTTGTAGGAGGAGGCAAACAGACACCAGAGAAAGCTGAGCAGGTTAGCCAAGTGCTGGGCCACAGCCACCCCAGGAAGGCTCCAGACTTGGGGCACAGTGGCTGGAAAGTGCCCAGCAGAAAGGGCCCTGGGGGTGCTGGGGTGCCAGCAGCTGAACAGGAGCCAGCAGTGCCCAGGGGGCCAAGAAGGTCACCAGCAGCCTGGCCTGGAGCAGCACTGGGGTGGGCAGCAGGAGCAGGGCAGGGATGGTGCCCCTGGGCTGGGCACTGCTGAGGCCACAGCTGGAATCCTGGGCTCAGTTCTGGGCTCCTCACTCCCAGAAGGACATTGAGGGCTGGGGCAGGGCCAGAGAAGGGCAACCAAGCTGGGGAAGGGTCTGGAGAAGAGGGCTGGGGGGGGCAGCAGCTGAGGGGGCTGGGGGGGTTGGGTGTGGAGCAGAGGAGGCTGAGGGAGACCTCATTGCTCTCTGCAGCTCCCTGAGAGGAGGCTGCAGGGAGCTGGGGGTTGGGCTCTGCTCCCTAGGATCAGAGGACAGAAGGAGAGGCAGTGGTCAAGAGGAGCTCTGAGGATCCCTTCCAGCCCAGTGCAATCTGGCAGTCTGTGACTGCAGGATTCTGAGCCTTGCTCAGCAGATCTGCAGAGAGGAGCAGCAACCTTCCCCAAAGCCTCCAGCAGCTCTCCAGCAGCTCTCTGGGATGCAGACAGCCTCTGGGACATGCTCAGGATTAAACTGATCCCACAGAAGCACTGCAAGCAGCCTGCCCCCAGCTCTGGGTGGATTGCAATTGCTGAAGGAAGATCTCTGCAGGGCTTTGGAATCGCAGGATCCCAGAGGGCCAGCTGGGAAGGGACCCCAAGGATCACCTCCTCCAACCTCTCTGGGTGACAGCAGAGCTGAACTGAGCTGCCCAGCACCCTGCCAGGCTGAGCCTTCCACCTGCCCAGTGCAGGGCACTGCACTGCTGCCCTTGGGAGAGGATTCCAGTGTCTGGCAGTGCTCAGGGGCAAACATTTCCCTCTGGAGTGCCCTGGGAATGTCCCCAGCAGTACCTTGTTCCCATCACCCCTTGGCTTTTCCATGGCAGCAGGGAGTCTCCATCCTCCTGGGAGCCTCCCTTTATGGCCTGCTCCATGGTGCTAAGGTCTCCCCTGAGCCTTCTCTTCTCCAGCTCTCAGCCTCTCCTCATGTGGCAGAGGGCTGCCAGGGCTCTGATATTCTCCTGGCCCTTCTCTGGCCACTTATTTTGTATAGAAGTAGAATGGGGAAATATGAGAGTGGGCCACAGGGTGGCTGTGGACATTTGAGTGCAAATCCACTCTCCCCAGCTAAAAGCCAACAGCAGCAATCCCTTGGTCATCAGTGAGCACTCCAGGACACATGGCTGTGACTCTGCCCTGCCTTGCTCCAGCACTGCCTTGGCTTGCTGCACTGCAGACACTGCACCACCCTGCACCTGGGGAGCAACAACCTCCTGCAGCAGCAGAGCTGGGAGCTGACTGCAGGGGAGCAGCTCTGTGGGGAAAGACCTGGGAGTGCTGGGGGACAGCAGGATGGCCACGAGCAGCAATGTGCCCTGGAGGCCAAGAAGGCCAGTTGGAGGCCTGTGGCCAGTGGTGTTCCCTGGGGGTCAGTGCTGGGTCCAGTCTTGTCCAACATCCTCATCAATCACATGGCTGAAGGCTTGGAATGGATCCTCAGCCACTTTGCTGAGGACACAGAGCTGGGGAGCAGTGCCAGGCTGCCAGGCTGGGCTGCCATCCAGTGTCACCAGGGCAGGATGGAGAGCTGGGCAGAGGGAACCTCATGAGGTTCCACAAGGACAAGGGTAAGGTCCTGCACCAGGGGAGGAACAACCTCCTGCAGCAGCAGAGCTGGGAGCTGACTGCAGGGGAGCAGCTCTGTGGGGAAGGACCTGGGAGTGCTGGGGGACAACAGGATGCCCACGAGCAGCAATGTGCCCTGGAGGCCAAGAAGGCCAAGGGCATCCTGGGGGGGCATGAAGAGGGGCGTGGGCAGCACTGGGGGAGATTCCCCTGCCTCTCTACTCTGCTGAAGTTGCACCTGGAGTCCTGTGTCCAGGTCTGGGCTCCCCAGTTCAGGAAGGACAGGGAGCTTGCTGGAGAGGGCACAGCAGAGGGCTGCAGAGCTGCTGAGGGGCCTGGAACAGCTCTGCTGGGGCAAGGCTGAGAGAGTTGTGGCTGTTCAGCCTGGGAGAGAGAAGCCTGGGGGGGGATCTGAGCCCTGCTGAGCAATGCTCAGGGGGAGGATGCCAGGGGGGGTGGCACCAGGCTCTGCTCAGTGGTGCCCAGTGGCAGCACAAGGGGCAATGGGCACAAATTAGAACATCCAAACATGAGGAGGAACTTCTGTGATTTAAGAGTGGTGGAGGCCTGGAGCAGGCTGCCCAGAGAGGTGCTGGAGTCTCCAGCTCTGGAGGCATTCAAGACCCACCTGGATGTGCTCCTGTGCACCCTGCTCTGGCTGACCCTGCTCTGGCAGAGGTTGGACTCCATCTCCAGAGCTCCCTTCCAGGCCCTGCCATCCTGTGTGTGAAGGCCTCTCAGTCCTGGCTGCAGAGGTGGCTTTATCCACAGGCTGTTGGCAGTGGCAGGTTCCCAGCCTCAGCACACAGCTCTCAGAGCAAGAGGGGTCCCATTCTGTACCCAAACCTTGCTTCCAGGTAGCTAATGGCTGGAAAGTCAGCTCTTCTCTCCTCCTCTGCAGTCTCCAGTGGCTTCTTCCTAACAGAGTCCCCTTTTCATTCTCAGACAGTTTCTGCCTTATTCTCTTCCCAGGCCCCACACACTTCTGTCCAAAACACACCCTGAGCACTGGCTCAGCTCTGCAGCAGCAGGCTGGGTGAAGCACTTGATGGAACAGGCAGCCACGAGCACACAGCTGTCTCCTCACAGCCACCAGCAGTGCCAAAGCAGATGCCAGCAGCCACAGACTGGCACTGTGGCTCCTGGAGCCTCCTGCCCATACACACAGGAGAGGGATCAGTCCTGCCCCAGGGCTGCCCCCTAGCCAGAGGACAAAGGCACTGTCACCCCCAGGCTCCCATGGATTCTGCTGTCCTGCTGGCTTCACATCACAGCAAGGATGCTGAAGGCACTGCAGCACTGCCTGGGGAGGAGAGGCTGAGAGCCCTGGGGCTGTGCAGTCTGCAGAGGAGAAGAGGGGATCTGATCAATGGCTATCAATAGCTGAGGGCTGGGGGCCAGGAAGGGAGGGCCAGGGCCAGGCTCTGCTCACTGTGCCCTGGGACAGGACAAGGGGCAAGGGATGGAAACTGCAGCACAGGAGGTTCCAGCTCAGCATGAGGAGGAACTTCCTGACTGTGAGGCTCCCAGAGGCCTGGAGCAGGCTGCCCAGAGAGGTTGTGGAGTCTCCTGCTCTGGAGCCTTCCCAGCCCTGTCTGGATGTGTTCCTGTGTGACCTGTGCTGGATTCTCTGCTCCTGCTCTGGCAGGGGCTTGGACTGGAAGCTCTCCAGAGGTCCCTTCCAAGCCCTGGCATACTGTGAGCTGTGCCATGGCACTTTGGGACATGGTTAGGTGGCCATGGTGGTGTTGGGTTGCTGGTTGGCCTGGATAAGCTTTGAGGGCTTCTCCAACCCAGACAATTCCCTGTTGCTATGAGGAACATCCTGTGAGGCTGTGAGATCAGCACCACAGACACCACACAGCCTCTGACCTACTGCCCAGCCCCAGCCTGGCTGGTGGTGTGCTCCCAGCCCTGTGCTCCCATGGCAGGGAGAAGAGAAGATAATAGAGTAGAGTAGAGTAGAGTAGAGTAGAGTAGAGTAGAGTAGAGTAGAGTAGAGTAGAGTAGAGTAGAGTAGAATAGAATAGAATAGAATAGAATAGAATAGAATAGAATAGAATAGAATAGAATAGAATAGAAAGGATAGAATAGAATAGAATAGAATAGAGTAGAGTAGAATAGAATAGAATAGTATAGGAATAGGAATAGAATAATCATAGTATCACAGTATCACAGTATCAGTCAGGGTTGGAAGGGACCACAAGGATCATCTAGTTCCAACCCCCCCTGCCATGGGCAGGGACACCCCACACTAGATCAGCCTGGCCAGAGCCTCATCCAGCCTGGCCTTAAACACCTCCAGGGACAGGGCCCCAACCACCTCCCTGCACAACCCATTCCAGGGCTTCACCACTCTCATGGGGAAGAACTTCCTCCTCCCCTCCAGCCTGAATCTCCCCACCTCCAGCTTCATTCCATTCCCCCTAGTCCTATCACTACCTGAGATCCTGAGCAGTCCCTCCCCAGCCTTGCTGGAGCCCCCTGCAGATCCTGGAAGGCCACAATGAGGTCACCTGGGAGCCTTCTCTTCTGCAGACTGAGCAGCCCCAACTCCTTCAGTCTGTCCTCACAGCAGAGCAGCTCCAGCCCTCTGCTCATCCTCCTGGCCCTGCTCTGGACACCTTCCAGCCCCTCCAGATCCCTCTTGCCATAGGGGCTCCAGAACTGGAGGCAGTACTCCAGGTGGGGGTCTGCCCAGAGCTGAGCAGAGGGGGAGAATCACCTCCCTTGCCCTGCTGGCCACACTTCTCCTGCTGCAGCCCAGGCTCTGGTTGGCTTTCTGGGCTGCAAGTGCACACTGAGAGTAGAATAGAAGAGAGGAGAGGGGAGGGGAGGGGAGGAGAGAAGAGGGGAGGGGAGGAGAGGGGAGGGGAGAGGAGGGGAGGGGAGGGGAGGAGAGGAGAGGAGAGGAGAGGAGAGGAGAGGAGAGGAGAGGAGAGGAGAGGAGAGGAGAGGAGAGGAGAGGAGAGGAGAGGAGAGGAGAGGAGAGGAGAGGAGAGGAGAGGAGAGGAGAGGAGAGGAGAGGAGAGGAGAGGAGGAGGGGAGGGGAGGGGAGGGGAGGGGAGGGGAGGGGAGGGGAGGGGGGAGGGGAGGGGAGGGGAGGGGAGGGGAGGGGAGGGGAGGGGAGGGGAGGGGAGGGGAGGGGAGGGGAGGGGAGGAGAGGAGAGGAGAGGAGAGGAGAGGAGAGGAGAGGAGAGGAGAGGAGAGGAGAGGAGAGGAGAGGAGAGAGAGGAGAGGAGAGGAGAGGAGAGGAGAGGAGAGGAGAGGAGAGGAGAGGAGAGGAGAGGAGAGGACTAAGCAGGTTGGAAGAGAGCTTGGAGGCCACGGCAGAGGAGGGCAGGTGGGGCTGAGCTGGCAGCAGAAGGGTTAACCTGGCAGGGAGTTGCTTTGTGGATGAATCAATGCAGGGAGCCTGGAGCCAAGATCTCTCCCATTAATTTTTGTCCAGCTCTTTGAGAAGCAGCAAGGCACACCACACACACACACACACACACACAGAGCAGAGTTTGTTTTGGTGCCTGGGCCTGCACTCCACTCTCATTAAAAATAAATTAATCAGCAAATTCCTCCCCCAGCTCAGCCCTCTTTGATGTCAATAGAAGGCAGCTGGAAGGAGTTACAAGGTGTTATTATCTCACACACTCTGCATAATGCTTCACACATAAGAGGCTTTCTTGCTTGTTCTTTCCCCCCCCCCCCTTTTTTTTTCTCCCCCCCCAACCCCCTTCCCCCCTTTGCTTAGCTCAGCTTTCAACAAAAGCATCTTAACTACACTGCAAGCAGAGTTGTTTGGCCTGCAGTGCCTGCACAGAGGAGGGCTGCACTTCAGACACCAGAGGGGCTCTTGGCATGACTCATTTTACAACGAGTTAAACTGAGGAAGTTAGCCTTGGGAAGGGGGGAGGGAAAATAACCACCCCCCAAAAACCACCACAAGAAAAAGGCCAGCCCCAAGAAATGGCTTTTTATTCCTGTCCACACAGAAGGTTCCCTGAGGGAAGAGGTTCTCTTCAGAAGGAGCCAAGGCAGGCTCGGGGAGCTGCTGCTCTGCATCCCACTGCTCTTCACACACAGAGGGGAGGTCAAACGTTTCCCCACAGCCACACAACTGCCAGGGTGGGAAGGGTGCAGTGAGGCCTTGAGCGACCAAGGGGAGCTGAGAGGCAGCCTTGCTGGCAGGGAGGTTGCAGTAGATGAGCTCTAAGGTCCTTTCCATCCTCAGCTACTCTATGATTCCTCTGGTTCCAAGCCCCCTGCCATGGGCAGGGACACCTCACATCACAGCAGCCTGGCTGCAAACACCTCCAGGCAGGAGGCTTCCACCTCTTCCACCTCTGGATCCTCTCCCTCCACCTCTGGCAATGGGCACTGGCAGCCCAGAAGGCCAAGGGCTTTTGGGCTGCCAGTGCCCATTGCTGGCTTTCTGTCCCAGGCCTGATTCCTGCCCCCCTCAAGGTGACCCAGAACCCTGTCCCTCCCTCACCCCCTCCAAAGTCCCTCCCCAGCTCTCTTGCAGCCCCCTGCAGCTCCTGGAAGGCCACCAGAAGGTCTCCTGGGAGCTTTCTCCTCTCCAACCTGCACAACCCCAACTCTCTCAGGCTGGCTCCAGAGCAGAGCAGCTCCAGCCCTCTGCTCCTCCTCCTGGCCCTGCTCTGGACACCTTCCAGCCCCTCCAGAGCCTTCCTGGCACAGAGGCTGCAGAGCTGGAGATCTGGGTCCAGCTGTGGTCTCAGCAGAGTGGAGCAGGGCTCCAAAGTTGCCTCCCTGGGCAATCTGCTCTGCTCTGGAGACAGCCTGAGAGGCTGTCAGGGAGGGATAGGACTGGGGGGGATGGAGCAGCACTAGAAGTGGGGAGATTGAGCTTGGCTGTGAGGAAGAAGTTGTTGCCCAGGAGGGTGGTGAGAGCCTGGCACAGGCTGCCCAGGGAGGTGGTGGAAGCCTCCTGCCTGGAGGTGTTTGCAGCCAGGCTGGAGGTGGCTGTGAGCAACCTGCTGTGGTGTGAGGTGTCCCTGCCCATGGCAGGGGGTTGGGGCTGGCTGAGCCTTGAGCTCCCCTCCAGCCCTGGCAGCTCTGTGATTCTATCACTGTCACCAGTGAAGGATCAGTAGCCCAAATCAAGCATCACTGCCACAGACTAAGGATGCTCATCTTCAGTTCTGTACAGTTTTATCCCACTGAGCCTGGCTGTTAGGTGGTTTGCTGCTCTCCAGAGCAGCCCCAAGCCAAGGAAGCACAGACCACATCCACTTCACCCAGACTGACTTTTATTGTTGACAAGGGTTTGAGACAGGAGAGAAATGAAAACTGTTTGTGTCCCTGCCCTGGAAAGAGCCTGGGGAACCATCCACCTACACAGCACACCTCAGCCTCTGCTGATGCCAACAGTGCAGCTCTTGCTTCTGTAATTACTGTCTTGGCCTCACTTGCCTGCACAGCCAGATCAAGTTTTCACTGGGGGGTGGGGGGAGGTTGCTAGGTCTTGTCAGAGAGCCCTGGGCCACTGTTTGAGGGGTGGAGGACAGCAGAGTCCTGTCCCACTAAGAGGTACAGACAGCAAGAGAGATTTCAGAAGGAACCTCCTGGACCACAGCTCTAAAGAGAACCTGGGAATGTCAGCAAGGCAGCCTGGAAGCCCAGGGACTGTGAGAGAGCTGCCAGTGACAGCCTGGCTGCAGTGTGGATGCCCAGAGTCCCAGGGGATGACTGGGGACCATGAATCATTCTCTCTGCATTCTCCTGTCCCTGTGCAATGGAGCAGAGAGCTCCTGAAAAGGATTTGCACAGAACCCTTCAGGACCTCTTAAAGCAGTTCTCAACCTCATAAAGCAGGTAGGGAGCACTCCACCTCCAGAGCAGGCCTGGCAAATGCTTTGATGTGCCAAGCTCAGCCTGCATTCCAGCCAAGCAGAGAGGCAGAGGGACACTGCTGGACCTCTCTGCAGCCACTCTCCAAAGGAGGCCAAGGGCAGAAATGTCTTCTGGAGCTGATGGCCACACACCTGCTCTGCTACAGGCAGAAGGCAGGGCTGTCAGTGAGTGCCACAGAAGGCAGGGAGGTTCCCAGCTACCATTTCTGTGCAGAGTGTGGCTGTGCTCCCTGCCAGCCAGGCAGCACCGACAGCAGAGCCAAGCCACTGCTTTCTCCTCGGCAGCACATTCTCCTGCCTGTTACCCCCCAGCCCCAGCCCAGTTCAGTCCCAGGCCTCCTTCCCAGGCTGGTGTGACCCAGAGTGATGGGCAGGCAGGTCAGGGGCTGGGGCTCTCAGAGTCCTTCATCGTTGTAGACAGGGGAGAGAGGCTTGAGGATGCTGCGGGCGTCCTCCTCCACCAGCGGCCGCCAGCTCACCTCCCCGGTCAGCAGCAGCTCCTCCCCGCTCAGGGCGTCCAGGTGCTGCACCTGCAAGCACAGGGGGGGCTCAGGGGTCAGTGCAAGGGGCCCAGCACCCACCCAGCAGGGGAACTGCAGCAGGGGAACTGCAGCAGGGCACATTCTTCTTGGGCATCAGGAAGAAGTTCCTCACTACGACACAGCAGTGTACCTCACCGACTTCGTTACAGCATCACTAAGGCTGGAAGAGACCTCAGAGATCATCGAGTCCAACCTGGCACCACAGACCCCATGACTAGACCATGGCACCAAGTGCCACATCCAATCCCCTCTGGAACACCTCCAGGGATGGGGACTCCACCACCTCCCTGGGCAGCACATCCCAATGACAAACGACTTGCTCGGCGAAGAACTTCCTCCTCACCTCCAGCCTCAACCTCCCCTGGCACAGCTTGAGACTGTGTCCTCTTGTTCTGCTGCTGGCTGCCTGGGAGAAGAGACCAACCTCCACCTGGCTACAACCACCTTTCAGGTAGTTGTAGAGGGCAATGAGGTCACCCCTGAGCCTCCTCTTCTCCAGGCTAAGCAACCCCAGCTCCCTCAGCCTCTCCTCACAGGGCTGTGCCCCAGACCCCTCCCCAGCCTTGTTGCCCTTCTCTGGACACCTTCAAGTCTCTCAATGTCCTTCTGAAACTGAGGGGCCCAGAACTGGCACAGGACTCAAGGTGTGGCCTAACCAAAGCAGAGTCCAGGGGCACAATGACTTCCCTGCTCCTGCTGGCCACGCTATTCCTGCTGCAGGCCAGGATGCCATTGGCCCTCTTGGTCCCCTGGGCACACTGCTGGCTCATGTTCAGGCAGCTGTCAATCAGCACCCTCAGGTCCCTCCCTGTTTGGGAGCTCTCAGCCACTCTGTCCCCAGCCTGTAGCTCTGCCTGGGGTTGCCGTAGCCAAAGTGTTCAGGGCCAGGCTGGATGAGGCCCTGAGCAGCCTGGGCTGGGGGGAGCTGTCCCTGCCCAGGGCAGGGGGCTGGAACTGGATGAGCTTTAGGGTCCCTTCCAACCCAACCCCTTCTGTGGACCAAGCTCCTCCAGAGCTATGCAGGCAGCAAGCAGGACAGGGAGGAGTCAGTCTACTTTGCCAGCTGAGTGACACAGACCACAGAAAGGAACTGGAGCAGCAGTCAAGGCAAGGCTGGGAGATAAGGATCCGCAGATCCACTCAAGGTAACTGTGGAAGGCTTCTGCTAACACCTCAGCTAATGCTTCCTCTGGACACAGAGGAGCCAGGCAAGCATGAGTCACTGGATCTGCCTGGCAGTGAGGGCAGATGACACACTGCTGCTGCCATCACCTGCAGGGAGGGCTCTCATCAAAGGCCTTCCACACAGAGCAAGGCTCTCCACTCCACGAGAAAAAGGCTGCCCAGCAGGGAGCAGCTGAGCTCTGCAATAGAAACTGAGCGGAACAGGGAGTGAGCCTCCACTGCTGCAACACAAGAAAGGCTTCAGAGGGAAGTTCAAGGTGCAGTGCAGGAGCAAAGCTCTTGTCACACAGCCCAGAGGCAAGCTGCTGCCACAGGACTCTGCAAACACCCAGAGAAGGGCAAAAAGAAAACAAGGCCATCAAAAGTCAGTGCAAGAGACAGCACCACCCTGGCTCAGCAAGCCCAAGAAGCACCTTGCTAGGAGGTCTGCCCAGGAAAACAGTCCCCAGGGGGAGGAGAAGCTCAGCAGGAGCCAGCAGGGAGCACTTGCAGCCCAGAGAGCCAAGCAGAGCCTGGGCTGCAGCAAGAGAAGTGTGGCCAGCAGGGCCAGGGAGGAGATTCTGCCCCTCTGCTCCACTCTGCTGAGACCACAGCTGCAGCTCTGGGGCCAGCTCTGCAGCCTCTGTGCCAGGAAGGCTCTGGAGGGGCTGGAAGGTGTCCAGAGCAGGGCCAGGAGGAGGAGCAGAGGGCTGGAGCTGCTCTGCTCTGGAGCCAGCCTGAGAGAGTTGGGGTTGTGCAGGCTGGAGAGGAGAAGGCTCCCAGGAGACCTTCTGGTGGCCTTCCAGGAGCTGCAGGGGGCTGCAAGAGAGCTGGGGAGGGACTTTGGAGGGGGTCAGGGAGGGATAGGGGTCTGGGACAGCTCTGAGGGGGGCAGGAATCAGGGACAGAAAGGCAGCAATGGGCACTGGCAGCCCAGAAGGCCAAGGGCAGCTCAGCTGCCAGTGCCCATTGCCAGAGGTGGAGGGAGAGGATCCTGCCCCTCTGCTCTGGGGTGTCAGAGAGGGATAGGACTGGGGGGGATGGAGCAGCACTGGAAGTGGGGAGATTGAGCTTGGCTGTGAGGAAGAAGTTGTTGCCCAGGAGGGTGGTGAGAGCCTGGCACAGGTTGCCCAGGGAGGTGGTGGCAGCCTCCTGCCTGGAGGTGTTTGCAGGCAGGCTGGAGGTGGCTGTGAGCAACCTGCTGTGGTGTGAGGTGTCCCTGCCCATGGCAGGGGGTTGGGGCTGGCTGAGCCTTGAGTTCCCTTGATGTCTGACATGACTGTCTGACAAGGAGCTCCTCAACAGAGGAAGGAATCCACCAATGGCCACTGGGGGTCTGAGCAAACCCAGCCTGCTTCTGACAGCTTCCCTGGGAGGAGGGAAACACAGCACAGGCAGACAATGGCCTTTGGCCTGGTTTGCTTCCCCTCCCTCTCCAAATGGGTGCAGGAATTCTGAGCCTGAAGAGGATGTTCTGAGCAGCCCTGCCAGACTTTTCTTCCACAACCCCTGCCTGTGGCTTGGGCACCCAGCTGCAGCTGCAGGCTCACAGGATCACAGCACATTAGAGCTTGGAAGGCACCTCCAGAGATCACTGGGTCCAAGCCCCCCTGCCAGAGCAGGGTCACCCAGGGCAGTCTGCACAGGAGTGCATCCAGCTGGGCTTTGAATGTGTCCACACAGCCTCTCTGAGCAGCCTGGTCCAGGCTCAGGCACCCTCACAGTAAAGGAGTTTCTCCCCATGTTTGTCTCCATTGTTCCTTGGTTTACTGCTGTGCACTGCCCAATGGAGCCTGGCCCCCTCCCCCTGCCCCCCACCCCTCAGCCATTGATAGCCATTGATCAGATCCCTCTCAGCCTTCTCCTCTCCAGACTCAACAGCCCCAGGGCTCTCAGTCTCTCTCCACAGGGGAGATGCTCAAGTCCCCAAAGCCTCCTCCTGGCTCTCCCTTGGACTCTCTCCAGCAGCTCTCTGTCTCTCTTGAGCTGGGGAGCCCAGCACTGGACACAGGATTGCAGCTGTGGTCTCAGCAGGGCAGAGCAGAGGGGCAGCAGACGCTCCCCAGCCCCACTGGAGGATGCCAAACCATTTGTGGCATCACCAATGCCCAGGTTTTTGTACCAGTGCACAGCTCTTTCCTTGCTCTCTTCTCTCATGCCTTCCAGACTGCCCAGAGTTGTCCTCTCACAGGGCAGTGACTCACATCAGGTTTGCAACTCAAGCTCACAAGCTAGAAGGACTGAGCACAGAGTTTGATGCCAGGAGCTGCTAACTGGAGCTGGTGTTGAGGCTGCTCTGAGGGTGAAAGCCATCTGCAGGGACCACACTGCCCTACTCTCAGGCTGCAGCTCATGGCTGGCCTGAACCCCAGCAAGCCTTATTGTGCCCTGCCTGGGCTGGAAGGCCTTCACCAGCCCCCTGCAGGAACTGAGCCTCACTGCTGAGGATTTCAAACCTCCTCCTGAAAGAAGCTTGGAGCCAGGCAGGGCTTGGGCTCTGCTCCCTGGTCTCAGGTGAGAGGAGAGGGAATGGCCTGGAATTGTGCCAGGGGAGGCTGAGGTTGGAGAGGAGGCAAAATGTCTTTGCTGCAGGAGTGGTCAGGGACTGGCAGAGGCTGCCCAGGGAGGTGGTGGAGTCCCCATGGCTGGAGGGGTTCCACAAGTGTGGCCATGCCACCTGGGGCCAGGATTTGGTGGCCATGGGGAGGTTGGGCTGGTGTTGGACTGGGTGAGCTCAGAGGGCTTTGCCACCACAACCCATTCTGTGACTCCAGAGCAATCCTCCCCACTGCTAGCCAAGAGCTGCTCTGTGTCATCCTCACTGCCCTTCCCTGAGCCTTCCTCCTCTTCCTTGCTGCTCAGAATCCAAACCATGCACATGATCAGGAGGCTGCAAGGATGTCAGAAGTGGCACAGCCACACTCTTGGGCTCCCCAGTCCTGCCTCTGCAGTTCTGAGCATGGGGTTTCCTTCTTGAAGCACTCAGAGAGCAGAGCTGAGAGGCTGCTGCCAGAGCCATGCCCTCCTGGACTCAGCCCTAGCAGCCAGCTTGGAGCTCAGCAGCATGCCTGTGGGGCTGGGACTGTTTCTCCCAAGGGCACCACTTCAGCAGCTGTGCTGATTCCTCCCCAGCATGCAGCCCTCCTCTGTGTGATCCTTGTCTCCTCACCAAGCACTGACAGCTCCTGCCCTGCCCTCTGCTTGCACACCCAGGGGTGCAGCAGATTCCCCCCAGGCTCATCCCTTCCATGCAGCTCTGCTCCCTGACAGCCTTCACTTTTACCCTTCCCTGCAGCCTCTTAACATCAGTGACCTCAAGCACTAAGTCCAATGTCTGCCTCCTGGGAAGCCCTCCAGCAAGTCCAGCAGTGTCCTCAGGCCCTCACCAGGTTCAGCCCATGCCATTGTCTCACACACACACTGAAGCACTCCCTCCAGGTCTCCAGCTGGGCTTGAACACAGCATTGGAAGCACTCCAGAGAACGCTGCTGGGGTGGTTTGGGTCCTCAGTTCCCTGCCCAGCTGCCTACATCCTTCCTCCAGAAGCTCTCTCAGCCCTCTCCTGTCCTGGATGCTGTGGTACCAATGTTTCATGGAATCACAGGATGCAGTGGGGTGGGAGGGACCCTCAAAGGTCATCCAAGCCCCCTGCAGTCAGCAGGGACAGCTCCAACCAGAGCAGGCTGCTCAGGGCCCCAGCAAGTGTGACCTTGCATACCTCCAGGGATAGGGCCCTCACCAGATCTGTTCTGGGCAGCCTGTTCCAGTGTTCCACCATCCCCATCTGCAGAACCTCCTCCCAGTGTCCAATCCAAAGCCATCCTTTAAGCCACTGGCCCTTATCCTGGCACTCCCAGCCCTTGTCAGAAGTCCTTCCCCAGCTCTCCTGGAGCCCCCTGCAGATATCTAAATGCCACTGTAAGGTCTCCCTGGGCTGCACAGCCCCAACTGCCCCAGCCTGGCCCCACAGGGGAGGTTCTGCAGCCCTCTGAGCATCTTGGTGGCCTCCTCTGGTCCTGCCCCAGCAGCTCCAGGTCCTTCTTGTGCTGGGGGCCCCAGAGCTGGAGGCAGTATTGAAGGTGGGGCCCAGCAAAGCAGAGCAGAGGGGCACAATCCCCTTCCTCAACCTGCTGGGCACTCTTCTGCTGATGCAGCCCAGGCTGTGACTGACCTTCTGGGCAGCAAGTGCATCTAGAAACCTGATTCACTACTGGGGGCTGTTTCCTCCAGGGATTAACTGAAAGAGACAGAAATAACTCTGGAAGGAAAACCCAGCAGCTTTTCATTCTTTCCCACAAAGCTCAACAGAGGCTTTCTGTCCTGTGTCCCCTTCTGCCTCTGCCTTCTCCCTCTCCCACTGCTCCAGCATCCTCTGCAGCTCTGAGTGGTGCCCTTCCTGCTCTCTTGCCTGAGGAGGGCAGGAGAAGCCTTCAAGGTCAAGTCCTGGTCAAGCTTCTCAACACAGAGTGAAGCTTTGTCCCTCCCACAAAGCAGCCAAGCCCCTGGGGAGCTCAGCTGATGCCCACACTGCCTTTGGGGCTGCAGTTACTGTCCCAGCACAGCCCTGGGGGGCTCCAGGTGCCCACTCTGCTGCCTGGCCTAGCAACTTGTGTGTGGCCTGTGCCAGCTGCCTGCTGCCCCCTCACACACTCACAGAGTGCTCTGGGCTGGAAGGGAGCTCCACAGCTCACCCAGTCCCAGCCCTGCCCCCAGCAGGGACATCCTCCCCTGGAGCAGGCTGCCCAGAGCCCTCTCCAGCCTCACCTGCAATAGCTCCAGGCATGGAGCCTCAACCACCTCCCTGGGCAGCCTGCTGCAGTGTTCCAGCAGCCTCCTGGGGCAGAACTTGTTCCTCACATCCAAGCTCAATCTGCTCTGCTCTGCTCTGAAGCCATTGCCCCTGGGCCTGTCCCTGCAGGCCTTTGGGAACAGTCCCTCTGCAGCCTTCTTGCAGCCCCTTCAGGTCCTGGCAGGCAGCTCTGAGGTCTCCCTGGAGCCTTCTCCTCTCCAGGCTGAACACCCCCAGCTCCCTCAGCCTGCCCTCACAGCAGAGCTGCTCCAACCCCCTGAGCATTCTCATGGCCTCCTCTGGAGCTTCTCCATCAGCTTCAGGTCCTTCCTGTGCTGAGGGCTCCAGACCTGAAGGGAAGTTGTAGCCAGGTGGGGGTTGGTCTCTTCTCCCAGGCCCCCAGCACCAGAACAAGAGCACACAGTCTCAAGCTGTGCCAGGGGAGGTTCAGGCTGGATCTCAGGAAGAAATTCTTCCCAGCAAGAGAGATTGGCCCTGGGGATGTGCTGCCCAGGGAGGTGGTGGAGTCCCCATCCCTGGAGGCATTTAGGCAGAGCCTGGCTGAGGCCCTTGGTGCTATGGTTGAGTTGATCAGATGGTGCTGGGGGAGAGGTTGGGCTTGGTGATCTTGAAGGTCTTTTCCAACCTGGTTAATTCTATTCTATTCTATTCTATTCTATTCTATTCTATTCTATTCTATTCTATTCTATTCTATTCTATTCTATTCTATTCCATTCCTTTCCATTCCATTCCATTCCATTCCATTCCACTCTATTCCATTCCATTCCATTCCATTCCATTCCATTCCATTCCATTCCATTCCATTCCATTCCATTCCATTCCACTCTATTCTATTCCATCCCATCCCATCCCACCCCACCCCACCCCAAGCTGCACACAGGTCTCCACGTCTCAAGGAGCATCAGCCAGGATTTGTGTTTGGACCTTTGCCTCCTTGAAGCAGAATGACTGGCTTCTGAGACTCAGTTCTGCCCTTGAGGAGAGCTGAGCCCAGCTGTGGTGCAGGGCAGGGGATGTCTGGGCTCTGCCCAGCAGGCTGCAGGGAGCTGCCCCTGGAGCTGGGCCCTACCTGCTTGCGGACATACTCCACCAGCAGCTCCAGGTGCCGAGGGTCCTCACAGCTCCTGTTGAAAAGGTTCCTCCAGAGAGCTGCTGCCAGAACGTGGTCATCAGACAGGATCCCCTACAGGAAGAGCAGAGGGAGGTTGAACACTGCCCCTGGAGGGGCTGTGAGCACAGGGCAGCCACGGCGCTCCCCAGCCGGCAGGGGGACCCTCGGCAGCCCTGGGGCTGGCACCAAGCTGGGTGCTGCAGCTGGCACTCTGGAGGGAAGGGAACCATCCAGAGGGGCCTGGACAGCAGTGAGAGGTGAGAGTCACTCATCATGGGAATGGGCTGCCCAGGGAGGTGGTGGAGTCACCATCCCTGGAGGTGTTCAAGAGGGGACTGGAGGTGGCACTTGGTGCCATGGTCTAGCCATGAGGTCTGTGGTGCCAGGTTGGACTCCATGAGCTTTGAGGTCTCTTCCAGCCTTGGTGATACTGTGTGAGACTGTGAGTCCATGCCAGCATCATGAAGTTCAACCAGCCCAAAGGCAAGGTCCTGCACCCCCAAACAGAAATCCAGGCTGGGTGAGGAGTGGTACAAGAGCAGCCTGGAGGAGAAGGCCTTGGGGGTATCAGGAGGTGACAAAGTGCCCAGGAGCCAGCAGTGGTCCCTGGCAGCCCAGAGCCAGCTGAGTGCTGAGCTGCAGCCAGAGCAGGGAGAGCAGCAGCACAGGGAGGGGATTCTGCCCCTCTGCTCTGCTCTGCTCAGCCCCCACCTGCAGCACTGCCTCCAGCTCTGGGCCCCCAGCACAAGGAGGACCTGGAGCTGCTGGAGAGGCTCCAGAGGAGCTCAGAGGCTGCAGAGCCTCCCCTGTGGGGCCAGGCTGGGAGAGCTGGGGCTGTGCAGCCTGGAGAAGAGAAGGCTCCAGGGAGAGCTCAGAGCAGCCTTGCAGGACCTGAAGGGCTCCAGGAGAGCTGGGGAGGGACTCTGGCCAAGGGCTGGGAGGGACAGGCTGAGGAACAATGGCTTTGAGCTGGGAGAGGAGAGACTGAGAGTGGAGAGGAGGAAGAAATTGTTGGCAGTGAGGCTGGGGAGAGCCTGGCACAGGCTGCCCAGGGAGGCTGTGGCTGCCTCCTGCCTGGAGGTGTTCAGGACCAGGCTGGATGAGGCCTTGAGCAGCCTGTGCTGGTGGGAGGGGTCCCTGCCCATGGCAGGGGGCTGGAGCTGGCTGAGCTTTCAGCTCCCTTCCAGACCAACCCATTCCATGAATCTACAATTCCATAATGGAAGAACTCCCCAAAGACACCTGGCAAACCTTCTGGAGCATTTTGTGGTCATGGATGTTCTTGCAGGACAATGTCCTTCTTACCTCATCATAGCCAAAGAGAGCTGCATAGAAGTTTTCTACCATGCTTCTCATATCCTGCTTGAGAACAACAGAATTAATCTGAAAAACAGAAGAGCAAAGCATTAGTCCAGGCCCTAAGGAGGAGAGGATGGGAAAGTGCAGTCTCTGCCTGAGCAGGCAAGGAAGGAACAGTGCCCTGGCTGCCCTGGGCTAGGGTTCATGGAACCACAGAGTGCTCTGGGCTGGAAGGGAGCTCCACAGCTCACCCAGTCCCAGCCCTGCCCCCAGCAGGGACATCCTCCCCTGGAGCAGGCTGCCCAGAGCCCTCTCCAGCCTCACCTGGAATAGCTCCAGGCATGGAGCCTCAACCACCTCCCTGGGCAGCCTGCTGCAGTGTTCCAGCAGCCTCCTGGGGCAGAACTTGTTCCTCACATCCAAGCTCAATCTGCTCTGCTCTGCTCTGAAGCCATTGCCCCTGGGCCTGGCCCTGCAGGCCTTTGGGAACAGTCCCTCTGCAGCCTTCCTGTAACCCCTTCAGGTACTGGAAGGTAGCCCTAAGTTCTCCCTGGAGCCTTCTCCTCTCCAGGCTGAACACCCCCAGCTCCCTCAGCCTGTCCCCACAGCAGAGCTGCTCCAACCCCCTGAGCATTCTCCTGGCCTCCTCTGGAGCCTCTCCATCAGCTCCAGTTCCTTCCTGTGCTGAGGGCTCCAGCCCTGCATACAGCCCTGCAGGTGAGGTCTCCCCAGAGCAGAGGGGCAGGATCCTCTCTCCCCAGCTCTGCCCACACTGCTCTGGCTGCAGCCCAGGCTGCCCTTGGCCTTCTGTGCTGCAGTCTCTCACTGCCTGCTCCTGGGCAGCTTCTCCCCCACCAGCACCCCAAGGCCTTCTCCCCAGGGCTGCTTTCCATCACCTCCTCCCCCAGGCTGTACTGACAGTGAGGATTGCTCTGGCCCAGGTGCAGGACCTGCCCTTGCTCTGGTTGGACCTCATTCAGCTGTAAGGCTGGCAGTGCAGTCCAACACTGCAGGAGAGCCCAGCAGGCAGCTCTGCTAACCCTGCACACCAGTGGCAGTGGGCTCTGGAGTGCAAGGATGGCAGAGACACGCTCAGGCAGCAGCACTGCCACAGCTGCAGGAGCAGAGGGAAAGCAGCAGCAGCTGTGGAGGGAGTGAGGGCCAAGCTGTCCTGGCAGTGGCAGCACAGGCCAGCAGAAGGAGGACTCTGCTGCCTTGTCACTGGCATGCAGCACTCCCACACCTTCAGTCACTCTCACTGAGATTCTGTGAGAGTGGAAGTGCTGCAGGGCTAAGGATGGAGGCCCCCTGCCCCCCACTCTTCTCCCTCTCCACACTGGCTTTCTGCTGCAGGAACCACACCAATTCTGTTTCTACAGCTCCTCACTACAAGCTCAGGCTTAACAGGTTTTGACTGTGACTACATTTCCTTCAGAGCCTTCCAGGATCTGCAGGGGGCTCCAAGAAAGCTGAGGAGGGACTCTTGAGGGTGTCAGGGAGGGATAGGACTGGGGGGGATGGAGCAAAACTAGGAGTGGGGAGATTCAGATTGGATGTGAGGAAGAAGCACCACTCTGGCTCAGCAAACCAAGAAGCACCTTGCTAGGAGGTCTGCCCAGGGAAACAGTCCCCAGGCTTGCTTGAGAGCCTTGGGGGTGCTGGGGGAGGAAAAGCTCAGCAGGAGCCAGCAGGGAGCACTTGCAGCCCAGAGAGCCAAGCAGAGCCTGGGCTGCAGCAAGAGAAGTGTGGCCAGCAGGGCCAGGGAGGGGATTCTGCCCCTCTGCTCCACTCTGCTGAGCCCACAGCTGCAGCTCTGGGGCCAGCTCTGCAGCCTCTGTGCCAGGAAGGCTCTGGAGGGGCTGGAAGGTGTCCAGAGCAGGGCCAGGAGGAGGAGCAGAGGGCTGGAGCTGCTCTGCTCTGGAGCCAGCCTGAGAGAGTTGGGGTTGTGCAGGCTGGAGAGGAGAAGGCTCCCAGGAGACCTTCTGGTGGCCTCCCAGGATCTGCAGGGGGCTGCAAGAGAGCTGGGGAGGGACTTTGGAGGGGGTGAGGGAGGGATAGGACTGGGGGGGATGGAGCAGCACTACAAGTGGGGAGATTGAGCTTGGCTGTGAGGAAGAAGTTGTTGCCCAGGAGGGTGGTGAGAGCCTGGCACAGGCTGCCCAGGGAGGTGGTGGAAGCCTCCTGCCTGGAGGTGTTTGCAGCCAGGCTGGAGGTGGCTGTGAGCAACCTGCTGTGGTGTGAGGTGTCCCTGCCCATGGCAGGGGGTTGGGGCTGGCTGAGCCTTCCAGCCCTGGCAGCTCTGTGGTTCTATCATTCTCCCTGTGCTGTAAGTGTCAGTCAGACCAAGTTCCACTCTGGTTTTTCACTCCCTTTCAGAGCTGCTTTAATACTTGCTGCTTTGGCCTAAGCCACCCCAGTGCCTTGCAGAATTGACCCCATGTGAGCTTAAGACAGAGCAAAGGGAGATCAGCTGCTAAGTGCAGAGTGATGGCTGAAGGACTTTGGGTGCATTTCCCTCACCCAAACTCTCTTTCTTTTGACTCTGCTTTTCACTTCTACCAGCAAAACCATCTGATAAACAGTTCCTCTCCTGAGGGCTTAGCTACACTTCCAGTGGTAAAGCTGCTTCTTTGCAATGACTTTGGGTTGTGCTTCAGGCTGGGAGCCTAGGGGCTGTTCAGGATGGAGAAGAGAAAGCTGAGAGGAGGTCTGATCAATGTCTATCAATATCTGAAGGGTGGTGTCAAGAAGAAGAGGCCAGGCTCTTCTCAGTGGTACCCAGAGACAGGACAAGGGGCAGTGGACACAAACTGGAACCCAGGAGCTTCCACCTCAACGTGAGGAGAGGCTTCTTTGGTGTGAGGGTGCTGGAGGCCTGGAGCAGGCTGCCCAGAGAGGTTGTGGAGTCTCCTGCTCTGCAGACCTCCAAGCCCCATTTGGATATGGTCCTGTGTAACCTCTCCTGGGGGATGCTGCTCTGGCAGGGGGGACTGGACTCAGTGATCTCTGGAGGTCCCTTCCAACCCCTACCATTCAGTGGTCCTTCTTTGTGTTGCCTCTCATCTGAGAGCCAGGATTCTAAGCATTCCTTTTCTCCAGCCCTGCCTACAACCCAGGTGCAAACAGCAGGGGTGTGCCAGCAGGACCCTTGTGTGTGTGACTGCACCCTGCAGATGGGCTTCACAGCAGAGGCACTGCAGAGAGGAGTGCAGGGCAGGCCATCAGCCCTGCTGTGGAACAAGCACTGCTGGGGCTGTGGGCAGCTTACCACAGCTAGGGCACTGTGAACCACATGTCCCAAACACCCAGAGTCACAGAACGCATGGGGCTGGAAGGGACCCTCCAAGGGCATCCTGTCCCAGCCCCCTGCAGGCAGCAGGGGCAGCTCCTATTAGATCAGACTGCTCAGGACCACACTAAGGGGTCCTGAGGGCTGGGGCCTCCACCACATCTCTGGGCAGCCTGCTCCAGGGCTCCAGCACCCTCACACCACGGAAGTTTCTCCTTATGTTGAAGTGGAACTTCCTGGGCTCCAGTTTGTGCCTACTGCCCCTTGTCCTGTCTCTGGGCACCACAGCTCTGGGCAGCCTGCTCCAGCTCAGAGGTCTTGCCTTGCTCATTATGCAGCAGCTTTGCTATCCAAACAGCAATGAGTTTTTGCCACACTAGGCTAGCAAAGCTGCAGGTCAAACATTCCTCCAGCCAACCACTATCTTTTGGCTTTTACAAGCAGGGCAACCCCAAGGACAACTCCTTTGATGTTGCAGTTACTCTGAGTTTTCCACCGATATAAAAGCTCTTAAAATTCAGGCAGATACTTTATAAGCTACCATGATTCAGAGCCAGGTTTTACTGCATGTGGAGAAAGAGAAAGAGAAAGAGAAAGAGAAAGAGAAAGAGAAGGAGAAGGAGAAGGAGAAGGAGAAGGAGAAGGAGGAGAAGGAGAAGGAGAAGGAGAAGGAGAAGGAGAAGGAGAAGGAGAAGGAGAAGGAGAAGGAGAAGGAGAAGGAGAAGGAGAAGGAGAAGGAGAAGGAGAAGGAGAAGGAGAAGGAGAAGGAGAAGGAGAAGGAGAAGGAGAAGGAGAAGGAGAAGGAGAAGGAGAAGGAGAAGGAGAAGGAGAAGGAGAAGGAGAAGGAGAAGGAGAAGGAGGAGAAAGAGAGAGAGAAAGACAAAGAAAGAAAAAGATAAAGAAAGAGAGAAAGGGAAAAAGAAAAGAAAAAATAAATATAAAAGAAAAAAGAAAAATAAAAAAGAGAAAGAGAAAGAAAAAAGGAAAAGAAAAAGAAAAGAAAAAGAAAAAAGAAGGGAAAAAAGAAAAAGAAAAAGAGAAAGAAAAAGAAAAAGAAAAAGAAAAAACAAATAAAAAAGGGGAAAAAAGGGAAAGAAAAAGGAAAGGAAAAAGAAAAAGAGAAAAAGAAAAAAGAGAAATAAAAAAGGGGGGAAAAAGGGAAAGAAAAAGAAAAAGAGAAAGGGAAAAAAGAAAAAGAGAGAAAAAGAAAAAGAAAGAAAAAGAAAAGAAAAAGAAAAACCAAATAAAAAAGGGGAAAAAAGGGAAAGAAAAAGAGAAGGAAAAAGAAAAAGAGAAAAATAATTAAAAAAAAAAATAAAAAAGAGGGGGAAAAGGGAAAGATAAAGAAAAAAGAGAAAGGGAAAAAAAGAAAAAGAAAGAAAAAGAAAAAGAAAAAGAAAGAAAAAGAAAAAGAAAGAAAAAGAAAAAGAAAAAGAAAAAGAAAAAGAAAAGAAAAAGAAAAAGAAAAAGAAAAAGAAAAAGAAAAAGAAAAAGAAAAAGAAAAAGAAAAAGAAAAAGAAAAAGAAAAAGAAAAAGAAAAAGAAAAAGAAAAAGAAAAAGAAAAAGAAAAAAAGAAAAGACAAATAAAAAAGGGGAAAAAAGGGAAAGAAAAAGAAAAGGAAAAAGAGAAAAAGAAAAAAAAAAGAAATAAAAAAGGGGGAAAAAGGGAAAGAAAAAGAAAAAAAGAGAAAGAAAAAAAAAGTAAAAGAGAAAGAAAAAGAAAGAAAAAGAAAGAAAAAGAAAGAAAAAGAAAGAAAAGAGAAAGAAAAAGAAAAAGAGGGGGAAAGGAAAAGAAAAAGAAAAAAAAAAGAGAAAGAAAAAAAAAAGAAAAGAAAAAGAAATAGAAAAAGGGGGGGGGGAGAAAAAGAAAAAGAGAAAGAAAGAGAAAAAAAACAGAAAAAGAAAAAAAAAAAAGCAAAAAAAAAAAAAGCAAAAGAGAAAGCAAAAGCAAAAGCAAAAGCAAAAGAAGGAAAGGAAAGCGCTAAAGCAGAAGCGCAAGAGAAAAGCCGCAGCAGAAGAGCGAGCGGCGAGCGGCCGAGCCAAGGCTGCCGGGTGACCTGATGACTGCACGTTCTGTAATGACTTAATTAAGTTTTTACGGGGCCCATAAAGCATGATGTCATTCCCAGCCAGCCATGCCCAGCGCGGGGCAGAGCTGGGGCTGGCTGTTTTTCTTCCTCCCCCCCCCCTCCCCCCTGCCCTCCCCTCCCCTCCCAGCGTCTAAATAAGCTGCACTTCTCCGGCTCTAATAAGGGGGAGCAGGTCTCATGTAACACACTCCATAAATTATCCTTTCCATCTTTAAATAAACAAATTCCAGGAGTTATTATTCGAGATTTGCCACGCACTTTTTAATGACATCATAAAACCCTTACCTCGAGGATTACTTAACGCAGGCTGCAAAACCTTACAGCGGGCGGCTGCCAGGGGCAAAGAAAACAAGGCAGGGCCATTACCCAGACAGGCCCCGGACCCTGCGGCCCCGGGGGAGGCAGAGCCCTGCGCCTGAAACCCGCAGAGCAGCAGCCTGAGGGCGGCAAGAAACAGGCCGGAGGATGAGATGACCAGAGAAGGGCAACGGGGCTGGGGAGAGGCCCTTAGCACAGCCCTGTGAGGAGAGGCTGAGGGAGCTGGGGTTGCTTAGCCTGCAGAAGAGGAGGCTCAGGGGTGACCTCATTGATCTCTGCAACTCCCTGAAAGGCAGGATGGCATTCAACAAGTCCAGGTGCTGCACTTTGGCCACAGCAACCCCAGGCAGAGCTACAGGCTGGGGGCAGAGTGGCTGAGAGCAGCCAGGCAGAGAGGGACCTGGGGGTGCTGATTGACAGCTGCCTGAACATGAGCCAGCAGTGTGCCCAGGGGGCCAAGAAGGCCAAGGGCATCCTGGCCTGCAGCAGGAAGAGTGTGGCCAGCAGGAGCAGGGAGCTCATCCTGCCCTGTGCTCAGCACTGCTCAGGCCACACCTGCAGTCCTGTGGCCAGTTCTGGGCTCCTCAGTTTAAGAAGGACATTGAGAGACTTGAAGGTGTCCAGAGAAGGGCAACAAGGCTGGGGAGGGGTCTGGGGCACAGCCCTGTGAGGAGAGGCTGAGGGAGCTGGGGTTGCTTAGCCTGCAGAAGAGGAGGCTCAGGGGAGACCTTCTTGCTCTCTCCAACTCCCTGCAGGGAGGTTGGAGCCAGGTGGGGGTTTGTCTCTTCTCTCTAGCAACCAGCAGCAGAACAAGAGGACACAGTCTCAAGCTGTGCCAGAGTAAGTTTAGGCTGGAGGTGAGGAAAAAGTTCTTCACTGAGAGAGCTGTTAGCTATTGGAATGTGCTGCCCAGGGAGGTGGAGGAGTCCCCATCCCTGGAGGTGTTCAAGAGGGGACTGGATGTGGCACTTGGTGCTATGGTTTAGTCATGGGGTCTGTGGTGCCAGGTTGGACTTGCTGATCTTTGAGGTCTCTTCCAAGCTTGGTGATTCTGTGATACTCTGATACTGTGACCAAGTTAAACAGGAGAACAAGGGACACCTCCCAGGGAGGGTTTGAAAGCTAAAGCCTGCCCCCAGGGCTGGAGTGGTGTCTCAGACAAGACAGGCACATCTGTAGCTACAGTGGAGAACGCAACAAGGGGTTTGAGAGTGGAAATGAGGAAGAAATTGTTGAGAGTGAGGGAGGGGAGACTCTGGCACAGGTTGCCCAGGGAGGCTGTGGCTGCCTCCTGCCTGGAGGTGTTCAGGGCCAGGCTGGATGGGGCCTGGAGCAGCCTGTGCTTGTGGGAGCTGTCCCTGTCCACGGCAGGAGGCTGGAGCTGGATGAGCTTTAAGGTCCCTTCCAACCCAATCCGTTCCATGAATCCAGGAGTTTTCTGGCATAGATCCCCAGCGCTCATTCTCACCATACCATTCCTCCTAGAACAAAAAGCCTTTTCTGTACAATGCCTTTGCCTCTGTAGCTGTACTCAGTAGATCACAGAATCATTTTGGCTGGGAAAGACCTCTAAGATCACTGAGTTCAGCTGTCAACCTACCATCACCATGGCCATGGAACTATGTCCCAGTATGTCAGCAGAGTCCTTTTGTCCAGCTGAGCTCAGGCTCTAATGATTACAGGAGGTGCCCTGCAGCAGCAGCAGCAGCATCCTCCTAGAGTGCTCAGAGCTGGAGAAGCAGTGCAATGATTTGTGCTGATACAGCAGAAATCAACCCACCTCTTGTGCCAGACAAGTGACACAGCTATGGGCAACTTGGGTTGTTGTGACTGACTCTGCTCTAGGGCCTTCTGTTAGCCCCACTGCCAAAACATCAGCCAGCTCCTGCTGACACTTTGGTACTGGAGCAGCCCACAGCAGCAGCAGGTCCTGAAGGAGATACAGGATGAAATTTTCCTGACAAAACACGTCTCTGATGTGAGCTTTTTCATGCCCCTTCCCTCAAGCTGCCATTGGAATGGTATTAGGTGTAAATAACAGAGACCCAGAGCTCTGCCCAAACCTGTACCTACAGCCACAGCAGAGCCCAGCATCACAGCGTCATGGATGCACAGGATGTGAGGGGTTGGAAGGAACCTCTGGAGAGCTTCCAGGCCAACTCTCCCTGCCAGAGCAGGAGCAGAGAATCCAGCTCAGGTCACACAGCAACACATCCAGACAGGGCTGGGAAGGCTCCAGAGCAGGAGACTCCACAACCTCTCTGGGCAGCCTGCTTCAGGGCTCTGGGACCCTCACAGTCAAGAAGTTCCTCCTCATGCTGAGCTGGAACCTCCTGTGCTGCAGTTTCCATCCACTGCCCTTTGTCCTATCCCAGGGGGCAACTGAGTAGAACCTGTCCCTGTCCCTCCCTCTTGACCTCCACCCCTCAGCTATTGATAGCCATTGATCAGATCCCTCTCAGCCTTCTCCTCTCCAGACTGCACAGCCCCAGGGCTCTCAGCCTTTCCTCCCCAGGCAGTGCTGCAGTCCCTTCAGCATCCTTGCAGCCCTCCCTTGGACTCTCTCCAGCAGATCTCTGTCCCTCTTGAACTGGGGAGCCCAGAGCTGGATGGAATATTCCAGGTGTGGCCTCACTAAGGCAGAGCTGAGGAGGAGGAGAATCTCCCTGGCTCTGCTGGCCACACTCCTCTAATGCCCCCCAGGATCCCCTGGGGGAATCCTTCTTGGCCTTCTTGGCCACCAGGGCTCATTGCTGTCCCATGGGTAACATTAATTGCACGTCCCATTAATTGCATAATTATCATCAGCAGTCCTCAGAGCAAGTCCCAGAACCTCACCTGAACACTGCTGTGCCAAGGGATGACCACCCCCAGCTGGCTGCCCTCAAGAGAATGAGGAGGACTGCTTCTCTCTTGGAAACTCTGCCATGGTTCCAAGATGCAGAGCAGATACCTTCACCATCCTAAACATGTTCAACAGCTGAAGGTTACTCTGAGTTCCTTTCCCTCTGTGCCACATGGCTGGCAGAGCTCCCTGGCAGCCTCTCAAGGGAGAGGTCCAAGCTGTCTGCTCAGGCTCCTGGTGCTGATTCTCTGCACACAGCTAGAGAGGGGTTTCCTGTGGTGTCTCTGTTAACAAACTGCTTGCTAAAGCCTAAACCTGATCACCAGAGTGCTCCTGTGGAGGGGGAAGTTTAGGCTTGATCTTAGAAAGAAGCTCTTCACAGACAGAGAGACTGCCCATTGGGATGGGCTGCCAGGGAGGTGGGGGGGTCAGCATCCCTGGAGGTGCTTCAGAAGAGCCTGGATGAGGCACTTGGTGCCATAGTCTGGTTGATTAGGTAGGGTTGGGTGATGAGTTGGACTTGATGATCTTGGAGGTCTCTTCTGGTGCTGGTGGGCAAGAAGCTCACCAGGAGCTCTCAGTGTGCACTTGCAGCCCAGAAAGCCAATCAGATCCTGGGCTGCATCAGGAGAAGTGTGGCCAGCAGGGCAAGGGAGGTGATCCTCCCCCTCTGCTCAGCCCTGGGGAGACCCCACCTGGAGTACTGTGTCCAGTTCTGGAGCCCCTATTACAAGAGGGATGTGGAGGGGCTGGAAGGTGTCCAGAGCAGGGCCAGGAGGATGAGCAGAGGGCTGGAGCACCTCTCCTGTGAGGACAGACTGAAGGAGTTGGGGCTGTTCAGTCTGGAGAAGAGAAGGCTCCCAGGTGACCTCATTGTGGCCTTCCAGGATCTGAAGGGGGCTCCAGGAAGGCTGGGGAAGGACTTCTCAGGATCTCAGGGAGTGATAGGACTAGGGGGAATGAAGCTGGAGGTGGGGAGATTCAGGCTGGATGTGAGGAGGAAGTTCTTCCCCATGAGAGTGGTGAAGCCCTGGAATGGGTTGTCCAGGGAGGTGGTTGGGGCCCTGTCCCTGGAGGTGTTTAAGGCCAGGCTGGATGAGGCTCTGGGCAGCTTGATCTAGTGTGGGGTGTCCCTGCCCATGGCAGGGGGGTTGGAACTAGATGATCCTTGGGGTCCCTTCCAACCCTGAATGATACTGTGATACTATGATACTATGATTCTGTGATTCCTTAGCACACCACTGTCAGGCTCAGCCTGATAGGCTGAAAGGAAGGTCCAGAACTGAGTTCCAGAGAGGCACTTGGAAAGCACAGGAGTAAATGTAAGTAAAGGCAGATCCTCACCATGAGCACTTGCCAAGGGGGTACAAAACTTGAGCTCTTGCTAGAATCATTGAGGTTGGAAAAGACCTCTGTGTCCAACCTTCTAGCCAGCACCTCCATGACCTCTCCATGTCCCAAAGTGCCACCACAGTGTTCACTCTGCATGATCTGCCACTCACTTCACAGGACCAGAGAGTTGTTTGGGCAGAGAGTTGTTTCTCCAACCAGCAAGCTAAGCCCACCATGGCCATTCAATCACATCCCCAAATGCCACAGCCACACCTTTCTTGAGCAACCCCAGAGATGGGGACTCCACCACCTCCCTGGGCAGCCTGCTCCAATCCCTGACCACTCCTGCAGCAAAGAGATTGTTCCTCATCTTCAACCTAAGCCTCCCCAGGCACAATCAGAACCTAGCTGATGCTGATGGTATTGTCTTTCCAGACACTGGCAGCAAAGAAATTCTTCCTCATCTCCAACCTAAGCCTCCCCTGGCACAGCTTGAGGCCATTCCTCTTGTCCTGTGGTTAGGTACTGGGAGAAAAGGCCAACACCAGCCTCACTCCAGCCTCCTTTCAGGGAGCTGTAGAGAGCAATGAGGCCTGAGACAAGCCTCAGTACCTGCCAGGAGCAGCCAGCCACAGGAAAGGCAGGAGTGGATTACACCAAGGGTCCAGCTAACGTGGTATCCTGCCTTCAACAGCAGCCAGGCAACACTGAGAGCAGCAAAAAGACTTCAAGCTGAGCATTCTCCCAACCAATTTCAGCTTGGGACATTTCTCAGGCCTTGAGATTTGTTTGTATTGGAACCTCCTCCTCTGGACACCTTCCAGCACCTCCAGACCCTTCCTGGGACAGCGGCTCTGGAACTGGCCGCAGTGCTCCAGCTGGGGGTCTGGGGAGGGCGGCGCAGCCCCAGGACCTGGTTGACATTCTCTCATCGGTTCCACCTTGGGGCACCGCTCCAATTTGAAGTCATATTGCTTTCACCTTCTCCCAATATTCTGCACCTTCTGGTTTCAATCAGAAGCTGAGAAAGCACTTTCCCCAAGCACTCCTCCTCCCCAGGGCTTCAAGCACACGCACGCCCCGGCACAGCTCACAGTTAAATATTTGCTTGCCAATATTTTAAGAGTGCAGAAGGTTCCAAATTGCTGGTAAAATAAACAATGCCAGACTGTGAAAGCTCCTGCCTGCCATGCACTCTGATGTTAACAAGAGTTCCTTTATGACTGTAACCTTTCAGGAGCGAACAGAAATGATTTCTTTACCCTGGTGCTGCCCTCGAGTGAACGGCAAAGGAGGGAAGCAGGAAGGCTGCACGGTAAGATACTCTTGAGTTTTCCATCTTGCTCCTGTATTTCATTCAGGCCTGGGGCTGCTCTCAATAAATCATCTGCCAGAAGATCCTAAAATTGTGAGCAAGGACTTTCAAGGAGCCAAAGATTTCCTTCCCCGCCGCACAGCACAGAGGGAAGCTCCGCCCTGGCCAGCGGCCCTCCTGCAAGGGCATCAGGCAGCAAGACAGGGACAGGGGCAGCTAGGGGATGTAGATGTGGGATGTGGGAGGTAGAGAAGGGCAAAGGTGTGGGTGATAGCCAAAAAGGCCAGTGGTCTCCTGGGGTGCATCAAGAAGAGTGTGGCCAGCAGGACAAGGGAGGTTCTCTTCTCCCTCCACGGCCCTGGTGAAGCCCCACCCGGAGTGCTGTGGCCAGCTCTGACCTCCCCTGGTCAAGCACGACAGGGACTTGCTAGAGAGGGCACAGCTAAGGGCTACAGAGATGCTGAAGGGACTGGAACTAATAGGAGGAAAGGCTAAGAGAAATGGGGCTGTTGAGTCTGGAGGAGGGAAGCCTGAGGGGGATCTCATCAGTGCTGATGAAGACTTTAAAGATGGGTGTCAGGAGGATGGGACCAGGCTCTGTCCAGTGGTGCTGTGACAGGACAAGGGGGAACTGGCACTAGCTGAACATAAGAAGCTTATCCTCCTGGCCCTGTTCTGGACACCTTCCAGCCCCTCCAGAGCCTTCCTGGCACAGAGGCTGCAGAGCTGGCCCCAGAGCTGCAGCTGTGGGCTCAGCAGAGTGGAGCAGAGGGGCAGAATCCCCTCCCTGGCCCTGCTGGCCACACTTCTCTTGCTGCAGCCCAGGCTCTGCTTGGCTCTCTGGGCTGCAAGTGCTCACTGCTGGCTCCTGCTGACTTCTCCTCCCCCAGCACCCCCAAGGCCTTGTCTTCAAGGCTGCTCTCAAACCAGTCCCTGCCCAGCCTGTATCAGTGCAGCAGAGCTGGAGATTTGCCTTTGAAGGACTTTGACAACTTGGCACAGAGAAGCTGATCCAGACTGGACTTTCCCCCCCAGTACACACCACAGAATCAAAAACCCCAACACTAGTGGAAGCAGTCAGGAGATGTATTGCCCAGGGGAGCAAGAAGCCAGAGGTATGATCCTTGGAGCAGTTCTTGGAAGATACATGAGTGATGTCTAGGTCAGAGAGGTCAAAAATGAGACAGAAGGATAGCAGTGGAGGGAAGTGCTGCTGATGGCCAATGCACAGCTGGGATCACAGAATGTCAGGGGCTGGAAGGGACCTGAAGAGATCATCCATTCAACCCCCCTGCCAAAGCAGCATCACCTAGATCACACAGGCACTCAGCCAGGCAGGTCTTGAGTATCACCAGAGAGGATGGTGGATGGGAAAGCAAGTGCTCAGATAAAGAAACCAGGGACTGGAAGAAAAGAGAGATCAGGAGCTGAAGGAAGCCAGGCAATGAAGCCAACATGCAAGGGTGGGTTTGAAGCAAGCAGCCAGCAGGATAGATCCTGAGCTTCCATTGTGGACCTTTGAACACATCACCATGTGGTAATCAGCACTGCAGGGGGGGGAGAGGAGGCCCCACTGGCACTGCAGGCTGTCAAAGGATTAGGTGAACATGAAGGAAGGGAGGGGGAGAGAGAGGAGCCAGTGTGATGTACAGGAAGGGGTCCTGCAAGGAAGCTGAGGGAATTAACAAGAGGTCAGAAAGGGAAGAGAGGCAAACTAACATCTCTGCAAGACAAATAATAGGACAGGAGAATCACAGAGCTCTTTGGGCTGGAAAAGCCTTCAAAGGTCATTCAGTCCAGCACCAACCCAACCCCACCATGGCCACCAAACCAGGAACCCAGGTGCCATGGCCTCACCTTTCTGGTACCCCTCCAGGGACGGGGACTCCACCACCTCCCTGGGCAGCCTCTGCCAATCCCTGACCACTCCTGCAGCAAAGAAATTGTTCCTTATCTCCAACCTAACCCTCTCCAGGCACAATCAGAACCTAACTGATGCTGATGGTATTGTCTTTCCAGACAGGCAGGCACCAAAGATATGTAGAAGAGTGAAGTCATCAGCTGTGGAAGAGGAAGCAGAAGATGTGGCTGACATTCCACCAGCAGGGAAAAGCAGCAGCAACAACAGGATTGAAATGTCCTGGGAACAACAGAGTCACAGCATGGCAGGGGCTGGAAAGGGTCATCTGGAGATCACCCAGCCCAAGCCCCTGCCAGAGCAGGGTCACCCAGGGCAGGGCACACAGAACTCAGCCAGGTGGAACTTGAAAGTCTCCAGAGCAGAGATTCCACCACCTCTCTGGGCAACCTGCTCCAGGCTCCAGCACCCTCACAGGGACACAGCTTTCCCTTCTGTTCCCCTGGCACCTCCTCTGCTCCAGCTTGCCCCCAGTGTCCCTTGTGCTGTCCTTGGCCATCCCTGAGCAGAGCCTGGCTCCAGCCCTGCACATCTTGACTTGATAGGGTGCTTGGTTGCATGGTTTAGTTATTAGGTGGTGGTGGATGATAGGTTGGACAGGATGGTCTTGAAGGTCTCTTCCAACCTGGTCTCTTCTTCTCTTCCCTTCCCTTCCCTTCCCTTCCCTTCCCTTCCCTTCCCTTCCCTTCCCTTCCCTTCCCTTCCCTTCCCTTCCCTTCCCTTCCCTTCCCTTCCCTTCCCTTCCCTTCCCTTCCCTTCCCTTCCCTTCCCTTCCCTTCCCTTCTCTTCTCTCCCATTCCATTCCATTCCATTCCATTCCATTCCATTCCATTCCATTCCATTCCATTCCATCCTATCCTATCCTATCCTATCCTATCCTATCCTATCCTATCCTATCCTATCCTATCCTATCCTATCTTTATGCCCAGCAATGAGGGCAGCCCTCAGGCTCCTCTGCTCTAAGCTGCAGAGGTCGAGAGCTCCCTCAGCCTGGCCTGGGACACCTCTGAGGGGGGCAGAAAGCCAGCAATGGGCACTGGCAGCTCAGAAGGCCAAGGGCAGCTCAGCTGCCAGTGCCCATTGCCAGAGGTGGAGGGAGAGGATCCTGCCCCTCTGCTCTGGGGTGTCAGGGAGGGATAGGACTGGGGGGGATGGAGCAGCACTAGAAGTGGGGAGATTGAGCTTGGCTGTGAGGAAGAAGTTGTTGCCCAGGAGGGTGGTGAGAGCCTGGCACAGGTTGCCCAGGGAGGTGGTGGCAGCCTCCTGCCTGGAGGTGTTTGCAGCCAGGCTGGAGGTGGCTGTGAGCAACCTGCTGTGGTGTGAGGTGTCCCTGCCCATGGCAGGGGGTTGGGGCTGGCTGAGCCTTGAGCTCCCTTCCAACCCTGACAGTTCTGTGCTTCTATGAAAGTGAGAATAACTGAACCTGAGCTAGAGCAAGGTTGGGAAGCTCTGCAGGCACTGCTGAGGTACAGAGGTCTTTTCAATCACCTGAAACCTCCAAGCTGTGCCAAGAGGTTTCAAGGCAGCAAAATTGTTGCTCAGGGTCCCATGGAGCTAAATTCTGCTCTGGGTTACACTGATGTGAGCCCTGGTATTGATTCTGGTGGGGTTGCTTCAGATGTACACCAAGCCAACTGAGAGCAAATTATGGGTGGCTGGATATGAACAGCTGGAGCTGAGAGCACAACAAAGGCTGCATTGTGCTGTGCCCAGCAGAGCCAATGAATGGATTCAAAGGACACCTAGATGTGTTCCTGGAAAAGCAAAGAACCAGGGGGCAGGGATCTAAGTGGTCTGGTGGGAAAACAGGAAAGCCAGATTGAGATAAATGAAAACAGGGTTGGCATGCTGGCCTTGGGAGCCCCTCCCCCTCTGCCCTCTCCTGAAGCCCTGACAACCTGGATGGTTGGAACTCAAAACACTGCAGAAGCAAAAGGCCACCACAAGACATAAGGCTCACACTGTTCAAATCAGCCTGCAACAGTTCCCAGGTACAGGAATAAAGTCCAGCTCTGGAGCCCTCAGCACAGGAAGGACCTGGAGCTGATGGAGAGGCTCCAGAGGAGGCCATGAGAATGCTCAGGGGGTTGGAGCAGCTCTGCTACAAGGACAGGCTGAGGGAGCTGGGGGTGTTCAGCCTGGAGAGGAGAAGGCTCCAGGGAGACCTAATACTGACCTGCCAGGACCTGAAGGGGCTACAAGAAGGATGCAGAGGGACTGTTCCCAAAGGCCTGCAGGGACAGACCCAGGGGCAATGGCTTCAGAGCAGAGCAGAGCAGATTGAGCTTGGATGTGAGGAACAAGTTCTGCCCCAGGAGGCTGCTGGAACACTGCAGCAGGCTGCCCAGGGAGGTGGTTGAGGCTCCATGCCTGGAGCTATTCCAGGTGAGGCTGGAGAGGGCTCTGGGCAGCCTGCTCCAGGGGAGGATGTCCCTGCTGGGGGCAGGGGTTTGGACCTTTGGAGTCCCTTCCAGCCTAGAGCATTCTGTGACTCTCTATGGCAGCACCTGACCTGCAGCCAGCAGGACCAGTGTGGGATTCTGGGAAGAGCACAGGGGGGGTGGGTTGGGTTTCCTGGGGTTTGGGGTTTCAGATTTGATTTGGGGGGCAGCTGGTTGGTTTGGTTGGTTTGGTTGGTTTGGGCTTTTTGGGAGGTGAAAAGTGTCCTTCTTTTGCTTTTTTGAATCTCCTCTCCATTGTCCAAGTCTAAGCTGAAATCCTGCTCCAGGGAGCTCTGGCACTAACAAGTAACTCACATGAGCTCTGTAGCTGCATCAGCACTGGGGTGGGCAGCAGGAGCAGGGCAGGGATGGTGCCCCTGGGCTGGGCACTGCTGTGGTCACAGCTTCAATCCTGGGCTCAGTTTTGGGCCTCTCACTCCCAAAAGGACACTGAGGGCTGGGGCAGGGCCAGAGAAGGGCAACCAAGATGGGGCAGGGTCTGGAGAAGAGGGCTGGGGAGCAGCAGCTGAGGGCCCTAGGGGTGTTGGGTGTGGAGCAGAGGAGGCTGAGGGAGACCTCATTGCTCTCTGCAGCTCCCTGAGAGGAGGCTGCAGGGAGCTGGGGGTTGGGCTCTGCTCCCTAGGATCAGAGGATAGAAGGAGAGGAAATGGCCTGATTTTGTGCCAGGGGAGGCTGAGGTTGGAGAAGAGGAACAATTTCTTTGCTGCAGGAGTGGTCAGGGATTGACACAGGCTGCCCAGGGAGGTGGTGGAGTCCCCATGGCTGGAGGGGCTCCAGAAGCCTGGGGCCAGGGTTCAGTGGCCATGGTGGTGCTGGGCTGATGTTGGACTGGGTGGTGTCAGGGGTCTCTTCCAGCCAGAGCAGCTCTGTGATTCTCAGGGTATCAAAATCCAACTGCACTTCCAACTGCCTTTCTACAGACACAGCTCCTGAGAGGATACTGAGGGCAGCAAGGCTGACACTGAGCTTGCTGAGGAGCTGTGTGCTGAGGGCAGCCAGCAGCACCCCCCCGGCCCCGACCCAATCCCCCTCCCAGCAGCCTGCCCAGCCCCACTCCGTTCCCTGCAAGCCACAAGGTGGAGACCTCTGGCCAAGCAGATGCCAGGGAAGCCTCCTGCCCAGCCCCCTGTTACAATTAACACTTTCTGAGTCATTGCATCAGGCCAATTGCTCTGTTTGTTTTTCGAGCCTGACAGAAATGTCACTAGTGGAAAAATTAAGTAAAAGAGCACTGGTTAGCCACAGAGCTGGACACACCTGGCTGCAAACCCACTAAAAGCAACTGACTTCATTAGCAGGAGGGACAGCAGAGTAAAATTTATACCTGAAATATGCCTGCCCCAGTAGAATGTGCTGAGGCCAGAGGCTCTGGGGCTGTTTTCACAGCTGTGTCAAGTTTGGGCTGCGGACGTTCAGGAGCGCTGAAGGAGCTCAGGCCAACAGGTCCCAAAACTTTGGAGCTGGAGATTTAGATCTCAGCAATTTAACAACCAGGCCTTGAAATAATACAAAGTGCACTTGGAGCTGGAGCTGATGGAAATGAGCAGTTAAAATGCCTCAGGTCCCCTCCCGGCCCGGGCTGCGGCGCAGCTCTGCGTCTGGCTAAGCGCAGAGGGCAACCTCTCAATCAGGCATCAAACAAGGGGGCAGCAAGGCCTGCATGGGGCAGCAAGGCCTGCATGGGGCAGCAAAGTCTGCATGGGGCAGCAAGGTCTGCATGGGGCAGCAAGGCCTGCATGGGGCAGCAAAGTCTGCATGGGGGCAGCAAGGCCTGCATGGGGCAGCAAGGCCTGCATGGGGCAGCAAGGTCTGCATGGGGCAGCAAAGTCTGCATGGGGCAGCAAAGTCTGCATGGGGCAGCAAGGCCTGCATGGGGCAGCAAAGTCTGCATGGGGCAGCAAGGCCTGCATGGGGCAGCAAGGCCTGCATGGGGCAGCAAGGCCTGCATGGGGCAGCAAAGTCTGCATGGGGCAGCAAGGTCTGCATGGGGCAGCAAGGCCTGCATGGGGCAGCAAGGTCTGCATGGGGCAGCAAAGTCTGCATGGGGCAGCAAAGTCTGCATGGGGCAGCAAGGCCTGCATGGGGCAGCAAAGTCTGCATGGGGCAGCAAGGCCTGCATGGGGCAGCAAGGCCTGCATGGGGGCAGCAAGGTCTGCATGGTGGCAGCAAAGTCTGCATGGGGCAGCAAAGTCTGCATGGGGCAGCAAAGTCTGCATGGGGCAGCAAGGCCTGCATGGGGCAGCAAAGTCTGCATGGGGCAGCAAAGTCTGCATGGGGCAGCAAAGTCTGCATGGGGCAGCAAGGCCTGCATGGGGCAGCAAAGTCTGCATGGGGCAGCAAAGTCTGCATGGGGCAGCAAGGCCTGCATGGGGCAGCAAGGTCTGCATGGGGCAGCAATGAGCCCTGGGGGGCAAGAAGGCCAAGGGCATCCTGGGCTGCATTCAGGGGGTGGCCAGCAGAGCCAGGGAGATTCTCCTCCTCCTCAGCTCTGCCCTGGTGAGGCCACACCTGGAATATTCCATCCAGCTCTGGGCTCCCCAGTTCAAGAGGGACAGAGATCTGCTGGAGAGAGTCCAAGGGAGGGCTGCAAGGATGCTGAAGGGACTGCAGCACTGCCTGGGGAGGAGAGACTGAGAGCCCTGGGGCTGTGCAGTCTGCAGAGGAGAAGGCTGAGAGGGATCTGATCAATGGCTATCAATAGCTGAGGGGTGGAGGTCAAGAGGGAGGGACAGGGCCAGGCTCTGCTCACTGTGCCCTGGGATAGGCCAAGGAGCAGTGGATGGAAACTGCAGCACAGGAGGTTCCAGCTCAGCATGAGGAGGAACTTCTTGACAGTAAGGGACACAGAGCCTTAGAGCAGGCTGCCCAGAGAGGTTGTGGAGTCTCCTGCTCTGGAGCCTTCCCAGCCCTGTCTGGATGTGTTCCTGTGTGACCTGTGCTGGATTCTCTGCTCCTGCTCTGGCAGGGGCTTGGCCTGGAAGCTCTCCAGAGGTCCCTTTCAACCCCTAACATCCTGTGATTCCCCAGGTTTCCACTGAGGCAGTGGCAGCTCAGGCATCCTGTGAGCTGTGATCAGTATCAGTTCAGGACTGTGGCATCCATTGGCTGCATCCAGGGCTGGAATTGTTGCTGGATATGGAAATGAGTTAAGTACAGCTTTTGTCTGTCAACAAGTCAAACTAATTGCATCCAAGCAGCAGTTTCCTACAGGTGCTCTGTCACATATGCTCCAGCACAGGAATGTACCAACTGGAGTTAAATAATGACCTTTTGTACTCTGTCTGAAAGAAAAAGCAGGGAGTGGGATTTCCTGGCCTCCCAGGGGCTCTGCAGATAGCTTTGTGCCCTCAGAGCACTTAGGAAAGTTTCATTCCACTCACTTCTGAGAAAAGCTCAGCTGTGAAATTGGAAAACGTCAAGAGAGGACCAGGAATGTCCTCTTTCTCTCCACCAGTCTGATCTTAGGATAATAATAGAATAGAATAATGAACCAGGTTGGAAGAGACCTTCAAGATCATCAAGTTCAACGCATCAACCAATCCAACCCACCTAAACAACTAACCCATGGCACCAAGCACCCCATCAAGTCTCCACCTGAACACCTCCAGGGATGGGGACTCCACCACCTCCCTGGGCAGCACATCCCAATGGGCAATCACTCTCTCTATGTAAAACTTCTTCCTCACCTCCAGCCTAAACCTCCCCTGGCACAGCTTGAGACTGTGTCCTCTTGTTCTGCTGCTGGCTGCCTGGGAGAAGAGACCAACCTCTGCCTGTCTACAACCTCCCTTCAGGTAGTTGTAGAGAGCAATGAGGTCTCCCCTGAGCCTCCTCTTCTCCAGGCTAAGCAACCCCAGCTCCCTCAGCCTCTCCTCACAGGGCTGTGCCCCAGACCCCTCCCCAGCTTTGTTGCCCTTCTCTGGACACCTTCCAGCAGCTCAACCTCCTTCCTAAACTGAGGAGCCCAGAGCTGGACACAGGACTGCAGGTGTGGCCTGAGCAGTGCTGAGCACAGGGCAGGATGAGCTCCCTGCTCCTGCTGGCCACACTCTTCCTGCTGCAGGCCAGGATGCCCTTGGCCCTCTTGGCTGCCTGGGCACACTGCTGGCTCATGTTCAGCCTACCATCAACCAGCACCCCCAGGTCCTTCTCTGCCTGGCTGCTCTCAGCCACTCTGCCCCCAGCCTGTAGCTCTGCCTGGGGTTGCTGTGGCCAATGTGCAGCAGCTGGCACTTGGATGTGTTCAATCTCCTGCCCTTGGCCTCTGCCCATCTGCCCAGCCTGTCCAGGGCCCTCTGCAGAGCCTCTCTACCCTCCAGCAGACCAACTCCTGATCTCTTCTTTTGGAGGTGGAACAGCTTCTGCTTGCAGGACAAGATGACTGGGGTTAAAAACCCAAACCTGCTACACATATTCCTCACTCAGCTCACAAACCCTTGGCCCTTCCCTCAGCTTCATCTCAAAAGAGCCATTAGGGATAACCAGACCAAGATTAAGGCAAGCAGGGCCTAACACCCACAGAAACTGCCCTTTAATTCTTTCTCTCTTAAAACTTCATGCAACTACTAAAGCTCAGATGTGAGGAAGAGTTAAATCTGCCCAGGGAGGTGGTGGAGTCCCCATCCCTGGAGGTGTTCAAGAGGGGATTGGATGTGGCACTTGGTGCCATGGTTGAGGGGTCAGGAGGTCTTGGGTGACAGCTTGGACTTGAGGTCTCTTCCAACCTTATTGATTCAATGATTCTGTGATCAGGGCACAACTGTGCAGCCTGGGAGGGAAATGAAGAAGAGGGAACAAGCATGGAAGGGGCATGGTGAAGTGGTATGTTCAGTTAGGATGACTAATAGCAAGGAGGGAAAGTTAAGGCATGGTAAGGAGCAAGGCAGCAGCTAAGCCCTTGAAACATCAAGGTATAAATGATTGTCTTCTAACATACAGGCAGCAGGGCCAGGGAGGGGATTCTGCCCCTCTGCTCCATTCTGCTGAGCCCACAGCTGCAGCTCTGGGGCCAGCTCTGCAGCCTCTGTGCCAGGAAGGCTCTGGAGGGGATGGAAGGTGTCCAGAGCAGGGCCAAGAGGAGGAGCAGAGGGCTGGAGCTGCTCCGCTCTGGAGACAGCCTGAGAGAGTTGGGGTTGTGCAGGCTGGAGAGGAGAAGGCTCCCAGGAGACCTTCTGGTGGCCTCCCAGGATCTGCAGGGGGCTGCAAGAGAGCTGGGGAGGGACTTTGGAGGGTGTCAGGGAGGGATAGGACTGGGGGGATGGGAATGGATCCAAGCTAGAGGAAGGGAGATTTAGATTAGACCTTAGGAAGAAGTTGTTGCCCAGGAGGGTGGTGAGAGCCTGGCACAGGCTGCCCAGGGAGGTGGTGGAAGCCTCCTGCCTGGAGGTGTTTGCAGCCAGGCTGGAGGTGGCTGTGAGCAACCTGCTGTGGTGTGAGGTGTCCTTGCCCATGGCAGGGGGTTGGGGCTAGCTGAGCCTTGAGCTCCCTTCCAGCCCTGACAGCTCTGGTTCTATCCAATAAATACTGGCAGAGCAAACTCAAAAGTTCCTTCACCTCCAGAAAATGCTGAGTGAAAGATAAGGAATAATTCAAAGAGAAAAGGATTCTGGAATCTCTCTGCCTTCACAAATGCTGTGGGGAAGAGAAGAGCCTAAGAGATTTCACTGCTGCCTTACATACCCTCAGTGCCTGCCTGAGTTCAGGTTCTCTCACAGCAAAATCAATTCATTAAAATCAATGCAGCTAACACTGAGATGGACACAGAGATCTAGCTGGGTTTGAGCTGAAGCCTTTAAAGTGGCACAGCCTTCATGGAAGCATCAGCTGCTGCCACAGAAAAGCTGCCCTGTGTCACACTGCGTCACAGCCAGAGGTGTAGTCATGGAGTCATGGAATGGTTTGGGTTGGAAGCACCTCCAAAGCTCATCCAGTCCCAGCCCTGCCCCCAGCAGGGACATCCTCCCCTGGAGCAGGCTGCCCAGAGCCCTCTCCAGCCTCACCTGGAATAGCTCCAGGCATGGAGCCTCAACCACCTCCCTGGGCAGCCTGCTGCAGTGTTCCAGCAGCCTCCTGGGGCAGAACTTGTTCCTCACATCCAAGCTCAATCTGCTCTGCTCTGCTCTGAAGCCATTGCCCCTGGGCCTGGCCCTGCAGGCCTTTGGGAGCAGTCCCTCTGCAGCCTTCCTGGAGCCCCTTCAGGTCCTGGCAGGCTGCTCTAAGGTCTCCCTGGAGCCTTCTCTTGTCCAGGCTGAACACCCCCAGCTCCCTCAGCCTGTCCTTGTAGCAGAGCTGCTCCAACTCCCTGAACATTCTCATGGCCTCCTCTGGACCTTCTCCATCAGCTCCAGGTCCTTCCTGTGCTGAGGGCTCCAGCCCTGCACACAGCACTGCAGGTGAGGTCTCCCCAGAGCAAAGTGGCAGAATCTCCTCTCCCCAGCTCTGGCCACACTGCTCTGGATGCAGCCCAGGCTGCCCTTGGCCTTCTGTGCTGCAGTCTCTCCCTGCCTGCTCCTGGGCAGCTTCTCCCCCACCAGCACCCCCAAGGCCTTCTCCTGAGGGCTGCTTCCATCACCTCCTCCCCCAGGCTGTACTGGCAGTGAGGATTGCTCTGGCCCAGGTGCAGAACCCTGCACTTGCTCTGCTTGAAGCTCATGAGGTTCACCTGGGTGCATCTCTCCAGCTTGTCCAGGCCCACCTGGACACCACAGCAATCACTGCAATGTCATGCTCATCATTCCCTTCATGCTCATTACTGCTACAGACAGAGACTGGGACATTGCAAGCTCAGGATCAACTGAAAGGATGCCTCAGTGCCAAGGCAGAGAACAAAATGGCATCAAGCAACTGAAGAGCTCTTTACAGTTGCATCCCACAGCAGCCACACATCTGTTACCAGTTGAGGCCCCAGGCTGGATGGAAACATAAGGACACTGGTGACTGTTTCACACTTTGGGGTTATTTTGGGGAGCAATGGAATAGTTTAGTTTCCAGACATGTGCTTCCCTTCACACAGCCCTGTCTGCAAGCACTGTTGAGTCCTTTCCCCTTCAAGTTGACTGAAGGAAAAAAACCCAACAAGTTCCACTTTTAGAAGTAGAGAGTCACAGAATTGCTTGGGTTGGAAAAGCCCTCTTGGATCACCCAGTCCAACATCAACCCAACCCCACCATGGCCACCAAACCATGGCCCCAGGTGCCATGGCCAGCTTGAGCAGCTCCAGGGATGGGAACTCCCCCAGGGCTGGGGACTCCACCACCCCCCTGGGCAGCCTGTGCCAACCCCTCCCCACTCTTGCAGCACATAGGTATTTCCTAACCTCCAACCTAAACCTTCCCTGGCAGAAGTTCAGGGCATTTCCTTTCCTCTCACCTGATACTAGGGAGAAGAGCCCAACCCCCACCTCATTCCAACCTCCTTTCAGGGAGTTGTAGAGAGCAATGAGGCCTCCTCTCCTCTTCTCCAGACTAAACAACCTCAGCTCCCTCAGCAGCTCCCAGAAGACTTGGTTTCTGGACCTCAACACAAACCCCTTGTCCCTTAACTTTCTTTCCACTCAGCATCCTAGCTACAAAGAAAACTCAAAGCCCTGCTGGAATCACTTGTGGTGCAGTGATGCATTTGGCACCAGCCAAGTTTCTCCCTACCTCCACTTCTTACTCCCAACCACAGCTGCTGTTATGGCAGCATCCCCTTCTGCAGCCACATGGCAAATTAATTCCTTCCAGACAAATCACAGGATCCCAGCTCACAGGATGCTAGAGGTTGGAAGGGACCTCTGGAGAGCTGCCAGTCCAAGCCCCTGCCAGAGCAGGAGCAGAGAATCCAGCACAGGTCACACAGGAACACATCCAGACAGGGCTGGGAAGGCTCCAGAGCAGGAGACTCCACAACCTCTCTGGGCAGCCTGCTCCAGGCCTCTGGGAGCCTCACAGTCAGGAAGTTCCTCCTCATGTTGAGGTGGAACCTCCTGTCCTGCAGTTTCCATCCACTGCTCCTTGGCGTATCCCAGGGGGCAACTGAGCAGAGCAGGGCAAGGGAGGTGATCCTCCCCCCCTGCTCAGCTCTGGGGAGACCACACCTGGAGTACTGCCTCCAGCTCTGGAGCCCCTATGGCAAGAGGGATGTGGAGGGGCTGGAAGGTGTCCAGAGCAGGGCCAGGAGGATGAGCAGAGGGCTGGAGCTGCTCTCCTGTGAGGACAGACTGAAGGAGTTGGGGCTGTTCAGTCTGCAGAAGAGAAGGCTCCCAGGTGACCTCATTGTGGCCTTCCAGGATCTGCAGGGGGCTACAGGAAGGCTGGGGAGGGACTGCTCAGGATCTCAGGCAGTGATAGGACTAGGGGGATGGAATGAAGCTGGAGGTGGGGAGATTCAGGCTGGAGGGGAGGAGGAAGTTCTTCCCCATGAGAGTGGTGAAGCCCTGGAATGGGTTGTGCAGGGAGGTGGTTGGGGCCCTGTCCCTGGAGGTGTTTAAGGCCAGGCTGGATGAGGCTCTGGCCAGGCTGATGTAGTGTGGGGTGTCCCTGCCCATGGCAGGGGGGTTGGAACTGGATGATCCTTGGGGTCCCTTCCAACCCTGACTGATACTACTACTACTACTACTGATACTACTACTATGATACTACTACTATACTGTCCCCTCCCTTTTGGCCCCCAGCCCTCAGCTATTGATAGACATTGGTCAGATCCCTCTCAGTCTTCTCTTCCCCAGACTAAACAGCCCCAGGGCTCTCAGCCTCTCCTCAGAGGGCATCTTCCCCCAGGCCATGGAGCAGTGTCAGAATCAAAGGCAGCGGCGGAGGCTGCGGGAAGGACCGCTGGGCAGCCAGGGCTGCCTACAGCAGCCTCAAGCCATGAAGGAAATCAACAAGCAGCTGCAGGTTGATCCTCAGGCACTGAAAGGTGGGAAGCCCCAAGATGATCCACTTACCCCCATCACCTTGCCACGCTGCTCCACATCCTCCCACATGCAGTGCACGATGTAGCGGCACATGTACTTGCCCGTGCGGCCCTCCTGCTTCATCCGCACCAGGCACATCCTGTGGGGACAGCAGCACCACACTCAGGGCCCCTGGGCCTGCTTCAGGGGCAAAGGGGCAGGCAAACATGGAGTTCAGCTCATTTCAAACATGGAGTTCAGCTCATTTCAGAATTCTTCTTAGCTGTGTGATCAAGAATACTCCACCTGCACCGGGCTTGGCTGAGCTGCAGTTAGCACACAGCTGCCAGGGCTGGAAAGGAGCTCAAGGCTCAGCCTGCAGAGCTTCCCAACCTTGCTCTAGCTCAGGTTCAGTTATTCTCACTTTCATAGAAGCATAGAACTGTCAGGATTGAAAGGACCTCAAGGCTCAGCCAGCCCCAACCCCCTGCCATGGGCAGGGACACCTCACACCACAGCAGGTTGCTCACAGCCACCTCCAGCCTGGCTGCAAACACCTCCAGGCAGGAGGCTGCCACCACCTCCCTGGGCAACCTGTGCCAGGCTCTCACCACCCTCCTGGGCAACAACTTCTTCCTAACATCCAAGCTCAATCTCCCCACTTCTAGTTCTGTTCCATCACCCCAGTCCTATCCCTCCCTGACACCCCAGAGCAGAGAGGCAGGATCCTCTCCCTCCACCTCTGCCAATGGGCACTGGCAGCCCAGAAGGCCAAGGGCAGCTGCCCTTGGCCTTCTGAGCTGCCAGTGCCCATTGCTGCCTTTCTGTCCCAGGCCTGATTCCTGCCCCCTCAGAGGTGTCCCAGACCCCTATCCCTCCCTGACCCCCTCCAAAGTCCCTCCCCAGCTCTCTTGCAGCCCCCTGCAGCTCCTGGAAGGCCACCAGAAGGTCTCCTGGGAGCCTTCTCCTCTCCAGCCTGCACAACCCCAACTCTCTCAGGCTGGCTCCAGAGCAGAGCAGCTCCAGCCCTCTGCTCCTCCTCCTGGCCCTGCTCTGGACACCTTCCAGCCCCTCCAGAGCCTTCCTGTGGTAGGGGCAATAAATTAAAACTGTGAAGAACAAAACCTCTGATGAAAGACTCCTCAGGGTCAGAGTGAGGTGAGTAAGATTCTTGAATGCCTTCAGAAGGTGAGAGGAGAGGGCTTGAAGCTGATAGGATTTTAAATCAGAGCCTTCTCTTCTCCACACCATCTCTCCTCCCCTGTCCATCTCTCCTCCCCAGACCATCTCTCCTCCCCTGACTCTCTCTCCTCCCCTGTCCATCTCTCCTCCCCAGACCATCTCTCCTCCCCTGACTCTCTCTCCTCCCCAGACCATCTCTCCTCCCCTGACTCTCTCTCCTCCCCTGACTCTCTCTCCTCCCCAGACCATCTCTCCTCCCCTGACTCTCTCTCCTCCCCTGTCCATCTCTCCTCCCCAGACCATCTCTCCTCCCCTGACTCTCTCTCCTCCCCAGACCATCTCTCCTCCCCTGACTCTCTCTCCTCCCCTGACTCTCTCTCCTCCCCAGACCATCTCTCCTCCCCAGACCATCTCTCCTCCCCTGACCATCTCTCCTCCCCAGACCATCTCTCCTCCCCTGACTCTCTCTCCTCCCCTGACCATCTCTCCTCCCCTGACCATCTCTCCTCCCCAGACCATCTCTCCTTCCCTGACCATCTCTCCTCCCCAGACCATCTCTCTCATGCTGTTTTGCTGGGGGTGGGTGGTGCTACCACAGCAGGGTTTGGGCTGCTGCTGAGCCCAGCACCCAGGCTGTGCTTTCCCAACACTTCTTCCCCCAACAGCAGGCTGAGGGCTGGGCAAGATCTTGGGAGGGGACACAGCCAGGCCAGGTGACCCAAGCTGACCAAAGGGTGCTCCATGCCAGATGACAGCAGCTCAGGTACAACAGCTGAGTGAAAGGAGGCAGTGGGGGGACATGGGTTGATGGTGCCTGTCCTCTGGAGCAGCCACTCTGTGTGCTGGATCCCTGCCTCCAAGGAGTGACCCAGCACTGCTGATGGAGAGTAGAGAACAGATCTTTGTTGGCTCTGCTTCCAGGTGCAGCCTTGGCTTTGGCTTTCCATCCTATTAAATTGCTTCTGTCCTGACCCACAGGCCTCTGGTTACATTTTCCCCTCTTCCCCTGTCCATCTGAGGAGGGAAGTGGCCTTGGTGGGCATCTGGCCCCCAGCCAGGGCCAAAATAAACCACTGCAATCTCTTCTGTCCTGTGCACCAGAGCTGGATCTGCTGGATTCTGGCCAGTGCAGCTATGGAAGAGTGGCAGTGGACTCTATTCTGTCTGTCAGTACTGCAATCAAGTTACAAACCACTGCAATCTACATTCCTCAGCCTTCAGAACATCTCACCCTGTGGAGCAGGAACAACTGCCTTGTCTAATGCTAGGCTCCAAGCCAGCTGCAATTCAGCTTGGTCTCCTAAAGTGCTGTGAGCCCAGCCCAGCCAAGCTGTGAAAGCTTCAGCAAGCTCCACACTGCTCCCAAACTCACATTAGCAATGTCCTAAATTACTTCAGCTCCAGGGGTACTGTGGATACACAGCCAAGCACTTGGCAAAGGCCCTGCCTGCTGGACAGGCTCAAGGAGCTCAGGAGTTGGGAAGTGCATGGTGACACCTTAATGAGAGCACCAGCTGCAGGGCTGGCTTCTGCTCTTTCTTCTTTAGTCACTAAAGCCACTTGAACTTCAGGGCTGCTCCTCTGTCTGCAACAGGAAGCATCAGAACAAACCTTTTGCCTCTTTTACAACATCTGTAAAGAGCAGGAGCTGAAAGAGAGGCTAAGCCCTCCCTGAGCCAAGAGCCCAAGCTCAGCAACCTTCTCCACCCCTCTGATCAGCTCTGCTCCTGTGTTAGGAGGCAGAAGGGCCTGCTCAGTTGGAATGTGCTGTCCAGGGAGGTGGTGGAGTCACCCTCACTGCAGCCTTGGTTGCAGTGTTCCAGCAGCCTCCTGGGGCAGAACTTGCTCCTCACATCCAAGCTCAATCTGCTCTGCTCTGCTCTGCAGCCGCTGCCCCTGGGCCTGTGCCTGCAGGCCTTTGGGAACAGTCCCTCTGCAGCCTTCTTGCAGCCCCTTCAGGTCCTGGCAGGCAGCTCTGAGGTCTCCCTGGAGCCTTCTCCTCTCCAGGCTGAACACCCCCAGCTCCCTCAGCCTGTCCTCACAGCAGAGCTGCTCCATCCCCCTGAGCATTTTTGTGGCCTCCTCTGGCCCCTCTCCATCAGCTCCAGGTCCTTCCTGTGCTGAGGGTGCCAGGGAGGTTGGAGCCAGGTGGGGGTTGGTCTCTTCTCCCACGCACCCAGCACCAGAACAAGAGGACACAGTCTCCAGCTGTGCCAGGGGAGGTTCAGGCTGGAGGTGAGGAAGAAATTCTTCCCAGCAAGAGAGATTGGCCCTGGGGATGTGCTGCCCAGGGAGGTGGTGGAGTCCCCATCCCTGGAGGTGTTTAGGCAGAGCCTGGCTGAGGCCCTTGGTGCCATGGTTGAGTTGACCAGATGGTGCTGGGGGAGAGGTTAGACTTGATGATCTGCAAGGCCTTTTCCAACCTGGTTAATTCTGTATCCTGCTGTAGATGAGGGGATGCTCAAACCCTGGGGCTAAAGAAGGCACTGCTGTGCAAAGAGACATTCCACAGGTAAGCAACTGCCCACAGGAACCTCTTCTCACAGCTCACACAGCAAGAAGAGAGCAGAGCTGCTGGAGGCCACCTTGAAGCAGCTGCACATTAACAGTGGGGAATGGTCCACAAGGGCTAAGAGGGAAAAAATAGGAGTGGGGTTTTCTTATGTGACCTGAGAGCTGGGGCTGGGTGAGCTGTGGCTGTCAGTTCCCCAGGGAGCCCTCCAAGCATGCCACAGCAACCCCATGCAGTGCTACAGGCTGGGGGCAGAGTGGCTGAGAGCAGCCAGGCAGAGAGGGACCTGGGGGTGCTGGTCGATGGTAGGCTGAACATGAGCCAGCAGTGTGCCCAGGCAGCCAAGAAGGCCAAGGGCATCCTGGCCTGCAGCAGGAAGAGTGTGGCCAGCAGGAGCAGGGAGCTCATCCTGCCCTGTGCTCAGCACTGCTCAGGCCACACCTGCAGTCCTGTGTCCAGCTCTGGGCTCCTCAGGTCAGGAAAGAGGTTGAGCTGCTGGAAGGTGTCCAGAGAAGGGCAACAAAGCTGGGGAGGGGTCTGGGGCACAGCCCTGTGAGGAGAGGCTGAGGGAGCTGGGGTTGCTTAGCCTGGAGAAGAGGAGGCTCAGGGGAGACCTCATTGCTCTCTGCAACTCCCTGCAGGGAGGTTGGAGCCAGGTGGGGGTTGGGCTCTTCTCCCAGGCAGCCAGCACCCGAACAAGAGGACACAGTCTCAGGCTGCACCAGGGGAGGTTCAGGTTGGATGTTAGGAAGAAGTTCTACACAGAGAGAGTGATTGCCCATTGGGATGTGCTGCCCAGGGAGGTGGTGGAGTCCCCATCACTGGAGGTGTTCAGGAGGAGACTTGATGGGGTGCTTGGTGCCATGGGTTAGTTGATTAGGTGGTGTTGGATGATAGGTTGGACTTGATGAAGGTCTCTTCCAACCTGGTCTATTCTATTCTATTCCATTCCATTCCATTCCATTCTATGGAAAGGGCAGATGCCTGCATCCTGCTGCATTCTGGTTTCTCTACTGAGTAGTAAAGAGATTTTTTTTACCCTGCAAAGGAAGCCAAAGTGAAAGGCACTGCTGAGGCCCAGAGCCAAAACAAGCTGAGGGCAACAAACCCTGCATGACCACAGAACCCCACAATGCTTTGGGTTGGGAGGGACCTCAAAGCTCATCCAGCTCCAGCCCCACTGCCGTGGGCAAGGACACCCTGCACCAGCCCAGGCTGCTCAAGGCCTCATCCAGCCCTGCCTTGAACAACTGCAGGGAGGGGACAGCCACAGCCTCCCTGGGCAACCTGTGCCAGGCTCTCCCCACACTCACAGGCAAGAATTTCTTCCTTCCATCTAACCTAAGTCTAACCTTCCCATCTGAAACCATAAGCCCTCATCTGAAGCCTCCAGAGCAGGAGACTCCACAACCTCTCTGGGCAGCCTGCTCCAGGCCTCCAGCAGCCTCACACCAAAGAACTTTCTCTTCCCATTGGGGTGGAACCTCCTGGGTTCCAGTTTGTGTCCACTGCCCCTTGCCCTACCACAGGACACCATTGCAAAGAGCCTGGCCCCTTCTTCTTCACCCCCTCCCTTCAGACATCTATAAGCAGTGATCAGATCCCAGTGTTCTGACACATTGGCAGAGCCCTGCTGGCCCAAACCCCTTCCCTATTTCCTATGCCCTCACTTAACTCCCTGGTTAAGAGGCTCTCCTCACCTTTCCTGTAGTCCTGTATTCTTTCCTTTCTGATAGGAACCATCCATGAGTCCTACATGAGAACCATCCACATGAGACACCAGGACTGAAAGAAGCAAAGCCTCTTGATCAGAGGCTGATCTCTAGATGGAGACCTTTTGAGGATGCCACTGGGCATACAGGAGACAGAGAAGAGGAAAGAGGACAGAGTCTGAGGTGTGGCAAGTAGATGAACTATCAAAGAAGGGAGTGCCTGAGAGAATCTGGGTAGGGGGGGTGTAGAAAAGCAGAAGCCCAGCAGTCAGTGAAGGGAATGCTGGGAAGCTGGTGGCAATTTCTGTCTCAAGGATCAGCAGAGCCAGGGAGGATCTCCTGCCCTTCTACTCTGCCCTAGGGAGACCTCATCTGGAATACTGCCTCCAGATCTGGGCTCCCCAGTTCAGGAGGGACAGAGATCCACTGGAGAGAGTCCAAGGGAGGGCTGAAGGGACTGCAGCACTGCCTGGGGAGGAGAGGCTGAGAGCCCTGGGGCTGTGCAGTCTGCAGAGGAGAAGGCTGAGAGGGATCTGATCAATGGCTATCAATAGCTGAGGGCTGGGGGGCAGGAGGGAAGGGACAGGGACAGGGATAGCCTCTGCTCACTGTGCCCTGGGACAGGACAAGGGGTAAGGGATGGAAACTGCAGCACAGGAGGTTCCAGCTCAGCATGAGGAGGAACTTCTTGACTGTGAGGCTCCCACAGCCCTGGAGCAGGCTGCCCAGAGAGGTTGTGGAGTCTCCTGCTCTGGAGCCTTCCCAGCCCTGTCTGGATGTGTTCCTGTGTGCCCTGTGCTGGATTCTCTGCTCCTGCACTGGCAGGGGCTTGGACTGGAAGCTCTCCAGAGGTCCCTTCCAAGCCCTCACACCCTGTGATTCCCCAGGCTTACACTGAGGCAGTGGCAGCTCTGCACCTGCCCACCAGCACCTCTGGACTAGTGAAGAACTGCAGCTGAGGTGGTATCAAGAACTGAATCCTCATCTTGCCCACAGCCAGGTGACAAAGCTGCCTGCTCAAGCAGTGGCCCACAGCTCAGAGAACAGCTGCCCAGACAGCAGCACTCCCACAAAACAAATGCACCAAGAATGGCAACTTCTGGGTCTGCCTCCTGCCAGTCTCTGAACTTTGTTCCTCTTCTGACTGTACATAAATGAGCTGTATGAAAACCTCACTCAGGAAGGGTTACTGTAGCCCAAACTTGGGCTCAATATTAACAAGACTCAGCTTAAAGATGAATTTTTGGACTAAGGAAAGTGCTTCTCAGTCCACACCTGCAGCACTGAGAACAGTTTTGGGCCCTCACCTCCAGCCTGAATCTCCCCACCTCCAGCTTCATTCCATTCCCCCTAGTCCTATCACTGCCTGAGATTTTGAGCAGTCCCTCCCCAGCCTTCCTGGAGCCCCCTTCAGATCCTGGAAGGCCACAATTAGGAGGGATTAGGAGGAAGGCTGGGGAGGGACTGCTCAGGGGGAAGAGAGAAAAAGAGCAGCTCCTGTCCAGTGTGCCCTCAGGGGTGGTGAAGCAGGAGAAGAGAGAGCAGTGCTCAGCCCAGCAGCAGCCAGCAAGTGGTCACAGATGAGCAGCAGGCCTGGAGTGGTGCTCAGAGTCAGAGCTGCTGCTCTCCAAGGCCTAAAAGGCAGCTCTGTGTTTGGCTGTGTGCTGCTGTCAGAGCTGCCCTGCAGCCCCAGGAGTGAGATCATGGAAACTCTGGGGGTGGGGTTTTGGGGTTTGTTTGGGGTTGGTTGTTTTTTTTGCAGTTTATTTGAAAACCTGAAACAAAATAAAGTTTGTTACTGCCCTTGCTGTGCCTGAGCTCTAACAGACACAGGGCTCTGCAAAGGCTGCAAACCTTCTGGCCAGCCCAGCACAGCGTGAAACACTGCAGCCTGCTGCCCCAGGGTCTGCTCTGCACTCCACCTCGGTCCAGCCCTGACTCATCCTCAGCAAAGCAACTCTCAGCTTCCCAATTCTCTTCAGGAAGCTTACTCTGCCTTGGTTAGGCCACAACTTGAGTCCTGTGTCCAGTTCTGGGCCCCACAGGTTAGGAAGGACATTGAGAGGCTTCAGCATGTCCAGAGAAGGGCAACAAAGCTGGGGAGGGGTCTGGAGCACAGCCCTGTGAGGAGAGGCTGAGGGAGCTGGGGTTGCTTAGCCTGGAGAAGAGGAGGCTCAGGGGAGACCTCATTGCTCTCTGCAACTACCTGAACAGGAAGAAATACGTGAACTGCAACCCTCAAGGGTCTTCTGTACTTGACTCCACTGAACATGAGCCAGCAGTGTGCCCAGGGGACCAAGAAGGCCAAGGGCATCCTGGCCTGCAGCAGGAAGAGTGTGGCCAGCAGGAGCAGGGAGCTCATCCTGCCCTGTGCTCAGCACTGCTCAGGCCACACCTGCAGTCCTGTGTCCAGCTCTGGGCTCCTCAGGTCAGGAAAGAGGTTGAGCTGCTGGAAGGTGTCCAGAGAAGGGCAAGAAAGCTGGGGAGGGGTCTGGGGCACAGCCCTGTGAGGAGAGGCTGAGGGAGCTGGGGTTGCTTAGCCTGCAGAAGAGGAGGCTCAGGGGAGACCTTCTTGCTCTCTGCAACTCCCTGCAGGGAGGTTGGAGCCAGCTGGGGGCTGGGCTCTTCTCCCAGGCAGCCAGCAGCAGAACAAGAGGACACAGTCTCAAGCTGTGCCAGGGGAGGTTGAGGCTGGAGGTGAGGAGAAAGTTCTTCCCAGCAAGAGAGATTGGCCCTGGGGATGTGCTGCCCAGGGAAGTGGTGGGGTCTCCATCCCTGGAGGTGTTCAAGAGGGGACTGGATGTGGCACTTGGAGCCATGGTTTGGTTGTCAGGAGCTTTTGGGTGCCAGCTTGGACTTGATGATCTCTGAGGTCTTTCCCAACCTCATTGATTCTATGCTTCTATGACTTTGTTAAGTGATTATCATTTCAGGGGGCTGCTGATTGATTCCTCCTTCAGTGGAATGAGCTGCTCCACTTTTCAATATGTTGAGGAGAAAGAAGGCTGGAAAGGGGATGGGGAAAAAAAGGAGGCAGGGAGTTAAGAGGCCTGTGCTCAAGTGCAGCTATTTTAGTACAGACTTTCCTTCAGCTGAATTAAGTCTGTGGGCTTCAGCCTGCTGAATGATCTGGCAGTGCAAAAGGCCTGCAGTGCCTGGGGCATCCCTCTGACCTTTCCAAGGATGGAATGCTGGATGGAAACCTGAGGGCTTTGGCTCCTGTTTTCACAGGTGAACAAAAACCCAACCCCTACAAGCCCCAAGCTGCCTTCATGTGGGAGGTGTCAAATATCTGCAGTGCAGCAAAGCAAAGGGAGAGCTGCAGGAAGGAATGGCAGAGGCAGACTCTGGTGACTGCTCCTGAGGAGCAGCAACTTCAACCACCACAGCTCCTCCCAGGCTCAAAGCCTTTTACATCATTTCAAGGACTGAAAGCTTTCCTAAAAACACTCCAGGAGAAGTTTTGTTTTTTTCCACACAGGCTGAGCAAAGCTTTCAGAAAGCTCCTGGCAAAGCTCAGGCTAAGCCTGAGAAACCCTGAGCTGCTGAAGAGGGCAACTTCTGCTGGGCACTGCTTGCTCTTCTGTAGAAAGCTGACCCATGAGGGAGGTGAGAGCCTGGCACAGGTTGCCCAGGGAGGTGGTGGAAGCCTCCTGCCTGGAGGTGTTTGCAGCCAGGCTGGAGGTGGCTGTGAGCAACCTGCTGTGGTGTGAGGTGTCCCTGCCCATGGCAGGGGGTTGGGGCTGGCTGAGCCTTGAGCTCCCTTCCAGCCCTGACAGTTCAAAGAATCATGGAATGGTCTGGGCTGGAAGAGACCTCTGAAGGGTATCCAGTCCAAGCCTCTCAGCAGTGTGCCCAGGGGGCCAAGAAGGCCAAGGGCATCCTGGCCTGCAGCAGGAAGAGTGTGGCCAGCAGGAGCAGGGAGCTCATCCTGCCCTGTGCTCAGCACTGCTCAGGCCACACCTGCAGTCCTGTGTCCAGCTCTGGGCTCCTCAGGTTAAGAAAAGGACATTGACAGACTTGAAGGTGTCCAGAGAAGGGCAACAAAGCTGGGGAGGGGTCTGGGGCACAGCCCTGTGAGGAGAGGCTGAGGGAGCTGGGGTTGCTTAGCCTGGAGAAGAGGAGGCTCAGGGGAGACCTTCTTGCTCTCTGCAACTCCCTGCAGGGAGGTTGGAGCCAGGTGGGGGTTGGGCTCTTCTGCCAGGCAACCAGCACCAGAACAAGAGGACACAGTCTCAAGCTGTGCCAGGGGAGGCTGAGGCTGGAGGTGAGGAGAAAGTTCTTCCCAGAGAGAGTTGTTAGCCACTGGGATGTGCTGCCCAGGGAGGTGGTGGAGTCCCCATCCCTGGAGATGTTCCAGAGGGGATTGGATGTGGCACTTGGTGCCATGGTCTGGTCATGAGGTCTGTGGTGACAGCTTGGACTTGGTGATCTTTGAGGTCTCTTCCTACCTTGATGATTCTGTGATTCAGTCAGCAGGGACTTCCTCCACCAGAGCCCTCTCCAGCCTCACCTGGAATAGCTCCAGGCATGGAGCCTCAACCACCTCCCTGGGCAGCCTGCTGCAGTGTTCCAGCAGCCTCCTGGGGCAGAACTTGTTCCTCACATCCAAGCTCAATCTGCTCTGAGGCCATTGCCCCTGGGCCTGTCCCTGCAGGCCTTTGGGAACAGTTCCTCTGCAGCCTTCTTGTAGCCCCTTCAGGTACCTGAAGGCTACTATTAGGTCTCCCCAAAGCCTTCTCCTCTCCAGGCTGAACACCCCCAGCTCCCTCAGCTTGTGCTCACAGCAGAGCTGCTCCAACCCCCTGAGCATTTTCATGGCTCTCCTCTGGACCCTCTCCATCAGCTCCAGGTCCTTCCTATGTTGAGGGCTGCAGACCTCGATGCAGTGCTCCAGGTGAGGTCTCCCCACAGCAGAGTGGCAGAATCACCTCCCTGGCTCTGCTGGCAAGGCTGCTCTGGATGCAGCCCAGGCTGTGCTTGGCCTTCTGGGCCATGTGCTGTGGTAATCAGCACATGGAACCTATCCCCCTCCTCTCCACACCCCTGGAACCCAGCCTTGCTCACATTCAGCTCCACACAGCTCTAGTGCCTGCAAGCAGTGACATTGCAATTTGACTTTCCACTTACCAGACATGAAGCTGGGCTACTAGAAACCATGAATTCAAAGTATCAGGCATGTGGCACCCTAGGATGGGAGGGCAGAACAAACACAAAACCACAACTGAGCATTAATGCCACCTGCACCATGGGTTGTGCCTAACAGCAATCCACAGCCCCAACACCCAAACACAGCTTAGCAGTTTCCTCTCTGTCCCTAAGCAGTGCACAGATAGATCAGAGCCACTTACCATTCCCTGGGACCCTTGAGCTGGAGAGCAGGCAGCCCCAGGGGACTCACTCAGATGGTACTGACAAGGGGGAGAAGGGGCCCCAGTGGTGTGCCCCAAGGATCAGTGCTGGGCCCCATGCTCTTTAACATCTTCATTGATGATCTGGAGGAGAGCACTGAGTCCACCAGCAGTAGATTTGCTGATGACAGCAAGCTGGGGGCAGGAGTTGATCTGTTAGAGGGTAGAGAGGCTCTGCAGAGGGACCTGGCCAGGCTGGGCAGATGGGCAGAGGCCAAGGGCAGCAGACTGAACACATCCAAGTGCCAGGGGCTGCACTTTGGCCACAGCAACCCCAGGCAGAACTACAGGCTGGGGGCAGAGTGGCTGGAGAGCAGCCAGGCAGAGAGGGACCTGGGGGTACTGATTGACAGTAGCTGAACATGAGCCTGCAGTGTGCCCAGGGGACCAAGAAGGCCAAGGGCATCCTGGCCTGCAGCAGGAAGAGTGTGGCCAGCAGGAGCAGGGAGCTCATCCTGCCCTGTGCTCAGCACTGCTCAGCCCACACCTGCAGTCCTGTGTCCAGCTCTGGGCTCCTCAGGTCAGGAAAGAGGTTGAGCTGCTGGAAGGTGTCCAGAGAAGGGCAACAAAGCTGGGGAGGGGTCTGGGGCACAGCCCTGTGAGGAGAGGCTGAGGGAGCTGGGGTTGCTTAGCCTGCAGAAGAGGAGGCTTAGGGGAGACCTTCTTGCTCTCTGCAACTCCCTGAAGTTGAAGGAGCCAGGTGGGTGTTGGGCTCTTCTCCCAGGCCCCCAGCACAAGAACAAGAGGACACAGTCTCAAGCTGTGCCAGGGGAGGTTGAGGCTGGAGGTGAGGAGAAAGTGCTTCCCAGAGAGAGAGATTGCCCATTGGAATGTGCTGCCCAGGGAGGTGGTGGAGTCCCCATCCCTGGAGGTGTTCAGGAAGAGACTTGACAGGGTGCTTGGTGCCATGGGTTAGTTATTCAGGTGGTGTTGGATGATAGGTTGGACTTGATGATCTTCAAGGTCTCTTCCAACCTGGTCTATTCTCCTCTCCGAACCTCTCCACTCCACTCTATTGTACCTCCACTCTATTCTATACCAAAGTGGAGGACTAAAAGTGTGGGTTGCAGCTTCAGGAGGACTCCAAGCAGCAGACAGGAAGAGGGAGCTATCAGTGGATGCTTTGTGCCATTCTTCTGGCATGATCTTACTGCCCTGAGCACTGTCTCAGTGACTGTGCACAGAAAAGCAGCTGCAGGCTCAGCTGTATTTTGAGACCCTTAGCAGCACAGAGTTGCTTGGGGTGGCAAAGCCCTCTGAGCTCTCCCAGTCCAACATCAACCCAACCCCACCAGGGCCACCAACCCATGGCTCCAGGTGCCATGGCCACAGGCTTCTGGAACCCCTCCAGCCATGGGGACTCCACCACCTCCCTGGGCAGCCTCTGCCAGTCCCTGACCCCTCTTGCACCAAAGAAATTGTTCCTCACCTCCAACCTCAGCCTCCCCTGGCACAGTTTCAGGCCTTTTCCTCTCCTTCTGTCACCTGAGACCAGGGAGGAAAGGCCAATTCCCACCTCACTCAGTTGCAGAGAGCAATGAGGCCTCCCCTCAGCCTCCACACCCAACCCCCCCAGCTCCCTCAGCTGCTGCTCCCCAGCCCTGGTCTGCAGGCCCTGCCCCAGCTTGGTTGCCCTTCCCCAAGGGGATGTAGGCCCTGAACTTCCCACAGTTTTATCCATGGAGGACCACAAAGCAGGCAGCAGAATGGCTGATAGAAACCAACTGCAGTACCACACTGGAGAGCCTCAACTGAGTCATCTTTGTGTGCTGCAGTGGCCTCACAGCTTGCATCCCCAAGCTCTCTCTTTTGGGCCTGCTGCTCTCAGCTGAGTGGGCTCAGCACAGCTCAGAGACTGCCCTGGCTAGCAGCAGAGAAGCCCTGAGCCAGGCAGCCCCCAAGGCAGGAAATGCTACCATGTCCTAGCCCCCAGAGCTGCCACTCCATGGGAGCCAGGTCAGAGCAGCCCCACTGGGGCAGCTGACACTGAGCTGGCATTCCCCCCACAGCAGAACCACTGCCACCAGCAGCCCCAGGAGCACTGAAGAAGGCTCTGTGAAGACCTGGCTCTGATCACACAGGGTTCAGGAGCCCACCAATGCTTTTACACCTGCATGGCTGTGTGGTTTCCAAAGCCAGCCCCTCAGAGAGAAAGCTAACAAGCTCTGCAGAGAGCAGAGCCATGCAGGTCACCTGGAGATCTCAGCACCATGCAACTGGAGCCAGAAGTGCTGGGGGCAGCAAAGCACAAAGCCACCACAAGGTCTACTAGAGTCAGCTCTGGCCCAGGCAGAGCTCAGCTGGGTCCCATTCAACACCATTACTACCCCTGGGGGTCCTAGGCAGTGCAATGCCTCAGCTGGGTGTGCAGCACCCATGGCAGCACAGCCTCAGGCACACCTGCAGCTGCTGCACCACCAAGGGAAGGAGCTCAGAGTTACACAGAATCACCAAGGCTGGAAGAGACCTCACAGATCACCAAGTCCAACCTGGCACCACAGACCCCATGGCTAGACCATGGCACCAAGTGCCACATCCAATCCCCTCTGGAACACCTCCAGGGATGGGGACTCCACCACCTCCCTGGGCAGCACATCCCAATGGCTAACAACTCTCTCAGTGACCAACTTCCTCCTCACCTCCAGCCTGAACCTCCCCTGGCACAGCTTGAGACTGTGTCCTCTTGTTCTGCTGCTGGCTGCCTGGGAGAAGAGCCCAACCCCCACCTGGCTCCAACCTCCCTGCAGGGAGTTGCAGAGAGCAAGAAGGTCTCCCCTGAGCCTCCTCTTCTCCAGGCTAAGCAACCCCAGCTCCCTCAGCCTCTCCTCACAGGGCTGTGCCCCAGACCCCTCCCCAGCTTTCTTGCCCTTCTCTGGACACCTTCCAGCAGCTCAACCTCTTTCCTAACTTGAGGAGCCCAGAGCTGGACACAGGACTGCAGGTGTGGGCTGAGCAGTGCTGAGCACAGGGCAGGATGAGCTCCCTGCTCCTGCTGGCCACACTCTTCCTGCTGCAGGCCAGGATGCCATTGGCCCTCTTGGCCCCCTGGGCACACTGCTGGCTCATGTTCAGCCTACCAACAACCAGCACCCCCAGGTCCCTCTCTGTTTGGCAGCTCTCAGCCACTCTGCCCCCAGCCTGTAGCTCTGCCTGGGGTTGCTGTGGCCAAAGTGCAGCCCCTGGCACTGGGACTTGTTGAATGCCATCCTGTTGGGCTCTGCCCATCTGCCCAGCCTGCCCAGGTCCCTCTGCAGAGCCCTTCTGCCCTCTGACTGACCAACATCTGCCCCCAGCTTGCTGTCAGCTGCACATTTGCTGATTCCTTCCTGCTCCTACAGCCCAGGGACTGAGCTGCAGCCCTGGCTGAAGTGATGCCCACCTTCAGCTGCAAAAGGAGCAGTGCAGAGCATACCCTCCCCCAGCTCCTGACTGGCCTTGTTTGATGAGACTTGGTGAACTGACCTGAAAGCTGAAGACTGCTTCATGCCACTTCCCCCTCCCTTAACCCTGCCCTCCTCACCAGCTACCTAATGCCACAACTGCAGCTCACAGCCTCCCCTGCCTCCTGAGTCACTGCCTCAGCAACACAGAAAGCCAGCAACAGCCTGGGCTGGTGTCTGTCAGTGACCTAAGCAGTTCACCAGAGGACATGCTGCACTCAGAGAATCACACAATTGTTTCAGCTGGAAAAGCTTTCCAAGATCCCAGAGGCCAACATGAGCCCTACCCCAGCAGGGCCACTAAACCCTGGCCCCAAGTGCCATGGCCACACAGCCCTGGAACCCCTCCAGCCATGGGGACTCCACCACCCCCCTGGGCAGCCTCTGCCAGGCCCTCACCACTCTGGCAGTGAAGATATTTTTGACCAGCTCCAACCTCAGCCTCCCCTGGCACAATTCCAGGCCATTCCCTCTCCTTCTAACACCTCAGACTAGAGAGAAGAGCCCAACCCCCAGCTCCCTGCAGCCTCCTCTCAGAGAGCTGTAGAGAGCAGTCAGGTCTGCTCTCAGCCTCCTCTGCTCCACAATACACCAAATGTCCAGTGCAGAACACAGCCAGAGGAAGATGAAGTCAGCCTTTGCCCTCTGCCCACTGCTTCCATGGATTCACAGCTAAAATCTTCACTGAGAAGCAATGGGGAGAAAATGGTGACTCAGAGCCTCACAGAGCTGTCAGGGCTGGAAGGGAGCTCAAGGCTCAGCCAGTTCCAACCCCCTGCCATGGGCAGGGACACCTCACACCACAGCAGGTTGCTCACAGCCACCTCCAGCCTGGCTGCAAACACCTCCAGGCAGGAGGCTTCCACCACCTCCCTGGGCAACCTGTGCCAGGCTCTCACCACCCTGAAACATGAAGGGAAGGTCTCTGCTGTGTGTGGTGTGTCAGAAGTGAGGGCAGCTCTGGGAATTCCCTCTTGAGGTAATTTTATTCAGTATTGTGCTTGAAAATCTGTGCCAGGCACTTATCCAAGGACAGGCCTTGACCTTCCTTTCCATTTTAATCAAGGGCAACATAAGGGCAACAAAGCTGGGGAGGGGTCTGGGGCACAGCCCTGGGAGGAGAGGCTGAGGGAGCTGGGGTTGCTTAGCCTGGAGAAGAGGAGGCTCAGGGGAGACCTCATTGCTCTCTGCAACTCCCTGCAGGGAGGTTGCAGCCAGGTGGGGGTTGGGCTCTTCTCCCAGGCAGCCAGCAGCAGAACAAGAGGACACAGTCTCAAGCTGTGCCAGGGGAGGTTCAGGTTGGATGTTAGGAAGAAATTCTTCCCAGCAAGAGAGATTGGCCCTGGGGATGTGCTGCCCAGGGAGGTGGTGGAGTCCTCATCCCTGGAGGTGTTCTGGAAGATCCTGGATGAGGCCCTTGGTGCCATGGTTTGGTTGATCAGATGGTGCTGGGTGAGTGGTTGGAAGGTCTCAAAGGTCTTTTCCAACCTGGTTAATTCCATTCCATTCCATTCCACCCCACTCCACTCCTATTCCACTCTCTCCTATTCCATCCTCTTCCCATTCCATCCTCTTCCCATTCCATCCTCTTCCCATTCCTATTCCATTCTATTCCATTCCATTCTATTCTATTTCCACCTCTTTGTTTCAGAGGCAAATGGGGGACAGAGAAGATAACTTACCTGAGAAAGCCTGAGCTGGCCCACAGCTGGGGACAGCACAGCTTCTATTTTTTGATCACTAAATGATGAACTCTGCTGCTCAGAGAGTTCTCTCTCACTCCTACAACTGTTCAAACCACATCACAGCTTTGGGAAAACCTTCTGAAAACCACTGGAGAACATCTGCAGCAGCAACATGGTCCTGCAGCTGGGGCAGGGCAATCCCAGGCACTGATCCAGGCTGGGCAGGGACTGGCTGAGAGCAGCCCTGGAGAAAAGTCCTTGGGGGTACTGGGGGAGGAGAAGCTCAGCAGGAGCCAGCAGGGAGCACTTGCAGCCCAGAGAGCCAAGCAGAGCCTGGGCTGCAGCAAGAGAAGTGTGGCCAGCAGGGCCAGGGAGGGGATTCTGCCCCTCTGCTCCACTCTGCTGAGCCCACAGCTGCAGCTCTGGGGCCAGCTCTGCAGCCTCTGTGCCAGGAAGGCTCTGGAGGGGCTGGAAGGTGTCCAGAGCAGGGCCAGGAGGAGGAGCAGAGGGCTGGAGCTGCTCTGCTCTGGAGCCAGCCTGAGAGAGTTGGGGTTGTGCAGGCTGGAGAGGAGAAGGCTCCCAGGAGACCTTCTGGTGGCCTTCCAGGATCTGCAGGGGGCTGCAAGAGAGCTGGGGAGGGACTTTGGAGGGGGTCAGGGAGGGATAGGACTGGGGGGGATGGAGCAGCACTAGAAGTGGGGAGATTGAGCTTGGCTGTGAGGAAGAAGTTGTTGCCCAGGAGGGTGGTGAGAGCCTGGCACAGGCTGCCCAGGGAGGTGGTGGAAGCCTCCTGCCTGGAGGTGTTTGCAGCCAGGCTGGAGGTGGCTGTGAGCAATCTGCTGTGGTGTGAGGTGTCCCTGCCCATGGCAGAGGGTTGGGGCTGGCTGAGCCTTGAGCTCCCTTCCAGCCCTGCCAGCTCTGTGATTCTGCTGCCTCCTGTACCAAGCCTCTCTCTCACCAAGCTCTGCACCAGGTGAAGATGGGAAGGTGTCACCAGCAGGTCTCCCAAGAGCCAGCAGCAGCAGGCCCAACCCATGCTGGGGCACAGGAAAGCTCAGGAGCTGAGGGGATAGGCCAGATCAAGGCTGAACCACACTGACAGAAGAATAAATGAAGCTTAGCTAAGTCTCTGAAGCACATCCTCCCCACCCAGAAGCCAGAACTGATACTCAGAAAAGCAGCAACAGATTTTCAGCTAACAGCTAAAGCTCCTGCATGCATCAGGCAGAGGTTTCCCCTCTCCAAGCCACTGTAATTCCAATCTACTTAATGAAGGGATGTGCTCTCTGCTCCTGTTATACTCTATCTAGTCAAGAGAGGTCTCCTAATAGAATAGAACAGAAAAGAACTGAACAGAATAGACCACACCAGACCACACCTGGTTGGAAGAGACCTTCAAGATCATCAAGTCCAACCTATCATCCAACAGCACCTAATCAACTAACCCATGGCACCAAGCACCCTATAGTCTCCTCCTGAACACCTCCAGGGATGGGGACTCCACCACCTCCCTGGGCAGCACATCCCAATGGCTAACAACTCTCTCTGGGAAGGACTTTCTCCTCACCTCCAGCCTAAACCTCCCTTGGCACAGCTTGAGACTGTGTCCTCTTGTTCTGCTGCTGGCTGCCTGGGAGAAGAGCCCAACCCCCACCTGGCTCCAACCTCCCTGCAGGGAGTTGCAGAGAGCAAGAAGGTCTCCCCTGAGCCTCCTCTTCTCCAGGCTAAGCAACCCCAGCTCCCTCAGCCTCTCCTCACAGGGCTGTGCCCCAGACCCCTCCCCAGCTCTGTTGCCCTTCTCTGGACACCTTCCAGCAGCTCAACCTCTTTCCTAACCTGAGGAGCCCAGACCTGGACACAGGACTGCAGGTGTGGCCTGAGCAGTGCTGAGCACAGGGCAGGATGAGCTCCCTGCTCCTGCTGGCCACACTCTTCCTGCTGCAGGCCAGGATGCCCTTGGCCTTCTTGGCCGCCTGGGCACACTGCTGGCTCATGTTCAGGCAGTTGTCAATCAGCACCCCCAGGTCCCTCTCTGTTTGGCAGCTCTCAGCCACTCTGACCCCAGCCTGTAGCACTGCCTGGGGTTGCTGTGGCCAAAGTGCAGCCCCTGGCACTTGGACTTGTTGAATGCCATCCTGTTGGGCTCTGCCCATCTGCCCAGCCTGGCCAGGTCCCTCTGCAGAGCCCTTCTGCCCTCTGACTGACCAACATCTGCCCCCAGCTTGGTGTCAGCTGCAAATTCACTGCTGACTGACTCAATGCCCTCCTCCAGATCATCACTGAAGATGTTAAAGAGCACAGGGCCCAGCACTGCTCCCTGGGGCACAGCACTGGGGCCTGGCTGCCAGCTGGCTGTGGCACCATTCACCACCACTCTCTGGGCTCAGCCTCCAGCCACTTCCTAACCCAGCTCAGAGTTGCTGCTGGCCAAGCCAGGGGCTGACAGCTTGGCCAGGAGCTTGCTGTGGGGGATGGTGGCAAAGGCCTTGCTGCAGCCCAGGCAGACTCCATCCACAGCCTGCCCCACAGCCACCAGGCAGGATGTTGTCATGGTCAGTAGAGCCGAGAAAGTCTCTTTAAGTTGTAGCCAAACCTGCTCCAGCCAGGAGGGAGAGAGTCAGGCAGGCTCCTGAGATGTCCCTGGCCCTGCATCACAGCACAGAGGTTGTGCACTGGGGAACAGGGAAGGTTCTCACACCTGCAGCCCAGTTACACTGCTCCTTCTCACAGCTCATCTCCCCTCTGCTCTGCCCTGCTGAGGCCTCAGCTGGAATCTTGTGTCCAGCTCTGGGCTCTCAGCTCAGGAAGGACCTCAGGGAACTGCTTGAGAGAGTCCAGCACAGAGCCACAGAGATGCTGCAGGCAGTGGAAGATCTTCCTCAGGAGGAGAGCCTGAGGAAGCTGAGGGCTCTGGAGCCTGGAGAGGAGCAGCCTGAGGGTGAGCTCCTGGCTGGGGCTAAAGCTGTGCAGGGTGATGCCCAGAGGCTGGAGCCAGGCTCTGCTGGGGGATGCCCAATGCCAGCCCCAGGGGCAGGGGTGGAAGCTGAGGCACACAGCAATCTCTGCATTCTTAGTTTACCCTTCAGAGTCCAGGATGTTCTGGGTTTACCTCTTTGACCTTCCTTGCTCTCCATGGCAGTGAGGAAACTGCACCAACCCCAGCCTGCAGAGCCTGCTCCTCAATCCTTACCACCTCAGGGAGTGCTGCAGGGCAGGCAGCTCCCACTTGACCATGCACTGCTCTCCCATTCCTTGGTGTGAGCACACCCCAGGACTGCTCACCAGGCATTCCCTCACCAGGGCAGGGCTTCAAATAGCAGCAACAAGGCCAACTACTTACTGTTAAAAAACTCCTCATAGTCAGTTTTCTCCACACAGCAGGTGTACATCCTCAGAGCTGCCACCTTGATCTTCTGCAGAGACAGAGAAGAGAGCAGGTAAAGCACCCAGCAAGAGAGCAAGGGCAGGGAAATTGAGACCTCCTCCTCTACAGCTCCCTGGCAGGAGGCTAAGTGAGCTGGGGCTTGCTCTCTTCTCCCCAGTCCCAGGTGACAGAAGGAAAGAGAATGGCCTGAAATGGTGCCAGGGGAGGCTGAGGTTGGAGAGAAGGAAAAAAGTCTCCACTGCAAGAGTGGTCAGGGACTGGCAGAGGCTGCCCTGGGAGGTGGTGGAGTCCCCATGCCTGGAGGTGTTCAGGAAGTGTGGACAAGGGCTGCAAGGATGCTGAAGGGACTGCAGCACTGCCTGGGGAGGAGAGGCTGAGAGCCCTGGGGCTGTGCAGTCTGGAGAGAAGGCTGAGAGGGATCTGATCAATGGCTATCAATAGCTGAGGGCTGGGGGGCAGGAGGGAAGGGCCAGGGCCAGGCTCTGCTCACTGTGCCCTGGGACAGGCCAAGGGGCAGTGGATGGAAACTGCAGCACAGGAGGTTCCAGCTCAGCATGAGGAGGAACTTCTTGACTGTGAGGCTCCCAGAGCCCTGGAGCAGGCTGCCCAGAGAGGTTGTGGAGTCTCCTGCTCTGGAGCCTTCCCAGCCCTGTCTGGATGTGTTCCTGTGTGCCCTGTGCTGGATTCTCTGCTCCTGCTCTGGCAGGGGGTTGGACTGGAAGCTCTCCAGAGGTCCCTTCCAAGCCCTGGCATCCTGTGAGCTGTGCCATGGCACTTTGGGACAGGGCTGGGTGCCCATGGTGGTGCTGGGTTGCTGGTTGGCCTGGATGAGCTTTGGAGGTCCCTCCCAGCCCCTAACATTCTCTGATTCTGTGATCTAGAAGGCACCTAGGGTGTGCCTAAGCTTTGGAGAGCACAGTGGCTGAGAGCAAAGGTGTTCCAGGGGAGAGCTGTCAGCCCTTCCCCTTTGCTAACACCAAGGGGAGAAGACTGAACACCCCTGAGGACTCCAGAGGCCACTGCCCTGAGCCAGGAGGCAGCACTCAGCTTGGGCTGGCTTTGGGGAGGTTGTTTCTGCTTTTCATGGCACACCAAAGCAATTATTTGCCTCTCCTCCAGCCAGAGGGAACAGCAAGAGTGCTGCAAGTGCTCTGCCGCTGTGCCAGCACAGGAGCCACTGCCTTCCACCTCCCTCACCCCAGGCTTTTGTCAAAGAACTGAGGCCTGAGCCCCAAGCTTCTTGCAGTGAAATCATTCACACTGCTGGCTGGAGCTGGGAAGGGCTCACTCTGAAAGGAAATGCTGCCTGGGAGCAGAGAGCTCCTCAGTGAGAGCCACTGCCCCAGCCCAGGCAGGGCCTGGCACTAAACACACTGCACAGAAGGGTCCCTGCAAGGCAGCCCTGCAAGCAGCACAGCAGAGAGGGGGAAATTCAATCCTGGAAGTTTCAGGGGGTAGAGGAGGTGGGGGGGAAGGGAGGAGAAACCAGAGAGAAGCAGGGAAATATGAAGAACCTTCCCTGAGATCTGAGAGAGAGAGAGCCCTGGCAGGGCCCACAAGGAACCCAGGCCTCCTGGGGCCTCACCACCAAAGAGCTCCCTCCAGACCCAAGCTCCCCAGCCAACAGCAGGCAGCAAAGAGCAGCAGGGAAGGAGAACTCTGAGTCAGCACACAGGGCTGACAGGAATCTCTGTTTCCACACTGGGGACACAAACACATGGGACACAAACTGCCCCCCCAGGGGGGTTGGCACTGTCTCATTCAAAGCAACTGACCTCTAGACCAGATGGGAACAGAACTGGCCTGAGGGCTGCACCCAGAGAGGGGCTGGCAATGGTCCATGGCCCAGGGGAGGCCAGGGACAAGCAGAGTCCCTCAGGGATCAGTCCTGGGACCAGGCTTGTTCAACATCTCTGTGGGTGCCATGGACAGTGGCATTGAGTGCACCCTCAGCAAGTTTGCTGATGACACCAAGCTGTGTGGTGCAGCAGACAGCTGGAGGGAAGGGATCCAGCCAGAGGGACCTGGAGAGGCTGGAGGGAAGGGATCCAGCCAGAGGGACCTGGACAGGCTGCAGGGAAGGGATCCAGCCAGAGGGACCTGGAAGGACCTCAGAGCTCCTCTGCTCCAACCCCCTGCCATGCCCAGGGACATCTCTCAACAAGACTTGGCTGCCCAAGGCCTCATCCAGCCTGGCCTTGAACACCTCCAGGGAGGAGGCAGCCACAGCCTCCCTGGGCAGCCTGTGCCAGAGTCTCAGCATCATCCTGCTCAAGAACTTCCTCCTAAGATCCAGTCCAACCCTGCTCTCCCTCAGCTTCAAACCATTCTCCCTGGGCCTGGCTCCAGACAGCCTCAGGAGAAGTCTCTCTGCAGCTTTCCTGCAGGATCCTTGCAGGTACTGGCAGCAGCTCTGAGGTCTGGAGTCTTCTCCAGGCTGCACAGCCCCAGCTCCCTCAGCCTGTGCTCACAGCAGAGCTGCTCCAGCCCTTTGTCATCTCTGTGGCCTCCTCTGGACTCTCTCCAGCAGCTCTGTGTCATTATGCTGGGGACACCAGAACTGGAAGCAGTATTTGAGGTGAGGTCTTGGCAGAACATATCTGGGGCAGAATCCCCTCTCTTGCCCTGCTGCCCACGCTCCTCTTGATGCAGCCCAGCAGGCAGCTGTGTGCAGGGCTGCAGGAGGGCACTGCCAGCCTATCTTGAGCTTCTCCTCCATCAACACACCCAAGCCTCTTTCTGCAGAGCTGCTCTCATGCCTGGCTTGTGCTACACATTCCCATCACAATCAGACAAGAGGTTCTGAGAACACACCAAGCAAAGCAAGACTCCCTCCAACAGCTCTGAGCCCTTCTGCTGCTAGGGACACCAGAAGTGGAGGCAGGATTTGAGGTGGGGGCCTCACACCTGAAGACATTCAAGCAGGCTTAAGGCTCCCCAAAGCAAACACACTGCTCCTCCTCATGCCAAGGGTGGCCATGCACAGAGCAAGGGAGGCTGCAGCTGGATGGTGATTCCTGCCATCCCAAAGCAGGAGTGTGGGTGGGCAACAGCCAGAAGTATCACAGAGTCACCAAGGCTTGGAAGAGACCTCAGAGATCATCCAGTCCAAGCTGGCACCACAGACCTCATGGCTAGACCATGGCTCCAAGTGCCACATCCAATCCCCTCCTGAACACCTCCAGGGATGGGGACTCCACCACCTCCCTGGGCAGCACATCCCAATGGTGAATGACTCTCTCAGTGAAGAACTTTCTCCTCACCTCCAGCCTAAACCTCCCCTGGCACAGCTTGAGACTGTGTCCTCTTGTTCTGCTGCTGGCTGCCTGGCAGAAGAGCCCAACCCCCACCTGGCTCCAACCTCCCTGCAGGGAGTTGCAGAGAGCAATGAGGTCTCCCCTGAGCCTCCTCTTCTCCAGGCTAAGCAACCCCAGCTCCCTCAGCCTCTCCTCACAGGGCTGTGCCCCAGACCCCTCCCCAGCTTTCTTGCCCTTCTCTGGACACCTTCCAGCAGCTCAACCTCTTTCCTGACCTGAGGAGCCCAGAGCTGGACACAGGACTGCAGGTGTGGGCTGAGCAGTGCTGAGCACAGGGCAGGATGAGCTCCCTGCTCCTGCTGGCCACACTCTTCCTGCTGCAGGCCAGGATGCCCTTGGCCTTCTCCTCACAGGGCTGTGCCCCAGACCCCTCCCCAGCCTCCTTGCCCTTCTCTGGACACCTTCAGGTGTCTCAGTACTGTGCTGCAGGCAGTGGCATGAGGTGCTGGGTAGGTCTCCACTCAGCACTCTTTCCATCACAAGGACCAAAGGTGGAGGCCTTTTATTTGCATCTTTAGAACTCTGGAAGCATGAAACAACCCCAAGAGGAAGATGAAGTGGAGGCTTTACCCATCTGCTGTACTTCAGGGGGCCTGTGAATCCCAGGGCTTCAATGATCCTGGTGAAAGCACTCACTTTCTCCTCTGAGGGCTGCAAGGAATCCTTTGCAGAGAGAGGCTGTGGAATGGAAATGTCACATCTGTCACCCTCAGCAAGTCAGGGACAAAGCACTCCCAGCACAGAAGCCTCAGCTGGCAGCAGAGCAGCTCAGGAGCTTTGTTTGTAGCAAAAGAAAACCACAGAATCACAGAACTCCCTTCTACAGAGCTCCCAACAGGAGGCTGAGCCTCCTTAGCTCCTGTACAAAGGTGGGCTCAAGGCAGGGATCCTCTCAAGCTCCTGGACAATGAACATGGATGCAGAGGAATCATCTGAGCACTCCTACTGCACACAGAATCATTGTCAGGGCTGGAAGGGAGCTCAAGGCTCAGCCAGTCCCAACCCCCTGCCAGGCACCCAGCCCCAGAAGAAGACGACACAGTCTCAAGCTGTGCAGGAATGACTTAGAATAGAATGGAATTAATAAGGCTGGAAAAGACCTCAGAGATCATCAACCAAGTCCACCCTCTCCCCCAGCACCATCTGATCAACTCAACCATGGCACCAAGGGCCTCAGCCAGGCTCTGCCTAAACACCTCCAGGGATGGGGACTCCACCACCTCCCTGGGCAGCACATCCCCAGGGCCAATCTCTCTTGCTGGGAAGAATTTCTTCCTCACCTCCAGCCTGAACCTCCCCTGGCACAGCTTGAGACTGTGTCCTCTTGTTCTGCTGCTGGGTGCCTGGGAGAAGAGACCAACCCCCACCTGGCTCCAACCTCCCTGCAGGGAGTTGCAAAGAGCAAGAAGGTCTCCCCTGAGCCTCCTCTTCTCCAGGCTAAGCAACCCCAGCTCCCTCAGCCTCTCCTCACAGGGCTGTGCCCCAGACCCCTCCCCAGCTTTCTTGCCCTTCTCTGGACACCTTCAAGTCTCTCAATGTCCTTCTTAAACTGAGGAGCCCAGAACTGGACACAGGACTCCAGGTGTGGCCTGAGCAGTGCTGAGCACAGGGGCAATACATAACCCAGGAGTGCAGCTCAGCCTGGGAGCCACCTGGCTGGAGAGCAGCCCTGTGCAGAGTGACCTGGGGGTCTTGGTGCTCCACATGAGTGAGCACTGTGCTGCTGTGGCACAGGAAGCCAACAGGAAGCTGGGCTGCATCACGAAGGGCAGCACCAGCAGAGGTAAGGAAGTTATCAGACCACCCCAGCCAGCACTGCTCAGCCCCCACCTGCAGCACTGAGTGCAGATTTGCCTCCTCTGTACAAAAGAGATGTGGACAGGCTGGACAGGGTGCAGAGAAGGGCCATGAGAGTGATCAGAGCACTGACAGTGCTCTGCCATGTGAGGAGAGGCTGAGAGCTGGGGTTGTTCAGCCTGGAGAAGGGAAGCTTCTGGGGAGACCTTAGCACCATGGACCACGACATAAAGGTTGGCTGCCAGGAGCATGGAGACTCCCTTGTGACAAGGGGCCCCATGGAAAAGCCAAGGGGTGATGGGAACAAGGTACTGCTGGGGACATTCCCAGGGCACTCCAGAGGGAAATGTTTGCCCCTGAGCACTGCCAGACACTGGAATCCTCTCCCAAGGGCAGCAGTGCAGTGCCCTGCACTGGGCAGGTGGAAGGCTCAGCCTGGCAGGGTGCTGGGCAGCTCAGCTCAGCTCTGCTGTCACCCAGAGAGGTTGGAGGAGGTGATCCTTGGGGTCCCTTCCCAGCTGGCCCTCTGGGATCCTGTGATTCCAAAGCTCTGCAGAGATCTTCCTTCAGCAATTGCAATCAACCCAGAGCTGGGGCAGGCTGCTTGCAGTGCTTCTGTGGGATCAGTTTAACCCTGAGCATGTCCCAGAGGCTGCTTGCATCCCAGAGAGCTGCTGGAGAGCTGCTGGAGGCTTTGGGGAAGGTTGCTGCTCCTCTCTGCAGATCTGCTGAGCAAGGCTCAGAATCCTGCAGTCACAGACTGCCAGATTGCACTGGGCTGGAAGGGATCCTCAGAGCTCATCTTGACCATTGCCTCTCCTTCTGTCCTCTGATCCTAGGGAGCAGAGCCTTGGACAGTTCAAAGGCTCAGCCTGGCAGGGTGCTGGGCAGCTCAGTTCAGCTCTGCTGTCACCCAGAGAGGTTGGAGGAGGTGATCCTTGGGGTCCCTTCCAGGGTTGGAACCTCCACCCTAGAGAACCCAACTGGAGCTGCATCTCCCTTCTCTGACTTCATTTCCTGGCAAGGAGCAGAGCACTTCTGGTGCTCTTGGGGCTCTTGGTTCCACTCTACCAAAACATTTCACACAGAATCCAATCCCCTCCTGCCACTGCTGACAGGAGCTATGTGACCTGGACTTGGGTCACTGCTAGCACAATCACCACATCACACTTCTGACCTTCTTTGTGTTGTAGAAGGATCTGTGTGGCAGTGCAATGGCTCCACTGGCTTCCACCAACCCACCACAGGGTTTGGATGGCTGAAACTTGCTGGCCTTGTGCCTCTAGTGAAAAGGAGAGAAGAAACCATTGCATGAGCATGCACAGGTGAAGGCTTCACTCTTCCCCAGTCACCCTTAGCACAGAGTCACAGAGCTCTCAGGGCTGGAAGGGAGCTCAAGGCTCAGCCAGCCCCAACCCCCTGCCATGGGCAGGGACACCTCACACCACAGCAGGTTGCTCACAGCCACCTCCAGCCTGGCTGCAAACACCTCCAGGCAGGAGGCTTCCACCACCTCCCTGGGCAGCCTGTGCCAGGCTCTCACCACCCTCCTGGGCAACAACTTCTTCCTCACATCCAAGCTCAATCTCCCCACTTCTAGTGCTGCTCCATCCCCCCCAGTCCTATCCCTCCCTGACCCCCTCCAAAGTCCCTCCCCAGCTCTCTTGCAGCCCCCTGCAGCTCCTGGAAGGCCACCAGAAGGTCTCCTGGGAGCCTTCTCCTCTCCAGCCTGCACAACCCCAACTCTCTCAGGCTGGCTCCAGAGCAGAGCAGCTCCAGCCCTCTGCTCCTCCTCCTGGCCCTGCTCTGGACACCTTCCAGCCCCTCCAGAGCCTTCCTGGCACAGAGGCTGCAGAGCTGGCCCCAGAGCTGCAGCTGTGGGCTCAGCAGAGTGGAGCAGAGGGGCAGAATCCCCTCCCTGGCCCTGCTGGCCACACTTCTCTTGCTGCAGCCCAGGCTCTGCTTGGCTCTCTGGGCTGCAAGTGCTCCCTGCTGGCTCCTGCTGAGCTTCTCCTTCCCCAGCACCTTCAAGCCCCTTCTTTGGACACCTTCCAGCCCCTCCAGATCCTTCTTGGCACAGAGGCTCCACAACTGGCCCCAGAGCTCCAGCTGGGGTGTTCTGGAAGCCTCTTTCTTTCCAAGCCATGACTTTTCCTTCCTAGTTGATGCCATTTTTCATACCCTTGACCACACTCTGATATCCTACCTGGAAGACACCATACAGCATCCTCCTACACTGGCCTTGGGCTGTGGCTGCCTGCAACAACCCACTGCATGCTGTTATCCACTGAGTTACTCCAGTCTGGCAGCTCTGGAACAGAAGAGACCAGCCATGAAGAAAAGGACACAAACACTCTGAAGCAGTTGAAGCATTTTCCTTGCCCAAGTTTCAGTTGTTTCTACAACACCCCCCCCAGGTTAAGCTCCCAGCTTGTGCTCAGCAGCAGGATCAATCCTGACTTGAGAAAAATCAGCTGCACAAGTTTGATGGCAGAAACAGATCAGAAGGGAGTGGTGAGCTGCCTGCAGCATCAAACTACACCACCACCACATCCAGGTAACTCCAAAGGCTTAAGAAGCATTCATCTGACTGAGGGATCTCTACAAAGCCTTCAGCCAGCTCCCAGTTTTGCCTTACTTTCCTCAGGCACTGCTGAGAGGTTTAGAATTTCAGACTCATTTATGGTCCCAAGAAACCTCACAGCTCACAGGATGCTGGGGGTTGGAAGGGACCTCTGGAGAGCTTCCAGTCCAAGCCCCTGCCAGAGCAGGAGCAGAGAATCCAGCACAGGTCACATAGGAACACATCCAGACAGGGCTGGGAAAGCTCCAGAGCAGGAGACTCCACAACCTCTCTGGGCAGCCTGCTCCAGGCCTCTGGGAGCCTCACTGTCAGGAAGTTCCTCCTCATGCTGAGCTGGAACCTCCTGTGCTGCAGCTTCCATCCCTTGCCTCTTGTTCTGGTGCTGGGTGCCTGGGAGAAGAGCCCAACCCCCACCTGGCTACAACCTCCCTGCAGGGAGTTGCAGAGAGCAAGAAGGTCTCCCCTGAGCCTCCTCTTCTCCAGGCTAAGCAACCCCAGCTCCCTCAGCCTCTCCTCACAGGGCTGTGCCCCAGACCCCTCCCCAGCCTTGTTGCCCTTCTCTGGACACCTTCCAGCAGCTCAACCTCTTTCCTAACCTGAGGAGCCCAGAGCTGGACACAGGACTGCAGGTGTGGCCTGAGCAGTGCTGAGCACAGGGCAGGATGAGCTCCCTGCTCCTGCTGGCCACACTCTTCCTGCTGCAGGCCAGGATGCCCTTGGCCTTCTTGGCCCCCTGGGCATACTACTGGCTCATGTTCAGCTCCTGTCAACTCCCTCTGCCATGGGCAGGGACACCTCACACTACAGCAGGTTGCTCACAGCCACATCCAGCCTGGCTGCAAACACCTCCAGGCATGACTCACTGCTTCTCTACCACCCACCCTGCTCCCTCCTGCCTGGCTTCCCCCTCCCTCCTTGCCAGTGACTGCCCCTTGGATGCACTAAAACTGCAGGAAGCTTTTTCTGTTGCCACAGTTCTGCTGCTCAGGCTTTTGAAGTATAGAGGCCAGGAAACAAAATGCATGCTGGTGGAGGCAGAGATAGGCAACAGAGCAGGGAAGAGCATGGAGGAGGAACAGGAGGAGGGAGGAGGAACTTAAGGTCACTGATATCAGTTGCTGTCAGGCAGGTTGACACTTGCTGCTTTCACCTTGAGGGCTGAAAGGACAGGGCTCACCATGCTTGAGCAAACCACACCCTGAGACAGCAGTTCAACGAGCCAGGTGGATCGGTTTGGTAGGTGGGCATCGCCCTCACCCTGAAGGTCTTCACTCCTGGCAAGCCTGTCCCCAGTCCCCCGTGACCTTGTGCTGTGATTGAATCCCACCCAGACACAAACTTAGCTTTCCTTTCCCAGACTATATGCAAAACGCATCGCTGTGCTGCGAGGACTTTAAAGGCCAGGAGAAAGCAAACCCAGAATTGCACAAACGCAGGAGAATGGAGCTGCCCAAACCTACCTACGGCTCTCCCCACGCCAAAGGGCACACAGCCTGCGCCCAGCGAGCACCAGGCGGACCATTTCCCAGGCCCCCATGAGGGGTACTGAGCCTTGCATAACTCTTACGTAACCACAAGCTCCGGAGGAGAAGCTCGAACCTGCTCCTCCACCAGAGACCACTGCCGGAGGAGGGAGACACGGGGAGGCGGCACAGCCCCAACCCCTCGCGGAACCCCGCGGCTTCACAAACGCCGGGGGCGCGCCCTGGCCGCACACGCCGCTCGCTCGCTCGCTCCCTCGGGGTCGCGCCGCCCCGGGCTGGGGGAAGAAAGCGACCCCGGCCGCCGCCACTCACCACGGCTCGCCCCAGCGCCGCCATGGATCCCCGGCGCCACTTCCGGCGGCGCCGTCACTTCCGGCCGACGGCTGCGCATGCGCGGGGGCGGGGCGGGGCGTTGGGGCGCGCGGCAGGCGGGCGCGGGGTGCCGGGCTGGCGGGCGGCGCGGCGCTGGGCGGGGCGGGGCGTATGGAAAGGCGGGAAAGGGCGGGAGGAGCCTCGGGCTGGGCGGAGCTTCAGGCTGGGCGGGGCGTGTAGCAAGGGCGGGCAGGAGCCTGGGGCCGGGCAGGAGCCTGGGGCCGGGCAGGAGCCTGGGGCCGGGCAGGAGCCTGGGGCCGGGCAGGAGCCTGGGGCCGGGCAGGAGCCTGGGGCCGGGCAGGAGCCTGGGGCCGGGCAGGAGCCTGGGGCCGGGCAGGAGCCTGGGGCCGGGCAGGAGCCTGGGGCCGGGCAGGAGCCTGGGGCCGGGCAGGAGCCTGGGGCCGGGCAGGAGCCTGGGGCCGGGCAGGAGCCTGGGGCCGGGCAGGAGCCTGGGGCCGGGCAGGAGCCTGGGGCCGGGCAGGAGCCTGGGGCCGGGCAGGAGCCTGGGGCCGGGCAGGAGCCTGGGGCCGGGCAGGAGCCTGGGGCCGGGCAGGAGCCTGGGGCCGGGCAGGAGCCTGGGGCCGGGCAGGAGCCTGGGGCCGGGCAGGAGCCGTGGCTCGGAAGGGGGAAAGCTGCAAATCTGTGCCTGCGCCGCCGTCAGTCCTCTCCTCTGGAAACGAGGCGGCCGCTGTGATGTGCTGCTTGGCAGCCTGGCCCACTTCTGGGCCCCTCAGTTTAGGAAAGAGGTTGAGCTGCTGGAAGGTGTCCAGAGAAGGGCAACAAAGCTGGGGAGGGGTCTGGGGCACAGCCCTGGGAGGTGGTGGAGTCCCCACCCCTGGAGGTGTTCAAGAAAGGCTTGGATGTGGCACTTGGAGCCATGGCTTAGCAGTCAGGAGGTGCTGGGTGCCAGCTTGGACTTGATGATCTTTGAGGTCTTTTCCAACCTTATTGATTCTGTGATTCTCTGAATTAACCAGGTTGGAAAAGTCCTTTGATATCATCAGGTCCAGCCTCTCACCCAGCACCTTCTGATCAACTCAACCACGGCACCAAGGGCCTCAGCCAGGCTCTGCCTGAACACCTCCAGGGATGGGGACTCCACCACCTCCCTGGGCAGTACATTGCAACTGCTAACAACTCTCTCTGGGAAGAACTTTCTCCTCACCTCCAGCCTCAACCTCCCCTGGCACAGCTTGAGACTGTGTCCTCTTGTTCTGGTTGCCTGGGAGAAGAGCCCAACCCCCACCTGGCTCCAACCTCCCTGCAGGGAGTTGCAGAGAGCAAGAAGGTCTCCCCTGAGCCTCCTCTTCTGCAGGCTAAGCAACCCCAGCTCCCTCAGCCTCTCCTCACAGGGCTGTGCCCCAGACCCCTCCCCAGCTTTGTTGCCCTTCTCTGGACACCTTCCAGCAGCTCAACCTCTTTCCTAACCTGAGGAGCCCAGAGCTGGACACAGGACTGCAGGTGTGGCCTGAGCAGTGCTGAGCACAGGGCAGGATGAGCTCCCTGCTCCTGCTGGCCACACTCTTCCTGCTGCAGGCCAGGATGCCCTTGGCCTTCTTGGCTGCCTGGGCACACTGCAGGCTCATGTTCAGCTGCTGTCCACCAGTACCCCCAGGTCCCTCTCTGCCTTGCTGCTCTGCAGGCACTCTAGTTAGGGTTGGGTGCTCAGTTGGACTGGATGCTCTTGGAGGTCTCTTTCACCCCTCTGTGCTCTGTGACAGCTGTGTGAAAGCAGCTGTGGGAAAGCAGGTGTGCTTTGCTCTGGTGGAGTCAGCTGTGGCTTCTCTGGCTGCCCCGAGCAGCAGGCCAGTGTGAGCCTGCACAGGGCTTGCACGGTGCCAGCACCAGGGCAGCATGGCAGAGCCCCATGTGCCAGATGCCCAGGGGCTGTAGAGCCAGCACCCTGCTGGCAGGGGGGATGCCAGCTGCCCCTGCTGCGTGTCCCGCTCCTTGCATCAGCTGCCTCCGGCTTCGATGGGACCACAGAGTGAACCTGAGCAGCAGCCCAGAGGAGCAAAAGGACCTGGCTCTTTTTGCCAGCTTGCTCCTTAAGCTGGATCACATCCACATCACCTCACAAATGTTAGCCCTGGTCCAGGGGAGGCTGGTGCAGATGTGAGCAAGAACAGCTGGCGAGGAGGGAGGGAGGGAGGGAGGGAGGGAGGCTGCTCCTTTCAGCAGCAGGGCTGGCCTAAAGGACTGGGGAGCTATAATCTTCTACTCCTCTCTTCCAGTGTATTTACTGGGATGTCAGCTTCTCAGGAGGGCAATAGCAGCTGCTTTAATGGCCCTGAAATTCCACAGTAGTCTTTAGAAACCTTTCATATGTGCTTAAGTGTCAGGCCTCAGGAGGCCAATGGAATCACCTGCCTGAACTTCCCTTCCACAGGCAGATCCCTGTGTCTGCTGCTGGTCTTTCCCAAGATGCTCTGACTCGCTGCAGGTATCTGCTGAAGTAGGTTTAAGTGTATCTGGCAAGGTTAGTGAGTGAGCTCCTTGGACACGAGGCTGGATGCTGACCAGCACCAGGGAACTGCTTGAGAGAGTCCAGCACAGAGCCACAGAGATGCTGCAGGCAGTGGGAGATCTTCCTCAGGAGGAGAGCCTGAGGGAGCTGAGGGCTCTGGAGCCTGGAGAGGAGCAGCCTGAGGGTGAGCTCCTGGCTGGGGCTAAAGCTGTGCAGGGTGATGCCCAGAGGCTGGAGCCAGGCTCTGCTGGGGGATGCCCAATGCCAGCCCAAGGGGCAGTGGTGGAAGCTGAGGCAGAGGGAGTGCCATGGAAACAGAATCTTTTGCCTGTGAGGGTGAGAGAGGCCTGGAGCAGGCTGCCCAGGGGGGCTGTGGAGTCTCCCTCTCTGGAGAGATTCCAACACCCCCTGGCTGTGTTCCTGTGTGCCCTGCCCTGGGTGACCCTGCTCTGGCAGGGGGGTTGGACTGGGAGAGCTTCCAAGGACTTTCCAGCCATTAGCATTATGTGACTCAGTTTGTGGTCATATGGAGGGGTAGGTTTAGGGAGGAAGGTTAAAGCTAGCTCTGCTGCCTTCTGTTTGCTTGGCTGTCCTCTCTGCATTAGTCTTAGAGCAATATGGAATGCTGGTATGGTAACAGCAGGTTTCTGTGTGAGGAGGTGAAGGAGGAGAAGGATTGCACCTTCCTGAAGCAGCCTCTTTGCCATTGCCAAGCTAGCCTTGGAAAGTGATGAAGCTCAACAACCTCTACAGAAGGTCCAGACAGCTGGAGAACCTCTATTGTGGAGAGAGGCTGAAAGAATTGGGGCTGTCCAGCCTGGAGAAGAGAAGACTCCAGGGAGACCTTAGAGCTGCCTGCCAGTACCTGAAGGAATAGAATTAATAGACTAGAATAGAATTAACCAGGTTGGAGGAGACCTTTGAGATCATCAAGTCCAACCTAGCACTCAACACCATCTGATCAACTCAACCATGGCACCAAGGGGCTCATCCAGGCTCTTCCTAAACACCTCCAGGGATGGGGACTCCACCACCTCCCTGGGCAGCACATCCCCAGGGCCAATCTCTCTTGCTGGGAAGAATTTCTTCCTCACCCCCAGCCTGAACCTCCCCTGGCACAGCTTGAGACTGTGTCAAAGGCTGCAGAGGGACTGTTCCCAAAGGCCTGCAGGGCCAGGCCCAGGGGCAATGGCTTCAGAGCAGAGCAGAGCAGATTGAGCTTGGATGTGAGGAACAAGTTCTGCCCCAGGAGGCTGCTGGAACACTGCAGCAGGCTGCCCAGGGAGGTGGTTGAGGCTCCATCCCTGGAGCTATTCCAGGTGAGGCTGGAGAGGGCTCTGGGCAGCCTGCTCCAGGGGAGGATGTCCCTGCTGGGGGCAGGGCTGGGACTGGATGAGCTGTGGAGCTCCCTTCCAGCCCAGAGCATTCTGTGACTCTATGGTTCTGTGACTGATACTTTGGAAGGCGTTTGTCACGGTTCTCTTTCACAGCATTTTTCTCCTTTGCATGCAAAGCAAACCTGGCCACTCTGAGGCCCTCAGGGTGCCATTCCCAGCTGAAAAAGGCTTTTTGGAGGAAGCCAGTTCTATTGTTAGCAACACACTGGTGCTTGGTCCTCTCTACCAGACTGGCCACTTGCTTTGGGCTGTCTGTGCCTATGTTTCCCACTGCTGTTTCCCAGGGTAAAGGCTGTTCCAAAGTAGGAAGAGAAGATCATTTTGATTAAAGATGACAATCCTCACTGTGCATTAACTGTGGTAGGTCTGGAGATCACTTCCCTCCAAGTGCCGAGTGCTGCACTTTGGCCACGGCAACCCCAGGCAGAGCTACAGGCTGGGGGCAGAGTGGCTGAGAGCTGCCAAACAGAGAGGGAGCTGGGGGTGCTGGTTGACAGCTGCCTGAACATGAGCCAGCAGTGTGCCCAGGTGGCCAAGAGGGCCAATGGCATCCTGGCCTGCAGCAGGAAGAGTGTGGCCAGCAGGAGCAGGGAGCTCATCCTGCCCTGTGCTCAGCACTGCTCAGGCCACACCTGCAGTCCTGTGTCCAGTTCCAGTGCAGGCAATACTGCAGCTCAATAGCAGTGCTCATTTCCTGCCCCAGCAGACCTGAGGCACACTGAAGACTCCTGTGCTGGTCCTGCTCACCAGCCTCTGAGAAGCTGTGGTGGTGCACTGCTGGACACAGCCTTTCTAAGCAGGGAAGTCCATGTGCCCTGTGCTCAGCACTGCTCAGGCCACACCTGGAGTCCTGTGTCCAGTTCTGGGCCCCTCAGTTTAAGAAGGACATTGAGAGACTTGAAGGTGTCCAGAGAAGGGCAACAAAGCTGGGGAGGGGTCTGGGGCACAGCCCTGTGAGGAGAGGCTGAGGGAGCTGGGGTTGCTTAGCCTGGAGAAGAGGAGGCTCAGGGGAGACCTCATTGCCCTCTACAACTACCTGAAAGGTGGCTGTAGCCGGGAAGGGGTTGGTCTCTTCTCCCAGGCACCCAGCACCAGAACAAGAGGACATGGTCTCAAGCTGTGCCAGGGGAGGTTTAGACTCGAGGTGAGGAGAAAGTTCTTCACCGAGCGAGTCGTTCGTCATTGGGATGTGCTGCCCAGGGAGGTGGTGGAGTCCCCATCCCTGGAGGTGTTCCAGAGGGGATTGGATGTGGCACTTGGTGCCATGGTCTAGTCATGAGGTCTGTGGTGACAGGTTGGACTCGATGATCCTTGAGGTCTCTTCCAACCTTGGTGATACTGTGACACTGTGATACTCATCTGGAGCTCCTTGGCTAGGGGTGCAAAGTGGGTCTCCAGGAGGGAGGGAGTGCTGCAGGAGGAGAAGCAGAAGTGGAGCAGGCCAGGCTCCTCAGTGCTGCACACCGGCTTTGGGGAAAGCTAGCGAGCCACCCCCGAGCTCCAACGGCTGCACTGAACAGTAGCTCACTGCCAGTAGCCTCCTTCCACAGGAGGAAGTAGAAACAGGACCTGGTTCCTTTTTCTGAGCTTCTATATCCCAGGGGCTGCTGCTGCTGCTGTTAACTCTGATCAACTCCTCTGTTCACTTGAGCTTCACCCTTGGCTGGGGCGAGCCCGGGCCCTTTCCCTCCCCACCTGTCACAACTGCAGCGTGCTTTGGCACCCCGCAGAGCCTCCGTGGCCGGAGCAGACCCTTCAGGGACAAGTCATGGCAGCAGCTAAGCCACCTCTGCTCCAGGAGCTTTTCTTCCCTCCTGTCTGCCTGCTGAAGAAGAAAGTGTTTGCTGCTCAGGAAGGTTTTCCACTTGTGGCTCCTTCAGCTTTCCATTACCTCGGCGAGGTTACGCGGGGTGCAGGGCTGCAGACTGGGCTGCACTTGTATGCAGAGGTGTTCAGACTTAATTTATTCCCTTCTCCTGGATAAAGATTATTGCAGCTGTGTGTTTTGGAAAACTCTCAATGAAGGGAGTTCAGCTCACACAACACACTCTCAATAGGGCACTGTGCTCTAGATTTCCAGGTTCTGTTTTAATTACACTTGCATATTACCTTGGAGGAAGCTGAGATCTGGAAAATGTTTTCTCATATACTATGCCTTAAACCTTCCTGACCTTCTGCTTTATACCAAGCACATTTATGTTTGTGATGAAAGCCATCTAATATGGGGCAAGGTTTGGCTCTCCCAGGATCATCTGTCAGGAGCAGGCTGTCAGGCCCTCCCAGCAAAGCCTGAGCGCTTTGCCCTGAGCAATGTCCCCATCAGGCCTCACCTCAGCAGTCATTCCCTCTTCCCTCCCTTCACCAAGAGCCACAGGAGTTGGCCATGTGCAGGGCAGAACTGTGGCCCTCTCCTGGGGTAATGAAAAGCTCCTTCTGCTCTGAGGAACCCTGCAGGCACTGAGCAACAGCTTAGGGCTGCTTAGCCTGGAGAAGAGCAGCCTGAGAGGAGATCTGATCAATGGTCACAAACATCTGCAGGGTGGTGCCAAGCAGCAGGGGCCAGGCTCTGCTCAGGGCTCTCCTGGGACAGGACAAGGAGCAGGGGACACAAACTGCAACCCAGCAGGTTCCACCTCAGCATGAGAGAAACTTCTTTGGTGTGAGGCTGCTGGAGCCTGGAGCAGGCTGCCCAGAGAGGCTGGGGAGTCTCCTGCTCTGGAGGCTTTCAAGCTCCACCTGGATGTGCTCCTGTGTGACCTGCCCTGAGTGATGCTGCTTGGGGCAGGGAGCTTGGTCTCAATGATCTCCAGAGGTCCTTTCCACCCCTTACCACTCTGATTCTATGGCTCATGCAGTGCCAATGTAATGCTCATAGCCTGGAAAACCAAGCAGGAGGCTCAGCCTCATATGGGATAGGATAGGATAGGATAGGATAGAATAGAATAGAATAGACCAGATTGGAAAAGACCTCAGAGATCATCAAGTCCAACCTAGCACCCAACACCTCCTGACAACTAAACCATGGCTCCAAGGGCCACATCAAATCCCCTCTGGAACACCTCCAGGGATGGGGACTCCACCACCTCCCTGGGCAGCACATCCCCAGGGCCAATCTCTCTTGCTGGGAAGAACTTTCTCCTCACCTCCAGCCTAAACTTCCCCTGGCACAGCTTGAGACTGTGTCCTCTTGTTCTGGTGCTGAGTGCCTGGGAGAAGAGACCAACCCCCACCTGGCTACAGCCTCCTTTAGGGAGTTGGAGAGAGCCTTTCCTCACAAGAGATGTTCCAGTCCCCTGCTTACAGGCTGCTATAATCAGTCCCCTACTTATTGAAGCACTCACTCCTGGAGGCTCAGGAAGGAGGTGAAGCCTCCAGCCTGGGACCAAGGTGTCTGCTCCTGAAGCTAGCAGTGAGAGGGCTGTGAGGTTGCACCTCTACCTGCCTCAATGCCTCACCTTAAAAAGCCAAGTGAGTTCTGATTGTTTGATTTCAGAACAAGTAAAGAATTATATAGATCTATAACTCAGCTGTGCCCAAGGACTTTCAGCTTATGGAATGGAAAATTTCCCATTAGGAAGTGGTGGTTATGGAAAAGCAGTGCTAGTCCTAACAGAAGGCTGAGCTTGGACTCCTCATGTGTTGCTGGAGCTGAGAGGGAAAGCTGAACCCTGGCCCAGAAGGCAAATGGCAGCCTGGGCTGCATCCAAAGCAGTGTGGCTAGAGATGGAGAGAGGAGAGCCTTCCACTTTACTCTGATGAGACCTCACCTGCAGTGCTGTGTCCAGCTCTGGAAAGCTCAACACAGGAAGGACATGGAAAGGAAACTTAGAGCTGACTGTGGTGAGCTTTAAAACAGTTTTAGTCTTTAAATCACTCCTGGATCTATCTTTGCAAGATTTGTCTTTCACAGGAAGGCTCTGGAGGGGCTGGAAGGTGTCCAGAGCAGGGCCAGGAGGAGGAGCAGAGGGCTGGAGCTGCTCTGCTCTGGAGGCAGCCTGAGAGAGTTGGGGTTGTGCAGGCTGGAGAGGAGAAGGCTCCCAGGAGACCTTCTGGTGGCCTTCCAGGATCTGCAGGGGGCTGCAAGCAAGCTGGGGAGGGACTTTGGAGGGGGTGAGGGAGAGATAGGGGTCTGGGACACCTCTGAGGGAGGCAGGAATCAGGCCTGGGACAGCAATGGGCACTGGCAGCCCAGAAGGCCAAGGGCAGCTGAGCTGCCAGTGCCCATTGGCAGAGGTGGAGGGAGAGGATCCTGCCCCTCTGCTCTGGGGTGTCAGGGAGGGATAGGACTGGGGGGGATGGAGCCAAGCTAGAAGTGGGGAGATTGAGCTTGGCTGTGAGGAAGAAGTTGTTGCCCATGAGGGTGGTGAGAGCCTGGCACAGGCTGCCCAGGGAGGTGGTGGCAGCCTCCTGCCTGGAGGTGTTTGCAGCCAGGCTGGAGGTGGCTGTGAGCAACCTGCTGTGGTGTGAGGTGTCCCTGCCCATGGCAGGGGGTTGGGACTGGCTGAGCCTGGAGCTCCCTTCCAGGCCTGACAGTTCTGATTATATGATTCTAAATGCATGATACTCAGCTGTCACAGAGCATCAGGGATTCCAAGGGTTTCTTACAATAGGCTTACTTAAAACAATAAAACCAACCAACCAACCAAAACCCAACCCACCAACCAAACCCCCAACACAGTGGTGAGGAAAGAGAGACCACCACAGCCATCCATGCTGCTCTGAGAGGATGGTGGCCAAAGCCCTGCTAAACTCAACTCCATGGATTAAGCCAGGAGGTCTATCCTGAAGGTTCTGAGCTTCCTACAGAGCATCAGAATGGTTGTGGCCAGGCAGACAATGGATCTGCAACAGCAGACCTCTGAAAAGAGAAAATAAGGGCAGGACAAACGTGCAGGGAGATGTTTCTGGCCTGGCTTCTCAGCTGCCAGTGGCTCACAAAGTCCCACAGCCTCTTGCTCAGTACTGTTGTGTGGAATTCTCTTCCATGAACTCATTCCTTTCTTGGCCTTTGAGCATCCCCAGCAGGGTGTGATCAGGCCTTGTGCAGCTGGGCCACAGCACAGCAAGCAGCACCTGCCTGCTGCCTTCAAACCTGCCCTCAACTGCTTCCATTTTGTGCACTGTGATTCTTGACTTGACTTGACTTGACTTGACTTGACTTGACTTGGAGAGCTGGGCACAAGCCAACCTCAGGAGGTTCAACAAGAGCAAGGGCAGGGTCCTGCAGCTGGCTGGAGGCAATCCCAGGCACAAATCCAGGCTGGGCAGGGACTGGCTGGAAAGCAGCCCTGAGGAGAGAGCCTTGGGGGTGCTGGGGGAGGAGAAGCTCACCAGGAGCTCTCAGTCTGCACTTGCAGCCCAGAAAGCCAACCAGAGCCTGGGCTGCAGCAGGAGAAGTGTGGCCAGCAGGGCAAGGGAGGTGATCCTCCCCCTCTGCTCAACTCTGGGCAGACCCCACCTGGAGTACTGCCTCCAGCTCTGGAGCCCCTATGACAAGAGGGATGTGGAGGTGCTGGAAGGTGTCCAGAGCAGGGCCAGGAGGATGAGCAGAGGGCTGGAGCTGCTCTGCTGTGAGGACAGACTGAAGGAGTTGGGGCTGTTCAGTCTGGAGAAGAGAAGGCTCCCAGGTGACCTCATTGTGGCCTTCCAGGATCTGAAGGGGGCTCCAGAAAGGCTGGGGAGGGACTGCTCAGGATCTCAGGGAGTGATAGGACTAGGGGGAATGGAATGAAGCTGGAGGTGGGGAGATTGAGGCTGGAGGGGAGGAGGAAGTTCTTCCCCATGAGAGTGGTGAAGCCCTGGAATGGGTTGTCCAGGGAGGTGGTTGGGGCCCTGTCCCTGGAGGTGTTTAAGGCCAGGCTGGATGAGGCTGTGGCCAGGCTGATCTAGTGTGGGGTGTCCCTGCCCATGGCAGGGGGGTTGGAACTAGATGATCCTTGTGGTCCCTTCCAACCCTGAATGATACTATGATACTATGACTGGGAGAAGATTTGCTCCCAGTTTTCATTCTTGGCCCTCATCACTCTTCCTTCTTGCCCCAGCCACCTCTCACTGAAGGGCTATCTAATTACTCCTCTCACAGAAGCTGCTTCATACTTCCAGGTGTCCTTACTGCCCTTCTCCAGCTCTGCTGCCTCACAAAGTTCTCAGGAACTGGAAGTCCCTGGGGTGCCTGCACATTGCTTTCTCATTTGGTCTCTCTTTCACTCTCAGTTATTCCTAAAGGTTGTATTTGCTGCCTTAAGTGCTGCCAGGACTGAGATGATGTTTCAGGAACTCCAAGGTTCCAAGGCTGGGCACAGTGTTTCTAATCCCAGCCAGGAGGCCTTTGGCTTTCTTGGCCCCCTGGGCACACTGCTGGCTCCTCTTCAGCTGCTTGGCCAGGAGCACCCCCAGGTCCCTTTCTGCCAGGCAGTTTCCAGCCACACTGCCCCAGGCCTGGAGCACTGCTTGGGGTTGCTGTGCCCCAAGTGCAGGACCTGGCACTTGGCCTGGTTGAAGCTCCTCCTGGTAGCACTGACCATGGACCCAACCTATCCAAGCCCCTCTGCAGAGCCTCCCTGCCCTGGTGCAGACCAGCACTGCCACCCAGCTTGGTGCCCTCTGTGAACTCCCTGCTGACACACTCTGTGCCTTCATCAAGGTCATCAATAAAGATGTTAAACAGAAGTGGTCCCAACACTGAGCCCTGAGGACCACCTCAGCAGCAAAAGGAATCAGCTGGACATGGAAGCATTTAGGACAAATCATAGTATCATAGTAGTATCACAGTATCATTCAGGGTTGGAAGGGACTACAAGGATCATCCAGTTCCAACCCCCCTGCCATGGGCAGGGACACCCCACACTAGATCAGCCTGGCCAGAGCCTCAGCCAGCCTGGCCTTAAACACCTCCAGGGACAGGGCCCCAACCACCTCCCTGGACAACCCATTCCAGGGCTTCACCACTCTCATGGGGAAGAACTTCCTCCTCACCTCCAGCCTGAATCTCCCCACCTCCAGCTTCATTCCATTCCCCCTAGTCCTATCACTCCCTGAGATCCTGAGCAGTCCCTCCTCAGGGGAGAAGTCCTTCCTCTGTGTGATCTGCATGAGCAGTCCAGGTCAGATCACTCTCCTGGTTTTGCTGGGACAGAGTCCCAGGCCAGCCATAGCCTCAGGCTATGAGCACAGACTCACAGAAGTGTTTGGCTTGGCAAAGCCCTCTGAGATCACCCAGTCCAACATCAACCCAACACCACCATGGCCACCAGACCATGGCCCCAAGTGCCATGGCCACACTGCTTGAACACCTCCAGGGATTGGCACAGGCTGCCCTCCTGGGCAGCTTGTGCCAATCCCTGACCACTCCTGCAGCAAAGAAATTGTTCCTCATCTCCAGCCTGACCCTCCCTTGGCACATTTTCAGGCCATCTCCTCTCCTTCTGTCACCTGGTACTGGGGAGCAGAGCCCAACCCCCAGCTGACTGCAGCCTCCTCTCAGGGAGCTGCAGCCCTCAGCCCATGCTGCCCCACTGCTGTGGGCCTGCCAAGCTGCCTCTTCCTAACAGCTGCTTCTCCCTGAGTTCTTTGCTCTTAAGCCACATTCCCTGAAGTGTCTCCTTAGAGCACCTCCTCCTGCTGCCCAGGCTTCTCCCCACACTACCATCATGAGCCTGTTCTCCTCTCTAGCTGGGTTCCTGTAACCTGATCACCCACCCTATGAGTTAATGACTTCTTTGCCCTCTTAACTTTATGAGTCCTGTTGCACCTTAGCAGAAAAGAAAGCTCCTGTCCAGACATTCAGCCCCTGCTGTCAGCCCATGGAGGACCCAAGCTGGGTTTCTCTGTCAACAGCCCTTGAGGCATGGGAATCTTTTGAAGCCATTTGCACAAAGCCAACTCAGAGTGTCTGGGCTGAGCAGTAAAAGGCTTCCCTCTGACTTTGTGTCATGGTAAATGGCCTCCTGTGAGAAACAGGCAGTCCCTGCAGGTGAAGAGGTGAACCTCTCATCTCACCAGCTCAAAGCTGGTTATTTAAGCTGGTTCTGTCTTGAAAGAGACCTACAAGAATGTTGGGAAGGGACTCTGGACAAGGGCTGGGAGTGAGGGACAATGGCTTTGAGCTGGGAGAGGAGAGATTGAGACTGGAGAGGAGGAAGAAATTGTTGAGAGTGAGGCTGGGGAGAGCCTGGCACAGGCTGCCCAAGGAGGCTGTGGCTGCCTGCTCCCTGCAGGTGTTCAAGGCCAGGCTGGATGAGGCCTTGAGCAATTTGGTCTGCTGGGACATGTCCCTGCACATGGCAGGGGGCTGGCACTGGCTGATCTTTTAGGTCCCTTCCAAACCAAACCATTCCATGAGGCTCTGATTAGTGGCATTTCTCTGGACAGACCCTGAGCAGAGTCTGCTCAGCCTGGATTCCTGGATGGCCAAGCTTGGCACAAGGCATTAGAGCAAAGAGGCTTAGAGAAAACACAGTGCAAAGAGCACTTTCTGTCCCCGAGCAGAGGCTCAGCCAATTGTTCCCTCTGGTTATTAACAGAGCCACTTTTTTGCCTTGACAGCTGTGCCCTTCAAGGTGCTCTAGGGGAGAACTGAATTGCATTAGAATGACCTCAGGAGCCAAAGCATTGCAGAAAGATGACACTGACTAGCTCTGAAACAACCCCAGAGATGCTTCCCACGCTGGCACCCAGCACAGCCAGTTCCCCAGTGCCCACAGCCCAGTGCCCAGCATCCCCCACTCCCACCAAAATGCCCCCCCAAAGCTGCCCCAACTCCACCCACCCTCCATGAGCAGCACCCAGCTTCTCCCAGCACCAGGGCCCAAATCCAGCGTGGGACTTTGCCCTTTCCTCCCTCAGCAGCTTGTCAGGACTTGGGGCCCTCCACCACCCCCAGGGTGGGAATGAATTCTCTTCTGCTCTCAAATGTCTTGTTTGGCACCAAGGTCTTGTTGGGCTGCCCAGGGAGGAGGTTGAGTCACCAACCCTGGATGTGTTTAATGGTCATTTGGATGTGGTGCTTGGGGACATGGTTTAGGGGTGACCCTTGCAAGGCTGGGTTATCAGTTGGACTTAGGCATCCTGAGGCTCTTTTCCCACCTGGATGGTTCTGTGATTGTGTGAAACCCAAATAGCTCCAGACTGGGCCCAGCCTCCCCACTGCTGACCATCCCCCTGAGCTGCCTGGGGGATGGTGATGGCACCATGGCAGCAGCACTCTGTGTGGGTGTTCCCCCCCAGCCATGCTCAAGCACAGACACAGCAGCTGGAGAGGGACATCAGTGAGCTCCAGGGTCTGAGGGGGGGTAGAAGAAAGCTGGGGAGGGACTTTTTAGGGTGTCAGGGAGTGAGAGGATTGTTCCAGAGCTGCCAGACTGGAGTAACTCAGTGGATAACAGCATGCAGTGGGTTGTTGCAGGCAGCCACAGCCCAAGGCCAGTGTAGGAGGATGCTGTATGGTGTCTTCCAGGTAGGATATCAGAGTGTGGTCAAGGGTATGAAAAATGGCATCAACTAGGAAGGAAAAGTCATGGCTTGGAAAGAAAGAGGCTTCCAGAACACCCCAGCTGGAGCTCTGGGGCCAGTTGTGGAGCCTCTGTGCCAGGAAGGATCTGGAGGGGCTGGAAGGTGTCCAAAGAAGGGGCTCGAAGGTGCTGGGGGAGGAGAAGCTCAGCAGGCGCCAGCAGGGAGCACTTGCAGCCCAGAGAGCCAAGCAGAGCCTGGGCTGCAGCAAGAGAAGTGTGGCCAGCAGGGCCAGGGAGGGGATTCTGCCCCTCTGCTCCACTCTGCTGAGCCCACAGCTGGAGCTCTGGGGCCAGCTCTGCAGCCTCTGTGCCAGGAAGGCTCTGGAGGGGCTGGAAGGTGTCCAGAGCAGGGCCAGGAGGAGGAGCAGAGGGCTGGAGCTGCTCTGCTCTGGAGCCAGCCTGAGAGAGTTGGGGTTGTGCAGGCTGGAGAGGAGAAGGCTCCCAGGAGACCTTCTGGTGGCCTTCCAGGATCTGCAGGGGGCTGCAAGAGAGCTGGGGAGGGACTTTGGAGGGGGTCAGGGAGGGATAGGACTGGGGGGGATGGAGCAGAACTAGAAGTGGGGAGATTGAGCTTGGCTGTGAGGAAGAAGTTGTTGCCCAGGAGGGTGGTGAGAGCCTGGCACAGGCTGCCCAGGGAGGTGGTGGAAGCCTCCTGCCTGGAGGTGTTTGCAGCCAGGCTGGAGGTGGCTGTGAGCAACCTGCTGTGGTGTGAGGTGTCCCTGCCCATGGCAGGGGGTTGGGACTGGCTGAGCCTTGAGCTCCCTTCCAGCCCTGACAGCTCTGTGATCCTGTGTGATTCTGTGAGCTCAGAGTGGCAGAACAAATGAGGCTGTTCTGAGGCCTCAGCAAGGAGGATGGACCTGGGGCTTTTCTAAGGAAAAAAAAAGTTGTTGAAATGTCCTTGTTCACTCAAATGTGTTGAGACAGAATGAAATCCTGATGTGATTTCCATTTCAAACCTCATTTTACTGCCCAACAGCAGCAGGGAAGCCACACAACAACCCCAGAATTGAGCAGGACTGCCTGAAAGGAGGTTGTGGAGAGGCTGCTGCTGGACTCTTCTCACAGGGAGTTAGTGCTAGGACAAGAGGGGATGGCCTCAAGCTGCCACTGGGCAGGTTTAGACTGGACAGTAGGAAGAACTTTTTCCCAGCATGAATTGGAACGTGCTGCCCAGGGAGGTGGTGGAGTCACCAATCCTGGATGTGTGTGGCCAGGAAGCCCAAGGGCATCCTGGCCTGCATCAGGAAGAGTGTGGCCAGCAGGAGCAGGGAGCTCATCCTGCCCTGTGCTCAGCACTGCTCAGGCCACACCTGCAGTCCTGTGTCCAGTTCCAGTGCAGGCAATACTGCAGCTCAATAGCAGTGCTCATTTCCTGCCCCAGAAGGACTGAGGCACACTGAAGATTCCTGTGCTGGTCCTGCTCAGCAGCCTCTGAGAAGCTGTGGTGGTGCACTGCTGGACACAGCCTTTCTAAGCAGGGAAGTCCTTGTGCCCTGTGCTCAGCACTGCTCAGGTCACACCTGCAGTCCTGTGCCCAGTTCTGGGCCCCTCAGTTTAAGAAGGACACTGAGAGACTTGAAGGTGTCCAGAGAAGGGCAACAAGGCTGGGGAGGGGTCTGGGGCACAGCCCTGTGAGGAGAGGCTGAGGGAGCTGGGGTTGCTTAGCCTGGAGAAGAGGAGGCTCAGGGGAGACCTTCTTGCTCTTTGCAACTCCCTGAAGGGAGGTTGGAGCCAGCTGGGGGTTGGGCTCTTCTCCCAGGCTATAGAACAAGAGGACACAGTCTCAAGCTGTGCCAGGGGAGGTTGAGGCTGGAGGTGAGGAGAAAGTTCGTCACTGAGAGAGTTGTTAGCCATTGGGATGTGCTGCCCAGGGAGGTGGTGGAGTCTCCATCCCTGAAGGTGTTCCAAAAAGGCTTGGATGTGGCACTTGGTGCCATGGTTTAGTTGTCAGGAGGTGCTGGGTGCTAGGGAATGGGTTGGACTCGATGACCTCTGAGGTCTTTTCCAACCTGGTGGATTCTGTGATGCTGAAGGTGGTTTGGATGTGGTGCTTGGGGCTGTGGCTTAGGGGCGACCCTTGCCGAGCAGGGTCAGTGCTTGGACCTGGTGATCCTGAGGCTCTTTTCCAAGCTGAAGGCTCCTGTGAGGCTGTGAGGACTAGGGAGTTAAAAAATCAAAAAGAAAGAAAAAGAGAGAGGAGAGGGGGAAAAAACCCAACCTAATTCCTGGCTTCTTATTAGCCTTAGCTAAGATGCCATTAAAAGCAGTGTCTTTTAACACCTTTTATTATACAAGGGTCAAGGGGTTTTTTAACGTTGCTTCAAGTCGGCTTCAAATAGCCCACAGAGCAGCTCGCTGCCCCTTTCATATGGCTGCTGTACAAACAGGCACCTTTTACGCAGGAAATGACATAACCGTGTTAAAAGTGTCGGTGGAGCCCCGGCGCAGGCTCCGGCGCTAATGGGCAGCGCATTGTTTGCCATGGCATGCGGCTGTGTTTGCCTCCTCCGGCTTCGCCCCCCGGCTTGCCGGCCAAACACAACACCCAGCCCCTTCTCCCGCCCCCTACCTGCCTCCCAGCCCTGCTGCTGACTTGAAATGTGGCCCTGCACAAAGGGCTCTCCGGGGAGAGATAATGACCCTCGAAAGTAAATACAAGTGAGGCATTCTCAGGGAGAGGGAGGGAGAGAAGGGAGCAAGCTGCCATCATAAAGGTGGAAAGCTGAACTTTTCACCTCTCTTGCTCTCCAGCTCAGGTTTCTCTGCCTTTCTCCCACCCGGCTGCTCGCAGCAAGTCGCCCACGGGAAGCAGGCAGCAGCAGGCACTCGGTGGGGGATGTCCTTGCACATGCCATGATGTTCAACATCTTTGTGGGTGACATGGAGAGTGGCATTGAGTGCACCCTCAGCAGGTTTGCTGATGACACCAAGCATCAGGCTGGAGGGAAGGGATCCAGCCAGAGGGACCTGGACAGGCTGGAGGGAAGGGATCCAGCCAGAGGGACCTGGACAGGCTGGAGGGAAGGGATCCAGCCAGAGGGACCTGGGCAGGCTGGAGAGCTGGGCACAAGCCAACCTCAGGAGGTTCAACAAGACCAAGGGCAGGGTCCTGCAGCTGGGTCCAGGCAATCCCAGGCACAAATGCAGGCTGGGCAGGGACTGGCTGGAAAGCAGCCCTGAGGAGAGAGCCTTGGGGGTGCTGGGGGAGGAGAAGCTCACCAGGAGCTCTCAGTGTGCACTTGCAGCCCAGAAAGCCAACCAGAGCCTGGGCTGCAGCAGGAGAAGTGTGGCCAGCAGGGCAAGGGAGGTGATTCTCCCCCTCTGCTCAGCTCTGGGGAGACCCCACCTGGAGTACTGCCTCCAGCTCTGGAGCCCCTATGACAAGAGGGATCTGGAGGTGCTGGAAGGTGTCCAGAGCAGGGCCAGGAGGATGAGCAGAGGGCTGGAGCTGCTCTGCTGTGAGGACAGACTGAAGGAGTTGGGGCTGTTCAGTCTGGAGAAGAGAAGGCTCCCAGGTGACCTCATTGTGGCCTTCCAGGATCTGCAGGGGGCTACAGGAAGGCTGGGGAGGGACTGCTCAGGATCTCAGGCAGTGCTAGGACTAGGGGGAATGGAATGAAGCTGGAGGTGGGGAGATTGAGGCTGGAGGGGAGGAGGAAGTTCTTCCCCATGAGAGTGGTGAAGCCCTGGCATGAGTTGTCCAGGGAGGTGGTTGGGGCCCTGTCCCTGGAGGTGTTTAAGGCCAGGCTGGATGAGGCTCTGGCCAGGCTGATCTAGTGTGGGATGTCCCTGCCCATGGCAGGGGGGTTGGAACTGGATGATCCTTGGGGTCCCCTCCGACCCGGACTGATACTGTGATACTATGACCTGGAGCAGGCTGCCCAGGGGGGTTGTGGAGTCTCCCTCTCTAGAGATCATCAAGACCCAACTGGATGTGTTCCTGTGTGATCTGCTCTAGGTGACCCTGCTCTGGCAGGGGGTTGGACTGGATGAGCTTTCAAGGTCCCTTCCAGCCCCTGGCATTCTGTGATGCTGTAATGACCATGCAGCAGAAAAGCTCTTTCATTTGGCTCCAGGACACGAGGAGGAGCAGAGGCCTGGAGCTGCTCTGCTCTGGAGACAGCCTGAGAGAGTTGGGGTTGTTCAGTCTGGAGAGGAGAAGGCTCCCAGGAGACCTTCTGGTGGCCTTCCAGGATCTGCAGGGGGCTGCAAGCAAGCTGGGGAGGACTTTGGAGTGTGTCAGGGAGGAATAGGGGTCTGGGACACCTCTGAGGGAGGCAGGAATCAGGCCTGGGACAGAAAGCCAGCAATGGGCACTGGCAGCCCAGAAGGGCTCCAGCTGAGCTCCTTCCAACCCTAACAATGCTGTCCTCCTGTGGAAAGCTGCTGCTTTCTTTAAATGAAGTCTCCAAGAAAGCTGGGAGGAGAGTTTTCACAAGGACTTGTGGTACCAGGGTGAGGGGCAGTGCCTTTGAAGCTAAAGAAGGCAGAGCCAGGCTTGTGTCCTTTGGTTTCCTTGCTGTCTGCAGCTCCAGGCTGTGCCCTGTGCATAGACCTCTGCTTTCCTAGAGGAAAGAGGGCTGTCTGAGGGCCACCTGGGCAGTGCTTTTGTGCTTCTCAGTGCTAGTGAACACAAAGGCCACTGCTCACTGATTGTGGCAAGTTACTTGTTTCTGTTCTCATAGAATCAGAGCATGGTAGGGGCTGGAAGGGATCATCCAGCCCAAGCCCCCTGCCAGAGCAGGGCCACCCAGGGCAGGGCACACAGGAGCACATCTAGGTGGAGCTTGAAAGCCTCCAGAGAAGGAGACTCCACAGCCTCTCTGGGCAGCCTGCTCCAGGCCTCCAGCAGCCTCACACCACAGAAGTTTCTCTCATGCTGAGGTGGAACCTCCTGGGCTGCAGTTTGTGTCCCCTGCTCCTTGTCCTGCCCCAGGAGAGCACTGAGCAGAGCCTGGCCCCTGCTGCTTGGCACCACCCTGCAGATGGTTGTAGCCCTTGATCAGGTCTCCTCTCAGGCTGCTCTTCTCCAGACTAACCAGCCCCAGGGCTCAGCCTTTCCTCCTCACACAGATGTTCCAGGCCGTGCAGCATCCCTGTAGCCACCATTGGACTCTCTGCAGTAGATCTCTCTCATATCTAATGAATCCAAATCACCTCTAAAATAGCTTGTGGTGAACCTTAGAATGAAAAACTCCTCCTTGCTTTGAAAATCACATGAGGCTGGATGGTGCTAAGCAGCTAGTGCTTGGGGCAGTAACTGTTGGTGCTGGCCCAAGGCTCCATCAGGACGAGGAAGCAGAGACCTGGGAGTTGCACACACTGTGAGTCCAGAAGGGAACCAGAGGAGACCTGGGGACAGCTCTGACCCACAGAAGAGATCTGTGAGATCCCAGATTTCCTCTTGCACATGAAGTAGCTTCAAATGCTCATCACTCTGCATGCCTGTTAACTGCTAGCCAGTGCTTGGCCCTCAAGCACAGCCTTCTGCCCAACTTGGTTTATCACATGGCCTGCACCAAGCAACTCCTGCAGGTAGGAATCTCAGCTCTAAGCTGAGCTCACACCTAGGAGAGCTCCCCACACTGTGTCACCATGCTGTAGGTTATCTGCCTGCACAGGGGAGCCCCGTGTCTCTGGCAGCAAGTCCATTCACCAGGGGTTTTAAGCTGTCCAAAGGCTCAGGCAGTGCAGAAGAAAGGGTAGAGGTTCTTGTCACTCTTTCTCCATGCCTACTGACCAGAAATTGGGGATGGGTTGTCACTGCTGTGACCTAGAGTCTGGGATCCTGACCAGGAGGCCCTCAGGGGCTGCCTGCCACTACCCACACCAGTGATGCTGTGCAGGGGAGACTTCAGGCCAAGGAAATGATCTAACTTGAATGGTTTAAAGTGGGATAACAAAACCACCAGACCTTAGCAATTCTATTTTGTACTGCTGCTGAGCTGCTTCAGTAATGCCTGATGCTTCTCTCCCAGCCTTTCTGATCCACTCACAGCTGGATGTCTGGTACCTAGTTTTGTGGGTGGAAGCATACACAGAGTGTGTTCCTACCATGAGGGTGGTGGAGCACTGCAGCAGGTTGCCCAGGGAGGTGGTTGTGGCCCCATCCCTGGAGCTACTCCAGGTGAGGCTGGAGAGGGCTCTGGGCAACCTGCTCCAGTGGAGGATGTCCCTGCTGAAATGCAGGGGGGGGTTGGACTGGATGAGCTTTGGAACTCCCTTCCAACCCATTCTATGATTCTATGACTCTATAGTCCCACAGTAAATTTCCAGTGCCAAAGGGGATGTGGAAGCACACAGCCCTGGAAGAGTGGAATGCAAGGGTGCCAGAGTAGGTGCTGGTATGTGTTCCACCAAGAGGTGTGCATGGTAGACTCTGTGCTGTTAGACAGGCAGTGGGGACCCAGTTGGCCTCCTGAACACAAAGCAGCTGGGTGAAGGTGAACCTTGTGAGGTTCAGCAAAGACAAGTGGGGAGTCCTGCACCTGGGGAGGAACAACCCCCTGCAGCAGGACAGCTTGGGGGTCCATCTGCTGGCAAGCAGCTCCACAGAGAAGGACTTGGGAGTAGTGGGTGATAAGAAACTCTCTCTGGGACCACAATGCATCCTGGTGGCCAAGAAGGCCAACAGCAGACTCAGGGGCAGTGAGAGTGTGGCCAGCAGGCTGAGAGAGGTTCTCCTCCCCCTCTATTCAGCCTTAGTTAGACCACACCAGGAATATTGTGTCCCCAGTTCAAGAGGGACAGAGAACTACTGGAGAGAGTTGATCAGAGGATGCAAGGATGTTTAAGGGTCTGGGAGAGAGTTGGTCAGAGGATGCAAGGATGTTTAAGGGCCTGGAGCATCTCTCTTAGGATGAAAGGCTGAGAGCCCCTGGGGCTGTTTAGTCTGGAGAAGAAAAGGCTGAGAGGAGACCTCCCTACAAATACTGCAGGGAGGCTGTCAGGAGGATGGGGCCAGGCTCTGCTCAGTGATGCCCAGTGACAGGCCAAGGGGCAATGGAGTACACTTGATCACAGGAAGTTTTCCACCTCAACATGAGGAGAAATTTCTTTGGTGTGAGGCTGCTGGAGGCCTGGGGAAGGCTGCCCAGAGAGGTTGGGGAGTCTCCTCCTCTGGAGGCTTTCAAGCTCCACCTAGATGTGTTCCTGTGTGCCCTGCCCTGGGTGCCCCTGCTCTGGACTGGATGATCTCTGGAGGTCCCTTCCAATCTCTAACAAGCTATGCTCTGCTCTGCTCTGCTCTGCTCTGCTCTGCTCTGCTATGCTATGCTATGCCATGAAAGCTCTTTTGCAGTCACCTGCATAACTCAGTTCTGCCCCAGATACATCAAGCGATAGTGCCAGACCCCACCAGATCAAACCCTGCCAAGCTTTCAGAGCTTTCTTCCCCAGTTTCTCTCTGTGGCAGCAGAGTTAGAGGCAGGCAAGTCCATGGACTTGTTTTGCCCACCACTTCTATCCACAGAATCGTAGGGGCTGGAAGGGACATACAGAGATCATCAAGTCCAGAGCAGGGTCACCCAGGGCAGGGCACACAGGAACACATCCAGATGGGGCTTGAAAGCCTCCAGAGCAGGAGACTCTACAACCTCTCTGGGCAACCTGCTCCAGGCCTCCAGCAGCCTCACACCAAAGTTTCTCCTCATGTTGAGGTGGCACCTCCTGGGTTCCAGCTTGTGCCTGTTGTTCCTTTGGCACCACCAATCAGAGCCTGTCCCCTTCCTCCTGACCCCCAACCCTCAGGTATCATAGTATCACAGTATCAGTCAGGGTTGGAAGGGACCACAAGGATCAGCCAGTTCCAACCCCCCTGCCATGGGCAGGGACACCCCACACTAGATCAGCCTGGCCACAGCCTCATCCAGCCTGGCCTTAAACACCTCCAGGGACAGGGCCCCAACCACCTCCCTGGACAACCCATGCCAGGGCTTCACCACTCTCATGGGGAAGAACTTCCTCCTCCCCTCCAGCCTGAATCTCCCCACCTCCAGCTTCATTCCATCCCCCCTAGTCCTATCACTGCCTGAGATCCTGAGCAGTCCCTCCCCAGCCTTCCTGGAGCCCCCTGCAGATCCTGGAAGGCCACAATGAGGTCACCTGGGAGCCTTCTCTTCTCCAGACTGAACAGCCCCAACTCCTTCAGTCTGTCCTCATAGGAGAGGTGCTCCAGCCTTCTGATCATCCTCCTGGCCCTGCTCTGGACACCTTCCAGCACCTCCAGATCCCTCTTGTCATAGGGGCTCCAGAACTGGAGGCAGTACTCCAGGTGGGGTCTCCCCAGAGCTGAGCAGAGGGGGAGAATCACCTCCCTTGCCCTGCTGGCCACACTTCTGCTGCTGCAGCCCAGGCTCTGGTTGGCTTTCTGGGCTGCAAGTGCACACTGAGAGCTCCTGGTGAGCTTCTTGTCCACCAGCACCCCCAAGTCATTGATTAGATCTCCTCTCAGCCTTCTCTCCAGACTGAACAGCCCCAGGGCTCTCAGTCTCTCTTTGTGGGAGAGATGCTCCAGTTCCCCCAAGCCTGAAAAGTGCCTCTCTCTTGCATCTGTGGTACAAAAGCATCGCCCCCAGTTCCTGAATGGCCTTGAAACGATGCAGAGTTGGAGCCAAGGCAGCACTGTGTCAATAATTTATTACATCTTGTGCCATCATTGAACACTTTTACCACGAGCATGGGAGGACAGCTTGGGACCTTATACAGAGTAATACATCTTGCTACATAATAATGGACAGGTGGGTACTTAAGAGAAGAGAGGCAGCTGGGAGGAGAACATACATGGAAGCAAACAGCTCCTGCACCTTCTATCTTCATGGAAAACTTCAAACTACATCAACATATCCTATTTAAAGACTCCTTGGGTTTTGATATATGCCTAGGGTCAAGAGCTAATCAGAAAGAAATCCTATTAGAGAGTAACTATTTACACCAAGGTGGCAGCTCACCAGCACACAACCTCCCCTCTGCACATCAGGACTCTCCCCTTGCATCGCTTTAATGGGCAAAGCAGGTGGGACCGAGACATCACAGTTCAGCCTCAAGAACATCATTCAAAGGAACCAAAGAGGCCATCTCCAGAGCTCACAGGCACTACCCTCACCCACTGCCTCCAGACTAAGATGACCTGGAGGTGTGGAGGTAGAACCTCTTCAGGCACAGGCTTCGGCTAGAGCCAGTCTTAAGTCACCAGCACAAGGCCTTCCAGCAAGCTGCAGGACAGCACCCAAGTGCTCCAGAAGCATGCCCAAGGAGGACAGGACAGAGGGAAGCTCTGGGTTTCTTGCTGCACCCTTGTCACCACAGTCACCCAGAGAGGTGGAATGCAATGAACCTTGTGTCAGGAGAGGTGGTGTTCAGCACCTCCGGTGGCCTCCCGGGATGCGCCCACAGCGGCAGCCGCTTCGCTACCTACAGCCACAGGACTCCACCACCATGTCCTCGTACTGCTTGTAGACCACGTTGTTTGCAGAGTCAATGAAAAGAATGCTGATGGGGCTCAGCCTGGTGGGCACGCAGCAGGTGGGGGGAGTGGACTCCGGGTCCATGGAGTTCATCAGGGTCTGGATCACCGCGTGGTTGGTGGGCTCCAGGTGGGACCGGAGGGGGAACTCGCAGAGCCCCTCGCAGTGGTAGGCTTCATACTCCAGGGGGGCTATGATCCAGTCATCCCAGCCCATGTCCTTGAAGTTCACATGGAGGGTTTTCCTGCTGCACCTTGCCTTCAGGTTCTTGGCGGGCCTCTTCCCTTGGCGCGTGGCCAGCGGCGCTCTCCGCTTCCTCCGCTGGTTGAAGAGGTACTCGTACACGGTCTTGTCGTCCTGCCCGGACCTGGCTTTGATCTCGTTGAAGAACAGGTCTCTCTTTTTGGTCCTGCCAAAGACCAGGAAGAGAGCCTTCTCGTTCACCTGCCTCCCCGTCCTGTTGAAGCCCACGCTCCTCAGATCCACGGCCCTGCCCCTCTCCAGGCTCTCCAGCTCGAAGCACAGGCTCGCCAAGTTCTTAAAGTTCCTGAAGAGCTTCCAGATGTCAAACACCTCCCACTTGGGGGTGTCTGTGACGCTGACCGTGCGAGAGTCCAGCAGCGTCGCCGCTTGCCTGTTCGTGGAGCAGCTGAACAGCTTCACCTGGGAGGTTCTCCCCGCAGGGTGAGGCTTCCAGCTGTCAGAAGGCTTTTTCCTCAGTATCCGAAGCTCAGCTCCCAGCAGGCCATCCTTCTCCAGGGCGCTGATGTCGAAGATGTACTTCTGCTTCCTCACGGCCGGCGCCCGCTCGTCTAAAGAGAGCAGAGGCATCGTTAAGCGTGCGGCAGGAGCGGAGCGGCAGCGCTGCCGCCGTCCTGGGGAGGCTTCCTGGAGCTTGCTCGACAAGCCGAGGAGCTCTGCTTCATCAGCCCACCAAGGAGAAAGAGCAATTTGGGTCTAAGGGACCAGCTCTGTGCAAAGGGCACATGAGAACGCAGCGGCTCGGTGGTGGGATGAGTTTCCAAGCTGGCCTCCTAGAAGTCTCCTTCCTTTCACTGCTGAGGCATTTTCTGCCTCCAAAGAAGCAGGAGAAGGAGGAAGTTCTTCCCCATGAGAGTGGTGAAGCCCTGGAATGGGTTGTCCAGGGGAGTGGTTGAGGCCTCCATCCCTAGAAGTGTTTAAGGCCAGGCTGGATGAGGCTGTGGCCAGGCTGATCTAGTGTGGGGTGTCCCTGCCCATGACAGGGGGGTTGGAACTGGATGATCCTTGTGGTCCCTCTTCCAACCCTGAATGACCAGTAACCAGCCAGTTGGAACCCAGTCCTTTCTCAGGGCCTGTTCACCACTTACATCCTACCCAAATTACCAAACCAGAGCTCTGGTGGTGCCCAGGCCCCACGCTGGCTGCAGACAGAAGCACCCTGGGATGATGCAGGAGTGAATTAGTCCTTTAAAACAAAGATCCTGCAGGAACTGCCAGACAAGGACAGTTGTTCGTGGGACCCATGGCTGCTCCAAGCTGATGGAGAAAGCTCACCTGCCTGTGACCTGCTGTTACACTTGCATGGTTGAGCTCAGGAGCAGCACTACCAAGGGTGTTCCAGCCACATGACATGAACAATGCCTTCCAGTGGGGAGCTGAGAACCTGAATGAAGCACTTCTGAGCAGTGGAGCATCCCTTCCCAGAAGCCAGGCTATTCATAAGCAAATAGCAAATGAATCTGGCCCTGGAAACAGGGTCAGGTGGGATGGGGCTCTGAGTGACATGACCTAGTTAGGGGCCTACAAGAAAGCTGGGGAGGGACTTTGGAGGGTGTCAGGAAGGGATAGGACTGGGGGGGATGGAGCAGAACTAGAAGTGGGGAGATTGAGATTGGATGTTAGGAAGAACACCCATGAGGGTGGTGAGAGCCTGGCACAGGTTGCCCAGGGAGGTGGTGGAAGCCTCCTGCCTGGAGGTGTTTGCAGCCAGGCTGGAGGTGGCTGTGAGCAACCTGCTGTGGTGTGAGGTGTCCCTGCCCATGGCAGGGGGTTGGGACTGGCTGAGCCTTGAGCTCCCTTCCAACCCTGACAATTCTGTGATTTGATGATTCTGTGAAGATGTCCTCGCTTGCTACAGGGAGGAGGGCTGGACTAGGCAACCTTTAAAGGTCCCTTCCAACCCAAACCATTCTATGCTTACCTTATCACCTGCAGCCTGTGTTGCTTCTTTAAGTACCTGACAAGACTCCTCCTAACCTCATGATCTCCAGAGGTCCCTTCTGACCCCCACCACTCTATGATTCCATGATTCTAACATACATCACTGGAAGCATCACAAGGTGCCCCAGCCCGAGTGGGAAGGTGAACACCGCTCTTTGGGAGCCTGGCTCTTCCTTGTGTGAAAGCAGACACCAGTCCAAACTGCCAAAAAGGGTTTGGAACCAGAATTGTTGAACCACAAGTTCTGGAGTCCCAGAGGTTGTTCCTTTTGTTAGGCTGGGCTTAGCTGTGGGGCTCCTGTGGTACCTGAAAGCTTGGGCTTTGAGCTAGCACCGATATAGCCACCCCGTGCCCTAATGCCGGGGCAGCTCCTCACAGTCCTGCCTTGAACAGACCCTGAGGGCACTTTACTGATACTTAAACTCAGGGTTGGGTTGGTTTTTTTTCATGGGCTTAGATATCTTCTCCAATAAAATCTTAGGTCAGCAGTTTGCAGGAGCCAGTGATTGAAAGAAAGACCAAATGCAAGGGATTGGTTTAAGCGCCCGAGCAGGCAGAGGCTGCTTTGCAGCAGCGAGCATCCGAAATCCTTCCTGCGTTTTGCTTGGCTGCCACACAGCCCATCTGCTTCTGGGGCAAGGAGCACAACATCTGCAGCAGGGCTGCACAGCTTCCTTTGGATTCAAAACCACAGCACTAACGAAGTCAGCTTAATTTCTGCTTGGCAGAGCCACGCTCAGACACCTCTCTCTGCCCACCCCCCTCACGCACAGACACAGGAGCTCCTTTCTTACCTTGTCCTTTGTCTATGAAGCTGGTTATGGTGTTGGCAAGCCCAGCCTCCAGTTTTACACTCCCATTAACACCTTTCCTTTCAGCATCCGAGAGAGTCCTGTACAAGGAGAGCATGTACTCGTGGGGGGTTATCGGGGGGTGTCTGAAGGCTTCCTTGCTTTCCCTCTGGCTTCCAGGCTCCTTCGTCTTTTTGCCTTTGAAAGCATCAGCGTCAGCGGCGCTGGCCCCAGGCTTTTTCACAGCCACCTTGCTGCCGAGGTGCTGCACTTTGGGAGTCACCGTCCTCACTCCAGCAGGTCTGCTGGGCAGGTGTCCTACCTTGCCCTCTGCGGCCGCTGCTCTTGGGAGACCCTTCTTTGACTCCTCGCTCTTGGCCAGCGGAGCTCCAGCCTGAGCAGCGCTGCTCTTAGCCCTGGCCTTGGAGGGGCCGGCACCATAGCCATGGCTCGCCGTCCGCAGGGGGCTCGCCCGTGCCGAGGGGTTCCGCTCCTTCCCTTCCGCTTTCACAAAGGCTCGTTTAGACCCTGGGTTACTCTGGCCTGCTTCAGAACTGCTCAGGGCTCCAGGAACTAGATCCAGAGGCAGCCAAGCCAAATGCCACAGCAGTAAAGTGAGAAAGCGCAGGATTTTCATCCTCTGGTCTCCCTCTGAATGCCACCGAAGAAAAAACCAGGGAAGGTTCCTCCAGTTTGGCAGAAGAAACCATGAAAGCGCATGAAAAACAAAGTCAGCAGAGAGGGCTTTCGCTGCCTGAGATTAAACCATTGCAACCCTTGTTCAGGATTTGTATCCAGTCCCATAGTGGAAACGCTGTTCCCGTGCTCCAGCCACCGGCTCCCCCTGACCTCGCTTCGCAGCTCGGCAAGGAGAGAGACAGGCTTTGAACCACCTCCTTTTCTGCCGTGCAACTGCCCCGAGCACTTGAAGGAGTCCTGTTTAAATCCAAAGGCTTGGTGTGGGTCGGTGGTGGTGGGGTGGTTTTTTTTTTCCAAGAAGGAAGGATGGCGTAATGCTGCCTCTCTCTTAAAAGCCTTGGGTTCTTTGGCTTGCTGCTTTTTTTTTTAACCCCAAAGTTTTGAATCCTTTCCAGTGAAAATATTTCACACACACACACACACACACACACAGACCTGCAGGTGCTCAGAAATCTCTCTCTCTCTTTTTTTCCTCCCCCCCCCCCCCCCTTCCCTTCTCTCTCTCTCTCTCTCATTTTTTTTCCCCTCCCTTAACAAACTTGAACTCAAGGAATTGGAAAGGGAATTCCAACAAACCTATTTTAATGGCTCTCTGATGTCATGCTGTCTGAACTCGTTTCACTGCCACACAGTCCTGAAATAAAATCATCATCATCATCATAAATATATACCTATATTAAAAACAATATCTTCTTTACTCCTTCTTTTTTTTCATTAGCATGAGTCATAGCCCCTGCCCCTCGTGTGAAACAGTTCCACAGGCTCCCAGCTGAGGCTCACAGCCTCTACCTTAGCCTTCCACAAACTTCACCGTGGAATGGGACAGACTTTCCAGCCCTGTCTGTCCTGGTCCTGCTCAGGCAGGGAGGTTGGACTGGGAGACCCCCAGAGGTCCCTTCCCACCCCTAAGAACCTCTGATCTGTGATCCTGTGACAGACTTTCCAGCCCTGTCTGTCCTGGTCCTGCTCAGGCAGGGAGGTTGGACTTGAGAGATCCCCAGAGGTCCCTTCCCACCCCTCACATCCTCTGATCTGTGATCCTGTGACAGAGTGCCCAGCCCTGTCTGTCCTGGTCCAGCTCAGGCAAGGAGGTTGGACTGGAAGATCCCCACAGGTCCCTTCCCACCCCTCACATCCTCTGATCTGTGATCCTGTGACAGTGTCGAGCCCTGTCTGTCCTGGTCCTGCTCAGGCAGGGAGGTTGGACTGGAAGATCCCCAGAGGTCCTTTCCCACCCCCAAGATCCTCTGATCTGTGATCCTGTGACAGACTTTCCAGCCCTGTCTGTCCTGGTCCTGCTCAGGCAGGGAGGTTGGACTGGAAGATCCCCAGAGGTCCTTTCCCACCCCTAAGATCCTCTGATCTGTGATCCTGTGACAGACTTTCCAGCCCTGTCTGTCCTGGTCCTGCTCAGGCAGGGACATTGGACTGGAAGATCTCCAGAGGTCCCTTTCCCACCCCTCACATCCTCTGATCTGTGATCCTGTGACAGACTTTCCAGCCGTGTCTGGATGTGTTCCTGTGTGACCTGCACTGGGTTCTATGCTCCTGCTCTGATAGGGGGGTTGCCCTGGAGGTGTTCAAGAGGGGATTGGATGTGGCACTTGGTGCCATGGCTTAGTTATGAGGTCTGTGGTGACAGCTTGGACTTGATGATCTCTGAGGTCTCTTCCAACCTTGGTGCTCCTGTGATTCTGTGATGTCCAGAGGTCCCTTCCAACCCCTAACATCTTCTGATCTGTGACCCTGTGTTGCTGTGATCCTGTGTTGCTGTGTTCCTGTGATCCTGTGTTGCTGTGTGCCTGTGTTGCTGTGTGCCTGTGATCCTGTGTTCCTGTGTGGCTGTGATCCTGGGTTCCTGCGATCCTGTGATCCTGGGTTGCTGTGATCCTGTGTTCCTGTGATCCTGTGTTACTGTGTGTCTGTGTTGCTGTAGTCCTGTGATCCTGTGTTCCTGTGATCCTGTGATCCTGTGTTCCTGTGATCCTGGGTTGCTGTGTGCCTGTGTTGCTGTGATCCTGTATTGCTGTGATCATGTATTGCTGTGTGCCTGTGATCCTGTGTTCCTGTGTTGCTGTGATCCTGTGATCCTGTGTTCCTGTGATCCTGTGTTGCTGTGATCCTGTGTTGTTGTGTGCCTGTGATCCTGTGATGCTGTGATCCTGTGTTGCTGTGTGCCTGTGATCCTGTGTTCCTGTGTTGCTGTGTTCCTGTGATGCTGTGAGCCTATGTTGCTGTGATCCTGTGAGCCTGGGCTCCTGCGATCCTGTGTTGCTGTGTGCTCGTGTTGCTGTGATCCTGGGTTCCTGTGATCCCGTGTTGCTGTGATCCTGTGACTGTGAGAGGGATGCCTCAGAGCTGTCCTCCAGTCACTGGATGCTACTAAAATATTTGAACAAGGATTACACAGAATTGTCAGGGTTGGAAGGGACCCCAGGGACCGGCTACTTCCCCACCCCCCACCCCCGCCATGGGCAGGGCCAGGCTCCACCGGATCCGTGAGGTGTTTTTCCAGTGGCTTCACTTTGTGCCCCAGGGACTGCAGAGCTGAGGTGCTGAAGCAGGCTCTGCGCAAGGGGCACGGTTCCGTTTGGCAGGAGCGTGGCACAGCCGTGCCCGCACTCGGGGGCATTTTGTGTCCTTACTGCTATGACTGGGGAAAACATCTAACAATCAATCCATGCCAGCCCAGCTGGAGAGGCTCCTGGGGGTGGGGAAAGGAAAGGAAAGCTTCTTTGGTGGGAGGGTGCCGGGGCCCTGGAGCAGGCTGCACACAGAGGTTACGGAGTCTCCTTCTCCTGGAGACTTCCAAGCCCCGTCCGGATGTGCTCCTGTGTGACCTGCCCTGGGTGCTGCTGCTGTGGCAGGGGGCTTGGACTGGCTGATCTCTAGAGGTCCCCTCCAAACCCCTCGCACTCTCCGAGTCCACGCTCGCAGGGCGGCGGTGCGGGGCAGCAGTGCACCCTGCAGGCAGCATCTTCCTCCTCCTCCTCCAACTCCAGCCGAAGACACCGGGGGAGCGGCGAACACCCCGAAACCTCCGGAGCCTGCTGAACGCCAGCCTTTGTTTGCGAATGAGATGCAAATTTTTCAAGAGCCGCCGAGCAGCAGGGCCAGGCTCGGGCTGGCAGCTCGGGAGCGCTGTGATTTACGTGTCGGGGCTGCCCTGCTGCTCGCAGCCCTCCAAAGCAGCCCGCAGAAAGTGTGGCTTTCATAAGCTGCAGACAAGAGCCGGTGTTGTTCCGAGGGAGCCTTCGGGAAATGAGGCACTGGGCCGAGCTGAGGAGGGATTAATGGCAGCCTTCTCTCATCTCGTACTGACACTAAGCCCAGGCCTCCTCCCTCAGTTATTTTTATTCCTGAGGCAAGGAGAAAAGGGGAAAGACAGCAGAGTTTGTGTGTGCTGCAGCATTTCCCACGCTGCCCAGTACCAGAAGCACCAAGCTAGTCCGACAAGTAACAGCCTTATGTCCTCTCCAGGCAAGGAGCTCTGCCCTGTTTTGATGTAAAGGAGCTTTACCTAGTTTGGATGGGGGAACTGAAGAAAGCAGAGTCAACCCCCCACCCTCCTCCTTCTGACCTAATGGTCCTTCCTCTGATGTCAGAGCACAGCCAACCCCCCCCCCCACCTCTTTCTGACCCAATGGTCCTTCCTCTGATGTCAGCACAGCCAACCCCCCCACCCTCCTCCTTCTGACCCAATGGTCCTTCCTCTGATGTCAGAGCACAGCCAACCCCCCACCCTCCTCCCTCTGACCTAATGGTCCTTCCTCTGATGTCAGAGCACAGCCAACCCCCACCCTCCTCCCTCTGACCTAATGGTCCTTCCTCTGATGTCAGAGCACAGCCAACCCCCCCCCCCCCTCCTTCTGACCTAATGGTCCTTCCTCTGATGTCAGAGCACAGCCAACCCCCCCCCCACCTCTTTCTGACCCAATGGTCCTTCCTCTGATGTCAGAGCACAGCCAAGCCCCCACCCTCCTCCTTCTGACCCAATGGTCCTTCCTCTGATGTCAGAGCACAGCCAACCCCCCACCCTCCTCCCTCTGACCTAATGGTCCTTCCTCTGATGTCAGAGCACAGCCAACCCCCCCCCCCCCCTCCTTCTGACCTAATGGTCCTTCCTCTGATGTCAGAGCACAGCCAACCCCCCCCCCACCTCTTTCTGACCCAATGGTCCTTCCTCTGATGTCAGAGCACAGCCAACCCCCCACCCTCCTCCCTCTGACCCAATGGTCCTTCCTCTGATGTCAGAGCACAGCCAACCCCCCACCCTGCTCCTTCTGACCTAATGGTCCTTCCTCTGATGTCAGAGCACAGCCAACCCCCCCACCCTCCTCCTTCTGACCCAATGGTCCTTCCTCTGAAGTCAGAGCACAGCCAATCCCCCACCCTCCTTCTGACCTAATGGTCCTTCCTCTGATGTCAGCTTTGATTTTAACATTCCCCACCAAAAGAAAGCAACTTCCACTGAGTTACTGCTGGAACCATGCCCCAGCAGTCACTCCCTGCCACCCCCACAGTTCTCCCAACCCTGCAACCCTGTTAGCCTTCCTGCTGCCCACATCCCTGCTGGGCAGGAGGCCATGTGCCCTGCCTGGCTGTAGGGTGTTGATGAGCTTGCCAGCAGGCCACAGCAGCAGCTAAATGTTGAGTGCCCACTTACCCTACCCAGCTTCCAGTTTTCACCACACTTGTCAGAGTTTGACATCTTTACGATCTCTATTGCTCCGTCAAACTTGGCTGAGATTTGTGAACAGATTTACAAATGATTGAAGAGATGGACAGGAAGAGCAGGAGGTAACCCAGAGTGATGGCATGGACCTGTCTCTTAGAAAATCAGACTAATCACAATCATAGAATCCTAGAATGGGTTGGGTTGGAAGGGACCTTAAAGCTCATCTAACTCTATCCCCCTGCCATGGGCAGGGATGCCTCCCACCAGACCAAATTTCTCAAGGCCTCATCCAGCCTGGCACTGAACACCTCCAGGCAGGAGGCAGCCACAGCCTCCCTGGGCAGCCTGTGCCAGAGTCTCTCCACCCTCACTGCCAACAATTTCTTCCTCCTCTCCACTCTCAGTCTCTCCTCTCCCAGCTCAAAGCCATTGTTCCTCAGCCTGGCACTCCCAGCCCTTGGCCAGAGTCCCTCCCCAGCTCTCCTGGAGCCCTTCAGGTCCTGCAAGGCTGCTCTGAGGTCTCCCTGGAGCCTTCTCTTCTCCAGGCTGCACAGCCCCAACTCTCCCAGCCTGGCTCCACAGGGGAGGTTCTGCAGCCCTGTGGTCATCTTGATGGTCTCCTCTGGACCCTCTCCAGCAGCTGCAGATCCTTCTTGTGCTGGGGCAGCAGAACTGCTGCAGGTGGGGTCTGGGCAGAGCAGAGCAGAGGGGCAGAATCCCCTCCCTCGTTCTCAATCAGCTGTCTGTTCAGACATTGCCATACCTGAGATCAATGTATCTTAGTGGGCTGGGCAGGAAAAAAAGGGCAAAAGCAAAGGCAAGCAATCTGTACAAACTACTCTGTCTGCAAAAGAGGCTCTCTTGAGGCACTCTCCATCTAGGTGCTTGAAACCATGGCACCCCATGGCCCCCAGAGTGGAATATTGGCCTTCCAAGCACTCAGAGGCTTTTAAGGCCAGGCTGGATGTAGCTGTAAGCAGCCAGCTCTAGTGTGAGGTGTCCCTGCCCATGGCAGGGGGCTGCAACTGGCTGAGCCTTGAGGTCCCTTCTAGCCCTGTGATTCTATGATCCTGTTATGGCCCTACAGTAGTATGGAGCTATCACAGCTAAGCTCAAACGCCGGTGGCATCTTCAACGTGTAGATGGAAGGCTCAGTGCAGAGCAGACACAGGACAGGGTGGATGAGATGCTCAAGGCTTATTCCTTCTGGCTCAGTCTCTGTGTGCTGCCCGAGTGGCTTGGTTCACACAGTCCAGTGCTCCTTGGCCCATGCCGTCAACCCGGCTCCTCGCACAGCCTTCCCCACCCGTGTGCTTGGCACGGCTGCTGGCGGGCAGGCTGGCACCTATAACCCCCCTGCACCACACCGCCGACGGGGCAGCCTCTGCCCCGCGGAATGGCAGCGCCGCCACAGAAGCGTCCCGCGGCGCAGCTGCCGGGGCGAGCCGCTCCGCACAGCGCCCTGCGGGGGCGAGCCGCTCCGCGCAGCGCCCTGCCGGGGCCAGCCGCACCGCACAGCGCCCTGCGGGGGCGAGCCGCTCCGCGCAGCGCCCTGCCGGGGCCAGCCGCACCGCACAGCGCCCTGCGGGGGCCAGCCGCACCGCACAGCGCCCTGCCGGGGCGAGCCGCTCCGCACAGCGCCCTGCGGGGGCGAGCCGCTCCGCGCAGCGCCCTGCCGGGGCCAGCCGCACCGCACAGCGCCCTGCGGGGGCCAGTCGCACCGCACAGCGCCCTGCGGGAGCGAGCCACACCGCACAGCGCCCTGCGGGGGCCAGTCGCACCGCACAGCGCCCTGCCGGGGCGAGCCACTCCCCACAGCGCCCTGCCGGGGCCAGCCGCACCGCACAGCGCCCTGCCGGGGCCAGCCGCGCCGCACAGCGCCCTGCGGGGGCCTGCCGTCGGGCGGAGCGAGCAGCGGGGCGGGGCCATGGCGGTGGGGGCGGGGTCGCGGGCGGGGCCGTGGGCGGGGCCGCGGGGGTGGCGGGCTCGGGCCCGGGTGCCGGACGGGACATGGCGACGCGCGGCGGGCTAGCAGCCCGCGGCCGGGGCTCTCTGAGGCGGCGGCTGCAGAGTTCGCAGGAAGCGCAGCGCCGGCAAGCGGTGCTGGTGCGGAAGCTGCAGGCGAAGGTGAGGGGCGAGGGGGAAGCGGCGGCGGGGGAGTGCCCGGGAACCGGCCGCGGCGGTGGGGAGGAGGTGTCGGGGGTGGAAGGCGCGGCCCCAACGAGCTCCTGCCCGCGGCCTACCCCCGGCGCTGCCGCGGGCGGGACGGCGCCGAGCGCGGAGCTGGCGGCAGGCCCCGGGAGCTGCCCGGTGTGCTGTGCCTCCCGAGCCTTAGGCCACCCTAGCAGGGGACGGCCCCAGAGAGCGGAGCCGGCGAGGCTGGGCTTGCGCGGCCCCGGGCGGAGGCAGCCCCTCGGGAGCCGCTGGCGGCGAGGAGGGGGCCAGACCTGTGCGGAGGGTCGGGGCAGGGGGTGTCCTGCCCGGCCCAGTGCCCGGCGGCGGTCGCGGCGCTGCTGAGAGCTCCTCCTGCTCTGCTGGGCTGCGTTCGCCTGCCGCGGCTGAGCTGACACCCACGCTCCGAACGGCTGAGCAGGGCTGCCAGCAGAGCTAACCTTCCCTACTGGGTGCCGAACAGCAGTTTGGAGAACTCCTTTCTCCAGCTTAAGGACCCTCCGAACTTCAGGTTGGAAATAGTGATCTGGGGTTCGTGGTGTGGCTGCCCAAGTCTGTCTCCTAACCTGCAGCTGAGGAAGTGTGACCCAGCAGCAGCACGGGGAGGGGATTCTGCCCCTCTGCTCTGCTCTGCTCAGCCCCCACCTGCAGCACTGCCTCCAGCTCTGGGGCCCCCAGCACAAGGAGGACCTGGAGCTGCTGGAGAGCCTCCAGAGGAGGCCACAGAGACGCTCAGAGGGCTGCAGAGCCTCCCCTGTGGGGCCAGGCTGGGAGAGTTGGGGCTGTGCAGCCTGGAGAGGAGAAGGCTCCAGGGAGACCTCAGAGCAGCCTTGCAGGAGCTGAAGGGCTCCAGGAGAGCTGGGGAGGGACTCTGGCCAAGGGCTGGGAGGGACAGGCTGAGGAACAATGGCTTTGAGCTGGGAGAGGAGAGACTGAGAGTGGAGAGGAGGAAGAAGTTGTGGAGAGTGAGGTTGGGGAGAGCCTGGCACAGGCTGCCCAGGGAGGCTGTGGCTGCCTCCTGCCTAGAGGTGTTCAGGACCAGGCTGGATGAGGCCTTGAGCAGCCTGTGCTGGTGGGAGGGGTCCCTGCCCATGGCAGGGGGCTGGAGCTGGCTGAGCTGTCAGGTCCCTTCCAACCTAAAGCTGTGATCCACACTGCTTGCCATCATGGCCTTAGGATGAGCAGGTAACACTCTGCACAGAAGAAACCCTGCCTCAGTTTCTTTGCTGTTAAGGTGAAGCTTCTCTGTGTCATAACAGCTTACTGCTGGCTGTTTCAGCAGCACTGAAATGCTTTGGGGATGTAAAAGCTTGGGGGGAGGCTAATGCAGGGGGAGCAGAGCCTGTTCCAAGCTGCAGTTGCTGATTTGCCTCCTGTTTTTCCTTGCAGGTGCTGCAGTCCCAGGCTCGGTGCCGAGAGCTGGAGCAGCAGCTGGAGGCAGGAGGGGTGAGTGTGTGGGTTGCTGGCTGAAGATAGTGTCCATAGTGTTTGGAGAGAGAGAGAGAGCTCCTCAAAGCCACCACAGAGGTATCCAAGAGTTTGCTGTCTGAGGGTTTAAAGAAGTGTCCTGGGTTCAGCTAGGAGAGAGTTGGCTTTCCTCATAAGAGGTGGTGTCCCCCAGGGCTCGGTGCAGGGTCCAGTCCTGCTCAAGATCTTCATCAAGGGCCTGGATTGAGGGGACAGGGTTGGGCCCTCAGGCAGTTTGCTGGTGACACAGGACTGGGAGGGGTGGCTGATGTCCAGTGGTGACCAGGGCAGGCTGGAGCTGGCCTGAGGGGCACCTCCTGAGGTTCAGCAAGGATAAGTGTAGAGTCCTGCCCCTGGGCTGGAACAGCACCATGCACCAGTACAGCTCAGAGGTGACCTGCTGGGAGACAGCTCCATGGACAAGGACCTCGGAGTCCTGGTGGACAATAAGTCCTCCATGGGACAGCAATGTGTCAGTGAGGGCAAATGGTCTCCTGGGCTGCATCAGGAGGAGTGTGGCCAGCAGGTCATGGGAGGTTCTCCTTCCCCTCTACTCTGCCCTGTGAGACCACAGCTGGAGCACTGTGTCCAGTTCTGGGCTCCCCAGTTCCAGAGGGATCTGCTGGAGAGTGTCCAACAGAGGCTGTGAGGATGATGAAGGGCCTGGAACAGCTGATGGGGAAAGGCTGAAAGCCCTGAGCTGCTTAGCCTGGAGAAGAGCAGCCTGAGAGATCTGACCAAGGGCTACAAACATCTGCAGGGTGGTGCCAAGCAGCAGGGGCCAGGCTCTGCTCAGTGCTCTCCTGGGACAGGACAAGGAGCAGGGGACACAAACTGCAGCCCAGGAGGTTCCACCTCAGCATGAGAGAAACTTCTGTGGTGTGAGGCTGCTGGAGGCCTGGAGCAGGCTGCCCAGGGGGGGTTGTGGAGTCTCCTCCTCTGGAGGCTTTCAAGCCCCATCAGGGCACATTCTGGGGTGCCCTGCCCTGGGTGCCCCTGCTCTGGCAGGGGGCTTGGGCTGGGTGATCTGCAGAAGTCCCTCCCAGCCCCTACCCTTCAGTGATTCTGTGATTAAGCTGACAAGAGCCAGGCCAGCTGAGCCAGCCCCTGGGGTATGCAGTGCCCCATCTCATGCCTGAGGTTTCTGGGGTGGCTGTTGGGCAGCAAGGGTTGGCAGCATTGGCTATGCAGATCCTGCTTTGTATTTCACTTCCTCAGCAGTGTGCTTCCTGCTGCTCCTCTTTCCTTTCTGTTCTACTCAAATCTCCTTGCCTCAGCCTGCAGGGTTGTGCATTTTGCTCCCAGTTTCTCCTTCCCACCCCCCTGGGGAGCAGTTGTGTGAGCAGCTGGTGGGGCTCAGCTGCTAGCTGCACCTTAGGATGAGCAGGTAACTGCACTAGCTGTCAGCCTGACCTCAGTGCCAGGCAAGATCATGGCACAGGGCATCCTGAGTGCAATCACACAGCACTCACAGGATGGCCAAGGGCTCAGGCCCAGCCAGCATGGGGTTAGGAAGGGCAGGTCCTGCCTGAGCAACCTGAGCTCCTTCCATGCCCAGGGCACTGCCTGGTGGCTGTGGGGCAGGCTGTGGATGGAGTCTGCCTGGGCTGCAGCAAGGCCTTTGCCACCATCCCCCACAGCAAGCTCCTGGCCAAGCTGTCAGCCCCTGGCTGGGACAGCAGCAACTCTGAGCTGGGTGAGGAACTGGCTGGAGGCTGAGCCCAGAGAGTGGTGGTGAATGGTGCCACAGCCAGCTGGCAGCCAGGCCCCAGTGCTGTGCCCCAGGGAGCAGTGCTGGGCCCCAGCCTGTTCCATATCTTGATTGGTGATCTGGAGGAGGGGATGGAGTCCATCAGCAGTGAGTTTGCAGCTGACAGCAAGCTGGGGGCAGGAGTTGATCTGCTGGAGGGTAGAGAGGCTCTGCAGAGGGCCCTGGACAGGCTGGGCAGGTGGGCAGAGGCCAAGGGCAGGAGATTGAACACATCCAAGTGCCAGGTTCTGCACATTGGCCACAACACCATCACTGGAGGTGTTCAGGAGGAGACTTGATGGGGTGCTTGGTGCCATGGGTTAGTTGATTAGGTGGTGTTGGATTGGATGATAGGTTGGACTTGATGATCTTGAAGGTCTCTTCCAACCTGGTCCGGTCCGGTTCGGTTCTGTTCTGTTCTATTCTATTCTATTCTCCTGAGCATCTCAGGAGGTCAGAGCTTCCTCCAGGCACAGCAGTGCCCTAACTACAGAGAGGAAGAGAGGGGAAGGTGTTCCTCAGCCTGAGAAGCTGCCCAGTGTGGCACTCCCACAGGCAGGTACCCTCAGCTGATGCCCACCACCTGCAGCCAGGAAATGCCCTCCCAGCCTTTGTTTCCTAGGCTGATTCCAGCTGTGCAGCAGCAAGGCAAGCCCAGAGCCAGCTCTACATGCTCCCCATGCTGAACCCCAGCATTCTCACCTCCACCCCACTCTTCCTCACAGCCAGCCATGCAGTGCAATAACAGGCAGTGGAGCCCTGTCCCAAGACCTAGCACACCACCTTACTCCTGCAGTAAGGCACTCTGACACAACTGAAAGCCTGCTGGGTGGGCTTGCCAGGACTGGCACTGCTGGCACTATTGGATGCTTCAGGAATGGGAATTGCACAAAAGGCTGAGGGGCAAACTTGTTCCTTATCATGCTGTAATAATAATAAACCAGGTTGGAAGAGACCTTCAAGATCATCACATCCAACCTATCAACTAATCCAACACCACCTGAACAACTAACCCACGGCACCAAGCACCCCATCAAGTCCCCTCCTGAACACCTCCAGGGATGGGGACTCCAGCACCTCCCTGGGCAGCACATCCCAATGGGCAATCACTCTCTCTGTGTAGAACTTCTTCCTCACCTCCAGCCTCAACCTCCCCTGGCACAGCTTGAGACTGTGTCCTCTTGTTCTGCTGCTGGCTGCCTGGCAGAAGAGCTCAACCCCCACCTGGCTCCAACCTCCCTGCAGGGAGTTGCAGAGAGCAAGAAGGTCTCCCCTGAGCCTCCTCTTCTCCAGGCTAAGCAACCCCAGCTCCCTCAGCCTCTCCTCACAGGGCTGTGCCCCAGACCCCTCCCCAGCTTTGTTGCCCTTCTCTGGACACCTTCCAGCAGCTCAACCTCTTTCCTGACCTGAGGAGCCCAGAGCTGGACACAGGACTGCAGGTGTGGCCTGAGCAGTGCTGAGCACAGGGCAGGATGAGCTCCCTGCTCCTGCTGGCCACACTCTTCCTGCTGCAGGCCAGGATGCCCTTGGCCTTCTTGGCCCCCTGGGCACACTGCTGGCTCCTGTTCAGGCAGCTGTCAACCAGCACCCCCAGGTCCCTCTCTGCCTTGCTGCTCTCAGCCACTCTGACCCCAGCCTGTAGCACTGCCTGGGGTTGTTGTGGCCAAAGTGCAGAACCTGGCACTTGGATGTGTTCAATCTCCTGCCCTTGGCCTCTGCCCACCTGCCCAGCCTGTCCAGGGCCCTCTGCAGAGCTCTCCTACCCTCTCACAGCTCAACTCCTGCCCCCAGCTTGCTGTCAGCTGCAAACTCGCTGCTGATGGACTCCATCCCCTCCTCCAGATCACCAATCAAGATATGGAACAGGCTGGGGCCCAGCACTGCTCCCTGGGGCACAGCACTGGGGCCTGGCTGCCAGCTGGCTGTGGCACCATTCACCACCACTCTCTGGGCTCAGCCTCCAGCCACTTCCTAACCCAGCTCAGAGTTGCTGCTGGCCAAGCCAGGGGCTGACAGCTTGGCCAGGAGCTTGCTGTGGGGGATGGTGGCAAAGGCCTTGCTGCAGCCCAGGCAGACTCCATCCCCAGCCTGCCCCACAGCCACCAGGCAGTGCCCTGGGCATGGAAGGAGCTCAGGTTGCTCAGGCAGGACCTGCCCTTCCTAACCCCATGCTGGCTGGGCCTGAGCCCTTGGCCATCCTGTGAGTGCTGTGTGATTGCACTCAGGATGCCCTGTGCCATGAGGTAGAGGGGAAGGCAGTGGATGGTGGCAGTGGTGAAGGGAACACAGGAGTTTGACTAAATGTTTCCTTTCTTAAGGGATCCTTACCAGGCAGGTGGGGAGCCACTGAAGACCACAGCCTGGAGAATGCCTTGCAGCACTTGGAAGAGGAGCAGCAGAGGTACAGAGGTGTTCCATCACACTTGGTGTCTGGGATGACCATGGAAGTGCTGCCTGGGCTCCCCAGGGGAGCTGGGTGAAAGGAGAAAGGCCCCCAGGCTGCTCTCTGCTGTGGCAGCAGGCTTGTGTGCTCTGTTTTAAGAGGGGGGCTGACCTGGGTGACCTCCAAAAGTCCTTTTCCACCTTAGGTTCCCTTTGTGGGTCAGCAGGTGAGGGCCCTGGGGCAATGCTAGAGAGAGGCAGCGTGAAGGGGAGAAAGGATGTCCAAAGCTGAAGAGGAAGGGGGGAGCTGGAATTGTGGCTGGGAATTGAAGGCTCAGAGTAGGCATCCTCACCAGTGAGTTTGCCATCAGAGGGCTCTGGGCTGCTCCTGCCAAGCACTTCTGCTGCCTCTCAGTGTGGAGGGAGCTGGGAGCCCAAGGGCTGCTGCCTGGGGGGAGAGTGCTTCGGGCACCTCCTGGCTGTTTCTCCCTGTCCAAGGTGTGAGAATCTGGCAGAGGTGAATGCTCTCCTGAGGGCACACCTGCATGAAGCCAAGGAGGTGAATTCAGCCCTCAAGGAGGACATTGGAAAGCTGACAGCAGATTGGATGAGGGCCAGGGAGGAGCTGGAGCTGAAGGAGAGCGAATGGAGCAGCGAGCGGGAGGTGAGCAGCGGCTGCAGGCACCAGGGCGGGATGGGAGTGCCCTCTGTGCCTGCCGGGGAGAGCTTGCACTCTGAAGGCTGGGGCTGCAGGGACTGGGGGCAGGGGGGCTCTGCTTCTCCAGGGGTTGGGTGTGGGCTTGAAGCAGCTTTGCAGTGTGAGCCTGTGGGGAGGGAGGAGGCTGTGCTGCATCCTCTGCAGAGCGAGGAGCTCCAAGGCGGTTTCCAGCCTCTTTGGTTCTCTGGCTTAGTGGCCGTGGTGGTGGTGGGCTGGTGGTTGGACTTGGTGACCTTTGAGGGCCTTTCACTGAATCATAAATGGTCCAGGCTGGAAGGGAGCTCCAAAGCTCATCCAGTCCAGCCCCTGCCCCCAGCAGGGACATCCTCCACTGCCCAGAGCCCTCTCCAGCCTCCCCTGGAATAGCTCCAGGGATGGAGCCTCAACCACCTCCCTGGGCAGCCTGCTGCAGTGTTCCAGCAGCCTCCTGGGGCAGAACTTGTTCCTCACATCCAAGCTCAATCTGCTCTGCTCTGAAGCCATTGCCCCTGGGCCTGTCCCTGCAGGCCTTTGGGAGCAGTCCCTCTGCAGCCTTCCTGTAGGCCCCCCTCAGGTACTTGCAGGCTGCTCTGAGGTCTCCCTGGAGCCTTCTCCTCTCCAGGCTGAACACCCCCAGCTCCCTCAGCCTGTCCCCACAGCAGAGCTGCTCTGACCCCCTGAGCATTTTTGTGGCCTCCTCTGGAGTCTCTCCATGAGGTCCCTGTCCTTCCACCCTTTATCATTCTGTGCTGAGGGGCAGTGGCTTCTCTGTGGTGGTGTTGAAGAGCAGGGCACAGGGCTGTGGGGTGGAGCAGCCTCAGCAGATTGTGCCGGTGGCAGGCCACAGTGCTCAGGCTGGAAGGCAGCTGCTTGCTCTTGCTGTGCCCTGTGGGGCAGTCACACTTTTGAACAGCTCTTAAATCTCCATCCAAGAGCTCTTGAGGCTCCAGTGGAGGCTGGGGAGGGCTGTGGGCTGTCAGATTCAGATAGCAGAAGACCAGGAGAGGCCTCCCTCAGCAAGAGCCTGTTGGAGGGAAATCTGCCACTGCTCCTGGAGGGGCTGGGCTTTGTCTTCCCTCAGCAGGGCTGTTAGATACTTCTGCCAGCTGAGGTGATGAATCCAGGAGCAGCTGCTGCAGGGAGGGTGGGGCTGCAGGGCCCTCCTCCAGATCATCAATGAAGATGTTAAAGAGCACAGGGCCCAGCACTGCTCCCTGGGGCACACCACTGGGGCCTGGCTGGCAGCTACAGCAGAGCTGAGCTGAGCTGCCCAGCACCCTGCCAGGCTGAGCCTTCCACCTGCCCAGTGCAGGGCACTGCACTGCTGCTCCTGGGAGAGGATTCCAGTGCCTGGCAGTGCTCAGGGGCAAACATTTCCCCCTGGAGTGCCCTGGGAATGTCCCCAGCAGTACCTTGTTCCCATCACCCCTTGGCTTTTCCATGGGCCTCCTTGTCAGAAGGGAGCCTCCATCCTCCTGGGAGCCTCCCTGTATGTCCTGCTCCACAGTGGGAAGGTCTGCCCTGAGCTTCCTCTTCTCCAGGCTGAACAACCCTAGCTCTCCTCAGCCTCTCCTCACAGGGCAGAACTTCCACTCATAGAATGGTCTGGATTGGAAGTGACTTCCAAAGAGACCCTCAGCCCCCTCTGCAGCAAACAGAGGCATCCTCAGCTAGATCAGCCCTGCCCTCACAGCCCCTCCCTGGGCCCCCCCAGCCTGTGCACATAGTATCATAGTATCAGTCAGGGTTGGAAGGGACCACAAGGATCAGCTAGTTCCAACCCCCCTGCCATGGGCAGGGACACCCCACACTAGATCAGGCTGCCCAGAGCCTCAGCCAGCCTGGCCTTAAACACCTCCAGGGGCAGGGCCCCAACCACCTCCCTGCACAACCCATTCCAGGGCTTCACCACTCTCATGGGGAAGAACTTCCTCCTCCCCTCCAGCCTGAATCTCCCCACCTCCAGCTTCATTCCATTCCCCCTAGTCCTATCACTGCCTGAGATCCTGAGCAGTCCCTCCCCAGCCTTCCTGGAGCCCCCTTCAGATCCTGGAAGGCCACAATGAGGTCACCTGGGAGCCTTCTCTTCTCCAGACTGAACAGCCCCAACTCCTTCAGTCTGTCCTCACAGCAGAGCAGCTCCAGCCCTCTGCTCATCCTCCTGGCCCTGCTCTGGACACCTTCCAGCACCTCCACATCCCTCTTGCCATAGGGGCTCCAGAACTGGAGGCAGTACTCCAGGTGGGGTCTCCCCAGAGCTGAGCAGAGGGGGAGAATCACCTCCCTTGCCCTGCTGGCCACACTTCTCCTGCTGCAGCCCAGGCTCTGATTGGCTTTCTGGGCTGCAAGTGCACACTGAGAGCTCCTGCTGAGCTTCTCCTCCCCCAGCACCCCCAAGGCTCTCTCCTCAGGGCTGCTTTCCAGCCAGTCCCTGCCCAGCCTGGCTTTGTGCCTGGGATTGCCTCCACCCAGCTGCATCCCCTGTGCACTGCAGGGCCCTGATGCCTCAGCTGGAGCTGTCATTACAGGAGGTCTGCTGGTGTTGGTTGTCCTCTCTCCTGCCTGCAGGGCTTGTGCAGTGCCAGCCAAGGCTGAGCTGACCTTTCTTGTCCTCTTGTCTCTGCCTGCTCAGCTTTATGACAGCCACCTGAGGGGGGAACACAAACGGCTGCTCGGCCTCTGGTGCCAGGTGGTGACCTTCCGCCGCCACTTCCTGCAGATGAAGACAGCCACTGACCGGTGAGGACGAGCTCAGGTTGGCCTCTTGCACCTCAACAGCAGCAAAGGCAGCCTTAAATCACAGAACACAGAGTGCCAGGGGCTGGGAGGCAGCTCCAGAGCTCACCCAGGGAGAGGGCACACAGGAACACAGGCTGGAGAGGGCTCTGGGCAGCCTGCTCCAGGGGAGGATGTCCCTGCTGGGGGCAGGGCTGGGACTGGATGAGCTGTGGAGCTCCCTTCCAGCCCAGCCCATGCTGTGATTCTAAGGTATAGTAGGAACATTGAAGAAGGGTAATTAGAGGCCCTTGGAGCCTCCTGGCTGTGCCACACAGCTTCCTCCTTGTCTCTGGGCAGAGAACAGACTCACTCCTCAGTGGACTCACTGCTGAGCTGTGCCTTGGTGAGCTCAGATATGTCCTGATCCCAAGGTGTCAGCTGAATCCTTTGTCCCCAGCAAAGGGCTCACAGAGTCACCATGGCTGGGAAAGGCCTCTAAGAGCATCAGGTCCAGCCATGGTCTGACCCCCCCAGGGCCACTGCTGCACCACATCCCTGAGCACCATATCAGGAAGGCTTTTAAACCCCTCCAGAGGTGGGGATGCAACCACTGCCCTGCTCCAGCCTTTGAGAACCCTTTTGGTACAGAAGTTTCTCCTCCTCTCCAACCTGACCCTCCCCTGGCCTAACCTGATGCCCTTTTCTCTTGTCCTATCAGTTGTGACTTGTGAGAGGAGCCCAACCCCCAGCTCCCTGCAGCCTCCTCTCAGGGAGCTGGAGAGAGCAAGGAGACCTCCCTCAGCCTCCTCTTCCCCACACCCAACCCCCCCCAGCACCCTCAGCTGCTCTTCTCCAGCCCCTCCCCCAGCTTTGCTGCCCTCTGTGCCCTCTCCAGCCCTTCCATGTCTCTCTCAGTGCCCAAACCTGAGCACAGTGCTCAAGGTGCAGCCCCACAAGTGCTGTGTTGTCTTTCCTGCCAGCTCCAACTGTGAGGCAGCTGCCAGGGGTGGTGGTGTGAACATCAGCTCTTCCTGTGTCCTCCTGCAGGGATCTGTCAGAGCTGAGGGCAGAGCAGCTGAGGCTTTCTGGATCCATCCTGGTGCACTGCTCCCACCTGAGCTCTGGCCTGCAGCTCTGGCAGTCAGTCACTCTGGGGAGAGCTGTCCTGAAGGAGCAGGCACAGCAGCAGGAGGGGCAGAGCATGCAGCAGAAGATGCAGGAGGTGAAGAGCTTGCAAGGGCAGGAGGATCTGGAGAAGAAGGAGCTTCAGGACAGGTGAGGGTGCTTTTAACTCTGCTCTCAGCAGCATTGGCTGCTGGGGCTGCTGCTTGGGCTCTCAGCTGGGCTGTGCTCACTTGCAAAGCACAGTGTGGTGGGGTGAAGATCCCCCCCAGCAGGAAATTGCCAGAGCAGCTCAGCTGGGAGCAGGATATGCATTCACCAGCAAGAACTACAGTCTGAGAGGAAAGGCAGTGAGCAGGCACAGAACATCCAACAGTTACAGGGACTTGGAGTTGGTTAACAGCACAGGAACCCCCTGGGCAAACCCAGGGCAGTCAACAGCTTTCCCCTTCCCTCTGCCCTCCTCTACACCAGGGGCAAGAGAAAGAGCAGAGAGTTGTTTGGTAGTGCTTAGCCCAGAAAGGGAGCACAGCCAGGGTCAGCAGAGAGCCAGCAGGATCAGAGAGGCACAGAGCTGCCAGGGCTGGAAGGGAGCTCAAGGCTCAGCCAGCCCCAACCCCCTGCCATGGGCAGGGACACCTCACACCACAGCAGGTTGCTCACAGCCACCTCCAGCCTGGCTGCAAACACCTCCAGGCAGGAGGCTTCCACCACCTCCCTGGGCAGCCTGTGCCAGGCTCTCACCACCCTCCTGGGCAACAACTTCTTCCTCACAGCCAAGCTCAATCTCCCCACTTCTAGTTCTGCTCCATCCCCCCCAGTCCTATCCCTCCCTGACACCCCAGAGCAGAGGGGCAGGATCCTCTCCCTCCACCTCTGCCAATGGGCACTGGCAGCTGAGCTGCCCTTGGCCTTCTGGGCTGCCAGTGCCCATTGCTGCCTTTCTGTCCCAGGCCTGATTCCTGCCCCCCTCAGAGCTCTCCCAGACCCCTATCCCTCCCTGACCCCCTCCAAAGTCCCTCCCCAGCTCTCTTGCAGCCCCCTGCAGATCCTGGAAGGCCACCAGAAGGTCTCCTGGGAGCCTTCTCCTCTCCAGCCTGCACAACCCCAACTCTCTCAGGCTGGCTCCAGAGCAGAGCAGCTCCAGCCCTCTGCTCCTCCTCCTGACCCTGCTCTGGACACCTTCCAGCCCCTCCAGAGCCTTCCTGGCACAGAGGCTGCAGAGCTGGCCCCAGAGCTCCAGCTGTGGGCTCAGCAGAGTGGAGCAGAGGGGCAGAATCCCCTCCCTGGCCCTGCTGGCTATGCTAAGCCCCAGCCAGAGTGCGGAAGTGAGCAGAGATCAAGTCAGCACATGCAACCCCCCTGTGGTGCCAGGCTGTCCCATGGACTGTTTGGAACTTGCCATTCTTTCCCTTTTTACACCCAGGGGTGATTTATTTACATTCTGCTACTTTCTGTGGCCTGGAACTGCCACAACAGAGAGCCACAGAGTTGCCAGGGCTGGAAGGGACTCCAAGGCTCAGCCAGCCCCAACCCCCTGCCATGGGCAGGGACACCTCACACCACAGCAGGTTGCTCACAGCCACCTCCAGCCTGGCTGCAAACACCTCCAGGCAGGAGGCTTCCACCACCTCCCTGGGCAGCCTGGGCCAGGCTCTCACCTCCCTCCTGGGCAACAACTTCTTCCTCACAGCCAAGCTCAATCTCCCCACTCCTAGTGCTGCTCTATCCTCCCCAGCCCAGTCAACAGCCACAGGGAGCAGCTCTGCCTCTGTGCCCAGTCAGGCTCCTGCCTTCAGCAGGATGGACACAAGAGCATTTGGCAGGCAGGAGCTCTGCTGCATGAGGCAGGGCTGGAGAGAGCTTGCTCACTGCGGTGCTCACTGTCAGCTGGCTCTGGGTGGGCACTGGAGAGCAGTGTAAAGAAAGAGCTCTGGCTCTTGTGGATCCCTCCTCCTACCCAGGGCTGTGCTAGAGGAGCTGGAAGGGATTTGCCCAGGGTCATCCTGAGTGCTGTGCCACCTCAGTACTGGCATTCCCTGCAGGGCTGAGTGCAGAAGGCCTCTAGGGCCAGGAGAGCCCTGAGGCAAAATCAATCCCATGGCCTTGGAGAGCTGAGCTCTGCCTTGGCTGCAGCTGCTGCCTTCAACTTGCTCTGCTCCTCTGGGAGCCTCTGAGCTCCTTAGCTGCTGGTGGGGTGCAGGGCTCTGGGCCTGGCACAGGGGGTGGGGGGCAGGCCACAGGAGGTGGGGTGCAGGCACAGGAGGTGGGGTGCAGGGCTCTGGGCCTGGCACAGGAGGTGGGGTGCAGGCACAGGAGGTGGGGTGCAGGCACAGGAGGTGGGGTGCAGGGCTCTGGGCCTGGCACAGGAGGTGGGGTGCAGGCACAGGAGGTGGGGTGCAGGGCTCTGGGCCTGCCACATTGACTTCTCTTCCCAGGGTAATGGAGCTCTCAGCCCTGCTTGCCCAGTCTCAGAAGCAGAATGAGGAGAAGGAGAGGGCCATGAAAGCTCTGAGTGACACAGTGGAGATCCTGGTATGCTCTGCCTGGGCTTGGCTCTCCAGCCTCAGCACCAAGGAGCTTGAGGAGCTTGAGGAGCATGGCTTCCTCAAGAGAGCCACAGAACTCCTTGGGTTGGAAAAGCTCTCCAAGGTCACCCAGTCCAACCCCAACCCAACCCCCCCATGGCCACCAAACCCTGGCCCCAGGTGCCATGGCCACAGCTTCAACCTCTCCAGCCATGGGGACTCCACCACCGCCCTGGGCAGCCTCTGCCAGGCCCCTGACCACTCTGCAGCAAAGGAATTTGTCCTTTTCCCAACCTCAGCCTCCCCTGGCACAATCTCAGGCCAGTTCCTCTCCTTCTCTCACCTGAGAGCAGGGAGCAGAGCCCAACCCCCAGCTCCCTGCAGCCTCCTCTCAGGGAGCTGCAGAGAGCAATGAGGTCTCCCTCAGCCTCCTCTGCTCCACACCCAACCCCCCCAGCTCCCTCAGCTGCTGCTCCCCAGCCCTCTTCTCCAGACCCTGCCCCAGCTTGGTTGCCCTTCTCTGGCCCTGCTCCATTCCTCAGTGTCCTTCTTGCAGTGATGGGCCCTGAACTGAGCTCAGGATTCAAGCTGTGGCCTCAGCAGTGCCCAGCCCAGGGGCACCATCCCTGCCCTGCTCCTGCTGCCCACCCCACTGCTGCTCCAGGCCAGGCTGCTGGAGACCTTCTTGGCCCCCTGGGCACTGCTGGCTCCTGTTCAGATGGCCAAGATAGAGCACTCAGGATGCTAAGTGGAACTTCAGGCACAAAGCCAAAGCTCTCCCTGTGTGCTTGGGGTCAGTGCAGTGCAGGCTGCAGGCAGCTCAGGTGTCTTCCTCGGGGGGGGTTGCCCCAGTGCTGTTCTGCCTGAGGAATCCCAATCCCTTGGGCCTGACAGCTTCATAGCAGGCTGTCCAAAGCAGCTGTTGGGTTTTCTCCTTAGCTTTAGGACAGGAGGAGTTCAGTAGAGCTGGGAAGGAGCACTCTGGCATCACTGAGGCTGAGGCCTGTTGGCAGGAGAGTGCTGCTGAGTAGCACAGAGGGCAGCAGCTCTTTCCTGCCTGCCCTTCCCTTCCTCTGTTTTCAGGAAGCAAGTCAGTTAGAACATGAAGCTTCATGGAGTAAAAGTGCCACAGGAGAGAACCTTGCCCTCCAAAAGCTGATAAAGGGTCTAGCTGAGGTGAGTACAGAGCTGGGGCTGCAGCCCTGCCCAGCTGATGTACAGGTGCTTGAGGGAGGCACCAGAGCAGCCCAGGGGCCAGAGGGAAGTGTTCTCTATTGGCTGTGGTCACTGCTGCTGGCTGCTTAGTTCTTACACCACTCTCCTGACCTAAAGCCACCTCCTGAGTTGCCACAGTGCTCCTCTGGCACTCCAGCTGGCTCAGCAGCAGTTGCAGTACCTCTGCCTCTCTCCAAGTCAGTTCTGTCCCCTTATGCCTTCAGATTTATCCTGCTCAGTGGTCAGGAGCAGAAGCTTTCTCATTGCTGGTGTCCAGTGCTCAGCAGCTTCCTCCTGCCTTGGGCAGCCTTCATACTGCAGAATCAGCCAGCTTGGTAAAGACCTCAGAGGCCATCAAGTCCAACCTGTGACCTAATCCCCAACCCCTCCTGACAACTAAACCAGGGCTCCAAGTGCCACATCCAGGCCTTTCTTGAACACCCCCAGGGATGGGGACTCCACCACCTCCCTGGGCAGCACATCCCAATGGCTAACAACTCTCTCAGGGAAGAACTTTCTCCTCACCTCCAGCCTGAACCTCCCCTGGCACAGCTTGAGACTGTGTCCTCTTGTTCTGCTGCTGGTTGCCTGGGAGAAGAGACCAACCCCCAGCTGGCTACAACCTCCCTACTCCTACCTACTTCTTCAGGGAGTTGCAGAGAGCAAGAAGGTCTCCCCTGAGCCTCCTCTTCTCCAGGCTGAGCAACCCCAGCTCCCGCAGCCTCTCCTCACTTCCTTCTGCTGTGTGCAGTGGTGGCCTGGTGCCTGTGTGTGTGGCTCTGAGAAGCTGAAAGGGACCAGAGGCATTCCTGAGAGCTCCAAGCAGCTGAGCATGCAGGCAGCCTCCAGGCACTTCACCCTTTCTGCTTCTTCAGAATAGAATTAACCAGGTTGGAAAAGACCTTTGAGATCCTCCAGCCCAACCTCTCCCCCAGCACCACCTGATCAGCTACACCCTGGCACCAAGGGCCTCAGCCAGGCTCTGCCTGGACACCTCTCTCCTCAGAATGCCCTGGGATGCTTGTGGCCACAAGAGCCAAACTTCTTTGTTGACTGAAGAAACGAGAGCTTGGAGTTTTCAGTGACTCTGGGGTGAAGTGGAGGGGGGCAAAAAGGAGAGGCAGGCAGAGGAATGGAAGCAGGTTGAGCAAGGAGTGTGACAGCTTTGCTGTGGGCTTTCAGATGGTGTTGGAGGGCAGTGGCAGCCCTGACAGTTCCCAGCATGCAGAGGCCAGCAGCCTCCTCTCTCCCTGCCTGAGCTCCCTCGATGCAGAGCATGCCCTTCTCTTGGTTCAGGAGGCACTGGCACAGAGGCAAGGGGCAGCACAGGTGAGGATTTCTGCTTCCCCTCCTCCCTGGCTCCAGGCTCAGCTGCTGAGGCCTCCCTTAGCTTCAGACCTTTCCATTCACTCAGTTTCTTTCTAGCCTTGGCTCCCTCTTGCCTTGCCAGTATGACCAGCTCTGTGTTTCCCTGCTTTTCCCTCCTGGCTCTCCACTCCTCTCATCACAGCTTTTGCCTTCAGCTGAGCTGGTGCTCAGCTTGCTGCTCCTTTCAGCTGTCAGGAGCCCTCTTCCCTGCTCTCCTTACTGCTTCCTTGTGCTCTTCCCCTGCCCATTCCTTGCAGGCCCTAAAAGAAGAGCTCTTTGCCACCAAGGACTCTGTCAGTTGCCTGATGCAGCAGCACAGACAGCAGGAAGAGAAGTGCAGGAAGCTGCAGCAGAGCCTTGAGCAGCTGGAGGAGGAATGCAGGATGTCCAGCAGCCACCAGCAGCACCTCCAGGCTCTGGTGGAAACACTCCAAGGGTGAGTGCTGTCTCCTGCTGCACTCTGGAGGCAATCTGCCCCCAGTGCAGGCAGCTCAGACGTGTCAGGGGCAAAGAACTCACAGAGTGCCAGGGGCTGGAAGGGAGCTCCAGAGCTCACCCAGGGCAGGGCACACAGGAACACAGCCGGGGGGGTTGGAATCTCTCCAGAGAGGGAGACTCCACAGCCCCCCTGGGCAGCCTGCTCCAGGCCTCTCTCACCCTCACAGGGCACCAATGCTTCCTCCTGTGTCCATGGCACTTCCTCTGCCTCAGCTTCCACCACTGCCCCTTGGGCTGGCATTGGGCATCCCCCAGCAGAGCCTGGCTCCAGCCTCTGGGCATCACCCTGCACAGCTTTAGCCCCAGCCAGGAGCTCACCCTCAGGCTGCTCCTCTCCAGGCTCCAGAGCCCTCAGCTTCCTCAGGCTCTCCTCCTGAGGAAGATCTTCCACTGCCTGCAGCATCTCTGTGGCTCTGTGCAGGACTCTCTCAAGCAGTTCCCTGAGGTCCTTCCTGAGCTGAGAGCCCAGAGCTGGACACAAGATTCCAGCTGTGGCCTCAGGGGCAGGAGAACCTCTCTGACCTCCTCCCCACAGCCCTTCTAACCCAGCCCAGGAGTCCCTTGGCCTTCTTGGCCACAGAGCTCATTGCTGGCTCATGGTCAACCTCCCACCCACCAGCACCCCCAGGTGCCTTTCCCCTTCACTGCTCTCCAGCAGCTCAGTGCCCAACCCCTCCTGCTCCCTGGGGTTGTTCTTTCCCAGGTGCCAGGCTCTCCCCTTGCCCTTGCTGGGCTCCCCCCCAGCCCTGCTGCACTCTTTGCTCTGAGTTTGTCTCTTGAGAGTCTTCCATCCCCTGAGCCTGGGAGATGAGCAGAGCTGAGAAGCAGCCAGGGGGCAACTAATGGAGTGATGAGCACAGGCATGGAGTGGTGGCCACAGAGCACATTGCCCTGCCCTGCCCTGCCACATGTGCCCCTCTTTGGCCCTTGGGCATCCTCCTGTCACTGCTTTTCATGCTCCACTGTGAATCCTCAGGCTGGCTTGGAGCTCCAGAGCAGGCTTGGAATGCAAGGTGCTGCCTCTTGATGTGCTGCTCCTGAGCTCTGTGCTCTGGGTGCCCTTCCCTGGCCACTGCTTCTCGCTAGGTGATGCTTCTCACTTTCTCTTTCCCTCCTCAGCTTCCTTGTGAGGGCAGGAGCAAGGTTTTCCCTTACTTTGCTCCCCACAGCTCCCTCCTGGAATGGTGGGGATGGGACCAGTAGCCCTTCAGGCCTCTCTGTGTAACTGAGCCTTGTCTCTGCAGTGACTGTGCCAACCTGGAGCAAGCCAGGGAGGAGCTGGAGCAGCAGCTTGAAGCAGCAAAGCAGGAAGCCTCTGAGCTGCAGCAGAGCAACTCTGAGCTGCAGCAGAGCAACTCTGAGCTGCAGCAGAGCAACTCTGAGCTGCAGCAGAGCAACTCTGAGCTGCAGCAGAGCAACTCTGAGCTGCAGCAGAGCAACTCTGAGCTGCAGCAGAGGGAGGATTCAGCTCAGGAAGAGAAGATGGAGCAGCAGCAGAGAATGGAGAAAGCTCATCATGCCCAGGAGCTCCTGTGAGTCTGAAAGCTTTCACAGAGTCATTCAGGATGGAAAAGAGCCTCAGGACCCCCAAGGCCAAGCACTGACCCTCCTCTGCAGGGCTCACCCCTAACCCCACAGCCCCAAGCACCACATCCAAACCACCTCCAAACACCTCCAGGGGTGGTGACTCCACCACCCCCCTGGGCAGCCTCTGCCAGTCTCTGACCACTCCTGGTGGGACTTTTGTTCATGTCCAGCCTAACCCTCATGCTGAGGTGGAACCTCCTGGGCTGCAGTTTGTGGCCCCTGCTCCTTGTCCTGCCCCAGGAGAGCACTGAGCAGAGCCTGTCCCCTGCTGCTTGGCACCACCCTGCAGATGGTTGTGACCATTCATCAGATCTCCTCTCAGGCTGCTCTTCTCCACACTAACCAGCCCCAGGGCTCTCAGCCTTTCCCCATCAGCTGTTCCAGTCCCTTCACCATCCTCACAGCCTCCCTTGGACACTCTCCAGTATGTTCCTGTCCCTCTTGAGCAGGGGAGCCCAGAACTGGGCACAGTGCTCCAGCTGTGGTCTCAGCAGGGCAGAGCAGAGGGAGGGGAGAACCTCTCCTGACCTGCTGGCCACACTCCTCCTTAATGCCCCCCAGGTGCATATCAAAGAGATGAGAGAGTTAAATTAAGCCTCTGTTAGGCTGGGAGCCCTTGAGCTGCTTGGGAGCATTCCCTGATCTCTGGGAGCTTGTTTTCCTTTCTCAGTGCTTCAGCTGCAGCAGCTCTGCTCAGGAAGTTGCAGCATTCTTTGGGTGGCAGTGTGAAAGCTGTTGGAAAGAGCTCCAGCTGCTGGGGCTGGGGCAGAGCATGGGCAGCAGAGTGCTCCTGCATCCAAAGCTGCTGTGGCTGGGGCAGGAGGATGCTCCTGCATCCAAAGCTGCTGGGGCTGGGGCAGGAGGATGCTCCTCCATCCAAAGCTGCTGGGGCTGGGGCAGGAGGATGCTCCTGCATCCAAAGCTGCTGGGGCTGGGGCAGGAGGATGCTCCTCCATCCAAAGCTGCTGGGGCTGGGGCAGGAGGATGCTCCTCCATCCAAAGCTGCTGGGGCTGGGGCAGAGCATGGGCAGCAGAGTGCTCCTCCATCCAAAGCTGCTGTGGCTGGGGCAGGAGGATGCTCCTGCATCCAAAGCTGCTGGGGCTGGGGCAGGAGCATGCTCCTCCATCCAAAGCTGCTGGGGCTGGGGCAGAGCATGGGCAGCAGAGTGCTCCTCCATCCAAAGCTGCTGGGGCTGGGGCAGAGCATGGGCAGCAGAGTGCTCCTCCATCCAAAGCTGCTGGGGCAGAGCATGGGCAGGAGGATGCTCCTGCATCCAAAGCTGCTGGGGCAGGGCATGGGCAGGAGGATGCTCCTGCATCCAAAGCTGCTGGGGCTGGGGCAGGAGGATGCTCCTGCATCCAAAGCTGCTGGGGCTGGGGCAGGAGGATGCTCCTGCATCCAAAGCTGCTGGGGCTGGGGCAGGAGGATGCTCCTGCATCCAAAGCTGCTGGGGCTGGGGCAGGAGGATGCTCCTGCATCCAAAGCTGCTGGGGCTGGGGCAGGAGGATGCTCCTGCATCCAAAGCTGCTGGGGCTGGGGCAGGAGGATGCTCCTCCATCCAAAGCTGCTGGGGCTGGGGCAGGAGGATGCTCCTGCATCCAAAGCTGCTGGGGCTGGGGCAGGAGGATGCTCCTCCATCCAAAGCTGCTGGGGCTGAGGCAGGGCATGGGCAGGAGGATGCTCCTCCATTTAAACCTGCTGTGTCTTTGCTTTGCTCCTAGGCTGAAGGACTTGGCTGCCCTGGAAGGCAAACATTCCCTGTTACAGAGTGAGCTGGTGGCTGCAAGAGAGACACTGGAGGAGTCACACCTCCAGAGGGACCTGCTGAAGCAAGAGAAGCAAGAGCTTGCCATGGCACTGGAGAAGGTTTGCTCACCTCAGTGCTGCTGGGAGTGGGAGAGGGGACAGCAAGAGCACCCCAGGGGCTGTGTGTGGCACCAGTAGCAGCAGTGTTGGGCAGCAGTGCCCAGGGGACACAGGCTCTTGAGGAGCTTCTTTGGAACACTGAGCTGGGAGCACCTCACAGGCTCAGAGGGGGCCTGGAGTTGCTGCCTGAAGTCAGGGATCTCACCCAGAATCTCACAGAAGCATTCAGGCTGGAAAAGAGCCTCAGGACCCCCAAGGCCAAGCACTGACCCTGCTCTGCAAGGCTCACCCCTGACCCACAGCCCCAAGCACCACATCCAAACCACCTCCAAACACCTCCAGGGGTGGTGACTCCACCACCCCCCTGGGCAGCCTCTGCCAGTCTCTGACCACTCCTGATGGGAAAGAACTTTCCCTAATGTCCCCTGCTGCAGCTTGAGGCCATTGCCTCTTGTCCTGGCACTAATTCCCTGTGAGCAGAGACCAGCAGCAGCCTCTCCACAGCCTCCTTTCAGGCAGCAGAGAGTGGTGAGGTCTCCCTCAGCCTCCTCTCTCCTCTGCCACCACATTCTCCTGTCTCTCCAGGCCGAGCAGTCAGTGGCAGAGCTGACAGGGGCTCAGAACAAGATGAGTGCTGAAAGAGCTGATCTGCAGGTGGCAGCAGCAAAGATGAGCAGCATCAGTGAAGCTCTGGCCCTGGATAAAGTGCAGCTGAACCAGCTGCTGCTGCAGGTGAGCAGCAGCTTACCAGGTTTGCAGCTGCAGCTGCTCTTTCATCCTCAGGCTCCTTGCCTGACTAGCACAGAGTCACCAAGCTTGGAAGAGACCTCAGAGATCATCAGATCCAACCTGGCACCACAGACCTCATGGCTAGACCATGGCACCAAGTGCCACATCCAATCCCTCTGGAACACCTCCAGGGATGGGGACTCCACCACCTCCCTGGGCAGCACATCCCCAGGGCCAATCTCTCTTGCTGGGAAGAACTTTCTCCTCACCTCCAGCCTCAACCTCCCCTGGCACAGCTTGAGACTGTGTCCTCTTGTTCTGCTGCTGCTTGCCTGGGAGAAGAGCCCAACCCCCACCTGGCTCCAACCTCCCTGCAGGATGTTGCAGAGAGCAAGAAGGTCTCCCCTGAGCCTCCTCTTCTCCAGGCTAAGCAACCCCAGCTCCCTCAGCCTCTCCTCACAGGGCTGTGCCCCAGACCCCTCCCCAGCTTTGTTGCCCTTCTCTGGACACCTTCCAGCAGCTCAACCTCTTTCCTAACTTGAGGAGCCCAGAGCTGGACACAGGACTGCAGGTGTGGCCTGAGCAGTGCTGAGCACAGGGCAGGATGAGCTCCCTGCTCCTGCTGGCCACACTCTTCCTGCTGCAGGCCAGGATGCCCTTGGCCTTCTTGGCCCCCTGGGCACACTGCTGGCTCCTGTTCAGGCAGCTGTCAACCAGCACCCCCAGGACCCTCTCTGCCTGGCTGCTCTCAGCCACTCTGCCCCCAGCCTGTAGCACTGCCTGGGGTTGCTGTGGCCAAAGTGCAGCCCCTGGCACTTGGACTTGTTGAATGCCATCCTGTTGGGCTCTGCCCATCTGCCCAGCCTGGCCAGGTCCCTCTGCAGAGCCCTTCTGCCCTCTGACTGACCAACATCTGCTCCCAGCTTGCTGTCAGCTGCACATTTGCTGCTGACTGACTCAATGCCCTCCTCCAGATCATCACTGAAGATGTTAAAGAGCACAGGGCCCAGCACTGCTCCCTGGGGCACAGCACTGGGGCCTGGCTGCCAGCTGGCTGTGGCACCATTCACCACCACTCTCTGGGCTCAGCCTCCAGCCACTTCCTAACCCAGCTCAGAGTTGCTGCTGGCCAAGCCAGGGGCTGACAGCTTGGCCAGGAGCTTGCTGTGGGGGATGGTGGCAAAGGCCTTGCTGCAGCCCAGGCAGACTCCATCCACAGCCTGCCCCACAGCCACCAGGCAGTGCCCTGGGCATGGAAGGAGCTCAGGTTGCTCAGGCAGGACCTGCCCTTCCTAACCCCATCCTGGCTGGGCCTGAGCTGCCTCTAAACTGTTCCTTTTCCCTGCCCAGCACCAGCATTGTGTGTGTGGTAAAGCTGACCTGTGGTTTATTTCCTCCTGGCTCTTGGGCTTGCAGCTGGAGCAAGAGAATGACCTCCTGTCAGGTAGAGTGGGGGAGCTGGAGAGGGCCAAGCTCTCTGACCTGGAGAAGCTGAGCTTATGTGAGAGGAGAAATGAAGAGCTGAGTGCAGAGAGAGCCAGACTGGAACAGCTGCTGGAGAAAGCAGAGGAGCAGCAGGAGGGGCTGCAGGAGGAGCTGCTGATGCTGGCAGAGGAGAAGGCAGAAACCCAAGAGAAACTCAGCCAGGTGAGAGCAAAGCCTTGGTGCTTTCTGGGTGGCCTTTGGGCTGCTCAGCTCAGGGGGGGCTGTGCCTGTTGGGCTGGGGGAGTGCTGCAGTTCCAGAGGCTTTAGTTTGCTGCTGCTTGGCAAAGTGTTGCTGGCTTGAAGCTGTTCTGCAGCTCCCTGAGCTGTCTTCTACAGCTCTCTTAATCCACCTGTCTGTCCTGGCCTCTTTTTGGCTGCTGCTCAGCTGCAGAGGGGAGAGTGAGGCCTCCTGGGCTGACAGGCAGCAGAAGCAGCAAACTCCTCCACCCTGAAGCCCTTTTTGAAGGCAGAGCCCAGGGCTGCTTGTTCCTCTTCAGGCTTTCTGGAGGGGCTGGAAGGTGTCCAGAAAAGGCCTTGGGGGTGCTGGGGGAGGAGAAGCTCAGCAGGAGCCAGCAGGGAGCACAGAGAGCCAAGCAGAGCCTGAGCTGCAGCAAGAGAAGTGTGGCCAGCAGGGCCAGGGAGGGGATTCTGCCCCTCTGCTCCACTCTGCTGAGCCCACAGCTGGAGCTCTGGGGCCAGCTCTGCAGACTCTGTGCCAGGAAGGCTCTGGAGGGGCTGGAAGGTGTCCAGAGCAGGGCCAGGAGGAGGAGCAGAGGGCTGGAGCTGCTGTGCTCTGGAGCCAGCCTGAGAGAGTTGGGGTTGTGCAGGCTGGAGAGGAGAAGGCTCCCAGGAGACCTTCTGGTGGCCTCCCAGGATCTGCAGGAGGCTGCAAGAGAGCTGGGGAGGGACTTTGGAGGGGGTCAGGCAGGGATAGGGGTCTGGGAGAGCTCTGAGGGGGGCAGGAATCAGGCCTGGGACAGAAAGGCAGCAATGGGCACTGGCAGCCCAGAAGGCCAAGGGCAGCTGAGCTGCCAGTGCCCATTGCCAGAGGTGGAGAGAGGGGATCCAGAGGTGGAAGAGGTGGAAGCCTCCTGCCTGGAGGTGTTTGCAGCCAGGCTGGAGGTGGCTGTGAGCAACCTGCTGTGGTGTGAGGTGTCCCTGCCCATGGCAGGGGGTTGGAGCTGGCTGAGCCTTGAGCTCCCTTCCAACCCTGGCAGCAATGTGGTTCTATGATCTTTCTCTCCCAGGAGCAGGGCTGTATCTCTGCACCTCTGCAGCAGAGTTGCTTTTGCTCAGTGTTTCCTGGAAGCTCTCAGCCCTGGGCCTGGATCTGGGTGGAATCCTGGCTGGCAGGGTGGCACTTCCACAGGATGCACACAGGCAGCCTGGGGGATTGGTGTTTGCAGTGAAGGAGCTGGCTGCTCCCAGGCCCCCCTGCAGGACCTTCCTCACCACTCTCACAGCAGCAGAGCTGGCTGCAGGCTGCCCCAGCTCCTGGTGCTGCACTAAGCTCCTGAGCCCCCAGCCCAGCTGCTGCAGCTCTGGCACTGGCACCGAGGAAGGACTCTGGCTGTGTTTTGTCTCCCTTCAGGTTTGCCACCAGCAGGAGCTGGCCAGCAGTGGCCTGGAGCAGCTGCAGCAGGAGTCCTGGCGCCAGGGGCAGGCCTTGGCCAAGGCAGCCAAGGAGAAGGAGGCCCTGGTGAGGGAGAAGGCAGCCCTGGAGGTGCGGCTGGCAGCCCTGCAGAGGGACAGGCAGAGCCTCTCAGAGCAGCTGGCAGAGGCCAGGTAAGGGCAGGCAGGAGGGCCTGGGCAGGCTGCTCTGCCAGGCCTGTGCTCATCATCTGTGGTGCAGCAGGCAGGCTGGAAGGAAGGGATCCAGCCAGAGGGACCTGGAGAGGCTGGAGGGAAGGGATCCAGCCAGAGGGACCTGGAGAGGCTGGAGGGAAGGGATCCAGCCAGAGGGACCTGGACAGGCTGGAGGGAAGGGATCCAGCCAGAGGGACCTGGACAGGCTGGAGGGAAGGGATCCAGCCAGAGGGACCTGGACAGGCTGCAGGGAAGGGATCCAGCCAGGGGGACCTGGACAGGCTGGAGAGCTGGGCACAAGCCAACCTCAGGAGGTTCAACAAGACCAAGGGCAGGGTCCTGCAGCTGGGTGGAGGCAATCCCAAGCACAAAGCCAGGCTGGGCAGGGACTGGCTGGAAAGCAGCCCTGAGGAGAGAGCCTTGGGGGTGCTGGGGGAGGAGAAGCTCACCAGGAGCTCTCAGTGTGCACTTGCAGCCCAGAAAGCCAACCAGAGCCTGGGCTGCAGCAGGAGAAGTGTGGCCAGCAGGGCAAGGGAGGTGATCCTCCCCCTCTGCTCAGCTCTGGGCAGACCCCACCTGGAGTACTGCCTCCAGCTCTGGAGCCCCTATGGCAAGAGGGATGTGGAGGTGCTGGAAGGTGTCCAGAGCAGGGCCAGGAGGGTGAGCAGAGGGCTGGAGCTGCTCTGCTGTGAGGACAGACTGAAGGAGTTGGGGCTGTTCAGTCTGGAGAAGAGAAGGCTCCCAGGTGACCTCATTGTGGCCTTCCAGGATCTGAAGGGGGCTCCAGGAAGGCTGGGGAGGGACTGCTCAGGATCTCAGGCAGTGATAGGACTAGGGGGGATGGAATGAAGCTGGAGGTGGGGAGATTCAGGCTGGAGGGGAGGAGGAAGTTCTTCCCCATGAGAGTGGTGAAGCCCTGGAATGGGTTGTGCAGGGAGGTGGTTGGGGCCCTGTCCCTGGAGGTGTTTAAGGCCAGGCTGGCTGAGGCTGTGGCCAGGCTGATCTAGTGTGGGGTGTCCCTGCCCATGGCAGGGGGGTTGGAACTGGCTGATCCTTGGGGTCCCTTCCAGCCCTGACTGATACTATACTATCACTCCATGTGGATTAGTTGCCCCCTGGCTGCTTCTCAGCTCTGCTCATCTCCCAGGCTCAGGGGATGGAAGACTCTCAAGAGACAAACTCAGAGCAAAGAGTGCAGCAGGGTTGGGGGGGAGCCCAGCAAGGGCAAGGGGAGAGCCTGGCACCTGGGAAAGAACAACCCCAGGGAGCAGGAGAGGTTGGGCACTGAGCTGCTGGAGAGCAGTGAAGGGGAAAGGGACCTGGGGGTCATGGTGGGTGGGAGGTTGACCATGAGCCAGCAATGAGCTCTGTGGCCAAGAAGGCCAAGGGACTCCTGGGCTGGGTTAGAAGGGCTGTGGGGAGGAGGTCAGAGAGGTTCTGCTCCCCCTCTGCTCTGCCCTGCTGAGGCCACAGCTGGAATCTTGTGTCCAGCTCTGGGCTCTCAGCTCAGGAAGGACCTCAGGGAACTGCCTGAGAGAGCCCAGCACAGAGCCACAGAGATGCTGCAGGCAGTGGAAGATCTTCCTCAGGAGGAGAGCCTGAGGGAGCTGAGGGCTCTGGAGCCTGGAGAGGAGCAGCCTGAGGGTGAGCTCCTGGCTGGGGCTAAAGCTGTGCAGGGTGATGCCCAGAGGCTGGAGCCAGGCTCTGCTGGGGGATGCCCAATGCCAGCCCAAGGGGCAGTGGGGGAAGCTGAGGCAGAGGAAGTGCCATGGGCACAGGAGGAAGAATATTTGCCTGTGAGGGTGAGAGAGGCCTGGAGCAGGCTGCCCAGGGGGGCTGTGGAGTCTCCCTCTCTGGAGAGATTCCAACCCCCCCTGGCTGTGTTCCTGTGTGCCCTGCCCTGGGTGCTCTGCTCTGGCAGGGGCTTGGGCTGGGTGAGCTCTGGAACTGCCTCCCTGTCCCTGGCACTCTGTGATGTTAATGTGAGGTTCCTGACAGCCAAAGCCAGCAACGCTCCCCTGAGCCTTGGGCTCAAGCTTATGCTCCCTTGCACATTGCTGTGTGGAGTCCAAGGCAGGGCAGCCTGGCTCTGGGATGTGCTTCCTGTCTGCAGGTATTTCCCATCCTCAGGGGTAGCAGCCTGAGCCACCTGTGGCTGGAGGGACTCCCTGCAGGGGGCAGGGGCAAGAAACTCCTTTCTCTCTCTCTGTTCAACTTGTAGGTCAGGGAAGGAGAGCCTGGAATCCAGCCTGTTTGAGACTCAGCAGCACTTATCTCAGCTGGAGATCACCAGGAGCCAGCTTGAGATGCAGCTTCACACAGTCACCCAGGCCAAGGAGGTGATCCAGGGTGAGAGCCTCCTGGGCTTTGCTTCCCCTGGTGCCCTGCCCTAGGCAGGAGGCTCTGGAAATGCCTCTGCAGTGATCCTGAGGAGGGGGCATGAAGGCAGATGCCTCCAGGTCAGCAGAGGCAGCAGCACTGTTTGTGAAGGCTGCCTCTTGCCATCCTGCAGGGGAGGTGAGGTGCCTGCAGTGTGAGCTGGAAGCAGAGAGGTCTCTGCTGCGGCAGGAGCGAGAGCGCCTGGCCCAGAGGCTGCTGCAGGCAGAGCAGCAGTGGGACACCAGCCTCAGGCTCAGCCAAGCTCAGCACCAAGAGGAAAGAAGCAAACTCCTGCAGGACCTGGTAGGAAATCCTTCAAGCTTCTGGGCTCCTCCAGCAAGCTCTGAGCTGGCTGGAGAAGAATGGCCTGGGGGGAAGGGCTGCAAGGCAGGGCCAGAGGCAGTGTTCAGCCTGGGGAAGGCTGCAGCAAAACCTTAGAGCAACCTTTCAGGACCTGAAGGGGCTGCAAGAAGGCTGCAGAGGGACTGTTCCCAAAGGCCTGCAGGGACAGGCCCAGGGGCAATGGCTTCAGAGCAGAGCAGAGCAGATTGAGCTTGGATGTGAGGAACAAGTTCTGCCCCAGGAGGCTGCTGGAACACTGCAGCAGGCTGCCCAGGGAGGTGGTTGAGGCTCCATGCCTGGAGCTATTCCAGGTGAGGCTGGAGAGGGCTCTGGGCAGCCTGCTCCAGGGGAGGATGTCCCTGCTGGGGGCAGGGCTGGGACTGGATGAGCTGTGGAGCTCCCTTCCAGCCCAGAGCACTCTGTGAGTGTGTGAGGGGGCAGCAGGCAGCTGGCACAGGCCACACACAAGTGGCTAGGCCAGGCAGCAGAGTGGGCACCTGGAGCCCCCCAGGGCTGTGCTGGGACAGTAACTGCAGCCCCAAAGGCAGTGTGGGCATCAGCTGAGCTCCCCAGGGGCTTGGCTGCTTTGTGGGAGGGACAAAGCTTCACTCTGTGTTGAGAAGCTTGACCAGGACTTGGCCTTGAAGGCTTCTCCTGCCCTCCTCAGGCAAGAGAGCAGGAAGGGCACCACTCAGAGCTGCAGAGGATGCTGGAGCAGTGGGAGAGGGAGAAGGCAGAGGCAGAAGGGGAGCATGAAAGGAAGCTGTTGGACATGAAGCAGACAGTTGCTGCCTTGCAAGCTCAACGAGAGGAAGAGCAAACTAGAGCTGAAAATGCCAAGCAAGAGGTAAAGACTGAAGGGAGGATTGGGGAGGGGGTCTGCAAAGCTGGGGCTGGGGGAGGGGGCTGGGCATTGGCCTCTGGGGAGCCCTGCAGGCCTTCAGCACTCATTCTGCTGAGGTGACAAGTGAGCAGTGCTGTCCTGGGGACTGGGAGTGAGAGCTTGCCCAGGCAGCCAGGCAGGAATGTCCCCTTCCAGGGAGGAGCTTTGTGCTGCTCTTCTGCCCTCCTGCTTATTCCCTGGGACTCTCCTCAGAGCATCTCCACAGCTCCCTTCATGGTCTGCTTGGCTGTTGGCTGTAGGGTTCAGAGCCTCACCTCCACTGAAGGCCAAATGAGTTTGTAGGACTGGGAGCCCATAGGGCTGGGGTTTTGTCTTGCTGGGGTAGGGAGGGGGGCAGCAGGATGGCCAAGAGAAGGGAAGCCTTTGGAAAGACTGCTGAGGGGGTTGCAGAGCAGTGGAACAGAGCTGGCTCCTGGGCTGGCACTGAGCTCACTTGTGCTGAACCATTTGGTGCCCTGGTCTGCTGTGCCAGAGCAGCTCTGTCACACCCTGAGACTGCTCCTGGTCTGCTGTGCCAGAGCAGCTCTGTCACACCCTGAGACTCCTCCTGGTCTGCTGTGCCAGAGCAGCTCTGTCACACCCTGAGACTCCTCCTGCTCTGCTACCCAGAGCAGCTCTGTCACACCCTGAGACTGCTCCTGGTCTGCTGTGCCAGAGCAGCTCTGTCACACCCTGAGACTGCTCCTGGTCTGCTGTGCCAGAGCAGCTCTGTCACACCCTGAGACTGCTCCTGGTCTGATGTGCCAGAGCAGCTCTGTCACACCCTGAGACTGCTCCTGGTCTGCTGTGCCAGAGCAGCTCTGTCACACCCTGAGACTGCTCCTGGTCTGCTCTGCCAGAGCAGCTCTGTCACACCCTGAGACTCCTCCTGGTCTGCTCTGCCAGAGCAGCTCTGTCACACCCTGAGACTCCTCCTGGTCTGCTACCCAGAGCAGCTCTGTCACACCCTGAGACTCCTCCTGCTCTGTTACCCAGAGCAGCTCTGTCACACCCTGAGACTCCTCCTGCTCTGCTACCCAGAGCAGCTCTGTCACACCCTGAGACTCCTCCTGGTCTGCTGTGCCAGAGCAGCTCTGTCACACCCTGAGACTCCTCCTGCTCTGCTACCCAGAGCAGCTCTGTCACACCCTGAGACTCCTCCTGGTCTGCTGTGCCAGAGCAGCTCTGTCACACCCTGAGACTCCTCCTGCTCTGCTACCCAGAGCAGCTCTGTCACACCCTGAGACTCCTCCTGGTCTGCTACCCAGAGCAGCTCTGTCACACCCTGAGACTCCTCCTGCTCTGCTGTGCCAGAGCAGCTCTGTCACACCCTGAGACTGCTCCTGGTCTGCTGTGCCAGAGCAGCTCTGTCACACCCTGAGACTGCTCCTGGTCTGCTACCCAGAGCAGCTCTGTCACACCCTGAGACTCCTGCCCAAAGTCCTGTCTCTGGGGGTGCCTGGGGACAGCACTAACTGTGTCTGCAGGTGTTGGGAGGACAGAGCAGTGCTCAGAGGGGGCAGCATGAGCCTCAGGCAGGGAGTCATGGAATCAGAGACTGGCTTAGCCTGGAAGGGACCTCAGAGCTCATCTCCTCCAACCTCCCCACCATGGGCTGGGACACCTCTCAGCTAGACTTGGCTGACTTGGCTGCTCAAGGCCTCATCCTGCCTGCCCTTGGACACCCCCAGGGAGGAGGCAGCTACAGCCTCCCTGGGCAGCCTGTGCCAGAGTCTCACCACTCATACTGAAGAACTTCTTGCTCAACTCCAGACCAACCCTGCTCTGCCCCCAACCCTGCTCTGCCCCCAACCCTGCTCTGCCCCCAACCCTGCTCTGCCCCCAACCCTGCTCTGCCCCCAACCCTGCTCTGCCCCCAACCCTGCTCTGCCCCCAACCCTGCTCTGCCTCCAAGCCCTTTCCCCTTGGCCTGTCTCTAGACACCTTCAGGCAAAGTCCCTCTGCAGCCTGCCTGTAGGATGTCTTCAGGTCCTGGCAGGCAGCTCTGAGGTCCCCCTGGAGCCTTCTCTTCTGCAGGCTGCACAGCCCCAGCTCCCTCAGTGGTGGTCAGATGCTCCAGCTGTGGCCCCTCCAGAATCTTGTGCACCCCAAGCCTGGCTGCTGGGGGGGAGCAGAGCAGCAAAAGCCTTAACAGTGTGCAAGCATTGGTCAGCCAGAGCTGCAGCAGCCCTGTGCCCCCACCACTGATTTCATACAATCAACCAGGTTGGAAGAGACCTCAGAGCTCATCCAGTCCAACCTCTCACCCAGCACCTCCTGACAACCAAACCCTGGCTCCAAGTGCCACATCCAATCCCCTCTTGAACACCTCCAGGGATGGGGACTCCACCACCTCCCTGGGCAGCACATCCCCAGGGCCAATCTCTCTTGCTGGGAAGAACTTTCTCCTCACCTCCAGCCTCAACCTCCCCTGGCACAGCTTGAGACTGTGTCCTCTTGTTCTGCTGCTGGGGGCCTGGGAGAAGAGCCCAACCCCCAGCTGGCTGAGATCCAGCACACAGCTCCTTCATAGCTACTGTGAAGGGAATTAACTCATCCAAGCCTGCTGCAGACCTCACCCCTGAAGTGGTTTTCACCAAAGCCTGCTTGGGATTCCTGAGTGTCCTGAAGGAGCTGCTGGAGCCCTCTGGCAGCCTGCTGCTGACTGGCTGCAAATCAGAGAACCACAGAGCTGGAAGGGAGCTCAAGGCTCAGCCAGCCCCAACCCCCTGCCAAGGGGCAGGGACAACTCACACCACAGCAGGTTGCTCACAGCCACCTCCAGCCTGGCTGCAAACACCTCCAGGCAGGAGGTTTCCACCTCTGGATCCTCTCCTTCCACCTCTGGCAATGGGCACTGGCAGCCCAGAAGGCCAAGGGCAGCTTGAGCTGCCCTTGGCCTTCTGGGCTGCCAGTGCCCATTGCTGGCTCCCTGTCCCAGGCCTGATTCCTGCCCCCCTCAGAGCTGTCCCAGACCCCTATCCCTCCCTGACCCCCTCCAAAGTCCCTCCCCAGCTTTCCTGTAGGCTTCCTTAATCACCATTGACAGCCAGAAGAGGAGAGAAGGCAGTGAGGAGGGGAGAGCAGAGGGCAAGGCCAAGCAAGGCAGCTGAGCAGTGCCACTCTTGGTCCTGTTAGAGGAGTTTGATGAAGGTGCAGTCACCATGCCATGACCAAACATGAAGTTGCCCCAGGGGAGGCTGAGGTTGGAGAGGAGGAACAATTCCTTTGCTGCAGGAGTGGTCAGGGCCTGGCAGAGGCTGCCCAGGGAGGTGGTGGAGTCCCCATGGCTGGAGGGGGTTCCAGAGCCCTGTGGCCATGGCACCTGGGGATGTGGTTTGGTGGCCCTGGTGGGGTTGGGCTGGTGGTGGACTGGGGGAGCTCAGAAGGCTATTCCAGCCCAAACATGATTCTGTGGCCATGCTTAGGGAGCTGTGTCTCCAAGTGAGCAGCCCCACAGCTCCTGGGGAGTGCCTGAGCCCAGCAAGCAGGCTCTGAGCCTTGCCAGCCAGACTGTGTGGGGGGAGTTTGGGCTCATCTTCTCTTCATTTCTCTGCAGGTCCTGCTGGAAAAGGAAAGTGAGAAGAATGCTTTGCTAGAGACACTTCTCCAAACTCAGGAAGAGCTAAGGGAAGCCTACCAGCAGCTAGAGCAGCTGCAGCAGGAGCTGAAGGAGCAGCAGGAGAATGGGCAGGCAAGTCTGGCCAGCAGGGTGGCTTGAAAGAGCAGGCAGTTGGCAATCAGATGTAACAGAGAGGCTTGAGAGAGCCAGGGCAGAGTGGGGAGGGCAGTGAGGGGGAAATTGAAACCCTGGGACTGAGGAGAGCCTGGTGAGAGCCTGGTGAGCTCCAGAGACCAGCAACGTGGTGCCCACCCACAAGCAGGGCAGGTTGGATGAGCCAGGGAACTCCAGGCCTGGCAGCCTGACCTCAGTGCCAGGCAAGATCATGGCACAGGGCATCCTGAGTGCAATCACACAGCACTCACAGCATGGCCAAGGGCTCAGGCCCAGCCAGCATGGGGTTAGGAAGGGCAGGTCCTGCCTGACCAACCTGAGCTCCTTCCATGCCCAGGGCACTGCCTGGTGGCTGTGGGGCAGGCTGTGGATGGAGTCTGCCTGGGCTGCAGCAAGGCCTTTGCCACCATCCCCCACAGCAAGCTCCTGGCCAAGCTGTCAGCCCCTGGCTTGGCCAGCAGCAACTCTGAGCTGGGTTAGGAAGTGGCTGGAGGCTGAGCCCAGAGAGTGGTGGTGAATGGTGCCACAGCCAGCTGGCAGCCAGGCCCCAGTGCTGTGCCCCAGGGAGCAGTGCTGGGCCCTGTGCTCTTTAACATCTTCAGTGATGGTCTGGAGGAGGGCATTGAGTCAGTCAGCAGCAAATGTGCAGCTGACAGCAAGCTGGGGGCAGGAGTTGATCTGCTGGAGGGTAGAGAGGCTCTGCAGAGGGACCTGGCCAGGCTGGGCAGATGGGCAGAGGCCAAGGGCAGGAGACTGAACACATCCAAGTGCCAGGGGCTGCACATTGGCCACAGCAACCCCAGGCAGTGCTACAGGCTGGGGGCAGAGTGGCTGAGAGCAGCCAGGCAGAGAGGGACCTGGGGGTGCTGGTTGATGGTAGGCTGAACATGAGCCTGCAGTGTGCCCAGGGGGCCAAGAAGGCCAAGGGCATCCTGGCCTGCAGCAGGAAGAGTGTGGCCAGCAGGAGCAGGGAGCTCATCCTGCCCTGTGCTCAGCACTGCTCAGGCCACACCTGCAGTCCTGTGTCCAGCTCTGGGCTCCTCAGGTCAGGAAAGAGGTTGAGCTGCTGGAAGGTGTCCAGAGAAGGGCAACAAAGCTGGGGAGGGGTCTGGGGCACAGCCCTGTGAGGAGAGGCTGAGGGAGCTGGGGTTGCTTAGCCTGGAGAAGAGGAGGCTCAGGGGAGACCTCATTGCTCTCTGCAACTCCCTGCAGGGAGGTTGGAGCCAGGTGGGGGTTGGGCTCTTCTGCCAGGCAGCCAGCAGCAGAACAAGAGGACACAGTGTCAAGCTGTGCCAGGGGAGGTTTAGGCTGGAGGTGAGGAAGAAGTTCTACACAGAGAGAGTGATTGCCCATTGGGATGTGCTGCCCAGGGAGGTGGTGGAGTCCCCATCCCTGGAGGTGTTCAGGAGGAGACTTGATGGGGTGCTTGGTGCCATGGGTTAGTTGATTAGGTGGTGTTGGATGATAGGTTGGACTTGATGATCTTGAAGATCTCTTCCAGCCTGGTTTATTTTATTCTATTCTAGTCTAGTCTAGTCTAGATCAGCAACAGGAAGGAAAGTTTCCAGTGGAAGCAGAGCTGGGTAGCAAAGCAGAAAGAAGTAGCTGAAGGAAAGAGATTTTGAGACAGAGTAGAAAGCTGAAGCTGTTGGCAGCTCCCTGCAGCTTGCTCTCCCTCTCTGTTCACAGCATGAGGCAGAGAAGCTTCAAGCAGAGCTGCAGGAGACTCAGAAGGAGATGAAGGCAGCAGAGAAGAGGCATGAGGAAGCAATCAACACTGTCAGAGAGGAGGTGAATGTCCTGCTGCAGCAGAGGGATGCTCTGCACAGAGAGGTGAGTGGAGCAGCCAGAGCAGCTCCAAGCCTCACACAGGTTGGCCCTCCCCTCTTTGCCTCTCCATGGCAGAGCTGCCTGAGGGGGAAATCCTTCTGGCTGCCTTTGTCCTGGGCAGAGTCTCAGCTGCTCTGAAGAAAATGTAGTGGTGAGCTGCACCTGGTCACTGCTGCCCTGGGCAGAGGGGGAAGTCCTTGCCCTGTTGGCCAGACTGGATTTCTGCTGGCCTGGGCTTTGAAGGTGATTCTTCAGCTGAGCATGGTGCCCCACTTTGATTTCTGCACCAGCTGGCTGTATCCATGAGCCAGCAGTGTGTCCCTGTGACCAAGGAGGCCAGTGGCATCTGGGGTGGATTAGAAGGGCTGTGGTCAGTAGGTCAGAGAGGTTCTCCTCCTCCTCTGCTCTGCCCTGCTGAGGCCACAGCTGGAATCTTGTGTCCAGTTCTGGGCCCCTCAGGTCAAGAATGGCCTCAGGGAACTGCTTGAGAGAGTCCAGCACAGAGCCTCAGAGCTGCTGCAGGCAGTGGAACATCTCCTGTGAGGCCAGGCTGAGGCAGCTGGGGCTTGGAGCAGAGGAGCCTGGGGGCTGCCCTCAGTGCTGGGGATAAAGATGTGCAGGGCTGGAGCCAGGCTCTGCCCAGGGATGGCCAAGGGCAGCATCAGGGGCACTGGGGGCAAGCTGGAGCAGAGGAGGTGCCAGGGGAACAGGAGGGAAACCTTTGTCCCTGTGAGGCTGCTGGGGCCTGGAGCAGGCTGCCCAGAGAGGCTGTGGAGTCTGCTCTGGAGCCTTTCCAACCCAGCTGGCTGTGTTCTGGGTGCCCTGCCCTGGGTGCCCTGCTCTGGCAGGGGGCTGGGGCTGGCTGATCCCTGGAGGTCCCTTCCAGCCCCCAGTGCTCTGTGGTTCTGTGATCCATTGTCAATCTGCACTCCCATGCCAGAGGGCAATGGAAAGTTGTTCTTTGCCTTTCCATCCATGATCTGGGTGGTCATGGCAAGCTGTGGGGCAGTGACTGCTTCCTTCTGTTCCCCTCGAGGTGGAAGAGTTGACATCTCAGCTGGCAGCCTGTGAAGAGTCCCAGCAAGAGATTGGCCACAAAGCTCAGCAAGATCTGAGTGAGGCACAGGAGCTCTCAAGGCAGAAGGGGATGGAGCTTGTACACCTCCAGAAGCTCTTGCATGAGCAGAAGATGCAGTGGGAGGAGGTAGAGCATCAGAACAAGGAGCTGCAGGGGTGCCTGCAGGCCTTGGAGGGAGAAAGGACTCGGTGGGAAGAAGTGGAGCAGCAGAATGTAGAGCTCCAGGCTCTGCTGAAGGCCCTGGAGGGTGAAAAAGCCAGGTAAGGCCAAGCCTGGGAGCTCCACTCTGCCTGAGGGCCTCCTGCTGGCAGTCTTGAAGGTGCCCAGAGAAGGGCAACAGAGCTGGGGAGGGGTCTGGGGCACAGCCCTGTGAGGAGAGGCTGAGGGAGCTGGGGTTGCTTAGCCTGGAGAAGAGGAGGCTCAGGGGAGACCTCATTGCTCTCTGCAACTCCCTGCAGGGAGGTTGGAGCCAGCTGGGGGTTGGGCTCTTCTCCCAGGCTATAGAACAAGAGGACACAGTCTCAAGCTGTGCCAGGGGAGGTTGAGGCTGGAGGTGAGGAGAAAGTTCCTCCCAGGAAGAGAGATTGGCCCTGGGAATGTGCTGCCCAGGGAGGTGGTGGAGTCCCCATCCCTGGAGGTGTTCAAGAGGGGATTGGATGTGGCACTTGGAGCCAGGGTTGGGTTGTCAGGAGCTGTTTGGTGACAGGTTGGACTTGCTGATCTCTGAGGTCTTTTCCAACCTGGTTGATTCTGTGATTCTAAAGGCCTTGAGCAGAAATCTGCTTTCTCCTGCTGTCCAGAGAGCCTTTGGCTGCTGGCAGGCAGCTCTCTGTGAGCCTTTGGCTCTGTGAGCCAGGGTTTGGTTGTCAGGAGGTGCTGGGTGGCAGCTTGGCCTTGATGATCTCTGAGGCCTTTTCCACCCTTATTGATTCTGTGCTCTGTGCATGTTCAGTGCCCCTCAGCATTTGCTGCCCAGCAGGCCCTGAGCTCTCCTTGCACTTCTGTTTCATGCTCTTGATGTTGGCTTTTGTCTCCCTTTAATCCTCCTCCTGCACTCCATGGCTCTTGGAGCAGTCCTCCCTCCCAGAGGAGCTGTGCTTTGCTTTGCCTGCCTTGCTCAGGCTGCTCCATGAAGCTTTCAGGGGGTCTCACACCTGAAACCCACCAGTGGAGGCAGGAGAAGCTGCAGTATGGGCTGGAGAGATCCACCCTTGGGTCCAGTGCACTTGGAATGCATTGGGACCTGTCTCTGCCTTCCCCCCTGACCCTGCTGGTTGGCAGAAGCCATCCCATGGGTTTGGACTGAGCCTGGCTGCCCTCTGAGGCACCTAAGAACAAGCCAAAAAAGCTGTTTCTCATTGCCAGCTGTTTCCTCATGCCTCAGAAAGGCCTGAAGGTTGCCTGGGTGGGAAATGTTCATCTTAGAATCAGAGTCACAGAGCTGGAAGGGTTGGAAGGGAGCTCAAGGCTCAGCCAGCCCCAACCCCCTGCCATGGCCAGGGACACCTCACACCACAGCAGGTTGCTCACAGCCACCTCCAGCCTGGCTGCAAACACCTCCAGGCAGGAGGCTTCCATCACCTCCCTGGGCAGCCTGTGCCAGGCTCTCACCACCCTCCTGGGCAACAACTTCATCCTCACAGCCAAGCTCAATCTCCCCACTTCTAGTGCTGCTCCCTACTGTCTTATTTCAAGGCTTTGCCATGTTTGTATTCAATTCCCACCTGCAGGGCAGGGGATTTAGCCAGGAATTCCCCTGGAAAGCATGGGGAGCACTTGCTTGAGTGTGGCTGCCAGCCTGGCTTAGGACTGAAGCAGTTTGGGCAAGAGGAAGAAGCTTGGACCTTAGGAAGAAGTTGTTGCCCAGGAGGGTGGTGAGAGGCTGGCACAGGTTGCCCAGGGAGGTGGTGGAGGCCTCATCCCTGGAGCCCTTTGAGGTCAGGCTTGATGGAGCTGTGAGCCACCTGATGTAGCTGGGGATGTGCCTGCTTACAGCAGGGGGCTAGGAGCAGATGAGCTCTGGAGGTGGCTGCCAAGTCAGTCTGTGAAGCCTCAGCAGGCTGCAGCTCTCCCCTGGGAGGCTGAGGCCCCAGAGCTGATGGAGTGAGGAGTTGCATGCTCTCTCTTTCAGCCTGACTCTCTCTCTGGAAGAGAAGGACCTGACCCTCAGAACCCTGGAAGAAAAGAGCCTTGCCCAGCTCACCAAGGTGTCTCAGCTTGTGGCTGCTCTTCACCAGGCCCAGCAGCTCCACTCAGAGCAGAGAACAGAAATGAAGGAGCTCCACACTCAGGTGACCTCTGTGCTGGCATCCTCCAGGGACACAGATCCCCACCTGCAGCTTGCAGCCCCCAACTTCTTTCCACTCCCAACAGCTTTCACTCCTCCTGTCTTCTGCCCAGAGGCTTTGAACATGGAGGTCAAGGCAGGGTCTCTGTTCTCTGCCTGTGGTGTCCTTTCTTCTCATTTCCCAGCAGGAGCAGTGTGGCCAGCAGGAGCAGGGAGCTCATCCTGCCCTGTGCTCAGCACTGCTCAGGCCACACCTGCAGTCCTGTGTCCAGCTCTGGGCTCCTCAGGTTAGGAAAGAGGTTGAGCTGCTGGAAGGTGTCCAGAGAAGGGCAAGAAAGCTGGGGAGGGGTCTGGGGCACAGCCCTGTGAGGAGAGGCTGAGGGAGCTGGGGTTGCTTAGCCTGCAGAAGAGGAGGCTCAGGGGAGACCTTCTTGCTCTCTGCAACTCCCTGCAGGGAGGTTGGAGCCAGGTGGGGGTTGGGCTCTTCTGCCAGGCAGCCAGCAGCAGAACAAGAGGACACAGTCTCAAGCTGTGCCAGGCTGGAGGTGAGGAGAAAGTTCTTCCTAGCAAGAGAGATTGGCCCTGGGGATGTGCTGCCCAGGGAGGTGGTGGAGTCCCCATCCCTGAAGGTGCTCAAGAGGGGATTGGATGTGGCACTTGGAGCCATGGTTTGGCTGTCAGGAGGTGTTGGGTGACAACTTGGACTTGATGATCTCTGAGGTCTCTCCCAACCTTATTGATTCTGTGCTTCTCTTATTCCTGGCCTTCAATCTCTGAGGGGAAGTAGAAGGAGTCCTGTGGAGCTTCTCAGTATCTCTGTTAGAAACAGAGATCCCCATCCCCTGATGGTGTTTCTGCCTCTGCCAGGCCCTGGGCAGTGCAGTGAAGCAGCAGTGGGGATGGCAGGCTGGGGGAGGCACTTCTGCCACAGCCTCTGGCATGTTGGAGGTGCAGCCTCCTGGGTGCTGCTTGTCTCCCCTTTGCCTCTGCTCCCAAGCCCCCCAGCAGCCCCACTCTGCAGGGGTGCTGCAGCTGCCATCCAGCCCCACACACACACAGAGCTTCATCTCTGGGGCTGGGCAGTGTGGAAGGTGCACAGTGACCATCCCTTGGGGGTGGGGAGGCCTTAGCCTCCAGTACCAGTCTGTACCTGTGCCCAGTTTGAATCCTTGGCTCTGTGCCTTCTGCCTCCAGTGTGGTTCTGGGCTGAAGCCATTTCAGCGTTGTGGGGGTTGGGAGGGACCTTAAAGCTCAGCCAGCTCCAGCCCCCTGCCATGGGCAGGGACCCCTCCCACCAGCACAGGCTGCTCAAGGCCTCATCCAGCCTGGTGCTGAACACCTCTAGGCAGGAGGCAGCCACAGCCTCCCTGGGCAGCCTGTGCCAGGCTCTCCCCAGCCTCACTCTCAACAATTCCTTCCTCATCTCCAGCCTCAATCTGCCCTCTCCCAGCTCAAAGCCCTTCACCCTCATCCTGGCCCTCCCAGCCCTTGGCAGAAGTCCTTCTCCTTCATTCCTTCTTGCTCTGCTGCCCCAGCAGCAGCCCTGCCCCTGAGGCTCTGTGCATCTCTTGCAGGTAGAGTCCCTGCAGGGAGTGGTGCTGGAGAAGGAGGCTGAGCTGGCAGCTCGAGAGGAGCAGCTGCTGCAGGCTCTGCAGGAGTCCCAGGCTGGGGAACACAGCTTGAGAGCCTCTCTGAGCAGGGTGGAGGCTGAGAAGGCTGAGCTGCATTCAGAGCTCTGCAGCACAGAGAGCAGGGCAAAGGCTCTGGCCACGGAGTGCCAGCTGGCTAAGAGTGCCCACAGGGAAGCCCAGGCCCAGCTGGGCAAACTGCACTTGACCCTGCACCACCTGAGCTCTGAGAGCAGAGACCTGGCCTCCTGCCCTGCAGGCAAGTGTGGGGAGCTGGGGAAACAGAGGAGAGAGGTGGAGGGAGGGCTTGGCTCTTGGAGATGCCTCAGAGAGTTGGGGTTGTGCAGGCTGGAGAGGAGAAGGCTCCCAGGAGACCTTCTGGTGGCCTTCCAGGGTCTGCAGGAGGCTCCAATCAAGCTGGGGAGGGACTTTGGAGGGGGTGAGGGAGGGATAGGGGTCTGGGAGAGCTCTGAGGGGGGCAGGAATCAGGCCTGGGACAGAAAGGCAGCAATGGGCACTGGCAGCCCAGAAGGCCAAGGGCAGCTCAAGCTGCCCTTGGCCTTCTGGGCTGCCAGTGCCCATTGCCAGAGGTGGAGGCAGAGGATCCAGAGGTGGCAGCCTCCTGCCTGGAGGTGTTTGCAGCCAGGCTGGAGGTGGCTGTGAGCAACCTGCTGTGGTGTGAGGTGTCCCTGCCCATGGCAGGGGGTTGGAGCTGGCTGAGCCTTGAGCTCCCTTCCAGCCCTGGCAGCTCTGTGTGGAGGGAGGGTTGGCTCTCTGTCCTCATGGCATGAGAGACTCAGCCTTGCAGTTTGAGCTGCCTCAGGTCTAGGGGAGCTGTGGAAGCCAAGGGCTGTGTGTGGAGCCATGCCCAGCAGCAGGAGCCAAGGTGTCATCCACAGGGCACTGCAGGAGCCCTTGGAGCAGCACTGCTGTCAGTGGTCAGCTGCCAATGCCAGCCTGTACCTCCCCTCCTGCTGTTGTGTGAGCTCCAGCAGGGTGGCACAGGCTCTGCCTCCTTCTCCTGTGCCCTTGCAGCCCCTTCAGGCTGACACAGCTGTGGCTTCTCTCTGCAGAGCAGGGCAATGCCTGGGCTGGAGCTGTCACTCAGGCTGGGGACCTGCCTGCAGAGCTCACAGTGGACAGAGTGGCAGCAGCCCTCCAAGACCTGCAGCAGCACCTGAAGCAGACCCAGCAGGACCTGGTAATGTGTGTGGTGCACCCAGGGCTCCTGTCCCCCTGCTGGGCTCAGCTCACAGGCACAGTGCCAAAGCCAGGGTGGGTGTGGGTTCTTCAGGGCCAGGTTTGCTTGCTGCTGCCATGGGGAGGAAGGAGAATCCTCCTCACTTCTGCCACCACTGCCCCCTCCTGCCTTGGCTGCTTCTGCCTCCTGCCAGAAGGGGCTCTGTGAGCACAGCCCTGTGAGGAGAGGCTGAGGGAGCTGGGGGTGCTCAGCCTGGAGAAGAGGAGGCTCAGGGGAGACCTCATTGCTCTCTGCAACTCCCTGCAGGGAGGTTGGAGCCAGGTGGGGGTTGGGCTCTTCTCCCAGGCCCCCAGCAGCAGAACAAGAGGACACAGTCTCAAGCTGTGCCAGGGGAGGTTGAGGCTGGAGGTGAGGAGAAAGTTCTTCCCAGCAAGAGAGATTGGCCCTGGGGATGTGCTGCCCAGGGAGGTGGTGGAGTCCCCATCCCTGGAGGTGTTCAGGCAGAGCCTGGCTGAGGCCCTTGGTGCCATGGTTTAGCTGATCAGAGGGTGCTGGGGGAGAGGTTGGACTGGATGATCTCAAAGGTCTCTTCCAGCCTGGTGAATCCTGGATTCTGTGGTGCTCTTGTTCTTACCTCTTCCAGAATGATGGCAAGAAGAGGATACAGGACTTGGAGCTGGAGCTGAGCAAGAGGCAAGCTGAGAGGGACCATCTCAGTGCCCACAGCCAGGAGCTGCAGAAGCAGCTGGCTCAGAGCCAGGAAGGTACAGCTTCACCTCTCCAACCCACTGACCCAGCCCTGTGTCCCCAGGGGGGGTCTGCTGCACCCTGCAGAGCCACAGCACAGTGCAGGAGGGAACCAAGAAGCGAGAGGCACAGCTGGGGAGCTGCCAGGGAAAGCTTGTTAGACTGAAAGCTCCAGGGGCTGGCAGTGGGGCTGGCAGTGGGGCTGGCAGTGCTGCTGGCAGTGGGGCTGGCAGGGGGCTGGCGGTGGGGCTGGCAGTGCTGCTGGCGGTGGGGCTGGCAGTGGGGCTGGCAGTGCTGCTGGCGGTGGGGCTGGCAGTGGGGCTGGCAGGGGGCTGGCAGTGGGGCTGGCAGTGAGGCTGGCAGTGCTGGTGGCAGTGGGGCTGATAGTGGGGCTGCCTTTCAACTCCCATCTGACTGCTCATGGTGTCCTGGTGCCAGCCCCCTGCAGTGGGCAGGGACATTCCCACCCTGGGCAGCCCAGGGGGCAGTGGTGGAAGCTGAGGCAGAGGAAGCTCCATGGGCACAGGAGGAAGAAGTTTTTGCCTGTGAGGGTGAGAGAGGCCTGGAGCAGGCTGCCCAGGGGGGCTGTGGAGTCTCCCTCTCTGGAGAGATTCCAACCCCCCCTGGCTGTGTTCCTGTGTGCCCTGCCCTGGGTGCTCTGCTCTGGCAGGGCTTGGGCTGGGTGAGCTCTGGAGCTGCCTCCCAGCCCCTGGCACTCTGTGATCAGGCTGCCCAGGGCCACATCAATTTGACCTTGAAGGCCTCCAAGGATGGAGCAGCCCTGGGCCAATTCCTGCAGCCTTTCACCACCCTGTTTGTGCAGAGCTTCCTCCTGCTGTCCAAACCTAAACCTCCCCTGCTCCAGTGTTGAGCCACTGCCCCTTGTCCAGGGTCCCTCCCCAGCTCTCCTGCAGGCACTGGAGGGCTGCTCTGAGGCCTCCCTGGAGCCTTCTCCAGGCTGAGCAGCCCCAACCCTCTCAGCCTCTTGGTTCTCCACATGCTCTTTCAGGGCAGCCTCCCAAGAGCCTTGGCCTTGCTGCCTTCTCTCTCCCCTCACTTCACAAAGCCTGCCTTTCCCTTCTGTCTGTCTGTGCCCTGCTGGCCTTGGGGCTGGGGACATCCAGGCAGGCAGAGAAGCAAGCTCTGTGTTTTCTCTGTGGGGTGCAGAGCAGTTTTGCTTTCCCTGTGCTCTTTGACCCTTCTCTTTCACCTCTGCTGCTGCAGAGACACAGGTGGCAGAGCACCAGAAGAGCTCCCTGCAGGCCACCTTGCAGGAGGAGGCTGTTGCCTTAAAGGAGGAAGCTCTGACTCTGCAGCAGGGAGTGGCATCCTTGGAAAGGAGACTGCACAGCGCTGAGCAGCAAAGGAGAGCTGTCCTGGTGAGGCTGGCTGAGGCCAGAGAGCAGCTTTCCTTACTTGGCCTTTCACCTTCTGTTAACAGCCCCAAGGAGCAGCTTCTCAGGGAGGTACAGACTCACACAAGGGCTCAGGTTGGAAGGGAGCTCAGAGCTCCTCTCCTCCAACCCCCTCCATGCCCAGGGACACCTCTCAGCCAGACTCAGCTGCTCCAGGCCTCATCCAGCCTGGCCTGGAACACCTCCAGGGAGGAGGCAGCCACAGCCTCCCTGGGCAGCCTGGGCCAGAGCCTCACCACCCTCAGGATGAAGAACTTCTCCCTCAGCTCCACTCTGACCCTGCTCTGCCTCAGCTCCAAACCCTTCCCCCTGGGCCTGGCTCCAGACCCCCTCAGGAGAAGTCTCTCTGCAGCCTTCCTGCAGCATCCCTTCAGCTCCTGGCAGCAGCTCTGAGGTGCCCCTGGAGCCTTCTCCTCTGCAGGCTGCACAGCCCCAGCTCCCTCAGCCTGTGCTCCCAGCAGAGCTGCTCCAGCCCTTGGAGCATCTTTGTAGCCTCCTCTGGCCTCATTCCAGCAGCTCTGTGTCCTTCTGCTGGGGACAGCAGAGCTAGAGGCAGGATTGGAGGTGAGGTCTGAGCAGAGCAGAGCCCAGGGGCAGAATCCCCTCTGCTGCCCTGCTGCCCACCCTGCTCTGGCTGCAGCCTAGGCTAAGACTTTTTCCAGTGGGGAGCTGCTTGTGAGTCTTGGTGTGCAGGTTCAGCCCAAAGCTGAGAAGCCCCAGAGTGTGCAAGTCCTGACCCAGGTCCCCTGCTCATTTTCCACTCACTCCTCATCCCCCAGCCTTTTGCTTCCCTGCTGGGCTGTGTGGCTGAGCCAGCAGGGTCATCACCTTGTAGGCCTCAGGACAGCAGCCTGGACACTGGAGCCAGTGCAGTGTTTCCCCACTTCCCCAATGCCAATGACTCCACAAATGAGTTCTGGACAGAGGCCAGAACATGTCCAGAGAAGGGCAACAAAGCTGGGGAGGGGTCTGGGGCACAGCCCTGTGAGGAGAGGCTGAGGGAGCTGGGGTTGCTTAGCCTGGAGAAGAGGAGGCTCAGGGGAAACCTTCTTGCTCTCTGCAACTCCCTGCAGGGAGGTTGGAGCCAGGTGGGGGTTGGGCTCTTCTGCCAGGCAGCCAGCAGCAGAACAAGAGGACACAGTCTCAAGCTGTGCCAGGGGAGGTTCAGGCTGGAGGTGAGGAGAAAGTTCTTCCCTGAGAGAGTAATTGGCCACTGGAATGTGCTGCCCAGGGAGGTGGTGGAGTCCCCATCCCTGGAGGTGTCCTAAAAAGGCTTGGATGTGGCACTTGGAGCCATGGTTGAGTTGTCAGGGGGGGTTAGGGATTAGGTCATAGGTTGGACTTGATGATCTCTGAGGTCTTTTCCAGCCTGGCTGATTCTGTCTCCTGTGCCAGTGGGAGCCCTGGAGCTGCAGAGGGCCCTGGCAGGGAGGGGGTGCCTGAGCCTGGCCTTTGTCCTCACAGGTGTCCCTGCTGGGGGCCCAGCTGGCACAGGAGAGGAAGCACAAACAGGACTACATCAGGAGCTGTGCCAGGACCAGCCAGCAGCTGTCAGACCTTCACCAGGAGCTCTCTCACTCCTTGGCAGCTGAGGTCTTTTCCACCCTGGCTAATTCTGTGATTCTGGGTCTGATGCATGCAGCTCAGTTTCCAGATCTGGGAAGTGAAAGCAAACAATTTTCATCCAAAGGGAAACCAATGGAATGGCTCAAATCTTCTACAAACCCAAGCTCCAGCCCTTGCCTGGCCCTGGAGCAGGAGCTGAGCTGTAGGTTGAAAGCCAGCTCTGAGAGATGGAGTCCTTGACTCTTTTCCTCCCTCTTTTTACAGCAGGAACGAGACAGCCTGCAAGCCCTGAGAGAAAAACTGGCCTGGGACATAAAACTGCTGCAGGAGTCAGTCACAGCCTCTGAAAGCAGAGCAAACACAGCCACAGATATGAACCACTGCCTGGAGCACCAGCTCCAGACTACACTCTCTGTCTTAAACATGAAAAACGAGGAGATGGAGACCCTGTGGGAGAAAACCCAGCTGCTCCACAGGGAAGCAGCAGAGGGCAAAGCTCTGCAGGAGAAGCTCACTGCCATCCTGTCAGAGAGGGAGGGAGAAGTGAGGTTGTACCAGGAACAGGTGAGAGTGCTGGAAAAGCAGAAAGAAATGCACCAAAATGCTCTTGATCAGGTTATAGAGGACATAACAGAGGGAAAACAGAAGGCAGAATCCCAGCAGAAGCACATAGAGGAGCTGGAGAAGCAGCAAGAGGAACAAAGGGCTGCTGTAGGCAAAATGAGCAAAGACCTGGAAGAGAGAGACAGAGAGATCAGATCCCAGCAAGAGCTGATACAGGACCTGGAGAAGCAGCAAGAAACACAGAAGGCTGCTGCCAGGAACATGAGCAGAGAGCTGGAGGAGAAGGAGCAGCAGATCAGATCCCAGCAAGAGCTGATAGCAGAGCTGGAGAAGCAGCAAGAATTGCAGAAGGCTGCTGCCAGCATCTTCAGCAGAGAGCTGGAGGAGAGACACAAGGAGCTCAGGTCCCAGCAAGCACTGATACAGGACCTGGAGAAGCAGCAAGAGCTGCAGAAGGCTGCTGCGAGCAGAGAGCTGGAGGAGAAGGAGCAGCAGATCAGGTCCCAGCAAGCACTGATAGCAGAGCTGGAGAAGCAAAGAGAGCTGCAGAAGGCTGCTGTGAGCAGAGAGATGGAGGAGAGACACAAGAAGATCAGGTCCCAGCAAGAGCTGATTCAGGACCTGGAGAAGCAGCAAGAAACACAGAAGGCTGCTGCCAAGAACGTGAGCAGAGAGCTGGAGGAGAAGGAGCAGCAGATCAGATCCCAGCAAGCACTGATACAGGACCTGGAGAAGCAAAGAGAGCTGCAGAAGACTGCTGTGAGCAGAGAGCTGGAGGAGAGACACAAAAAGATCAGATCCCAGCAAGAACTGATACAGGACCTGGAGAAGCAGCAAGAAACACAGAGGACTGCTGCCAAGAACATGAGCAGAGAGCTGGAGGAGAGACACAAGGAGCTCAGATCCCAGCAAGAACAGATACAGGACCTGGAAAAACAGCATGAAACACAGAAGGCTGCTGCCAGCAAGGTGAGCAGAGAGCTGGAGGAGAGAGACCAGCAGATCAGGTCCCATCAAGAGCTGATAGCAGACCTGGAGAAGCAGCAAGAAACACAGAAGGCTGCTGCCAGGAACATGAGCAGAGAGCTGGAGGAGAAGGAGCAGCAGATCAAGTCCCAGCAAGAGCTGATTCAGGACCTGGAGAAGCAGCAAGAAACACAGAAGGCTGCTGCCAGCAAAGTGAGCAGAGAGCTGGAGGAGAAGAAGCAGCAGATCAGGTCCCAGCAAGAGCTGATAGCAGAGCTGGAGAAGCAAAGAGAGCTCCAGAAGGCTGCTGTGAGCAGAGAGATGGAGGAGTGGGAGCAGCAGATCAGGTCCCAGCAAGAACAGATACAGGACCTGGAGAAGCAGCAAGAAACACAGAGGACTGCTGCCAAGAACATGAGCAGAGAGCTGGAGGAGAGACACAAGGAGCTCAGATCCCAGCAAGAACAGATACAGGACCTGGAAAAACAGCATGAAACACAGAAGGCTGCTGCCAGCAAGGTGAGCAGAGAGCTGGAGGAGAGAGACCAGCAGATCAGGTCCCAGCAAGAGCTGATAGCAGACCTGGAGAAGCAGCAAGAAACACAGAAGGCTGCTGCCAGGAACATGAGCAGAGAGCTGGAGGAGAAGGAGCAGCAGATCAAGTCCCAGCAAGAGCTGATTCAGGACCTGGAGAAGCAGCAAGAAACACAGAAGGCTGCTGCCAGCAAAGTGAGCAGAGAGCTGGAGGAGAAGAAGCAGCAGATCAGATCCCAGCAAGAGCTGATAGCAGACCTGGAGAAGCAAAGAGAGCTCCAGAAGGCTGCTGTGAGCAGAGAGATGGAGGAGTGGGAGCAGCAGATCAGGTCCCAGCAAGAACAGATACAGGACCTGGAGAAGCAGCAAGAAACACAGAGGACTGATGCCAAGAACATGAGCAGAGAGCTGGAGGAGAGACACAAGGAGCTCAAATCCCAGCAAGAACAGATACAGGACCTGGAAAAACAGCATGAAACACAAAGGACTGTTGCCATCAAAGTGAGCAGAGAGCTGGAGGAGAGATACCAGCAGATCAGGTCCCAGCAAGAACTGATAGCAGAGCTGGAGAAGCAGCAAGAGCTGCAGAAGACTGCTGTGAGCAGAGAGCTGGAGGAGAGAGACCAGCAGATCAGGTCCCAGCAAGAGCTGATAGCAGAGCTGGAGAAGCAGCAAGAGCTGCAGGAGACTGCTGTGAGCAGAGAGATGGAGGAGAGGGAGCAGCAGATCAGGTCCCAGCAAGAGCTGATAGCAGAGCTGGAGAAGCAGCAAGGGCTGCAGGAGGCTGCTGTGAGCAGAGAGATGGAGGAGAGGGAGCAGCAGATCAAATTCCAGGAGGGGAAAAGAATGACTCTGGAACCAGAGTGTACATCACCAGTGAGAAATCTGCTCCTGGAGCTCGATCACATGAAAGGACACTTGGAGGAGAAAAACACAGAGCTGCTGTCTCTGACCCAGCAGATCCAGGAGCTGCAACAGGAGAGGGAGCAAGTGCAAGCTCTGCATGCAAGCCTTGAGCACCTGAGGGCAGTTCTGAAGGACAGAGAGAGCCAATGTGAGTCTCAAAGGGATCAGTTAAGACTCTTCCAGCAGTACAAGGACCAGCAAGAGGGGCACCTGCAAGAGCTTCACAGCAAGGTGGAGAAGATGACTCTCTCCTTAGCTGAAAAAGATCAAGAGCTGGAACTGCAGCAAAGGCAAATCCAGGAAGCTGAAGTGGTGATGGGAATGCGGTTAAAGACTGTCCAGGACCAGCTGGAGCAGGCCTTGGAAACCTTGAAAGAAAAGGACAGGCTCCTGGAAATCCAAAAGGAGCAGAGAGGGAGCTCTGAGGGGCAGCCAGAAGAGCAGGGCAGTGTCTTGCAGAGAGGCTCTGGGCACACCAAGCCAGGCCTGAAGGAAGAGGCTTGCATGGTTGACTCTCAGGAGGAAGTGATGGAGACCTTCCAAGAACAAGATGCTGACCAGCAGAAGGAAGTTCTGCAGCCTCTTCAAGTGGCCCTGAAGGAACAAGGGCAAGGACTCTTCAGTCTTAGAAAGCAATGTGAGGCATGCCAGGAAAGGGAGGGGAAGCAGGAAGCTGAGCAAGCAAAGCTTCAAGCAGCCAGAGAGACCCTGAAGGACAGAGAAAGGAGGATCAGCGTCCTGGAGGAGGCTGTGGCCCAACTTCAGCAGCAAAAGGAGGAGGCAGAGGTGCAGATTAAAGCCAAACTACAAGCACTAGAATCTTCCCTAGGAGCTAGAGACCAGGAGATAGGATCTCTGCAGGAGGTTGTCCAGGAGCTTCGAGGGCTGAAGGAGTTAGAAAGCAGCAAGGCCGAGAGGCTGCAGCAGGAGCTGGACAGGAGGAGCCAAATGGAGCAGCAGAGTGCTTTGGAGTTCCTCAGGCAGGCAAAGCAAATGGACAGGTTCCAGCTTGGTGAAGGAGGCATGAAAGGAGCACTGACATCAGGGCAGAAGCAGGTGGGAGTGCTTCAGGAAGCAGTGAGCAGGAGAGAGGAAGACAACGAAGCTCCTGCGCAAAAGGCACGGTGCCAGGAGGGGCTGAGGAGCTGGCAGCCCCAGCTTGGGCTGGCCAGGAAGGAGGAAGAGCTCAGGGACCACAGAGAGCAAGAGCAGCTCCTGGAAGAGGCCTTGCCTCAGAGGGAAGAAGTGAGCAAGGCTCAAGGTGAGCAAGGAGAGATGGAAGTGAGAGCTCCTGGGGAAGATCTGCACCGTGCTCAGCAGACTCTGAGAGGGCAGAGAGGCAGAGCGAGGTCTTCAGAGGAGACTCTGGCAGGGAGAGAAGAAGAGCTGAGGAGGCAGACTGAGCTCCTGAGGCAGCTCACATCAGCTTGGCAGTGGAAGAAGGGAGGGGAGAGCCTGCAGAAGCACATCCAGAAGCTCCAGCAGTGGGAGGAGGAGGAAGCAGAGAGGAGCAGAGCGCTGCAGGAGAGGGAGACGCTCCTGGCAAGGCAGAGGGAGCTGAGCCGGCAGCTGGCGGAGGAGCGCAAGGCGAGGGAGGAGGAGCTGCAGCGTGTGCTGGCTGCTCTGAGGCAGACTGAGAGTGGAGAAATTGAGTGGAAGCAGAAGGCCCAGGGGCTGGGCCAGGCCCTGGCCAAGAGTGAGCTGACCAATAGCACTCTGAGGGAGGAGATAGCCATCCTGCAGAGCATGGTGTCAGACAGGGACAAGGACCGCTTCCACCTTCAGGTAAGCACTGGGGGTGCTCCTCAGCCCTTGGGGATGCTCCTCAGCCCCTGGGGGGTGCTCCTCAGTTCCTGGGGGTGCTCCTCAGTCCCTGGGGTGCTCCTCAGTCCCTGGGGTGCTTCTCAGCCCTTGGGGGGTTGCTTCTCAGCCCTTGGGGATGCTCCTCAGCCCCTGAGGGTGCTCCTCAGCCCTTGGGGATGCTCCTCAGTTCCTGAGGGTGTTCCTTAGTCCCTGGGAGTGCTCCTCAGCCCCTGGGGATGCTCCTCAGCCCCTGGGGATGCTCCTCAGTCCCTGGGGGATGCTCCTCAGTCCCTGGGGGATGCTCCTCAGTCCCTGGGGGATGCTCCTCAGTCCCTGGGGGATGCTCCTCAGTCCCTGGGGGATGCTCCTCAGTCCCTGGGGGATGCTCCTCAGTCCCTGGGGGATGCTCCTCAGTCCCTGGGGGATGCTCCTCAGTCCCTGGGGGATGCTCCTCAGTCCCTGGGGGATGCTCCTCAGCCCCTGGGGATGCTCCTCAGTCCCTGGGGGATGCTCCTCAGCCCCTGGGGTTGCTCCTCAGCCCCTGGGGTTGCTCCTCAGCCCCTGGGGATGCTCCTCAGCCCCTGGGGTTTCTCCTCAGTCTCTGGGGATGCTCCTCAGCCCTTGGGGATGCTCCTCAGTCCCTGGGGGTGCTCCTCAGTCCCTGGGGGTGCTCCTCAGCCCTTGGGGGTGCTCCTCAGTCCCTGGGGGGTTGCTCCTCAGCCCCTGGAGGATGCTCCTCAGCCCTTGGGGGTTGCTCCTCAGCCCCTGGGGTTTCTCCTCAGTCCCTGGGGGTGCTCCTCAGCCCCTGGGGGGTTGCTCCTCAGCCCCTGGGGGATGCTCCTCAGCCCTTGGGGTTGCTCCTCAGCCCCTGGGGGATGCTCCTCAGCCCTTGGGGATGCTCCTCAGTCCCTGGGGATGCTCCTCAGCCCTTGGGGGTGCTCCTCAGCCCCTGTCAATGCTCCTCAGCCCCTGTGGGTGCTCCTCAGCCCCTGTCGATGCTCCTCAGCCCTTGGGGGTTGCTCCTCAGCCCTTGGGGGTTGCTCCTCAGCCCCTGGGGGTGCTCCTCAGCCCCTGGGGATGCTCCTCAGCCCCTGGGAGTGCTCCTCAGCCCCTGGGGGTGCTCCTCAGCCCTTTAGAATGGCCAGAAAGAACTCTGGAGGTGTTTCCCATCCAGACAGGGGAGTAGCAGTTCCCCCCAGTGGTGGCAGCCTGGCCAGAGGAGCTGTGCTGGCAGCCAGCAGGCTTGGCTGCAGAATGCAGGAGGCATCCCATGCCTCTGAGCTAAGGCAGCTTCCCCTCTGAGCAACCCCAGAAACAGGAATCCTCCTGGCTGCCAGCTGCTTCCTCATGCCTCAAAAACCACAGCAGCTGTCTGGAGACTGTGACCAGAGAAGGGCAACCAAGCTGGGGAAGGGTCTGGAGAGCAGGGCTGGGGAGCAGCAGCTGAGGGAGCTGGGGGGGTTGAGCCTGGAGGAGGCTGAGGGAGACCTCCTTGCTCTCTCCAGCTCCCTGAGAGGAGGCTGCAGGGAGCTGGGGCTGAGGCTCTGCTCAAAAGTCAGAGCTGGCCTGGAATGGTGCCAGGGGAGGGTCAGGTTGGAGAGGAGGAGAAACTTCTCTACCAAAAGGGTTCTCAAAGGCTGGGGCAGGGCAGTGGTTGCATCCCCACCTCTGGAGGGGTTTAAAAGCCTTCCTGATATGGTGCTCAGGGATGTGGTGCAGCAGTGGCCCTGGGGGGGTCAGACCATGGCTGGACCTGATGCTCTTAGAGGCCTTTCCCAGCCATGGTGACTCTGTGAGCCCTTTGCTGGGGACAAAGGATTCAGCTGACACCTTGGGACCAGGATACACCTGAGCTCATCAAGGCACAGCTCAGCAGTGAGTCCACTGAGGAGTGAGTCTGTTCTCTGCCCAGAGACAAGGAGGAAGCTGTGTGGCACAGCCAGGAGGCTCCAAGGGCCTCTAATTACCCTTCTTCAATGTTCCTACTATACCTTAGAATCACAGCATGGGCTGGGCTGGAAGGGAGCTCCACAGCTCATCCAGTCCCAGCCCTGCCCCCAGCAGGGACATCCTCCCCTGGAGCAGGCTGCCCAGAGCCCTCTCCAGCCTCACCTGGAATAGCTCCAGGCATGGAGCCTCAACCACCTCCCTGGGCAGCCTGCTGCAGTGTTCCAGCAGCCTCCTGGGGCAGAACTTGTTCCTCACATCCAAGCTCAATCTGCTCTGCTCTGCTCTGAAGCCATTGCCCCTGGGCCTGTCCCTGCAGGCCTTTGGGAGCAGTCCCTCTGCAGCCTTCCTGTAGCCCCTTCAGGTACTGGAAGGTTGCCCTAAGTTCTTCCTGGAGCCTTCTCCTCTCCAGGCTGAACACCCCCAGCTCCCTCAGCCTGTCCTTGTAGCAGAGGTTCTCCAGCCCTCTGACCATTCTCATGGCCTCCTCTGGAGCTTCTCCATCAGCTCCAGGTCCTTCCTGTGCTGAGGGCTCCAGCCCTGCACACAGCCCTGCAGGTGAGGTCTCCCCAGAGCAGAGCAGAGGGGCAGGATCCTCTCTCCCCAGCTCTGGCCACACTGCTCTGGCTGCAGCCCAGGCTGCCCTTGGCCTCCTGTGGCAAGCAATGGCTTCAGGAAAGGTTGCTGGGGGCACTGCAGACCTTTGTCAATCCCTCAGGAGACTGAACAGGAAAGGATTGTTTGCAGTCCCCCTGCAAACCAGAGTGGGGGGACACTGAACCAAAAGAAGCAGGAGGCACAGCCAGGAAAAGCCAACTGCATTCCCCAGGGTGGCCTCTAGGACAGAGTCAGTTGTGACCCCAGAGGGGAAGAGACTTGGCACTGCCCAGGCCCAGCAGGGCCAGGAGGAGGAGCAGAGGGCTGGAGCTGCTCTGCCCTGGAGACAGCCTGAGAGAGTTGGGGTTGTGCAGGCTGGAGAGGAGAAGGCTCCCAGGAGACCTTCTGGTGGCCTTCCAGGATCTGCAGGGGGCTGCAAGCAAGCTGGGGAGGGACTTTGGAGGGGGTCAGGGAGGGATAGGGGTCTGGGAGAGCTCTGAGGGGGGCAGGAATCAGGCCTGGGACAGGGAGTCAGCAATGGGCACTGGCAGCCCAGAAGGCCAAGGGCAGCTCGAGCTGCCCTTGGCCTTCTGGGCTGCCAGTGCCCATTGCCAGAGGTGGAGGGAGAGGATCCAGAGGTGGCAGCCTCCTGCCTGGAGGTGTTTGCAGCCAGGCTGGAGGTGGCTGTGAGCAACCTGCTGTGGTGTGAGGTGTCCCTGCCCCATGGCAGGGGGTTGGAGCTGGCTGAGCCTTGAGCTCCCTTCCAGCCCTGCCAGCTGTGTGGTTCCTCTGCCCAAGTCAGGGGGTTGCTTGAGGCTTTCCTCACCTTGCTGTGCAGCAGCTGAGAGCCTCTCCTGCCTGTCCCCAGCAGGCTGCTGCAGGGCAGGCTGAGGGCTGGCTGCCGGAGCAGCTGCGGCTGGGGCGGAGGCTGCAGCGCCTGCAGCGAGCGGTTGCAAAGCTGGAGCTGGAGAAGATGGAGCTGAAGCAGCTCAATGCTGAGCTCAAGAGGACTCTGGAGCAGGTGAGAAAGAAGCTTCCAGCCCCTCTGCAAAGCCTCCTGGTCCCCTTGGCACATGGCATCTTTCCACAGGGAGGGCTGTGGAGGCTCTCTGCTGTGTTCCCGTCCCGCTCGCGCCCTCGCTGGGCACAGCTCCGTGTTTGCCTCTCCCCCAGGAGCCACAGAATTGGTTGGCTTGGCAAAGCCCTCTCAGATCCCCCAGGCCAGCATCACCCCAGCTCTGCCATGCCCCCTAAACCCTGGCCCCAAGTGCCATGGCCTCACATTCCTGGAGCCCCTCCAGGGAAAAGGCAGGAAGGAGCACAGGGAGTGCTGGGGGCTGTCCCCCCCACAGCAGAGCAGGAGGCTTAGGGAGGCTTCAGGCTGGCCACTGAGACTGAGGCTTGCTGCCTGCCCTTAGCCCAGCTCCTTTTGTAGAGCCAGAGAACTCTTTGTGGTGGCAAAGGCCTCCAAGGTCACCCAGGCCAACATCAGCCCAGCCCCACCATGGCCACAGGGCTCTGGAGCCCCTCCAGCCATGGGGACTCCACCACCCCCCTGGGCAGCCTCTGCCAGGCCCTCACCACTCTGCAGCAAAGGAATTTGTCCTCCTCTCCAACCTCAGCCTCCCCTGGCACAATCTCAGGCCAGTTCCTCTCCTTCTCTCACCTGAGAGCAGGGAGCAGAGCCCAGCCCCCAGCTGCCTGCAGCCTCCTCTCAGGGAGCTGCAGAGAGCAATGAGGTCTCCCTCAGCCTCCTCTGCTCCACACCCAACCCCCCCAGCTCCCTCAGCTGCTGCTCCCCAGCCCTCTTCTCCAGACCCTGCCCCAGCTTGGTTGCCCTTCTCTGGCCCTGCCCCAGCCCTCAATGTCCTTCTGGGAGTGAGGAGCCCAGAACTGAACCCAGGATTCAGGCTGTGGCCTCAGCAGTGCCCAGCCCAGGGGCACCATCCCTGCCCCTCACTGGCACCCCACTGCCTTCCCAGATGCACAGCCACTCTGGGGCTTGTCTCAGCATCCCCAGGCACACATTTGTCTTTCCCATCTCAGGAGCTCTTCCTTTTGCTCTTCCCTGGCCTGCAGTGGTTGGAGTTAGCCCCCAGCAGTCTCTGGTGCAGTTAAATTGCATCTGCCTTGCTCAGGGGAGACCTTACTGCCATCCACAGCTCCCAAAAGGGAGGCTGGAGCCAGGTGGGGGTTAGGCTCTGCTCCCAGGCAGCCAGCACCAGAACAAGAGGACACAGTCTCAAGCTGTGCCAGGGGAGGTTCAGGCTGGAGGTGAGGAAGAAATTCTTCCCAGCAAGAGAGATTGGCCCTGGGGATGTGCTGCCCAGGGAGGTGGTGGAGTCCCCATCCATGGAGGGATCGCTCTGGCAGCTCTCTGGGAGGCTCTGGCAGCTCTCTGGGAGCCTTTGGCAGCTCTCTGGGAGCCTCTGGCAGCTCTCTCTGAGCCTTTGGCAGATCTCTGGGAGCTTTTGGCAGCTCTCTGTGAACCTTTCTCTGCCCCCTGTGCAGGTGGAGTGTGAGAGGAGGAGGCTGAGGAGATGCTGCAGTGCTCAGTCCCTGCCTGGGGCAGGAGGATTTTCCCTCTCCCAGGCTGCCCAGCACCAGCTGCCTGCTTCTGGACAGGTGAGGAGAGAATCTTCCTGGGTGGGCAGAGGGCCTGGCCATGGGCAGATGCCAGGGGCTGCAGCTCCTCAGTGTAGGCCTGAGAGAAGCTGAGCACAGCTCCTGGCCTGCTCAGGCTGGGGACTCAAGGGCAATCCTTGTCTTTCCTGACAGGAGAAGTGTCCCACAGGCTGCTGCCATCAGCTGGCTGAGCTGCAGGACCAGGTGAGGAGCAGGCAGGCTGCCCCCAGAGCTGCAGGCACTGTGCTGCAGGGCACAGCCTCAGCTGCTGCAGCCCAGCCTTGCCTTGCCTCGGGCTGCCAGCACCTGGGGGCCCCAGGCAGTGTCTGCTGCTGCTCTGGGACCTGGCAGCCAACATCCTTCACCCACACCCAGTCCCTGCCTTGCCTCAGGGTCAGGCTGGGTGGAAGAGGGAGGGGAGGAAGTTACAGTCTCACAGAATCACCCAGGTTGGAAGAGACCTCAAGGATCATCAAGTCCAAGCTGGCACCACAGACCTCATGGCTAACCCATGGCACCAAGTGCCACATCCAATCCCCTCCTGAACACCTCCAGGGGTGGGGACTCCACCACCTCCTTGGGCAGCACATCCCAAGGGCTAACAACTCTCTCTGGGAACAACTTTCTCCTCCCCTCCAGCCTCAACCTCCCCTGGCACACCTTGAGACTGTGTCCTCTTGTTCTGGTGCTGGCTGCCTGGGAGAAGAGCCCAACCCCCACCTGGCTCCAACCTCCCTGCAGGGAGTTGCAGAGAGCAAGAAGGTCTCCCCTGAGCCTCCTCTTCTCCAGGCTAAGCAACCCCAGCTGACAGCAAGCTGGGAGCAGATGTTGGTCAGTCAGAGGGTAGAAGGGCTCTGCAGAGGGACCTGGCCAGGCTGGGCAGATGGGCAGAGCCCAACAGGATGGCATTCAACAAGTCCAAGTGCCAGGTGCTGCACATTGGCCACAGCAACCCCAGGCAGAGCTACAGGCTGGGGGCAGAGTGGCTGAGAGCAGCCAGGCAGAGAGGGACCTGGGGGTGCTGATTGACAGCTGCCTGAACAGGAGCCAGCAGTGTGCCCAGGGGGCCAAGAAGGCCAAGGGCATCCTGGCCTGCATCAGGAACAGCGTGGCCAGCAGGAGCAGGGAGCTCATCCTGCCCTGTGCTCAGCACTGCTCAGGCCACACCTGCAGTCCTGTGTCCAGCTCTGGGCTCCTCAGGTCAGGAAAGAGGTTGAGCTGCTGGAAGGTGTCCAGAGAAGGGCAACAAAGCTGGGGAGGGGTCTGGGGCACAGCCCTGTGAGGAGAGGCTGAGGGAGCTGGGGTTGCTTAGCCTGGAGAAGAGGAGGCTCAGGGGAGACCTTCTTGCTCTCTGCAACTCCCTGCAGGGAGGTTGGAGCCAGGTGGGGGTTGGTCTCTTCTCCCAGGCAGCCAGCAGCAGAACAAGAGGACACAGTCTCAAGCTGTGCCAGGGGAGGTTGAGGCTGGAGGTGAGGAGGAAGTTCTTCCCAGCCAGAGAGATTGGCCCTGGGGATGTGCTGCCCAGGGAGGTGGTGGAGTCCCCACCCCTGGAGGTGTTCCAGAGGGGATTGGATGTGGCACTTGGAGCCATGGTTGAGTTGTCAGGGGGGGTTAGGGATTAGGTCACAGCTTGGACTTGATGATCTCTGAGGTCTTTTCCAGCCTGGCTGATTCTGTCTCCTGTGCCAGTGGGAGCCCTGGAGCTGCAGAGGGCCCTGGCAGGGAGGGGGTGCCTGAGCCTGGCCTTTGTCCTCACAGGTGTCCCTGCTGGGGGCCCAGCTGGCACAGGAGAGGAAGCACAAACAGGACTACATCAGGAGCTGTGCCAGGACCAGCCAGCAGCTGTCAGACCTTCACCAGGAGCTCTCTCACTCCTTGGCAACTGTGGTCAGGGAGCCCCAGGCTGCTGTGCTGGAGGCAGAGGCCAGGAAGCTGGATCAGTCTCTGACCCTGACTGTGTCCCTGATGGCCCTGGGCCAGCAGGCTCCTGAGAGGCAGCCTCTGCATTCCACACCCAGAGCCAGCAGAGGGGATGAACTGAGCTGACAGCACCAGGACACCACAGGGCATCAGGAGGAGCCACATCTGGGCCCTGCTGTGGCTGGGCTGAGGGCATGAGATGGAAGCTCAGAGCACAGCAGCCTCTGCAGACTGCTCAGGAGAGGCAGTGCTGGCACCCAGCTGCTGCTGGCACTCAGTGCTGCTGGCACTCAGTGCTGCTGGCACTCAGTGCTGCTGGCACTCAACTGCTGCCTTTGTGGCTGGGGTCAGGCACAGGCCTGGAGATGCCAAGTGAACCTGCTGGGCAGGTGGGATTCCCTCCCCCTCCCCAAGGCCTCCAGCAGAGCCTGGCTCAGAGGCAGACAGCAGCCCTCTCCTGGCCTTGTGCCTCTTGGGCTGGGTCTGTCTGGTGAGGTCCTGGGGCAGGGGAATGCAGTTAGAGCTGGGGCTCCTGTGAGGAGCAGATCTCCCCTGGCTCCAACTCAGGCTCAGCTGTGGCCAAGGCTGAGCCTGGCAGCACCTCTGAGGTGGAATGGTTCTGTCCCTCAGGGATGGCAGCAGCCAGGGAGAGGAGTGGGGCAGGGCACAGGCAAGGATGTCAGCACCCAGCTGGGGGAGGAAGGAGGTGAGAGACACTGTGCCAGCCATGGGGCTGGGGAGAGAGGGGCAGGCTGAGGCCTCCCAGCCCTTGGGTGGCAGCTGTGGGGTAAGATCCTACCTGCAGCCCCTGGGGAGCACAGTGCTGGGACAGGGCTGCTGCTGGAGCAGGGCTGCTGCTGGAGCAAGGCTGCTGCTGGAGCAGGGCTGCTGCTGGGGCAGGGCTGCTGCTGGAGCAAGGCTGCTGCTGGAGCAAGGCTGCTGCTGGAGCAAGGCTGCTGCTGGGGCAGGGCTGCTGCTGGGGCAAGGCTGCTGTTGGAGCAGGGCTGCTGCTGGGGCAGGGCTGCTGCTGGAGCAAGGCTGCTGCTGGAGCAAGGCTGCTGCTGGAGCAAGGCTGCTGCTGGGGCAGGGCTGCTGCTGGGGCAGGGCTGCTGCTGGAGCAAGGCTGCTGCTGGGGCAGGGCTGCTGCTGGGGCAGGGCTGCTGCTGGAGCAAGGCTGCTGCTGGAGCAGGGCTGCTGCTGGAGCAAGGCTGCTGCTGGGGCAGGGCTGCTGCTGGGGCAGGGCTGCTGCTGGAGCAGGGCTGCTGCTGGGGCAGGGCTGCTGCTGGAGCAAGGCTGCTGCTGGGGCAGGGCTGCTGCTGGGGCAAGGCTGCTGTTGGAGCAGGGCTGCTGCTGGGGCAGGGCTGCTGCTGGAGCAAGGCTGCTGCTGGGGCAGGGCTGCTGCTGGGGCAGGGCTGCTGCTGGAGCAGGGCTGCTGCTGGGGCAGGGCTGCTGCTGGAGCAAGGCTGCTGCTGGGGCAGGGCTGCTGCTGGGGCAAGGCTGCTGTTGGAGCAGGGCTGCTGCTGGGGCAGGGCTGCTGCTGGAGCAAGGCTGCTGCTGGAGCAAGGCTGCTGCTGGAGCAAGGCTGCTGCTGGGGCAGGGCTGCTGCTGGGGCAGGGCTGCTGCTGGGGCAGGGCTGCTGCTGGAGCAGGGCTGCTGCTGGAGCAGGGCTGCTGCTGGGGCAGGGCTGCTGCTGGGGCAGGGCTGCTGCTGGAGCAAGGCTGCTGCTGGAGCAAGGCTGCTGCTGGGGCAGGGCTGCTGCTGGGGCAGGGCTGCTGCTGGGGCAGGGCTGCTGCTGGAGCAAGGCTGCTGCTGGAGCAAGGCTGCTGCTGGGGCAGGGCTGCTGCTGGGGCAAGGCTGCTGTTGGAGCAGGGCTGCTGCTGGGGCAGGGCTGCTGCTGGAGCAAGGCTGCTGCTGGAGCAAGGCTGCTGCTGGAGCAAGGCTGCTGCTGGAGCAAGGCTGCTGCTGGGGCAGGGCTGCTGCTGGGGCAGGGCTGCTGCTGGGGCAGGGCTGCTGCTGGAGCAGGGCTGCTGCTGGGGCAGGGCTGCTGCTGGGGCAGGGCTGCTGCTGGGGCAGGGCTGCTGCTGGAGCAAGGCTGCTGCTGGAGCAAGGCTGCTGCTGGGGCAGGGCTGCTGCTGGGGCAGGGCTGCTGCTGGAGCAAGGCTGCTGCTGGAGCAAGGCTGCTGCTGGAGCAAGGCTGCTGCTGGGGCAGGGCTGCTGCTGGAGCAAGGCTGCTGTTGGGGCAGGGCTGCTGCTGGAGCAAGGCTGCTGTTGGGGCAGGGCTGCTGCTGGAGCAGGGCTGCTGCTGGAGCAAGGCTGCTGCTGGAGCAAGGCTGCTGCTGGGGCAGGGCTGCTGCTGGAGCAAGGCTGCTGTTGGGGCAGGGCTGCTGCTGGAGCAGGGCTGCTGCTGGAGCAAGGCTGCTGCTGGAGCAAGGCTGCTGTTGGGGCAGGGCTGCTGCTGGAGCAAGGCTGCTGTTGGGGCAGGGCTGCTGCTGGAGCAAGGCTGCTGCTGGAGCAAGGCTGCTGCTGGAGCAAGGCTGCTGCTGGGGCAGGGCTGCTGCTGGAGCAGGGCTGCTGCTGGAGCAGGGCTGCTGCTGGGGCAGGGCTGCTGCTGGAGCAAGGCTGCTGTTGGGGCAGGGCTGCTGCTGGGGCAGGGCTGCTGCTGGGGCAGGGCTGCTGCTGGAGCAAGGCTGCTGCTGGAGCAAGGCTGCTGCTGGAGCAAGGCTGCTGCTGGAGCAAGGCTGCTGCTGGGGCAGGGCTGCTGCTGGGGCAGGGCTGCTGTTGGAGCAGGGCTGCTGCTGGAGCAAGGCTGCTGCTGGGGCAGGGCTGCTGTTGGAGCAGGGCTGCTGCTGGGGCAAGGCTGCTGCTGGGGCAGGGCTGCTGCTGGAGCAAGGCTGCTGCTGGGGCAGGGCTGCTGCTGGAGCAAGGCTGCTGCTGGGGCAGGGCTGCTGCTGGGGCAGGGCTGCTGCTGGAGCAAGGCTGCTGCTGGGGCAGGGCTGCTGCTGGGGCAGGGCTGCTGCTGGGGCAGGGCTGCTGCTGGGGCAGGGCTGCTGCTGGGGCAGGGCTGCTGCTGGAGCAAGGCTGCTGCTGGGGCAAGGCTGCTGCTGGAGCAAGGCTGCTGCTGGAGCAGGGCTGCTGCTGGGGCAAGGCTGCTGCTGGAGCAAGGCTGCTGCTGGGGCAGGGCTGCTGCTGGGGCAGGGCTGCTGCTGGAGCAGGGCTGCTGCTGGAGCAGGGCTGCTGCTGGAGCAGGGCTGCTGTTGGGGCAGGGCTGCTGTTGGGGCAGGGCTGCTGCTGGGGCAGGGCTGCTGCTGGAGCAAGGCTGCTGCTGGGGCAGGGCTGCTGCTGGGGCAGGGCTGCTGCTGGGGCAGGGCTGCTGCTGGAGCAGGGCTGCTGCTGGAGCAAGGCTGCTGCTGGGGCAGGGCTGCTGTTGGGGCAGGGCTGCTGCTGGGGCAGGGCTGCTGCTGGAGCAAGGCTGCTGCTGGGGCAGGGCTGCTGCTGGAGCAAGGCTGCTGCTGGGGCAGGGCTGCTGCTGGAGCAGGGCTGCTGTTGGGGCAGGGCTGCTGTTGGGGCAGGGCTGCTGCTGGAGCAGGGCTGCTGCTGGGGCAGGGCTGCTGCTGGGGCAAGGCTGCTGCTGGGGCAGGGCTGCTGCTGGGGCAGGGCTGCTGCTGGAGCAGGGCTGCTGCTGGGGCAGGGCTGCTGCTGGAGCTCAGGCAGGACACTGAGGGCAGGCCCTGGGGCACAAGAGCCTGCAGAAGGACCTTCAGGGAGAGCTCTTCCATGGGAGGGCTGCCAGGCTGCAGCAGGGGAGGAACTGGGGGAGCAGGGGAGGAGGAAGGAGCAGCAGGGACACCAGAGACTGGAGAGGGCCTGGCTGCAGCCCCCAGGCCCTGCCCCTCTGCACTGCTGGTGGGGAGGGGGCAGCAGAGCTGGGCTGGGCAGAGGGGAGGGGGAGGGGGATTCTGTTGGGTTGTGTTTTCTGCTCTCCCTCTCTGCTGCAGTGTTGTTGGAATTAAATCATTTCCTCAAGCCACCTCTTGCCTCCTGCCCCTGCCTGCAGCTGGGCCCTGAGCCCCTCCCTGCCCCTTCTCTCAGCCCCTCCCCAGCCACTTGGAGGGGAGCATTGGAGGGGTGGGAGAAGCCCTCTGAGCTCACCCAGGCCAACCCCAACCCAACCCCCCCATGGCCCCAGTGCCATGGCAACAGCTTGCTGCAACCCCTCCAGCCATGGGGACTCCACCACCCCCCTGGGCAGCCTCTGCCAGGCCCTGACCACTCCTCCAGCAAAGACATTTTGCCTCCTCTCCAGCCTCAGCCTCCCCTGGCACAATCTCAGGCCAGTTCCTCTCCTTCTCTCACCTGAGAGCAGGGAGCAGAGCCCAGCCCCCAGCTCCCTGCAGCCTCCTCCCAGGGAGAGCAATGAGGCAGGGCAGGGATGGTGCCCCTGGGCTGGGCACTGCTGAGGCCACAGCCTGAATCCTGGGCTCAGTTCTGGGCTCCTCACTCCCAGAAGGACATTGAGGGCTGGGGCAGGGCCAGAGAAGGGCAACCAAGCTGGGGCAGGGTCTGGAGAAGAGGGCTGGGGAGCAGCAGCTGAGGGAGCTGGGGGGGTTGGTATGGAGCAGAGGAGGCTGAGGGAGACCTCATTGCTCTCTGCAGCTCCCTGAGAGGAGGCTGCAGGGAGCTGGGGGCTGGGCTCTGCTCCCTGCTCTCAGGTGAGAGAAGGAGAGGAACTGGCCTGAGATTGTGCCAGGGGAGGCTGAGGTTGGAGAGGAGGAGGAATTCCTTTGCTGCAGAGTGGTGAGGGCCTGGCAGAGGCTGCCCAGGGAGGTGGTGGAGTCCTCATGGCTGGAGGGGTTCCAGAGCCCTGTGGCCATGGTGGGGCTGGGCTGATGTTGGCCTGGGTGACCTTGGAGGCCTTTGCCACCACAAAGAGTTCTCTGGCTCTACAAAAGGAGCTGGGCTAAGGGCAGGCAGCAAGCCTCAGTCTCAGTGGCCAGCCTGAAGCCTCCCAAAGCCTCCTGCTCTGCTGTGGGGGGGACAGCCCCCAGCACTCCCTGTGCTCCCTCCTGCCTTTCCCTGGGCACACAAACACTGTGGTGGGAGCACTGTGTCCATGAGGGCCACAGGGCTGATCAGAGCTCTGGCAGCCCTCTGCCCTGTGAGGAGAGGCTGAGAGCTGGGGTTGTTCAGCCTGGAGAAGAGAAGGCTCAGGGGAGACCTTGGCACCATGGAGCAGGCCGTACAGGGAGGCTCCCAGGAGGATGGAGATTCCCCCTTGACAAGGAGTGCCATGCAGAAGCCAAGGGGTGATGGGAACAAGGTACTGCTGGGGTCATTCCCAGGGCACTCCAGAGGGAAATGTTTGCCCCTGAGCACTGCCAGGCACTGGAATCCTCTCCCAAGGGCAGCAGTGCAGTGCCCTGCACTGGGCAGGTGGAAGGCTCAGCCTGGCAGGGTGCTGGGCAGCTCAGTTCAGCTCTGCTGTCACCCAGAGAGGTTGGAGGAGGTGAGCCTTGGGGTCCCTTCCCCGCTGGCCCTCTGGGATCCTGTGAATGACTCCTCCTTGGTTTTGCAGATGGGAGCTTTGGGGAGAGCCTTCCTGCCTTGTGCTGCACTTCCACTTCTTGGTGCTCTTTTCTGCCTGGGGCTGCTGACTTCCTGCAGAGGCTCTCAGGGGGTTTGCAGCAAGGACATTCTGCAGCCCTTGGTCTCCTGAGCTGCTGGCAGCATCCAAACCACTCACTAGGAGGAGAATCAGTGAGCAGCTTGACCCTGAAGGGGAGTTTGGTGTCCCCTTGCTGGGAGCCCTCCTCCCGTGGTGCTCCCCAGCAGCCAGCAGGGCTCCCTCCCCTGCCAGGCAGTTTGGCTCCTGAGGGTCACAAGACTCAGAGGCCACCCTCTGGGTGCTGCTGCTTCCCCTTTGGCCGCTGGAGCTGCTCCCAAGGCAGCCACAGGGTCACGTCCCAGGCACTGGACAGACCACAACCCCTCCCCCCTGCACACACAGCAGTCCCCTGGCAGGGGAGGGAGCTGGGGCTCTTTCCACCCCTGCTTTGGCTCAGTCTGACTGGAAAGCCCTCAGCCAGCTCTGTACACTCCCTGCCAGCTGGGCAGGGTGTTCAGGGGCAGCAGCATGGCACAGCGAGGCAGCCCTGGGGGGTGCAAGGGTGCCTGGGCCTGCCGGGGGCCAGGGGGCAGCCCAGAGCCCCAGGGATGGGCAGGAGCCCCGGGGATGGGCAGGAGCCCTGGGGGTGAGCAGGAGCCCCGGGGATGGGCAGGAGCCCCGGGGATGGGCAGGAGCCCCGGGGATGAGCAGGAGCCCCGGGGATGGGCAGGAGCCCCGGGGGTGGGCAGGAGCCCCGGGGGTGGGCAGGAGCCCCGGGGATGGGCAGGAGCCCCGGGGATGGGCAGGAGCCCCGGGGGTGGGCAGGAGCCCCGGGGGTGGGCAGGAGCCCCGGGGGTGAGCAGGAGCCCCTCCTGTCACGTAGCACCCCAGGCAGAGCACCTCCCTTGCAAAACATCTCTCAGTTGCACAAGAGGAGCTGGGGAAGACATTTCCTGATCAAGTGACCAGAGCCAAGAAAGAGAAACAAAAAGCCTCAGCAGCTCTCTCCTCAGCTCTGCAGCACCCCCGGGAGCAGGGGCTCAGGGGCTGCCCTGCCCCGGGCACGGACCTGGGCACCCTGCTGCCCTGCACCCGCAGGAAGCAAAGCCCTGGGACAGAAGGTGGCTTGTGGCAGGCCAGGACTCAGGGAAGGCAGCAAGATGCTCAGTGCCTGCCTCTGAAGCAGCCCTGCTGGAGCTGAGGACAGAGGGGCCAGGATGCTGTGGGTGGCTCTCCTGCTGGCCTCTGGTAAGTGCCAGGAGCTGCTGCTGCAGCTGGGGAAGGCTCTGCTGAGCTGGGGAGAAGAAGCAGAGGTTTGGCTTTTCCAGAGGATTCAGCCCAGGGGGCTGGGGAGGGACTGGAGGGTGTCAGGGAGGGATAGGACTGGGGGGGATGGAGCAGCACTAGGAGTGGGGAGATTGAGCTTGGCTGTGAGGAAGAAGTTGTTGCCCAGGAGGGTGGTGAGAGCCTGGCACAGGTTGCCCAGGAAGGTGGTGGAAGCCTCCTGCCTGGAGGTGTTTGCAGCCAGGCTGGAGGTGGCTGTGAGCAACCTGCTGTGGTGTGAGGTGTCCCTGCCCATGGCAGGGGGTTGGAGCTGGCTGAGCCTTGAGCTCCCTTCCAGCCCTGGCAGCTCTGTGACTATTTGCACTGGTGTGAGCAGGGCTGGGCCAGGGGGAGCTGCCATTGACTGATTAAAAGGCACTGAGCCTTAGCAGCTCAGAGAGAGGAGAAGACATCACCATGCAGCCTGGAAGCTGCAGTCCAGGCTGCTCAGAGAAGGGCCTGGGCCAGAGCAATCCTCACTGCCAGTACAGCCTGGGGGAGGAGGTGATGGAAGCAGCCCTGGGGAGAAGGCCTTGGGGGTGCTGGTGGGGGAGAAGCTGCCCAGGAGCAGGCAGGGAGAGACTGCAGCACAGGAGGCCAAGGGCAGCCTGGGCTGCAGCCAGAGCAGTGTGGCCAGAGCTGGGGAGAGAGGATCCTGCCCCTCTGCTCTGCTCTGGGGAGACCTCACCTGCAGGGCTGTGTGCAGGGCTGGAGCCCTCAGCACAGGAAGGACCTGGAGCTGATGGAGAGGCTCCAGAGGAGGCCATGAGAATGCTCAGGGAGTTGGAGCAGCTCTGCTGTGGGGACAGGCTGAGGGGGCTGGGGGTGTTCAGCCTGGAGAGGAGAAGGCTCCAGGGAGACCTCAGAGCTGCCTGCCAGGACCTGAAGGGGCTCCAGGAAGGCTGCAGAGGGACTGCTCCCAAAGGCCTGCAGGGACAGGCCCAGGGGCAATGGCTTCAGAGCAGAGCAGAGCAGATTGAGCTTGGATGTGAGGAACAAGTTCTGCCCCAGGAGGCTGCTGGAACACTGCAGCAGGCTGCCCAGGGAGGTGGCTGAGGCTCCATGCCTGGAGCTATTCCAGGTGAGGCTGGAGAGGGCTCTGGGCAGCCTGCTCCAGGGGAGGATGTCCCTGCTGGGGGCAGGGCTGGGACTGGGTGAGCTGTGGAGCTCCCTTCCAGCCCAGAGCACTCTGTGGCTCTGTGACTTTGGGCTCTCTCCCTCCCCTGCTCCAGGGGGCACAGCACAGCCAACAAGGAGGAGATCTCCAAGCCCAAGCATCCTTCCTCAGAGCCAAACTGTCCTGGGGGTGCTGATGTAGCTCCTCACTTGCTCTCTCTCCCTCTCCCTTCTTCTGTTCCTTTGACTTTATTCTGTTAATAAACAGCCTCAGGGCCTTTGGATGTTTGGCCTCCTGTGTGCCTTTAATTTCACAGCAGGTTCCAAACAGAACAGAGTCTCTGTGCCCCTCCAGCCTGAGGCACTTTGGTTCTGCAAATGGCTGCAGAGCTGAGGAACACAGAGTGCTTTTTCCTCTTTTCTGCTGCTGCTTTTCCTCTCTCTCTGGTCTCTGGTCTCTGACCTTGGTTGCTTGGTCTGATCCTTCTTGTTCAGGCTGTGGTAAGGACAGATGGGGCAGAGCTAACTTCTTAGCTGCAACAGCAGCCCTCTGGGCTGCCCAGGGGGTGTGAGTCTGTACAAGGAGGGCACCAGGGTGCTGGGGGCTGGAAGGGACCTCTGGAGAGCTTCCAGTGCAAGCCCCTGCCAGAGCAGGAGCAGAGAATCCAGCACAGGTCACACAGGAACACATCCAGACAGGGCTGGGAAGGCTCCAGAGCAGGAGACTCCACAACCTCTCTGGGCAGCCTGCTCCAGGCCTCTGGGAGCCTCACAGTGCAGAAGTTCCTCCTGATGCTGAGGTGGGCTGGAGCTGGATGAGCCCTGAGGTCCCCTCCAGCCCTGGCAGTTCTATGTCACACAGCTGCTTTCTCTCACAGGTGCTTGGCTGGTGGCACAGAGCAAGGCTGCACCAAGTGAGTATCACCAGGAGGCAGTCAGGGAGCTTGAGCACCCCTCTGGTGTCCTCTCCCCATCCCAGGGCTCTTCCCCATCTCATCCTTGTATGGAGCTGGAGCCTGGAGCTGGGGCCTGGAGCTGGGGCCTGGAGCCGGCTCCACGCTGGCTGCAGGGCGGCTGGGTGCTGGGGACTGTCTGTCTGTCTGTCTGTCCCTGTGCAGGTGCCCCCACAGTCTCCATCTTCCTGAAGCCACCCGGGGTGATCCCACCAGGAGGCTCCACCACCATCTGCTGCAGCTGCCAGTGTGCCACAGGGCACTTGGTGCTCCTCAAGGACGGGCACCGGCTGCACGCCCTGGCGCTGCGCGGCGGCAGGGCAGAGTTCTCCATCTCCAATGCCACCCACAGGGATGCAGGAGTCTACAGGTGCCAGCACCAGGCTGGGGACACCCTGCTGGCTCACAGTGAAGACCTGCATGTGATGGTACAAGGTAAGGGGGACACAGCCTGGCATGGGGGCAGATGCCACATGGGCAGAGCAGGCTGAACACAGCCCCTTGGCTTTGCCATCCAGGGGATGGGCAGGAGGGGTTCTCCCCTTCCCTGGCTTGGGGAGGTTGGCACCACCTGGAGCCAGGGCAGAGGAGGGCAAGGAAGCTGGGAAGGGCCTGGAGAAGCAATCTGGTGAAGAGCAACTGAAGGAGCTGGGGCTGGTTAGTGTGAAGAGAAGAGGCTGAGGGGAGACCTCCTGGCTGCCTACAGCTGCCTGCAAGGAGGCTGTGGAGAGGCTGCTGCTGGTCTCTGCTCACAGGGAATCAGTGACAGGACAAGAGGCAATGGCCTCAAGCTGCAGCAGGGGACATTAGGGAAAGTTCTTTCCCATCAGGAGTGGTCAGAGACTGGCAGAGGCTGCCCAGGGGGGTGGTGGAGTCACCACCCCTGGAGGTGTTTGGAGGTGGTTTGGATGTGGTGCTTGGGGCTGTGGGTCAGGGGTGAGCCTGGCAGAGCAGGGTCAGTGCTTGGCCTTGGGGGTCCTGAGGCTCTTTTCCAGCCTGAATGCTTCTGTGGCTCTGTGGAATAAAACCTGCCCTGGAGGAAGGGACCTGGGGAGCAGGTGGTGCTTGGGAGCCCAGGGTGCAGGGCTGCTGGAGAGGGCTGTGAGCCAGGCTGTGGGGAGCTGGCCTGGGCCAGCTCTGCTGCAGCTCTGCCTCCTGCAGCATGGCTCCTGTGTGGGCACGGTGCTGGAGATGCTGCCAGCGGCTCCTGGCATCACACCAAGGCCCCCCTGCACCTTGCCATGCCCTCTCCTCTCTCCTCCCCACAGAGTTCCATCTCCCCACACCTGTCCTCTGGGTGCTGCCTGGGCAGGAGGTGACTGTGGGAGCGGCAGTGAGCCTGCGCTGCAGCACTGCACACCCCGCTGCCCGCTGCCTGCTCTACCTGCAGGGCCAGCTGGCAGCCCTGGCAGTGCTCTCCAAGCAGCAAGAGGACTTCAACATCTCCCACGTGCAGGAGGCCAATGGAGGCCACTACAGCTGCCAGTGCTTCAACAAGGATGCTTCCTTCAGCTGGTCTGCTGCCAGTGAGCCCCTGCAGCTGGTGGTGAGAGGTGAGACACTCCCCTGGGCCCCTCCTGCTCTTCTCTTCCTCCCTGGCATCTGCCACATCTTGGTGGAACAAGGCAATGGGATGTAGGGGCAGGGAGGAGCTGCAGTAGGGGTGATGCAGCTTCCTTCAGATGTGTTTGAGCCTTGCCAGCTCCTCAAGAGGCTTTGCAGAGGACCTGCAGACCCTACTGCCCCAGGCTGACATTTGGGAACAAGGGCCAGGGGGTGCCTGAGCCTGCACCTACCAGCTCTGGTTGTGCATCTCTGCTGTGCTCTGCTGAGGCCACAGCTGGAATCTTGTGTCCAGCTCTGGGCTCTCAGCTCAGGAAGGACCTCAGGGAACTGCCTGAGAGAGTCCAGCACAGAGCCACAGAGATGCTGCAGGCAGTGGGAGATCTTCCTCAGGAGGAGAGCCTGAGGGAGCTGAGGGCTCTGGAGCCTGGAGAGGAGCAGCCTGAGGGTGAGCTCCTGGCTGGGGCTAAAGCTGTGCAGGGTGATGCCCAGAGGCTGGAGCCAGGCTCTGCTGGGGGATGCCCAGTGCCAGCCCAAGGGGCAGTGGTGGAAGCTGAGGCAGAGGAAGTGCCATGGGCACAGGAGGAAGCATTGGTGCCCTGTGAGGATGAGAGAGGCCTGGAGCAGGCTGCCCAGGGGGGCTGTGGAGTCTCCCTCTCTGGAGAGATTCCAACCCCCCCTGGCTGTGTTCCTGTGTGCCCTGCCCTGGGTGCTCTGCTCTGGCAGGGGCTTGGGCTGGGTGAGCTCTGGAGTGCCAGCCCCTGGCACTCTGTGAGTCTGGGGTCCCATGGCAGCCCAGTGATGCTGCCTGGCAGTGGCAGGTGAGGGCCAGGGCTGTGTTCCTGTCCTCCTCCCTGGCTTTGGTGCCACTGGGTGGGGATCCAGAGCCTGTCCCAGCTGGCAGGGATGTGGGAGCCATGGGATGTGGCCCTGGCACTTTGGGACATGGCCCAGTGGCCACGGTGGGCTTGGGTTGATGTTTGGACCCAGCGATCTCCGAGGTCTTTTCCCACCAAAGCAATTCCTGCAGGAGTCCCTGAGCCTCCCTTTGCTCCCCAGGAACTGCCCTTCAGCCCTCACCAGCCCAGGAGAGCCCCAGGGCCAGCAGCTGGCCCTTAGGAGCCCCAGGTGTACCCTGGCTGTGCCCTTGGGTCCCTTCTTGGGCTGCCAGCTCCTGGGGGCTTCTGGCAGAGCTCCCCAGCCGCTGTCCCTTCCTGTCCCCCACAGATTACACCTTGAGCAACACGGTGCACCTGGCCCTGGGGGCTGGGGTCCTGCTGCTGCTGGGGCTGGTCCTGGCCGAGGCCACACACAGCAGCTGGAGGGGACAGCAGCAGCAGCCCTGCCCATGACTGGCACCAGAGGGGGGTCGCTGGGGCTCCCCCCCGGGGCCTCGCCGCGGGAGCAGGCCAGGAACCACCACAGCCCTTGGGGGGCTTCGGGGTGGCCTCCAGGGCAGGGAGCTCTGGCTTTGGGAGGGGACACAGCAGTGCCACCCTCCCCTCCCCCCTTTTGTGTCCCTGTCCTCCTGTCCCCAGCAGGGCCAGGCCCTCGCTGTGAGGCTCTGCCTGATGTACTCAGAGCAGCCCAGATTGAGGACAAAGAGATTTAGCAGTGGACACAGACTAAGAAGAGAGAAATTCACCTGCTGAATGTCTTCTGTAGCACAGAGAGTTTTTCCTCCCAGCATGAGGAGGAACTTCTGCGCTGGGAGGCTCCCAGAGCCCTGGAGCAGGCTGCCCAGAGAGGTTGTGGAGTCTCCTGCTCTGGAGCCTTCCCAGCCCTGTCTGGATGTGTTCCTGTGTGCCCCGTGCTGGATTCTGTGCTCCTGCTCTGGCAGGGGTTGGACTGGAAGCTCTCCAGAGGTCCCTTCCACCCCCTCACACCCTCTGAGCTGTGATCTTCTCCTCTGGGCTGCTCTTGCTCTGTCCTCCCTTTTGGCTGTGCAGGGTGCAGGGCAGAGGGAGAGGCAGGAGCCTGCAGTCAGCACAGCTCCCAGGGTCCTGTGTCCAGGGGGGGTTGGGGGTGGAGCTGGTATTGAGCTGCTGTTGAACTGTGAAATATTGGTAAGTGTGCCTTGGAGATGTTTGTGGCAATAAAAGATTTGGTCTTGGTTGGTAAATCAAATCTCATTTTGCTTCTGAAACCCTGAGCAGAGTGTGGGAAATGCACTGGGGGAGGGGGGAGCAGTGTGGCACTTTGGAGGGTGTCAGGGAGGGATAGGACTGGGGGGGATGGAGCAGCACTAGAAGTGGGGAGATTGAGCTTGGCTGTGAGGAAGAAGTTGTTGCCCAGGAGGGTGGTGAGAGCCTGGCACAGGCTGCCCAGGGAGGTGGTGGAAGCCTCCTGCCTGGAGGTGTTTGCAGCCAGGCTGGAGGTGGCTGTGAGCAACCTGCTGTGGTGTGAGGTGTCCCTGCCCATGGCAGGGGGTTGGGGCTGGCTGAGCCTTGAGCTCCCTTCCAGCCCTGAGAGTTCTGTGCCTCTATGAGAGCAGCACACTCTGTGCTTCCTGGGCACAGCCACTGCCTGGGAAGCTGCCCAGCCTCAATCAAGTGAGGCTGCATCCTGGCCTGCAGCAGGAAGAGTGTGGCCAGCAGGAGCAGGGAGCTCATCCTGCCCTGTGCTCAGCACTGCTCAGGCCACACCTGCAGTCCTGTGTCCAGCTCTGGGCTCCTCAGGTCAGGAAAGCTGCTGGAAGGTGTCCAGAGAAGGGCAACAAAGCTGGGGAGGGGTCTGGGGCACAGCCCTGTGAGGAGAGGCTGAGGGAGCTGGGGTTGCTTAGCCTGGAGAAGAGGAGGCTCAGGGGAGACCTTCTTGCTCTCTGCAACTCCCTGCAGGGAGGTTGGAGCCAGGTGGGGGTTGGGCTCTTCTCCCAGGCAGCCAGCAGCAGAACAAGAGGACACAGTCTCAAGCTGTGCCAGGGGAGGTTCAGGCTGGAGGTGAGGAGAAAGTTCTTCCCAGCCAGAGAGATTGGCCCTGGGGATGTGCTGCCCAGGCAGGTGGTGGAGTCCCTGTGCCTGGAGGTGTTCAAGAGGGCATTGGATGTGGCACTTGGTACCATGGTTTAGCTGTCAGGAGGTGTTGGGTGATAGGTTGGACTTGATGATCTCTGAGGTCTCTTCCACCCTTGGTGATTCTGTGACACTGTGAAGTGCCACAGATGATGGCAGGGAAGAGGCCAGGGGATACCCACAGCACTGCCTCACCACTGTCCCTTCCAGCCCTGACAGCTCTGTCAGCAGAATGCCTCTGCTGGTGCTGAGCTGATCCACCCAACACAGTGCAGAGGCCCAGGAGAATCTCCTGCTGCCATTGCTTGGTGAGCTGTGGCTGCTGGGCACCTGGGGCTTTGCTCCCTGCTATGGCATGCACAAGGCTGGCAGGACTCTGAGGTCAGTGTTTCAGCCAGGTCAGGCTCATGGACAGTTCCATCTGCTGCAGACAGGCAGTGCTGAGCAGAAGGCAGCACTGCTCTCAGCACCTGCACTGCCAGCCCCCCTCAGTGAATGCTTCAGAAGCATCTCTGCTGCTTGCTCCAGAGCTGCTTTGCAAACTGGCTGCACAGCAGGGCTCAGAGGGCTGCCAGCAGTGGCACAGAGGCAGCTTGGAGGCCTGTGGCCAGTGCTGCTCCCCAGGGATCAGCTCTGGGCCCACTTGTGCTCAACAGCTCTCCCAAGCACCTGGCTGAGGGCACTGAGGGCTCCCTCAGCAAGCTCTGCTGCTCCCAAGCTGGGGGGGGGCTGACAGCCCTCAGGCTGTGCTGCCATCCAAGCAGAGCTGGGCAGGCTGAGAGCTGGCTGCAGGCAAAGCTCCTGAAGGGCAAGGAGGGCAAGAGCAGGGTCCTGCAGCTGGGCAGGAATAGCAGCAGGCAGCAGGGCAGGTTGGAGGCTGCCCTGCTGCAGAGCAGCTGCATGGAGCAAGAGCTTGGGGTGCTGGTGGGCAGCAAGTTCTGCATGGGGCAGCAATGTGCCCTGGGGGCCAAGAGAGCCAAGGGCATCCTGGGGGGCAGCAAGAAGCTGGGGAGGTTCTGCTGCCCCTCTGCTCTGCCCTGCTGAGAGCACTGCTGGAGTATTGTGTCCAGTGCTGGGCTCCCCAGCTCAAGGGAGACAGAGAGCTGCTGGGGGGAGTCCAAGGGAGAGCCAGGAGGAGGCTTTGGGTTGTGCAGCTGGGGAGGAACAGCAGCAGGCACAGCTGGCACTGGAGGATCCTGGAGGCCCTTTCCAACCCTAACCCTCCTGTGACCCTGCAGGGGCAGCCTGTTGGGGTGCAGCCCCCCCCTGCAGGCCTGGCTGGGGCTGAATGAGGAGGTGCAGCAGCCCTGGGCTCCATCCATCGCTCACAGTCGTTTATTGGGTCAAACACTGACAGGTACAGCACAGCAGGGCCTCCATGGAGATCCAACTTCAATACAGAGAGAGATTTATATATACCCAACCTTCCAGCCTCTGCAGACTCAGGACACAACGTTCCAGGAGAGCTTCACAGCCCACAGGAGCAGCTCAGGGGTGGCCTGGTGGTCCCTGTGGCGTGATGCAAACAGAAAGGGGAGTCCATGGCCAGCCCAAGGCTGATGGGGACCAAAAGGAGAGCAAAAAACAAGGAATCAAAGTGCAAAAAAGCTTCAGTGGACTCCCTCTGCTCCCCAGCCCCCTCCTCCCCCCCAGGGCAAGGCAGCCTCTGGCCCCAGGGGAAGGAGTGAGGCAGGCAGGCAGCCTGCAGCCCTTGGGCCTCTCCCCACCTCCCCCCCGGGGGTCCAGGCGTGAGGAAGGGAGGAGCAGAGGTGGCCAAGTCCCTGCCCTTGCTCCCTCCCACCCTGCCCCCCTCATTGCACTCATGTCCCCGGATTTGCCTCCCCAGGCAGGAGCTGCCCCAAGCCCCCAGCCCCCCCGGCCCCGGGGAGGGCTTCCTGCTTCTCAAAGTGCTTCTGTGGTGGCCCTGGAAGCGCTGGGGGGAGGCAGGGGCAGGCTGGCATGGTGCCCCCCCCCCCCAGCTGAGCCTCCCCTGGCCTGCAGGCTGCCCCTGTCCACACCTCCCTGAGAGGCTCCACCTGCTGCCCCACACCCCCAGAGTCACTCGCAGACCCCCCCCCAAGACATCTCCTGGGGCAGGGGCTGAGGCATCCCCCAGGGCTCCAGCCAAGCCCTGCCAGCAGCACCTGCAGGGGCAGGAGGGAGGGCAGCAGAGGCTGGGGGCCTCCACCCCAACCCCATCTGACCTGGAACATTCCAGATGGGCACAGAAATGTTGGCTACAGCCTGAGAGAGCCTTCAGGGAGGAAGCTGCAGGCCTGACCCCAGCCCACCCCTCCCTCCTGGCCAGCAGCAGGGGAAGGGGAGGGAGAAACTTTGGTGCTTCAGTCTGGGTCACAGCTGCCCTCAGTGCCCTCTGAAGCAGGACTCTGTGGCCCTGCCAAGGTGCTCTGGGCACAGAGCCTGCCCCTTCCACAGCACAAGAGGCCACCACATGCAACCAGTGCCACAGCCACAGCAGGGGCAGTGGTGCCACACACACTCACACCATGCTTTGGGTTTGCTGCAGTTTGGTTGGACAGCCAGGGAGAAGGCTCAGCCCTGGCACAGGAAATAGCCCTTGGCCACCTGCAGACCCCTGACTCACCCCCAGGAGCCCACAGGCTTTGCACCCAAAGGGCTGAGCCAGCTGAGAGGCTGAGGAGCTGCTGCTCGGCACAGCAGCTGTGTGATGGAGCCCCACAGCTGGCATCACCCCTTCAGCCCCCTGAGAGCTGCCCAGGATGGAGCCCCACAGCTGGCATCACCCCTCCAGCCCCCTGAGAGCTGCCCAGGATGGAGCCCCACAGCTGGCATCACCCCTCCAGCCCCCTGGGAGCTGCCCAGGATGGAGCCCCACAGCTGGCATCACCCCTCCAGCCCCCTGAGAGCTGCCCAGGATGGAGCCCCACAGCTGGCATCACCCCTCCAGCCCCCTGAGAGCTGCCCAGGATGGAGCCCCACAGCTGGCATCACCCCTCCAGCCCCCTGAGAGCTGCCCAGGATGGAGCCCCACAGCTGGCATCACCCCTCCAGCCCCCTGAGAGCTGCCCAGGATGGAGCCCCACAGCTGGCATCACCCCTCCAGCCCCCTGGGAGCTGCCCAGGATGGAGCCCCACAGCTGGCATCACCCCTCCAGCCCCCTGGGAGCTGCCCAGGATGGAGCCCCACAGCTGGCATCACCCCTCCAGCCCCCTGGGAGCTGCCCAGGATGGAGCCCCACAGCTGGCATCACCCCTCCAGCCCCCTGAGAGCTGCCCAGGATGGAGCCCCACAGCTGGCATCACCCCTCCAGCCCCCTGAGAGCTGCCCAGGATGGAGCCCCACAGCTGGCATCACCCTTCCAGCCCCCTGAGAGCTGCCCAGGATGGAGCCCCACAGCTGGCATCACCCTTCCAGCCCCCTGGAAGCTGCTCCTGAGCAGAGCTCAGAGCCAGCAGAACCTGAGCCCCAGCTGTGCAGCCAGGCCCCAGTGCCAGTGGGGAGCACCTTGGCAGTGCTGCCCCTGCTGAGCCTGCTCTCCAAGGTGAGGTGATGCCCCTGGCCAGCAGAGCCTGGTGCCCAGGCAGAGCACCCCCCAGGTCAGAGCAGGAGCTGCTGCTGGTGCTGATGGTTGTACCCAGCCTTGGCCAGCCATAGCTTGCCTTGGTTCCTCTGCCCCTGCAGCAGGGATCTTCTGACTGCTGCTCTCCAGACAAGCTTCTCCCTCCTCCATGCTGGGTGCAGGTCTGACACCAGGGGCAGCCCCCAGGGCCAGTGCTCAGCCCCTCCCCAACAGGAGGTCTGCCTTCCCCCCGAGGAGCAGAGCAGGGGGGAGCAGGAGGCCTTCATCAGCCCTTTCCTGAGCAGCTCAGGAACCAGGTCCTGTGCAAGGCAGCCTGGAGAGGCCTCAGCACTGCTCACAGGCACTCTCGCAGCCGAAGGTCCCAGGGCTCCTCCTCTTCTACCCCAGCAGGAGACTCTCCCTCAGCTGGAGAGAGCAGCTTCAGGAGCACTTGCTGCAGATCAGGGGGGACTGGGGAGTGACTGTGGCCCCCAGGGAGAGGGCAGCTCCTTGCCCTCCCTCTCTCCACAGCTGGCCAGGCTGCAGTGCATACAGAGATGAAAGGAAACCAAAGAGGAGAGGGAGGCTTGCCTAAACCAAACCCAAGCACCGACAGAACAAACACAGGGACAGAGTTGCACGTCCTGCACGGGGAGCAAGCAGCCAGAGCAGGCCAAAGGTGACCCCAAGTGGCCACTAACAAAGAGTCCAAATGCTACATCTCCCTGGCAGCCCAGGAGAGGCAGGACAGCAGCTCCAGGGCTGTGCTGGTTGCTGGTGCACTTGCTAAGGGCCCTTTCTTCCCCTGGGAAAGGGGGGGATGCTCTGTTAGCTGTGTCACCCCTGGGAATGGGAAAGGAAGTGCCCTGGGACTCAGCTCCCAGCACTGCAGAGCCCTGAGGGCTGCACTGCCACCCCACTGCTGCAGTGACACCACAGCAGCTCTGCACAGGTGGGTGACAGGGCATGGGGAGGGCAGTGTGGGCAACTCCAGGGCACACAGAGGCTACCAGAAGCTGCCTGGGACTCTGCCAGGACCACCTGGCTCTGGAGTTGTAGCCTGCTCAGCCTCTCCTCCCCCAGAAGGGGAGGCACAGGCTGCACCCAACCGGCTGCAGCCCTGCTGGAGCTCGTTCAGCTCTGCAGAGAAGCAGCTGAGGGCCAGCAGAAGATCCTGCTCCTCAGACCTGGGGAGCTTGCAAGGGCAGGCAAGGGGCAGAAGGCAGCTTGGCAGGATTGTGTCAGCCCACTCAGCAATGCCCTCAGGAGCCAGGGGCTCTGCCTCTGGAGCCATGGATGGTTCTTGTCCTCAGCAGCTGGCTCTGCTCTAAGACATCAATCAGAGGGCCCAGCCCTGCTTTGCAGGGGCTTTTGAACTGCTGCAAGGGGGAACAAGCTCAGCAAGCATCCCTCCAGCCAGGGGCATGCTGTCCAAGACAGCCTGAAGCACAAGAAAGAGCTGGAGCTTGTGCTGCAGCCAGCCAGCCCTGGGCCTGCTGCCTCCCGGCACAGGGAACGAGGCAGCGCTGCTGGGTGGGGGCAGAGCAGCAGGCAGGGCAGGCTGCTCCCTGGGAGGAGCAGGGAGTGGGCCACCGATCCCCAGCACAGTGAAGGGGCAAAGCAAAGTCATCATCTGGCCTTCAAAGGGCAAGTCCAAAGACCTCAGAGCAAAAGGCCAAGGGAGCAGAAGCTCCTGGAGGCCATCCCCGGGGAGCGAGGCGAGCAGGGGGGCCCGAGGGAGCACCCCCAGGAGCAGGACCAAAGCCTCTCAGCTGCTGAGCCCAGCCAGGAGCAGCCCCCCAAGGGGTGCAGGCAGGAATGCAGGCAGGCAGGCAGTGCCTGCCCTCCTCCTGGTCACTTAGAGCGGCGGTGGCAGGCCCCAGCTGCCACATCCCCACACCGCTGCCAGGGCCTGGGGGCAGCTCTCACAGCGCCACAGCTGAGCCCAGCACCCACCCCCCAGCCCGGCCCCCAGGGCAGCGGCAGGAGGGGGGTGGGAGCAGGGCCGGGGGCAGAGCAGAGGGGTGGCATCCACGGGGACGAGGGCAGGAGGTGAGGAGCTGCAGGCGGCCGCGGGGGGGCACTGCCCTGGCCGGGCGGTTGGCAGCCCCAGCGCTGGGGCAGGCAGCAGCCCCTCAGGCCCGCAGCAGTCACTTCAAGCTGTCATCAGCGTTCTTGAACATGAGGATGGCATTGTAGATCTTGAGAGCAGGGCCCAGCTTGACACTCATTATCTTGACGATGTCAGCCTGGGTCAGCAGCAGGAAGGCCTCACCGTCGATCATCTGCGGGGCACAGAGAGAGGGCTGGAGCTGCTCTGCTGGGAGCACAGCCTGAGGGGGCTGGGATTCAGCAGCCAGCTTGGGTCTGCCCTGAAGGGAAGGCCTGGGGGGGCTGGGGGAGGAGAAGCTCAGCAGGAGCCAGCAGGGAGCACTTGCAGCCCAGAGAGCCAAGCAGAGCCTGGGCTGCAGCAAGAGAAGTGTGGCCAGCAGGGCCAGGCAGGGGATTCTGCCCCTCTGCTCCACTCTGCTGAGACCACAGCTGCAGCTCTGGGGCCAGTGCTGGAGCCTCTGTGCCAGGAAGGATCTGGAGGTGCTGGAAGGTGTCCAGAGAAGGGCCAGGAGGAGGAGCAGAGGGCTGGAGCTGCTCTGCTCTGGAGGCAGCCTGAGAGAGTTGGGGTTGTGCAGGCTGGAGAGGAGAAGGCTCCCAGGAGACCTTCTGGTGGCCTCCCAGGATCTGCAGGGGGCTGCAAGAGAGCTGGGGAGGGACTTTGGAGGGGGTCAGGGAGGGACTTTGGAGGGGGTCAGGGAGGGATAGGACTGGGGGGGGATGGAGCAGCACTAGAAGTGGGGAGACTGAGCTTGGCTGTGAGGAAGAAGTTGTTGCCCAGGAGGGTGGTGAGAGCCTGGCACAGGCTGCCCAGGGAGGTGGTGGAAGCCTCCTGCCTGGAGGTGTTTGCAGCCAGGCTGGAGGTGGCTGTGAGCAGCCTGCTGTGGTGTGAGGTGTCCCTGCCCATGGCAGGGGGTTGGAGCTGGCTGAGCCTTGAGCTCCCTTCCAGCCCTGCCAGCTCTGTGCCTCTATGACAGCAGCACACTCTGTGCTTCCTGGGCACAGCCACTGCCTGGGAAGGTGCCCAGCCTCACCCCAGTGGCACAGGTGATGGCAGGGAACAGGCCAGGGGATACCCACAGCACTCCCCCACCACCCCAGACCAGCCAGAGCTGGGAGCTCAGGACCTGAGTGCAGAAGGGCAAAGGCTCTTCCATGGAGCTCCCAGGGCAGCTGCACCAGAGGGCACAGCACAGAGCCAGCAGGCAGCCTGCTGGGGGCAAACACCTGCCCATGCCCTGCTCCAGGTCCTGCTGGGCATGCAGCATGCCCAGCTCATGCCCATGCAGCTCAGCTCTGTGTGCCTGAGCACCCTCAGAGCACAGAGGCCATCTGCTAACAGGCTGGGCCCTCGCTGCCCTCCCTGGCTGTGCTGCTGCAGCCCTGCTGCTGCCACACAGGGCCCAGCTCACAGGCTGCAGTGCCACCAACCTGCCCTGCTGGGCAGGGGATGCAGGCAGGGAGGGGTGAATGGGTGAGGGGGGAGCAGCTTCCCCCAGGGGGTGATGGTGCTGTTCAGGCTGCAGCACCATCTGCACAGAGCCACAGAATGGTAGGGGCTGGAAGTGCCCTCTGGAGCTGGAGTCCAATCCTCCTGCCAGGGCAGGTCTCACAGGAGCACAGCCAGGGGGGGCTTGGAAGGAGTGCAGAGCTGGAGACTCCAGCAGCTCTCTGGGCAGCCTGCTCCAGGGCTCTGCCACCCTTAAATTGAAGAAGTTCCTCCTCCTGTTCAGATGGAACTTCTGGTGTTCAGGTTTGTCCCTGTTGCCCCTTGTGCTGCCACTGGGCACCACTGAGCAGAGCCTGGTGCCACCCCCTGGCATCCTCCCCCTGAGCATTGCTCAGCAGGGATGAGATCCCCCCCAGGCTGAACAGCCACAACTCTCTCAGCCTTTCCCCACAGAGCTGTTCCAGGCCCCTCAGCAGCTCTGCAGCCCTCTGCTGTGCCCTCTCCAGCAGCTCCCTGTCCTTCCTGAACTGGGGAGCCCAGACCTGGACCTCCTTCTACTCCCTGCTCCCAGTCTTCTCACAGGGCCCTTCCTCACCCATGCCAGGAGGACAGAGCAGCACAGCCCCCTGGGGGTCAGCATCTCTCCTCCTGCCACCACAGCTGCACACTGCCCTGCAGTGGGGCTGCTGCCCCCAGGCCTGCAGAGTGGGATCCTCTGAGGTGCTCTCAGCAGCAGTTTGGTGCAGGAAGGCCACTGGCCAGTGCCTCCCTGCCCTGTCCCTGGCTCCCTGCCCTGTCCCTGGCTCCCTGCCCTCCCAGCCCTTCTCACCTCATCCTTGAAGAGCTTGGCTTGGTCCTCACACCCTGTCAGAGTCTGAACAAAGCTAAAGACCTTGAGAGAAAAGGAGGCAAACATCAGGGCAGAAGCAAAGTTCCTGGCTGGAGACACCCCAGGAGCCACCTCCTCACCTCCACAGAGGCATTTTGTGCCCTGCTGGCACCAGCTGGCTCTCAGGGCAAAGGCTGCAGCTGCAGCACCCCCACAGTGCTTAGTGCTCACCCCTGGAGCAGGGCACAGCTGCTGGCCTCCCCCCAGCAGCAAATGGCACAGCCAGGGCACTGCCAGCCAGGGGTGCTGCAGGAGAAGGGCAGAGCAGGGCAGTGAGGGCAGCAGGCAGGGCTGGCTGCTGAGGCTGCCCAGGCCCTGAGAGGGGCTAGCACTGATGCCCAGGGCAGAGAGGAAAGGTGAGGCTGAAGAGCCTGAGGCCAAGATTGCATTCTCAGGGGCACAGGGAAATGGCCTCTGGCCTGCACAGGCTGGGGCTTCCTGCAGGATCCTAGAACCAGCAGGGCTGGAGAAGACCTCTGAGACCACCCAGTCCAAGCCCCCAGCCAGTGCCTCCATCCCACCCAACACTCTGCTTCTACCTTGGCAAAGGGGGAGCTGATTTCTTTGGAAAGCCCTTAACATCCTGGCTTCAGAGGCTGCTGTCTGCCTTCAGCAGCCTGCCCTGCACTAGGGTCACACTCAGACCTAGTGAGAGGCTGGGAGCTCTGCATCTGCTCCCCAGAAGCTGCCACTGGGGCTCAGGCCTGGCAGCTTTCAACACATGTGGTAGAAGCAGAGGCAATGGCCTGGAGTTGTGCCAGGGGAGGCTGAGGTTGGAGGCTGGGAAACAGATCTTAGCTGCAAGAGTGGTCAGGGACTGGCAGAGGCTGCCCAGGGAGGTGGTGGAGTCCCCATCCCTGGGGGTGTGCAGGAACCCTGTGGCCATGGCACTTAGGGCCCTGGTGGGGTGGGGTTGAGGTTGGACTGGGTGATCTCAGAGGGCTTTGCCAACCACAGCTCTCTGGTTCCCTGATTCTTACATCCAGTGGATGTCCTTTGGTCCTCCTGCCCTGAGGAACTGGATGGTTACTCTCTACAGCTCCCTGACAGGAGGCTGCAGTGAGCTGGGGGTGGTCTCTTCTAGTCTCAGGTGATGGGGAGGAAATGTCCTGAAGCTGTGCCAGGGGAGGCTGAGGTTGGAGAGGAGGACAGATGTCTTTGCTGGAGGAGTGGCCAGGGACTGGCAGAGGCTGCCCAGGGAGGTGGTGGAGTCCCCAGTGGAAGCAGCACTGTGCCTGGGGCAATGCCCCCCGGCGCTGCCCAGCCAGGCAGAGTGCCCCCAGCCCTGGCAGTGGGAGCCCAGCAGCCTCCAGAGCAGCTTACCTCATCGATGGTCCACTTGGCCACGGTGGTTGCTGTGATGCCAGCCACCCCTGGCAGCAGCTTGCAGTGCTGCTCCCAGCAGAGCGCCAGGGAGCGGTCAGGGTGGGCAGAGAGGGCAGACATGAAGAGGGACTGGTGCATGTTGTCTGAAGCAATGGCTGGCAAGGCAAAGGCAAGAGGTCTGACAAGGCAGGAGGAGGGCAGCCCAGCCCAGCCCAGCCTGCAGGCCTCCCCAGCAGGGGAGGGCCCAGGGCTGGCAGCAGAGGGTCTGCTGGGTCCAGCTCTCAGGCTGTCCCCTGGCTCAACAGGCTATGAGGTACCCAAGTGGTCAGGGTGCCGGGACTGGGGATGGTGTGGGGAGAGGTTTAGGGACAAGCTTGGCTCTGCCTTGTTCTCCCCACCTTCATTCTCTACCCTGAACTAGGTCCCAGTGCCAGATTTCCCACCAGGATGCCAGCCCAGGCTGCCCAGCTCATTCCACGTGCTTAACAGTGCCACAGTGTCACCCAGGTTGGAAGAGACCTCAGAGGTCATCCAGTCCAACCTGGCACCACAGACCTCAGGCCATGGCACCAAGTGCCACATCCAGTCCCCTCTTGAACACCTCCACATAGCTCTTCCCTTGCTCCCTGCTCCAGGGAGTCAGGGATGGCTTCCAGGGGGGGATCCTCCTCACTCAGCCCCAGTGCTGGGGCAGGCAGCAGGGCAGCCCCTGGGGACAGCAGCTAGGCTGAACGTCAGGCACTGCCCTGGGGACAGCAGCTAGGCTGAACCTCAGGCACTGCCCTGGGGACAGCAGCTAGGCTGAACCTCAGGCACTGCCCTGGGGACAGCAGCTAGGCTGAACCTCAGGCACTGCCCTGGGGGCTCAGCAGCTAGGCTGAACGTCAGGCACTGCCCTGGGGGCTCAGCAGCTAGGCTGAACGTCAGGCACTGCCCTGGGGGCTCAGCAGCTAGGCTGAACGTCAGGCACTGCCCTGGGCTGGGTCTGGGGGCTCAGCAGCTAGGCCAAACCTCAGGCACTGCCCTGGGCTGGGTCTGGGGGCTCAGCAGCTAGGCTGAACCTCAGGCACTGCCCTGGGGGCTCAGCAGCTAGGCTGAACGTCAGGCACTGCCCTGGGGGCTCAGCAGCTAGGCTGAACCTCAGGCACTGCCTGGGCTGGGTCTGGGGGCTCAGCAGCTAGGCTGAACGTCAGGCACTGCCTGGGCTGGGTCTGGGGGCTCAGCAGCTAGGCTGAACGTCAGGCACTGCCCTGGGCTGGGTCTGGGGGCTCAGCAGCTAGGCTGAACCTCAGGCACTGCCTGGGCTGGGTCTGGGGGCTCAGCAGCTAGGCTGAACGTCAGGCACTGCCCTGGGCTGGGTCTGGGGGCTCAGCAGCTAGGCCAAACCTCAGGCACTGCCCTGGGCTGGGCCTGGGGGCTCAGCAGCTAGGCTGAACCTCAGGCACTGCCTGGGCTGGGTCTGGGGGCTCAGCAGCTAGGCTGAACGTCAGGCACTGCCCTGGGGGCTCAGCAGCTAGGCTGAACCTCAGGCACTGCCCTGGGCTGGGTCTGGGGGCTCAGCAGCTAGGCTGAACCTCAGGCACTGCCCTGGGCTGGGTCTGGGGGCTCAGCAGCTAGGCTGAACGTCAGGCACTGCCTGGGCTGGGTCTGGGGGCTCAGCAGCTAGGCTGAACGTCAGGCACTGCCCTGGGCTGGGTCTGGGGGCTCAGCAGCTAGGCTGAACCTCAGGCACTGCCCTGGGCTGGGTCTGGGGGCTCAGCAGCTAGGCTGAACCTCAGGCACTGCCCTGGGGGCTCAGCAGCTAGGCTGAACGTCAGGCACTGCCTGGGCTGGGTCTGGGGGCTCAGCAGCTAGGCTGAACGTCAGGCACTGCCTGGGCTGGGTCTGGGGGCTCAGCAGCTAGGCCAAACCTCAGGCACTGCCCTGGGCTGGGCCTGGGGGCTCAGCAGCTAGGCTGAACCTCAGGCACTGCCTGGGCTGGGTCTGGGGGCTCAGCAGCTAGGCTGAACGTCAGGCACTGCCCTGGGGGCTCAGCAGCTAGGCTGAACCTCAGGCACTGCCCTGGGCTGGGTCTGGGGGCTCAGCAGCTAGGCTGAACCTCAGGCACTGCCCTGGGGGCTCAGCAGCTAGGCTGAACCTCAGGCACTGCCCTGGGCTGGGTCTGGGGGCTCAGCAGCTAGGCTGAACGTCAGGCACTGCCTGGGCTGGGTCTGGGGGCTCAGCAGCTAGGCTGAACGTCAGGCACTGCCCTGGGGGCTCAGCAGCTAGGCTGAACCTCAGGCACTGCCTGGGCTGGGTCTGGGGGCTCAGCAGCTAGGCTGAACGTCAGGCACTGCCCTGGGGGCTCAGCAGCTAGGCTGAACCTCAGGCACTGCCTGGGCTGGGTCTGGGGGCTCAGCAGCTAGGCTGAACGTCAGGCACTGCCTGGGCTGGGTCTGGGGGCTCAGCAGCTAGGCTGAACCTCAGGCACTGCCTGGGCTGGGTCTGGGGGCTCAGCAGCTAGGCTGAACGTCAGGCACTGCCTGGGCTGGGTCTGGGGGCTCAGCAGCTAGGCTGAACGTCAGGCACTGCCCTGGGGGCTCAGCAGCTAGGCTGAACGTCAGGCACTGCCCTGGGGGCTCAGCAGCTAGGCTGAACCTCAGGCACTGCCTGGGCTGGGTCTGGGGGCTCAGCAGCTAGGCTGAACCTCAGGCACTGCCTGGGCTGGGTCTGGGGGCTCAGCAGCTAGGCTGAACCTCAGGCACTGCCTGGGCTGGGCCTGGGGGCTCAGCAGCTAGGCTGAACCTCAGGCACTGCCTGGGCTGGGTCTGGGGGCTCAGCAGCTAGGCTGAACCTCAGGCACTGCCCTGGGCTGGGTCTGGGGGCTCAGCAGCTAGGCTGAACCTCAGGCACTGCCTGGGCTGGGCCTGGGGGCTCAGCAGCTAGGCTGAACCTCAGGCACTGCCCTGGGCTGGGTCTGGGGGCTCAGCAGCTAGGCTGAACCTCAGGCACTGCCTGGGCTGGGCCTGGGGGCTCAGCAGCTAGGCTGAACCTCAGGCACTGCCCTGGGCTGGGTCTGGGGGCTCAGCAGCTAGGCTGAACCTCAGGCACTGCCCTGGGCTGGGTCTGGGGGCTCAGCAGCTAGGCTGAACCTCAGGCACTGCCTGGGCTGGGTCTGGGGGCTCAGCAGCTAGGCTGAACCTCAGGCACTGCCTGGGCTGGGTCTGGGGGCTCAGCAGCTAGGCTGAACATCAGGCACTGCCTGGGCTGGGTCTGGGGGCTCAGCAGCTAGGCTGAACCTCAGGCACTGCCTGGGCTGGGCCTGGGGGCTCAGCTAAGTCAGTCCCTGGGCTGCAGCAACCGCCGGGCACTGCACTCCCACACTGAAACTCCTGGGCACAGAGCCACAGGAGGAAGGCTCAGCACCACTGCCTGGAGGGGACTCAGCATCACTGCCTGGAGGGGACTCAGCATCACTGCATGGAGGGGACTCAGCACCCCTGTCTGAAATGGGACTCAGCACCCCTGTCTGAAATGGGACTCAGCACCCCTGTCTGTAGGGGACTCAGCACCACTGCCTGGAGGGGACTCAGCATCACTGCATGGAGGGGACTCAGCACCCCTGTCTGAAATGGGACACAGCACCACTGTCTGGAGGGGACACAGCACCCCTGTCTGAAATGGGACTCAGCACCCCTGTCTGGAGGGGACTCAGCACCCCTGTTTGGAGGGGACTCAGCACCACTGCCTGGAGGGGACTCAGCACCCCTGTTTGGAGGGGACTCAGCACCCCTGCCTGGAGGGGACTCAGCACCACTGTCTGGAGGGGGCACAGTGGCAGGGCAGATGCACTGCCATGGAGAGGGGATCCTGATTCCCTGCCCTGGAGCATTCAGAGCAGCAGGCAGGCAGGGGCCCTGGCAGACTGTGGCAGGGGGCAGGGACATTTCTGCTGTCATGGTCAGCTTCAGCAGCTGCTCACAAGGTGCTCACTGGTGCCAAGGGAGCCCTGCTTCCCCAGCCCCCCCCAGCCCCCCCCAGCTCCCTGCACCCTGTGCCCAGGCTGCTGCCACTTACTCTGGAAGTCTTCCTGCTGGATCTTCCGGTACTTTGGGGGTCGCCCTCTGGAGAGACAGAAGACTGATTGGCACCGGGGCTGGGGCCGGCCCCAGGGCTCCCTGCACAGCGCCCGGGGCAAAGCCTCGGCAGCAGGAGCAGGGGCAGCCTCCTGCCCCCTGCCCCGGGGGGCTGACGGCTACAGACACAGGAGGTGTGGAGAGGAACAGAGGGCAGAGCAGGGAGCTGCCCGCGGGGCCGGGGGGCGGCAGCATCCCCGGGGCTCACCTGCCGTGGTGCCGAGACTTCTTGCGCTGCGGGAAGCCCAGCAGGTTCCGCTTGCGGCCGGGGGCCTCGCTGTCAGACAGCTCTGCCTTCAGCCTGCTCTGGTTCTTCTCGGCCAGGGGGCAGCCCGACAGGCAGTAGTGGGCTGTGAACCTGCCCGTGACGTGCCCCGACCCGTCGCAGCCCGGCGTGGGGCACTTCCTGGGGAGCAGAGCAGCAGGGCTGGAGCCGGCTCGGGGCACGGCAGCAGGGCAGGGCTGCAGGGCAGGGCAGCAGGGTAGGGCTGCAGGGCAGGGCAGGGCAGCAGGGCAGGGCTGCAGGGCAGGGCAGGGCTGCAGGGCAGGGCTGCAGGGCAGGGTAGGGCTGCAGGGCAGGGCAGGGCAGCAGGGCAGGGCAGCAGGGCAGGGCTGCAGGGCAGGGTAGGGCTGCAGGGCAGGGCAGGGCTGCAGGGCAGGGCAGCAGGGCAGGGCTGCAGGGCAGCAGGGCAGGGCAGCAGGGTAGGGCTGCAGGGCAGGGCAGCAGGGCTGGGCAGGGCAGGGCTGCAGGGCAGGGCAGGGCTGAAGGACAGGGCAGCAGGGCAGGGCAGGGCAGCAGGGCAGGGCTGAAGGACAGGGCAGGGCAGGGCAGGGCAGCAGGGCAGGGCTGAAGGACAGGGCAGGGCAGGGCAGGGCAGCAGGGCAGGGCTGCAGGGCAGGGCTGAAGGACAGGGCAGCAGGGCTGGGCAGGGCAGGGCAGGGCTGCAAGGCAGGGCTGCAGGGCAGGGCAGCAGGGCAGGGCAGCAGGGCAGGGCAGGGCAGCAGGGCAGGGCAGGGCTGCAGGGCAGGGCTGCAGGGCAGGGCTGAAGGACAGGGCAGCAGGGCAGGGCTGCAGGGCAGGGCAGGGCTGCAAGGCAGGGCTGCAGGGCAGGGCAGCAGGGCAGGGCAGCAGGGCAGGGCAGGGCAGCAGGGCAGGGCAGGGCTGCAGGGCAGGGCTGCAGGGCAGGGCTGCAGGGCAGGGCAGGGCTGCAGGGCAGGGCTGCAGGGCAGGGCTGCAGGGCAGGGCTGCAGGGCAGGGCAGGGCTGCAGGGCAGGGCAGGGCAGGGCAGGGCTGCAGGGCAGGGCTGCAGGGCAGGGCAGGGCTGCAGGGCAGGGCAGGGCAGCAGGGTAGAGCTGCAGGGCAGCAGGGCAGGGCTGCAGGGCAGGGCAGGGCAGCAGGGTAGAGCTGCAGGGCAGCAGGGCAGGGCTGCAGGGCTCCCTCTGCCCCCCTGAGCCTGGCAGCCACAGCCCTGCACAGCAAAACCCTGCTGAGCAGAGCCCCAGGGAGGGGCAGCTGGCAGCTGCTTTGTGCCCCCAGGTGGAAGCAGCCACACCACCTCACATCACACAGGAGCACCAAGGTTGGAAGAGACCTCAAAGATCATAGAGTCCAAGCTGGCACCACAGGCCTCATGGCTAAAGTTTTGCTGAGCCCCACAGAGCCACATCTGCTGCCTGCCCTGGGCCAGCTCCATGGCTGACCTTGGCACAGAACACTCACAGAACCAACCAGGCTGGAAAAGACCTCAGAGATCACCAAGTCCAACCTAGCACCCAACACCTCCTGACACCCAAACCATGGCTCCGAGTGCCACATCCAATCCCCTCTTGAACACCTCCAGGGATGGGGACTCCACCACCTCCCTGGGCAGCACATCCCAATGGCTAACAACTCTCTCTGGGAAGAACTTTCTCCTCACCTCCAGTCTCAACCTCCCCTGGCACAGCCTGAGACTGTGTCCTCTTGTTCTGCTGCTGGCTGCCTGGCAGAAGAGCCCAACCCCCACCTGGCTACAACCTCCCTGCAGGGAGTTGCAGAGAGCAATGAGGTCTCCCCTGAGCCTCCTCTTCTCCAGGCTAAGCAACCCCAGCTCCCTCAGCCTCTCCTCACAGGGCTGTGCCCCAGACCCCTCCCCAGCTTTGTTGCCCTTCTCTGGACACCTTCCAGCAGCTCAACCTCTTTCCTGACCTGAGGAGCCCAGAGCTGGACACAGGACTGCAGGTGTGGCCTGAGCAGTGCTGAGCACAGGGCAGGATGAGCTCCCTGCTCCTGCTGGCCACACTCTTCCTGCTGCAGGCCAGGATGCCCTTGGCCTTCTTGGTCCCCTGGGCACACTGCTGGCTCATGTTCAGCTGCTATCCACCAGTTACTCTGACCTCAGGCTCTGGGCTGCCCTGGGGCCTGGCTTGAGGAGAGCAGAGGCTGCCCCTGAGCAGGGGGCAGAGGCAGGTGTGGCTGCAGGGAAGGGCTGGTTGCTGGGGGGGTGGCAGGTTGTGAGGTTGTGGAGGAAGGGCTGGCAGGGGCTGTGCCCTGGAGCCCCTCTGGAAGCTCACCTGTGGTGAAAGCTGTACTTGGAGCTCTTGGTGTGAGGGATGCTCTTGCAGCCCAGTGTTGGGCAGCCCCCATGGGCAGAGGAGGCTGCTTCCTTGGGCCCTGCACCAGGAGGAGAGAGAAGGGAGGCTGTCACAGCCCAGCCCCAGGCAGTGCCAGGCCTCTGGGCTCCCTGCCTGTGCTGCACAGGGAGGGCTTTCCCAGCTGGCAGCTCCAGAGCCAAGCCCTGCCTCCCTGCCCATCCTCAGCCAGCCCCTGCCCTCCCACTGCTGTGCCTGGGTGGCTGTGAGGCTCTGGCAGCTTCCAGGCTATGCCTAGCAAGATTTTCCCCAGCCCTTGAGGAGAAGGTGGCAGTATGTGAATAAATCACCAGTGGGTGCCAGAAGGAAGAGCAGGACCAGCCCTAAGCAAGCCACTGGGCAGGCAGCAGACACACAGCTCAGCTCTTTCTCTCTTTGGGCTTCCTCACTCTGGCTGAGGCTCCTGCTGCCTCCTGGCTGACCTGGGCTGTGCTCCTTGGTTTGCTAACAAAACAATTCTCTGCCTTTCCTCTTCTCCCTTTGCTGTGCAGGGGGTTAAGGAGGGGAGCAGGGAAGGGGAAGCTGTTGGCAGCTCCCCTGGGTTTCTCCAGGGGGGTTCCTGTGCTGTTTCTCAGTAGTGAACACCAGCAGACCCCTGTGACTGCTCTGCCTTCTGTACCTGCTCCTTGCCTTTCATTCTAGATGGCAGTGCAGCTTCATCTGCCTCCAGCTGGGCTGCTCTGCCTCATTTACTGGTGGGGGGGAATCTTCAAGCCACCAGAGGGGCCCTGGCATGCTTGGGGTGAGGCAGGGGTGGCACTCACTGAGAGGGGGCTGCAGTGGGTGCCCTGTTTTTGAGCACCAGCCTATGGGGTGGATGTCTGGGTGATCCACGTCGATCCAGAAGTCATAGATGTGGCTCCAGCCATCAAAGTGGATCTGGGGGAGACAAGGAGAGAGCTCAGCCCTCAGAGAGCTCTGCAGCCCCCCCAGTCTGCAGGTAGATCATAGAGCTGGCAGGGCTGGAAGGGAGCTCAAGGCTCAGCCAGCCCCAACCCCCTGCCATGGGCAGGGACACCTCACACCACAGCAGGTTGCTCACAGCCACCTCCAGCCTGGCTGCAAACACCTCCAGGCAGGAGGCTTCCACCACCTCCCTGGGCAGCCTGTGCCAGGCTCTCACCACCCTCCTGGGCAACAACTTCTTCCTCACAGCCAAGCTCAATCTCCCCACTTCTAGTGCTGCTCCATCCCCCCCAGTCCTATCCCTCCCTGACACCCCAGAGCAGAGGGGCAGGATCCTCTCCCTCCACCTCTGCCAATGGGCACTGGCAGCTGAGCTGCCCTTGGCCTTCTGGGCTGCCAGTGCCCATTGCTGACTCCCTGTCCCAGGCCTGATTCCTGCCCCCCTCAGAGGTGTCCCAGACCCCTATCCCTCCCTGACCCCCTCCAAAGTCCCTCCCCAGCTCTCTTGCAGCCCCCTGCAGATCCTGGAAGGCCACCAGAAGGTCTCCTGGGAGCCTTCTCCTCTCCAGCCTGCACAACCCCAACTCTCTCAGGCTGGCTCCAGAGCAGAGCAGCTCCAGCCCTCTGCTCCTCCTCCTGGCCCTGCTCTGGACACCTTCCAGCCCCTCCAGAGCCTTCCTGGCACAGAGGCTGCAGAGCTGGCCCCAGAGCTGCAGCTGTGGGCTCAGCAGAGTGGAGCAGAGGGGCAGAATCCCCTCCCTGGCCCTGCTGGCCACACTTCTCTTGCTGCAGCCCAGGCTCTGCTTGGCTCTCTGGGCTGCAAGTGCTCCCTGCTGGCTCCTGCTGAGCTTCTCCTCCCCCAGCACCCCCAAGGCCTTCTCTTCAGGGCAGATCCAAACTGCAGCACAAGGCTCTGCTGGAGCCAGGCACTCTGCACAGGGTGCTTCCACACAGCTCAGCACTGCAGCTGGCAGTGAGCTGGGAAGGTAAGGAGCAAGGCAGCCCAGTGGCTGCCCACAGGCCCAGCCCTGGGGCTCCAGCACCTACCTTGATCCTGTGGTCTTCCACGTCCTCCACGCTGGCCACGCGGATGAAGGACGGCGTCCTCCTGTCCACGGCCTCCAGCTTCATGTTCACCAGGAAGCCGTGGGGTGGGCGCTGGGGGCCAGAAGCAGCCAGCTCAGCAGGGGGCAGGGCTGTGCTCTGGGCCCCTCTGGCACCCCCAGCCCTCGAGGGCAGCTCCCAGCACTGGCCTGTCCCAGGGGGAGCCGTCCCAGGGGCCAGGCTGCCCAGAGCTGAGCTGGGCTTTGCCGAGCCGAGGAAGCTGCACTGGAGGGAAGGAGGCCTCCAGGAGGCACATTTGGAGGTCTCTCTTGCAGCCACACCTGGCTGGACACAGCTGCTGGTGCTGCAGCTGCAGACAACTGTCAGGCAAGCCTGAATGCTCCCCCAAGGCTCAGCTGCTGCCTAGCTGAGGGCTTGGTCACACTTCCCATTCTGCCCAGCTTTTTATTTACAATAAACCAAACCAGGTTGGAAGAGACCTTCAAGGTCATCACATCCAACCCATCAACCAGTCCAACCCACCCAAACAGCTAACCCATGGCACCAAGCACCCCATCAAGTCTCCTCCTGAACACCTCCAGGGATGGAGACTCCACCACCTCCCTGGGCAGCACATTCCAATGGGCAATCACTCTCTGTGTAGAACTTCCTCCTGACCTCCAGCCTCAACCTCCCCTGGCACAGCTTGAGACTGTGTCCTCTTGTTCTGCTGCTGGCTGCCTGGCAGAAGAGCCCAACCCCCACCTGGCTACAACCTCCCTGCAGGGAGTTGCAGAGAGCAAGAAGGTCTCCCCTGAGCCTCCTCTTCTCCAGGCTAAGCAACCCCAGCTCCCTCAGCCTCTCCTCACAGGGCTGTGCCCCAGACCCCTCCCCAGCTTTGTTGCCCTTCTCTGGACACCTTCCAGCAGCTCAACCTCTTTCCTAACCTGAGGAGCCCAGAGCTGGACTCAGGACTGCAGGTGTGGCCTGAGCAGTGCTGAGCACAGGGCAGGATGAGCTCCCTGCTCCTGCTGGCCACACTCTTCCTGCTGCAGGCCAGGATGCCCTTGGCCTTCTTGGCCCCCTGGGCACACTGCTGGCTCATGTTCAGCCTACCATCAACCAGCACCCCCAGCTCCCTCTCTGCCTGGCTGCTCTCAGCCACTCTGCCCCCAGCCTGTAGCTCTGCCTGGGGTTGCTGTGGCCAAAGTGCAGCCCCTGGCACTTGGACTTGTTGAATGCCATCCTGTTGGCCTCTGCCCATCTGCCCAGCCTGGCAAGGTCCCTCTGCAGAGCCTCTCTACCCTCCAGCAGATCAACTCCTGCCCCCAGCTTGCTGTCAGCTGCACATTTGCTGCTGACTGACTCAATGCCCTCCTCCAGATCATCACTGAAGATGTTAAAGAGCACAGGGCCCAGCACTGCTCCCTGGGGCACAGCACTGGGGCCTGGCTGCCAGCTGGCTGTGGCACCATTCACCACCACTCTCTGGGCTCAGCCTCCAGCCACTTCCTAACCCAGCTCAGAGCTGCTGGCCAAGCCAGGGGCTGACAGCTTGGCCAGGAGCTTGCTGTGGGGGATGGTGGCAAAGGCCTTGCTGCAGCCCAGGCAGACTCCATCCACAGCCTGCCCCACAGCCACCAGGCAGTGCCCTGGGCATGGAAGGAGCTCAGGTTGGTCAGGCAGGACCTGCCCTTCCTAACCCCATGCTGGCTGGGCCTGAGCCCTTGGCCGTGCTGTGAGTGCTGTGTGATTGCACTCAGGATGCCCTGTGCCATGATCTTGCCTGGCACTGAGGTCAGGCTGCCAGGCCTGGAGTTCCCTGGCTCATCCAACCTGCCCTGCTTGTGGATGGGCATCACCCTGGCAGCTTCCAGTCCTCTGGGACCTCTCCAGTGAGCCAGGACTGGTGGAAAATGATGGAGAGTGGCTTGGCCAGCTCCTCTGACAGCTCTCAGCACCCTAGGATGGATCCCATCTGGTCCCAGCTGTCTGCCCAGCACAGCCCTGGCTTCTGAGCCAGGAGTGCAGGCCTGGAGGCCAGGTCTGTGGCAGGAGCACAGTGACCATCACCTGGCAAGCCAAGACTTGAGCCACTTGAGCCCAGGTAGAGCAGAGCAGAGCAGAGGAGGGGCACTCACCACTTTGAAGGCCCAGGCTGGCACAGCAGATGCTCCTGTCTCCTTCAAGTACTTTTCCCAGGTGAAGTTGTCAGGGTCAGGATAATCTAGAAGGGGGAAGATGCAGAAAGTGGACTGGAAAGTGCCCCAGAACATCCTGCTGCCTTGAAGGCCCAAGCAAGTCTGTGCTAGGCACAGGGGAACCTGAGAGGCAGCAGGGAGGGCTGTTACTGGCTCATGGGCTGTGACATCCAGGTCACAAGGGGGCAGGAAGAGCTGGGCCTGCAGAGACAGCTTGGGTCCCCCTTGTGCCTCCACCCAGCCCAACACAGCCACTGTGCTCCAGCTGGACACAAGCACAGGAGCCCTGGCAGGGGCAGGCCACCATCCTGCCTGGGCTTGCAGACAAGCAAGAGCCATGGGGTCTGCACCCCCAGGCCCCCCAGTGCCACCCTGGGAAGGCTGCCCCACGGGGATGTGCCAGGTGAAGGCTGTGCCCCCCTGCTGCCGACTCACCTTGAGGAGGTGTGAGGGGTTTGCCATGCTCCTGACACCATCCCACTGGGTGGATGTATGGGCTGCTGGGGTCACACCTGGAAAACACAGCCAAGTCTTACCCAGGGCTGAGAGATCCAGCTTGTCACCAGCAGGCAGCACAGGCAGCACCCCCAGGCCTGCACCCCCCTCAGCAGCACCCCCAGGCCTGCACCCCCCCGTCCCTGGGTGACTGAGGGAGCCACAGAGCCTGCTGAGCAAAGGGCTAGGGCAGGGGGCTCCAGCCCAGAGGGGCAGGACAGGTACATGCCCCAGGTGCCAGCCCTGCAGCAGAGCTGCCCAGGGAGCAGCAGGCAGGGAGCTGCTGTGCAGGGCATGGCTGCCAGCAGCTCACAGCACCCTCAAGTGCTGCTGCTCTGCAGGTCTGCCCTGTGCCAGAGCAGTTGGCTGCCCAGCAGCAGCAAGGGAGGAGCAGCCAGGGGCACAACCTGCCCCACAGCTCCTCAGAGCACAAAGTAAGAGAAGGTCACAGTGTCACAGTGTCACAGAATCACCAAGGTTGGAAGAGACCTCGAGGATCATGGAGTCCAAGCTGGCACCACAGACCTCATGACAATTAAACCATGGCTCCAAGTGCCACATCCAATCCCCTCTTGAACACCTCCAGGGATGGGGACTCCACCACCTCCCTGGGCAGCACATCCCAATGGCTAACAACTCTCTCTGGGAAGAACTTTCTCCTCACCTCCAGCCTAAACCTCCCCTGGCACAGCTTGAGACTGTGTCCTCTTGTTCTGCTGCTGGCTGCCTGGGAGCAGAGCCCAACCCCCACCTGGCTCCAACCTCCCTGCAGGGAGTTGCAGAGAGCAAGAAGGTCTCCCCTGAGCCTCCTCTTCTCCAGGCTAAGCAACCCCAGCTCCCTCAGCCTCTCCTCACAGGGCTGTGCCCCAGACCCCTCCCCAGCTTTGTTGCCCTTCTCTGGACACCTTCCAGCAGCTCAACCTCTTTCCTGACCTGAGGAGCCCAGAGCTGGACACAGGACTGCAGGTGTGGCCTGAGCAGTGCTGAGCACAGGGCAGGATGAGCTCCCTGCTCCTGCTGGCCACACTCTTCCTGCTGCAGGCCAGGATGCCCTTGGCCTTCTTGGCCCCCTGGGCACACTGCTGGCTCCTGTTCAGGCAGCTGTCAACCAGCACCCCCAGGTCCCTCTCTGCCTGGCTGCTCTCAGCCACTCTGCCCCCAGCCTGTAGCTCTGCCTGGGGTTGCTGTGGCCAAAGTGCAGCCCCTGGCACTTGGACTTGTTGAATGCCATCCTGTTGGGCTCTGCCCATCTGCCCAGCCTGGCCAGGTCCCTCTGCAGAGCCCTTCTGCCCTCTGACTGACCAACATCTGCTCCCAGCTTGCTGTCAGCTGCACATTTGCTGCTGACTGACTCAATGCCCTCCTCCAGATCATCAATGAAGATGTTAAAGAGCACAGGGCCCAGCACTGCTCCCTGGGGCACAGCACTGGGGCCTGGCTGCCAGCTGGCTGTGGCACCATTCACCTCCACTCTCTGCGCTCAGCCTCCAGCCACTTCCTAACCCAGCTCAGAGTTGCTGCTGGCCAAGCCAGGGGCTGACAGCTTGGCCAGGAGCTTGCTGTGGGGGATGGTGGCAAAGGCCTTGCTGCAGCCCAGGCAGACTCCATCCACAGCCTGCCCCACAGCCACCAGGCAGTGCCCTGGGCATGGAAGGAGCTCAGGTTGGTCAGGCAGGACCTGCTCTTCCTAACTCCATGCTGGCTGGGCCTGAGCCCTTGGCCATCCTTCAGGTGCAGTGATTGCCCCCAGGATAATCTGCTCCATCACTTTCCCTGGCACTGAGCTCAGGCTGCCAGGCCTGGGGCTTCCAGGTTCCTCCACCCAACCCTTCCTGTGGATGGGGACCACCTTGGCAGCTTCCAGTCACCTGGGACCTCTCTGGTGAGCCAGGGCTGGAGGAAAATGATGGATAGTGGCTTGGAGCTCATCTGCCAGCTCTCTCAGCACCCTAGGATGGATCCCATCCGGCCCCATGGACTTGTGAGTGTCCAAGTGGCTCAGCAGGTCCCCAGCCCAGTGCGCTGGGGCTGTGCCTCGTTCCCCTGAGCAGCACAGCCCCCAGAGGGGCAGCAGCAGAGGCAGGGGCAGCAGCAGAGGCAGGGCAGCAGCAGAGGCAGGGGCAGCAGCAGAGGCAGGGCAGCAGCAGAGGCAGGGGCAGCAGCAGAGGCAGGGCAGCAGCAGAGGCAGGGGCAGCAGCAGAGGCAGGGGCAGCAGCAGAGGCAGGGCAGCAGCAGAGGCAGGGGCAGCAGCAGAAGCAGGGCAGCAGCAGAGGCAGGGCAGCAGCAGAAGCAGGGCAGCAGCAGAGGCAGGGGCAGCAGCAGAGGCAGGGCAGCAGCAGAAGCAGGGGCAGCAGAAGAAGCAGGGCAGCAGCAGAGGCAGGGCAGCAGCAGAGGCAGGGGCAGCAGCAGAGGCAGGGCAGCAGCAGAGGCAGGGGGAGCAGCAGAGGCAGGGCAGCAGCAGAGGCAGGGCAGCAGCAGAGGCAGGGGCAGCAGCAGAGGCAGGGGCAGCAGAAGAAGCAGGGCAGCAGCAGAAGCAGGGGCAGCAGCAGAGGCAGGGCAGCAGCAGAGGCAGGGGCAGCAGCAGAGGCAGGGCAGCAGCAGAGGCAGGGGCAGCAGCAGAGGCAGGGCAGCAGCAGAGGCAGGGCAGCAGCAGAGGCAGGGGCAGCAGCAGAGGCAGGGGGAGCAGCAGAAGCAGGGCAGCAGCAGAGGCAGGGCAGCAGCAGAGGCAGGGGCAGCAGAAGAAGCAGGGGCAGCAGAAGAAGCAGGGCAGCAGCAGAAGCAGGGCAGCAGCAGAGGCAGGGGCAGCAGAAGAAGCAGGGCAGCAGCAGAGGCAGGGGCAGCAGCAGAGGCAGGGGCAGCAGAAGAAGCAGGGCAGCAGCAGAAGCAGGGCAGCAGCAGAGGCAGGGGCAGCAGCAGAAGCAGGGCAGCAGCAGAAGCAGGGCAGCAGCAGAAGCAGGGGGAGCAGCAGAAGCAGGGGCAGCAGCAGAAGCAGGGCAGCAGCAGAGGCAGGGCAGCAGCAGAAGCAGGGCAGCAGCAGAAGCAGGGCAGCAGCAGAGGCAGGGGCAGCAGCAGAAGCAGGGCAGCAGCAGAGGCAGGGGGAGCAGCAGAAGCAGGGGCAGCAGAAGAAGCAGGGCAGCAGCAGAGGCAGGGGCAGCAGCAGAAGCAGGGCAGCAGCAGAAGCAGGGCAGCAGCAGAAGCAGGGCAGCAGCAGAGGCAGGGGGAGCAGCAGAGGCAGGGCAGCAGCAGAAGCAGGGGCAGCAGCAGAAGCAGGGCAGCAGCAGAAGCAGGGGCAGCAGCAGAAGCAGGGCAGCAGCAGAAGCAGGGGCAGCAGCAGAAGCAGGGCAGCAGCAGAAGCAGGGCAGCAGCAGAGGCAGGGGCAGCAGAAGAAGCAGGGGCAGCAGCAGAGGCAGGGCAGCAGCAGAGGCAGGGGCAGCAGCAGAAGCAGGGCAGCAGCAGAAGCAGGGGCAGCAGAAGAAGCAGGGCAGCAGCAGAGGCAGGGCAGCAGCAGAGGCAGGGGCAGCAGCAGAGGCAGGGGCAGCAGCAGAAGCAGGGCAGCAGCAGAGGCAGGGGCAGCAGCAGAGGCAGGGCAGCAGCAGAGGCAGGGGGAGCAGCAGAGGCAGGGCAGCAGCAGAGGCAGGGCAGCAGCAGAAGCAGGGGCAGCAGAAGAAGCAGGGCAGCAGCAGAGGCAGGGCAGCAGCAGAGGCAGGGGCAGCAGAAGAAGCAGGGCAGCAGCAGAGGCAGGGGCAGCAGCAGAGGCAGGGCAGCAGCAGAAGCAGGGCAGCAGCAGAGGCAGGGCAGCAGCAGAGGCAGGGGCAGCAGCAGAGGCAGGGGGAGCAGCAGAGGCAGCAGCAGAGGCAGGGGGAGCAGCAGAAGCAGGGCAGCAGCAGAGGCAGGGGCAGCAGCAGAGGCAGGGGCAGCAGCAGAAGCAGGGCAGCAGCAGAAGCAGGGGCAGCAGCAGAAGCAGGGCAGCAGCAGAAGCAGGGCAGCAGCAGAAGCAGGGGCAGCAGCAGAAGCAGGGCAGCAGCAGAAGCAGGGCAGCAGCAGAAGCAGGGGCAGCAGCAGAAGCAGGGCAGCAGCAGAAGCAGGGCAGCAGCAGAGGCAGGGGCAGCAGAAGAAGCAGGGGCAGCAGCAGAGGCAGGGCAGCAGCAGAGGCAGGGGCAGCAGCAGAAGCAGGGCAGCAGCAGAAGCAGGGGCAGCAGAAGAAGCAGGGCAGCAGCAGAGGCAGGGCAGCAGCAGAGGCAGGGGCAGCAGCAGAGGCAGGGGCAGCAGCAGAAGCAGGGCAGCAGCAGAGGCAGGGGCAGCAGCAGAGGCAGGGCAGCAGCAGAGGCAGGGGGAGCAGCAGAGGCAGGGCAGCAGCAGAGGCAGGGCAGCAGCAGAAGCAGGGGCAGCAGAAGAAGCAGGGCAGCAGCAGAGGCAGGGCAGCAGCAGAGGCAGGGGCAGCAGAAGAAGCAGGGCAGCAGCAGAGGCAGGGGCAGCAGCAGAGGCAGGGCAGCAGCAGAAGCAGGGCAGCAGCAGAGGCAGGGCAGCAGCAGAGGCAGGGGCAGCAGCAGAGGCAGGGGGAGCAGCAGAGGCAGCAGCAGAGGCAGGGGGAGCAGCAGAAGCAGGGCAGCAGCAGAGGCAGGGGCAGCAGCAGAGGCAGGGGGAGCAGCAGAGGCAGGGCAGCAGCAGAGGCAGGGGGAGCAGCAGAGGCAGGGCAGCAGCAGAAGCAGGGGCAGCAGCAGAGGCAGGGGCAGCAGCAGAAGCAGGGGCAACAGCAGAGGCAGGGCAGCAGCAGAGGCAGGGGCAGTGCCAGGGGGCTGGCTGCACCCACCAGTAGTCATAGGTGTCGTCCCAGTTGTCGAAGTGCACCAGGAAGCGGTTCTGCACCACGTCGGTCACCGTGGCCACGCAGATCAGCGAGGGGTTCATGCGGTCCACGGCCTCCAGCTTCATCCCCACCTCGAAGCCTGGGGACACCTCGTGCTGCCAGGAGAGAGGGGCAGCTTGCTGCCGGGGCTGTGCTTCCCTCACCTGCCCAAACCCTCCCAAAACCAGACCCTCCCTGGCCTCCAGGCAGGCCCAGCCCCACCTAGGCCCCCAGAGAGGCAGTGCCCTGCTACACAGGGCAGTAACTCAGCCTGGCCAGGGGAAGAAAGAGGAAGAGAGAGCCTCAGAGCCTCAGGATCTCCTCTAAGCTGTGACCCCTAGGAGAAAAGCTGCTGCAGCCACAGCTCTGAGGGCAGCTGCTGGACCCATGCAGGTTAAGTTTCTCTCATCCCACTGGACTGCAGCACTTCCCTCCCTCCTGAGCTGGGGAGCCCAGAGCTGGATGCAGTATTCCAGGTGAGGTCTCAGCAGGGCAGAGCAGAGGGGGAGGAGAAGCTCCCTGGCTCTGCTGGCCACACTCCTCTGATGCAGCTCAGGACCCCCTTGGCCTTCTTGGCCCCCAGGGCTCATTGCTGTCCCAGGCAGACCTTGCTGCCCAGCAGCACTCCCAGCTCCTTCTCCCCAGGGCTGCTCTGCAGCAGGTCCCTTCCTAACCTCTTCTGGAGCAGGCCTCCCCCAGGGGCAGCTGCAGTGCTGCTGGGAACTTGGTGGTGCTGGTGTAGGGCTCTGCTTAGCTCTGAACAGGGATTTCCAGAGGGCTGGGGGGTAGGGGCTGGGGGGTAGGGGCTGGGCAGTCCCTAGGGGCTGGGCAGTCCTTAGGGGCTGGCCCCTTGCAGGTAAGGCTCTCTCATCCCACTGGACTGCAGCACTTCCTGGGCTGTGCAGCAGAGCTCTGGGTTTGCTCTCTCTCTCTGGGCTGCCTCCTGCTTGCTCCTTGCTTCTCTCTCCTGCCTGCTGCAGCCACTGCTCTGAGGGCAGCTGCTGCATGCCTGCAGGGTGCAGGGTTCCTTAGCTGACCAATTCCTTGGCTGCCCAGAGGAAAACAACCACACTCCAGGTGTGCCAGGAGCAACAGGCTCCCCTTGGCACCCTGGGGTGGCACAGGCTGCAGCAGCCACCCCCTTGACATGCTGGCAGCTCTCATGGGGACAGGATTTGAGCTGAGCTGTGTGCTTGGGGGTTACTGGGGAAGGGATTGAGAACCAAGAGGACAGAAACAGCCACTCTGAGCAACACTCACTGGGCTTAGGGACTTAGGAGCAGCCTGGGGGGGTTGGGGCTGCTAGGGACTTCTGCTGCTGGTGGTTGGCTTTGTCTGCTGAGGGCTTTGGTGTGGGGATGCTGCTGGGGACATGCTCAGGACTGCTGTGAGCTGCTTTGTCTCTGAAGGGCTTCTGGGAATACTTCTCTGAGTGGGACTCTGGGACTCTGCTGCTGGGGATTCTGTGCTGCAGCAATGAAGGACTTCTGGGAGGCCTTCTGAGGCTCCCTGCCCTCTGCACTTCTGGAGCCCCACTGCTGTATGGCAGTGGGGTTGGTGCCTTCGTTCCTCACCCACTGGCACCTCCCCTCCAGACCAGGGGAGCAATAGAAACCAGCCTCAGGCTTAGGCTGGCTCAGATGCTGTCACAGAAGAGTTGTGCTCACACTCCTTCAGGGTCAGCAGCAACCAGTTGTGGCCTTCCAGGATCTGCAGGGGGCTGCAAGCAAGCTGGGGAGGGACTTTGGAGGGGGTCAGGGAGGGATAGGGGTCTGGAACACCTCTGAGGGGGGCAGGAATCAGGCCTGGGACAGAAAGGCAGCAATGGGCACTGGCAGCCCAGAAGGCCAAGGGCAGCTTGAGCTGCCCTTGGCCTTCTGGGCTGCCAGTGCCTATTGCCAGAGGTGGAAGGAGAGGATCCAGAGGTGGCAGCCTCCTGCCTGGAGGTGTTTGCAGCCAGGCTGGAGGTGGCTGTGAGCAACCTGCTGTGGTGTGAGGTGTCCCTGCCCGTGGCAGGGGGGTTGGGACTGGCTGAGCCTTGAGCTCCCTTCCAGCCCTGACAACTCAATGCTTCTATGATTCTACAGTCCCCTCAGCCTGGCAGCCTTGGTGCCCTCCACCCTACCTTGCCTCTACTCCATGGCTGCAAACTGTGTGCAAATCCCCTGTGCCACACACTGCAGGGGCTGTGGCAGCACTGAACAGGAGGCTTTAGGTGCAAGAAGTACCTTTGAGAGGCTACTTAGCAGGAGGCTGAGTTTCCTCTGCAGGGTTTTGCCCCATGCCATGTCCCTGCTCCCCTTCCCCTTGGCACTACACCAAAAGCAAAGGCAGGAACAGCAGCAATGAAGACACAAACCAGACAACTGAATTGTCACAGAGGTTGGAAGGGACCTCCAGAGATCACCCAGCCCACCCCCCCTGCCAGAAGCAGGTTTCCCCTAGGGTAGTCTGCACAGGAATGCATCCAGGTGGGTTTGGAAGCCTCCAGAGCCCTCAGCCTGCTCCAGGCCTCCAGCAGCCTCACACCAAAGAAGTTTCTACTCATGTTGAGATGAAACCTTCTCTGTACAAGCTTGTACCTCTTGTTTCTTGCCTCAATTTACTGTGCCCCACTCAAAGAGCCTGGCCCCCTCCTCCTGCCCCCCAGCCCTCAGCTATTGATAGCCATTGATCAGATCCCTCTCAGCCTTCTCCTCTCCAGACTCAACAGCCCCAGGGCTCTCAGCCTCTCTCCACAGGGGAGATGCTCAAGTCCCCAAAGCCTCCTCCTGGCCCTCCCTTGGACTCCCCCCAGCAGCTCTCTGTCTCTCTTGAGCTGGGGAGCCCAGCCCTGGACACAATACTCCAGCAGTGCTCTCAGCAGGGCAGAGCAGAGGGGCAGCAGAACCTCCCCAGCTTCTTGCTGCCCCCCAGGATGCCCTTGGCTCTCTTGGCCCCCAGGGCACATTGCTGCCCCATGCAGAACTTGCTGCCCACCAGCACCCCAAGCTCTTGCTCCATGCAGCTGCTCTGCAGCAGGGCAGCCTCCAACCTGCCCTGCTGCCTGCTGCTATTCCTGCCCAGCTGCAGGACCCTGCTCTTGCCCTCCTTGCCCTTCAGGAGCTTTGCCTGCAGCCAGCTCTCAGCCTGCCCAGCTCTGCTTGGATGGCAGCACAGCCTGAGGGCTGTCAGCCCCCCCCCCAGCTTGGGAGCAGCAGAGCTTGCTGAGGGAGCCCTCAGTGCCCTCAGCCAGGTGCTTGGGAGAGCTGTTGAGCACAAGTGGGCCCAGAGCTGATCCCTGGGGAGCAGCACTGGCCACAGGCCTCCAAGCTGCCTCTGTGCCACTGCTGGCAGCCCTCTGAGCCCTGCTGTGCAGCCAGTTTGCAAAGCAGCTCTGGAGCAAGCAGCAGAGATGCTTCTGAAGCATTCACTGAGGGGGGCTGGCAGTGCAGGTGCTGAGAGCAGTGCTGCCTTCTGCTCAGCACTGCCTGTCTGCAGCAGATGGAACTGTCCATGAGCCTGACCTGGCTGAAACACTGACCTCAGAGTCCTGCCAGCCTTGTGCATGCCATAGCAGGGAGCAAAGCCCCAGGTGCCCAGCAGCCACAGCTCACCAAGCAATGGCAGCAGGAGATTCTCCTGGGCCTCTGCACTGTGTTGGGTGGATCAGCTCAGCACCAGCAGAGGCATTCTGCTGAGAGAGCTGTCAGGGCTGGAAGGGACAGTGGTGAGGCAGTGCTGTGGGTATCCCCTGGCCTCTTCCCTGCCATCATCTGTGGCACTTGGGTGAGGCTGGGCAGCTTCCCAGGCTGTGCTGGCTGTGCCCAGGAAGCACAGAGTGTGCTGCTGTCATAGAGGCACAGAGCTGGCAGGGCTGGAAGGGAGCTCAAGGCTCAGCCAGTCCCAACCCCTTGCCATGCCCAGGGACACCTCACACCACAGCAGGTTGCTCACAGCCACCTCCAGCCTGGCTGCAAACACCTCCAGGCAGGAGGCTTCCACCACCTCCCTGGGCAGCCTGTGCCAGGCTCTCACCACCCTCCTGGGCAACAACTTCTTCCTCACAGCCAAGCTCAATCTCCCCACTTCTAGTGCTGCTCCATCCCCCCCAGTCCTATCCCTCCCTGACCCCCTCCAAAGTCCCTCCCCAGCTCTCTTGCAGCCCCCTGCAGATCCTGGAAGGCCACCAGAAGGTCTCCTGGGAGCCTTCTCCTCTCCAGCCTGCACAACCCCAGCTCTCTCAGGCTGGCTCCAGAGCAGAGCAGCTCCAGCCCTCTGCTCCTCCTCCTGGCCCTGCTCTGGACACCTTCCAGCCCCTCCAGAGCCTTCCTGGCACAGAGGCTCCAGAGCTGCTGTGCTGGAGGGGAAGCAGTCCCAGCTGGCAGGGAGGACACGAGCTGCTACTCACCGTGTTTCGGACCACAAAGAGATGCTTAGGAGCTGCCTGAGCCTTTGTTATCTTCAGGTAGTTTGTCCAGCTGAATTCTTCTTCCTTATAACCTACAACCCCTCAGGAAAAGAAAGCAGAGCAGCAAGGTCACAGAGAGCAGCCAGGAGGTGGTGTGGCCAAGCCCAGGCACCCCCAGCCGGCTCTCCTGGCCCCACCGCGCCACCGAGTCCCCCCTGCCAGCAGCAGGGTTGGGCAGCCACTATTTGTCCCCCCTCCCCCAACAGGAGCCACCAACTGAGGCTGGCTAACTGCTTACCTTTTGGGGGCTGGAGTTTGTGCCCTGTCTCCTCAAACCAGCCAGCAGGGTGGATGTCAGGGGAGTCAGCATTGAGCCAGAAGTCGTGGCACTCGGAGTAGCCGTCGAAGTGGAGGCGCATCCGGTAGCCACACACCTGCCAGAGGGGGAGGGGGGGAGGAGGAGAGGGCCATGGAGACCTCCTGCTCCCTTTGCCTGGGCACTGCATGCACCTGCCCTCCCACACAGTCCCAGCAGAGCCACTCACAGGCCACTCAGTGCCCAAGCAGGTGCCAGCCCCAAGAGGTGCCCAGCACAGCAGCGCAAGGCCGGCCCAGGCCAGCCCCGGGACACCTGGGGACCCTTCCCGGGTCCAGCAGGAGCAAGGATGCCCTTTGCTGCCCCAGGGGAGATGCTGGCACAGGGGCTTGGGGTGAATGGCAATGCTGCTTTAGTGAGACCCTGCCAGCAGGCAGAACAGCAGCCCCTGCAGGCTGTGTGACCAGCCTGGCTGCCCCAGGGGCACTGCAAGCCAAGGCTGCTTCAGCTGCCTCACAGATCACAGAGCTAGCAGGGCTGGAAGGGAGCTCAAGGCTCAGCCAGTCCCAACCCCTTGCCATGCCCAGGGACACCTCACACCACAGCAGGTTGCTCACAGCCACCTCCAGCCTGGCTGCAAACACCTCCAGGCAGGAGGCTTCCACCACCTCCCTGGGCAGCCTGTGCCAGGCTCTCACCACCCTCCTGGGCAACAACTTCTTCCTCACAGCCAAGCTCAATCTCCCCACTTCTAGTGCTGCTCCATCCCCCCCAGTCCTATCCCTCCCTGACACCCCAGAGCAGAGGGGCAGGATCCTCTCCCTCCACCTCTGCCAATGGGCACTGGCAGCTCAGCTGCCCTTGGCCTTCTGGGCTGCCAGTGCCCATTGCTGACTCCCTGTCCCAGGCCTGATTCCTGCCCCCCTCAGAGGTGTCCCAGACCCCTATCCCTCCCTGACCCCCTCCATAGTCCCTCCCTGACCCCCTCCAAAGTCCCTCCCCAGCTCTCTTGCAGCCCCCTGCAGATCCTGGAAGGCCACCAGAAGGTCTCCTGGGAGCCTTCTCCTCTCCAGCCTGCACAACCCCAACTCTCTCAGGCTGGCTCCAGAGCAGAGCAGCTCCAGCCCTCTGCTCCTCCTCCTGGCCCTGCTCTGGACACCTTCCAGCCCCTCCAGAGCCTTCCTGGCACAGAGGCTGCAGAGCTGGCCCCAGAGCTGCAGCTGTGGGCTCAGCAGAGTGGAGCAGAGGGGCAGAATCCCCTCCCTGGCCCTGCTGGCCACACTTCTCTTGCTGCAGCCCAGGCTCTGCTTGGCTCTCTGGGCTGCAAGTGCTCCCTGCTGGCTCCTGCTGAGCTTCTCCTCCCCCAGCACCCCCAAGGCCTTTTCTCCAGGGCTGCTCTCCAGCCAGTCCCTGCCCAGCCTCTAGCAGTGCCTGGGATTGCCCTGCCCCAGCTGCAGGACCTTGCCCTTGGCCTTGTTGAACCTCCTGAGGTTGTCCTGGGCTCAGCTCTGCAGCCTGCCCAGGTCCCTCTGGATGGATCCTTCCCTCCAGCTGTCAGCTGCAGTACACAGCTTGGTGCTGAGGGAGCCTCAGTGCCTCTGTCCATGGCACCAACAGGGATGTTAACCAAGCCTGGTGCCAGCACTGAGCCCTGGGGCACTCCACTTGGCCATGGGCCATTGGCAGCCACTCTGGGTGCAGCCATCAAGCCAGCTCTGCACCCTCTGAGTTCTCCATCCATGGAGCCCATCCTGCACCAGCCTGGAGCCCAAGGATGTGCTGCAGGACAGTGGCAAAGGCTTTGCTCAGGTATGGCACAGCAGCTCCTGTGCACTGGGAGCACACTCCCCATCTGCCTGCCTGAGCTGCTCATCTCATGCAGCACCATGCAGCTGAGGGGCCAAAGCCCACCTCCCTCCAGGGGCCAGCCTGCAGCACCTCCCCACTCAGAGCCTCCTGCTGCACAGCTGTGAGCAGGAACCAAGGCACTGGCACAGGCTGCCCAGGGAGGAGGTGGAAGCCTCCTGCCTGGAGGTGTTTGCAGCCAGGCTGGAGGTGGCTGTGAGCAAGCTGCTGTGGTGTGAGGTGTCCCTGCCCATGGCAGGGGGTTGGGACTGGCTGAGCCTTGAGCTCCCTTCCAGCCCTGACAGCTCTGTGATCCCATGAGATGAGAACCTTACCTCAGCCACTGTCAGGATGAAGTACATGGATGGGTGCTGTGGATCAATCCCCTCCAGCTTCATCCCCACTTTGAAGCCATTCTTGTGCTGGGAAGCTACTTGGTGCTGGAAACCAGAATGAAACCACAATGTGAAAAATGGCAGAGCTGGGCCTAGAAGCATCCCAGGGAGCAGCCAGCAGGCAGTGGGAGCTGCTGGCACCAGGAGACTGTGGGCCACAGGTGCTGCTGTCATCCAACTGTTACTTCTCTTCACACATTCTCCCACCTCCTGGTGGGTTTGGGTCTCTTGCTACTGGCAGGGCAGGATGTCCCCAGGCTAAGAGCTGCAGCCAGGGTGAGTGGGGCACAGGCCTGGCTTCTCTTGCCCTCTGGCCCTCAGGGAGCAGGGGTGCAGCCCAGCAACTGGGAGAGCCCACCTCTGGCTTTGAAGAAGGGCAGGAAAGGCTCAGCCACCCAGACAGAGGCACAGGGGTGCCCTAGGTGAATGTGGAGGGTGTGCTGGGGAGGAGGAGCATGGGCAGATCAAACCTGGAGGTCAGCTGGTCACCCCCAGGTGAAGCTGGGAGCTGGCTTAGCACTCAGAGTCCCACAGACCGGGGAGGCAAGGAGGACAGGAGGAGGAGGAGGAGGAGGGGAGGGGGGGGGGAAAAAAGGGAAAGAAAAAACAGATGAAAGAGGGAAAACAAAGAGAGGAAAATCCCAACTCACATCCTGGAAGAGATCTAAAGGGGCAGCCACAGCTTTCTGCTCCTCCAGGTAGGACGCCCAAGACCAGCCTTCTTTCTTCTCCTCACTGGCACCTGAGCGCAGCACAAACGCACACACAAGAGCTCTGCTGAGGGCCAGCCCCAGCCCCTGCCTGCCCTGGCCGCTCTGCAGGGCACACTCCTGCTCCCTGCCAAGCTCAGCACCCTCCTACCACGGCCCCTTCCCCAGCAGACCTGGGCTGGCTGAGGAGGGGCAGAGCCGAGGGGGTCCTGTGACCCAAGCGTCCTCTGGCGCCGTGCGGTGCTCCAGGAGGGCACCAGCAGGGCCTGGGGGCCAAGCCAGCCTGTGCCAAGCACCAGGGCACCTCTGCAACCAGCCCTGCTCCAGCCAGCACTTCCACAAGGGCCTCAGCACTGATGGACTGGGGACAGCCAGGAGGCTCCATCCGGAGGTGTGGGAATCAGTCCCAGCTGCGAAGGGCTCCCAGCCAGCCAAAGCAGCAGTGGGCTCCCCTCCTGCTGCCACTCCAGAGCCCAGCTCTGCCATCCTCTGCTCTCAGACAACCAGCTGAGCCCCCCTCAGCACACCAGGACCACCCTGATGCCCTAGAGATCCATTTACTCCTATGCTAGTCAAGAGAAGAAGCCAGCACTCCCTGGTCATGGGCAGGGAGGAGGTGCTCCAGGCCTTTGACCCCCACAGAGGCCTTGCCTGAGGCACACCAAACATAACCCAAGCCCCTTGCTCTCAGCCACTTTCTGTCCCTGCTTTGTAGCACCTGAAGGGCCTCCAGGAGGGCTGTGGCTATTCCAGCACTGAGTAATTCCCAACTACAGCCAGCAGTAGAGGAAACCCAAACCAACTCCTTGGCTTCAGGGGAATTGGAGATGTCTAAACTAAGAACTTGCAGAGGGGTCCCTGGAGGTGTTTGCAGCCAGGCTGGGTGGGGGTCTGAGCAGCCTGCTGTGGTGTGAGGTGTCCCTGTCCATGGCAGGGGGGTTGGAACTGGCTGAACCTTGAGCTCCCTTCCAGCCCTGACAGCTCTGTGACTCTGTGAGTCTGAATTAAAGCTGAGCTTCAGTCAAGAAGGTGACAGAGTCCAAATGCTTTGTGAATGCTTAGCAGTGACAAAAACCTTCATTGTCTTTTAGGACATATTAAACTAAAAAAAATGGCAGGCAGGGTTGGGAACTCCCTGAGTAGAAGCTGTGCAGCTCTGGAGAACAACAACCCCACCTGGAGACAGAGCACAGAAGCATCCAGGCATGGATTTCTGTTTGTGAGGGGGCCAAGAAGGCCAAGGGCATCCTGGCCTGCAGCAGGAAGAGTGTGACCAGCAGGAGCAGGGAGCTCATCCTGCCCTGTGCTCAGCACTGCTCAGGCCACACCTGCAGTCCTGTGTCCAGCTCTGGGCTCCTCAGGTCAGGAAAGAGGTTGAGCTGCTGGAAGGTGTCCAGAGAAGGGCAAGAAAGCTGGGGAGGGGTCTGGGGCACAGCCCTGTGAGGAGAGGCTGAGGGAGCTGGGGTTGCTTAGCCTGGAGAAGAGGAGGCTCAGGGGAGACCTTCTTGCTCTCTGCAACTCCCTGCAGGGAGGTTGGAGCCAGGTGGGGGTTGGGCTCTTCTCCCAGGCACCCAGCACCAGAACAAGAGGACACAGTCTCAGGCTGTGCCAGGGGAGGTTCAGGCTGGAGGTGAGGAAGAAATTCTTCCCAGCAAGAGAGATTGGCCCTGGGGATGTGCTGCCCAGGGAGGTGGTGGAGTCCCCATCCCTGTTCAAGAGGGGATTGGATGTGGCACTTGCAGCCATGGTTTAGCTGTCAGGAGGTGTTGGGTGCTAGGTTGGACTGGATGATCTCTGAGGTCTTTTCCAACCTGGTTGATTCTGTGATTCTAAGGTAGGAGACACCAAAAATGCTGAAAGGAGAAGGCTCAGCACTGCTCTCTTGTGTGCTGCAGGGAAGGTTACAAGATCAGGGCTCAGAGTGTAGAGAAGAGGACCTGGCAAATGAGTATGAGATCCCTTTTGGATGCTGCCTGTCCCAGTGTCCCATCAGGCAGTAACAACACCTGGCCCCTGCTGCTGTGCCTGGGTTTGGCTGTGGAGAGCAGCCTGAAGCTGGAACAGTTTCCTTTTCAGAGTACTTTGAGTCTGACCTTCAAAGGCTTCCCAGAAATGGTTATTTTCAGGGTTTTTTCCCCCCCCAAATTTTCCTTCCCCCTCACCAGATAGCAGGGGAGGACCACAAGCAAACCCTGCAGCACTCAGGGGGCTTCCTCTCCCCCTGTGTCAACAGCTCTGTATCCAAGACCTCCTCTGAGAAGGTCCAGCAAGAGATCCCCATGATGGGTGGGAGGCAGAGGAAGTTCCATGGAAACAGGAGGAGGAATTATTTCCCTGTGAGGGTGACAGAGGCCTGGAGCAGGCTGCCCAGGGGGGCTGTGGAGTCTCCCTCTCTGGAGATACTCCAGAGCTGCCTGGATGAGTTCCTGTGTGAGCTGGTGTAGGTGATCCTGCTCTGGCAGGGGGGTTGTCCTGGATGATCTCTCAGGGTCCCTTCCAGCCCCTGACAGTCTGTGATTCTGTGACATGAGACAACCCCAACTCCCTGAGCTTCAGAGGCACCACCAGACCTACAGGAGCAGCTCCAAACCTGTCAGCTCCTCATCAGGGGAGGCAAGTTCCCACTGAGACCATCAGGTGTCTGGGAGCAAAGCCATGTGTCTGACTGCCCAGGGCAGTGCCTCTCAGGGCAAGCATGGCATCCACCAGCAAGTCACAAACCCTGCTCCCAAGGGCAGGGACCAGAAAGGACTCTGCAGAGCAGCCCAATGCCCGAGGGAGCCACAGCCACATCCAGAAGAGTGCACAGTTCCCAGGGAGAGAAAGAGAGGAAAGGAGAGAAGTGGAAGGAGACAGGGAGCAGGATCAAGCAAGCAGAGGAGCTCAGGAGCCTTCAGGAACTTGTGCCCCTGCAGTGATGGCACTGGGGGTCTGGCTCCAGTGGAGCACCAAGGTGTTGGCTCAGCCCTGCCAAGGGACCCCAGCCCCATGGCAGAAGCACTCAGCCCCCTGGCTGCCCTCCGTACCGTGCTGGCTCCCATTCCATGCCTCGGGCTCGGGGTTGCTGAGGGCAGAGTCTCCTGCTGAGGTCTTCCTCTCCTCCTGTTTTTCCTCCTAGACATGAGAGCAAACAAAACAGAAGCCCATGGTGCTGGAGGCTGAGGTGCAAAGGGCCCCACTGAGCTGCTGCAGTGTCCATGACTTGACCAGCACTTGGCCCGGAGGACCTGACGGTGGGAGCCCGGGAGGGGGTTTGGTGCTGAGTGGTCACTCCTGGAGTGGATCTGCTCCAGGCAGGGCTGGCAAGCAGAGCTTCCTTGCCATGGCAAAGCCATTCTCATGCAGGCAAGACACTCTCTTCCTTCAACACTTTGCTGGCCCAGACCCCCAAAAGCAGTTGGGAGTGCTTCATGCCTCCAGTCCAATCAAGACAGCACAAGAGGCAATGGGCACAAACTCAAACACCAGAAGCTCCATCTAAACAGGAAGAGGAACTTCTCTAAGGGTGATGGAGCCCTGCAGCAGGCTGCCCAGAGAGGTGGTGGAGTCTCCATCTCTGGAGACATCTAGAACCTGCCTGAATGTGTTCCTGTGTGAGCTCCTCTGGGTGATGCTGCCTTGCAAGGAGGGCTGGACATAGAAAGCTGGGGAGGGGTCTGGAGCACAGCCCTGAGAGGAGAGGCTGAGGGAGCTGGGGTTGCTTAGCCTGGAGAAGAGGAGGCTCAGGGGAGACCTTCTTGCTCTCTGCAACTCCCTGAAAGGAGGCTGTAGCCAGGTGGGAGTTGGTCTCCTCTCCCAGGCAGCCAGCAGCAGAACAAGAGGACACAGGCTCAAGCTGTGCCAGGGGAGGTTCAGGCTGGAGGTGAGGAAGAAATTCTTCCCAGCAAGAGAGATTGGCCCTGGGGATGTGCTGCCCAGGGAGGTGGTGGAGTCCCCATCCCTGGAGGTGTTTAGGCAGAGCCTGGATGAGGCCCTTGGTGCCATGGTTGAGCTGATCAGATGGTGCTGGGGGAGAGGTTGGACTGGGTGATCTCAAAGCTCTTTTCCAACCTGGTTAATTCTGTACTCTGTATCTCCAGAGGTGCCTTCCAACCCCTCCCATCCCCACCCCTCCCATTCTGCCAGGCTGTGTCTACCATTGCCCAAGCCAAGCAGCCAGCCACGTGTCCAGAAGCCCTGCTGCTCCACACACCCAAGGCTTTTTGGCCTGAGCAGCCAAGGGCTGGCAGGGCAGCGGGAGGCAGGGCTGGGAACCGTGCCGTGCCCCCGGGGCGGCCCCCCGCCTGCCCTCGCCGTCGGGCAGCTGCCCTCCCTGCCCCCTTCCTACCATCTGCTCAGATTCATATTCCTCCTCTGAGGGGCTCTGGTAGTCCTTCCTCTTTCGTTTCTTCACTGGCTTGAGGATCTCAGTGGCAATGGTGCTGCTGGCAGAGTTCTCCACGATGACAGACCTGCAGGGAGCAAGGGAGGCTGAGCCGCCGGGGCCTGGCCATGGAGCAGCTGGGTGCCAGTGAGCAGTGGCTGCTGCAGCGTCCCTCTCCCTCCCCTCTGCCTCACCTGCTCCCATCCCTCCCGACTAAGCTCTGCACAAGTTGGCAGGAGGTCAGAAGCAGGGTGCAGACCAGAGTCACCTTCACACACTTGGGTGTCAGAGACCTGAGCCCAGGGATGGATCAAAAGCTACCTGGCTTCAGAGCAGGGCTCAGAGCTGCCTCAGAGTCCTGCACAGGCACGGGAAAACAAGCCCCAGGAGTCACACACCAGCAAGCAGAGGGGCTGGAAACACCCCTGTGACCCACAGCTCCCACTGCTACTCAGCCTGGAAGCATCCACTGCCCCAGCAGGGAGATGTTTCTTCCAGGATCTGCAGGGGGCTCCAGGAAGGCTGGGGAGGGACTGCTCAGGATCTCAGGCAGTGATAGGACTAGGGGGAATGGAATGAAGCTGGAGGTGGGGAGATTGAGGCTGGAGGGGAGGAGGAAGTTCTTCCCCATGAGAGTGGTGAAGCCCTGGAATGGGTTGTGCAGGGAGGTGGCTGGGGCCCTGTCCCTGGAGGTGTTTAAGGCCAGGCTGGCTGAGGCTGTGGCCAGGCTGATCTAGTGTGGGGTGTCCCTGCCCATGGCAGGGGGGTTGGAACTGGATGATCCTTGTGGTCCCTTCCAACCCTGACTGATTCTATGATGATACTATGATACTATGATACTATGATACTATGTTTGTGAGGCCAGAGGCTGGGCAAGGAGGAAACCTGGCTCCTGCGCTTCCTGCTGGCCCCTGGGACAAGTCTCCATCCCCAGGGCACTCTGCCTACAAGAAAGAGGGAAAGGTGTGGGGTCCTCAGCACCTGGAGCACGGCCCAGGGGAGGGAGGACAGACAGACAGACAGAGGGCCGTGGCTGTGCAGGGAGCAGGCTCCCCTGGCCTCACCTCTCCTTGAACTGCTGGTGGCAGTGCTCGCTGCAGAAGCCTCTGCCCTCCCGCGCCACGTCCAGCACGTGTCTGCGCCCGCAGGTGTCACAGTGGCACAGCCCTTCTGCTGCGGGCACCTTGCTCTGCTCTGGCACATCTGGGGCAGAGAGGAGAGCAGCACTGAGCTGCCAGGCACAGCACAGGAGAGAGAGCAGCAAGCAGGAGACCGCTAGCTCACCCAGGGCCTGCACCAGGCAGTGCCCACAGGAGGATGGCTCCCACCCCAGACGTGCTGCCACGGTGCCCTTACCCTGAGCCACAGAGGGATTGTCCCTGCTGCTGGGTGCCACCTCTGAGTCCTCATCTTTCTCCCTGTGAACTTCCTTTAGAGCTTCCACTGGAGGCATCTTGTCAGCACTCACCACCTTCAGCGTCCCATACTCATTGATTCGGAACTGGGGCATGGAGCCAGAGCACAAGGAGAGAGAGTTAGAGAGGGAGAGGGGAGGGGATGGGAGAGGGGAGGAGGGGGGGGGAGAGGAGGGGAGGAGGGGGGGGGAGAGGGAGTGAAAGAGTTAGAGAGAGTGAGAGGGAGGGAGAGGGAGCGAGAGGGAGCAAGAGAGTGAGAGAGAGAGAGTGAGAGTGAGAGTGAGAGAGGGAAAGAGAGGGAGGGAGGGAGAGGGAGGGAAGGAGGGGAAAGGAGAGGGAAGGAGGGGGAAGGAGGGGGAAGGAGGGGGAAGGAGGGGGAAGGAGAGGGAAGGAGAGGGAAGGAGGGGGAAGAAGGGGAAAGGAGGGGAAAGGAGGGGAAAAGAGAGGGAAGGAGGGGGAAGGAGAGGGAGGGAGGGGGAGGGAGGGAGGGGGAAAGAGGGAGAGGGAGGGGGAGGGGAGGGGGAAGGAGGGAGAGGGAGCAAAAGAGTTATAGAGAGATAGTGAGAGAGAGGGAGGGAGAGGGAGCAAAAGAGAGAGAGTAAGAGTGAGAGAGAGAGAGGAAGGGAGAGGGAGGGGGAGGGGGGGAAAGGAAGGGAGAGGGAGAGAGAGAGAGAGAGGGCTAGAGGGAGAAAGAGCTAGAGAGAGCTAGAGAGAGTTAGTGAGCTAGAGTTAGAGAGAGCTCGAGTTAGAGAGAGCTAGGGAGAGGCAGGGAGAGCTAGAGTTAGAAAGAGTTACAAGGGGTTAGGAAGAGATAGGAAGAGCTAGAGAGAGGCAGAGTCAGAGGTAGAGATAGGGATAGGAAGAGTTAGAGCTAGAGAGAGTTGGGAAGAGTTGGGGAGAGTTGAGCTAGAGAGACTTAGAGCTAGGAAGAGTCAGAGAGAGAGAGAGAGTTACAAGGAGTTAGAAAGAGTTAGCGCTAGAGGGAGTTGGGAAGAGCTGGGAAGAGTTGGGATGAGTTGGGAAGAGTTGAGCTAGAGAGACCTAGAGAGAGCTAGAAAGAGTCAGAGAGAGAGAGTTACAAGGAGATAGAAAGAGAAAAGAGCTTTAAAGTTAGTTAGAAAGAGCTGGAAAGAGTTAAGAGGAATTAAAAGGAGTCAGAGGGAGTCAGAGGGAGTCAGAGGGAGTCAAAACACAGTTTAAGAGAGTTAGTTAAAAAGAGCTAGAAACAGTTCCCAAAGAGCAGAGGGGTGCAGGGGGTGTGTGAGCTCTGAGCTGCAGGGCCATGGGCACTGTGTCTAACACCAGGAGAGCTGTTATGAGCACAGCACCGAAGCCCCCAGGCCCCCTGGCTGCCTGCCCTCGGGCAAGGCCAGCACCGGTGGGCACCAGGAGCAGCAGGGAGCTGGCTGCAGGCTGTGGAGCTCTGAGGCTGAGAAACTGGGGCTTTGGGGGACAGAGGAAGGCACTCACTGTCTGAGGAGTGCAAGGCCACCGTTTCCAGGGGGAGGGCAGCAGTTTGGTGAGAGCCAGCCCCAGGGCACAGCTTGGAACCAAGGATGCCCTGCACAGCACTCCCTGTGCAGGGCAGCCCTGCTGCAGCCAGTCCCCCCAGGCACCAGGGGGGTGTGCTCCCTCTGCCAAGCTCACAGGAGGAGGGGCATTGGGGTGGGGGCACCAGAAGAGCCTCCCAGAGCTGGAAGAGCTTGGGCATGGGTGCTGCCAAGTGCTGTGTCACATCCTGGGCACTGCCACTTCCAAGGTGTGCTGGGTTGAAATTTCCCCCCCCCCCCAGCATTAACTTTGCCAGCCCAGCCCAGCAGGAAGCAAATGCAGGCTGTGGCTGCAGGCAAACTCCAACCTCCAGTGGAGTATGGACAAAACACCCAGGAGGTACAATGTTCACAGGGATCTACAGTTAACAAACAGCACAAGAACCTCCTGGCCAGAGACCAGGGGAAGCTCCTGGCTTCTCCTCCCCAGCCCCCACTGTACAAGAGGGAGAAAGGAGCAGAGAAGTTGCTGCCAAAAGAATGCAGCCAAGGTCAAGCAGAAGCAAGTTAGGATCTCTCCAGAGCCACAAAGGGAGAGGAGAGGAGAGGAGAGGTTCGGAGAGGAGAGGTTCGGAGAGGAGAGGTTCGGAGAGGAGAGGTTCGGAGAGGTTCGGAGAGGAGAGGAGAGGTTCGGAGAGGAGAGGTTCGGAGAGGAGAGGTTCGGAGAGGAGAGGTTCGGAGAGGAGAGGAGAGGAGAGGAGAGGAGAGGAGAGGAGAGGAGAGGAGAGGAGAGGAGAGGAGAGGAGAGGAGAGGAGAGGAGAGGAGGGGAGAGGAGGGGAGAGGAGAGGAGAGGAGAGGAGAGGAGAGGAGAGGAGAGGAGAGGAGAGGAGAGGAGAGGAGAGGAGAGGTTCGGAGAGGAGAGGAGAGGAGAGGTTCAGAGAGGAGAGGAGAGGAGAGGAGAGGAGAGGAGAGGTTCGGAGAGGAGCGGTTCGGAGAGGAGAGGTGAGGAGAGGAGAGGAGAGGAGAGGAGGGGAGAGGAGGGGAGAGGAGGGGAGAGGAGGGGAGAGGAGGGGAGAGGAGGGGAGAGGAGGGGAGAGGAGAGGAGAGGAGAGGAGAGGAGAGGAGAGGAGAGGAGAGGAGAGGAGAGGAGAGGAGAGGAGAGGAGAGGAGAGGAGAGGAGAGGAGAGGAGAGGAGAGGAGAGGAGAGGAGAGGAGAGGAGAGGAGAGGAGAGGAGAGGAGAGGAGAGGAGAGGAGAGGAGAGAATTGTGTGGGTACAACCAGCCTGCTGGCACAGATCTCTCCAGTGGCATTGGTTAGAGTTATCCTTGTTCTCCTTTTTACACCCAAGAGTCATTTATTGACACTCTGCCACTCTTCTGTTCAAGATCTGCCTAAAATTCCCCCACAAGGGCAAGCATCTGAGCTGGGGGTGTTCAGCCTGGAGAAGAGGAGGCTCAGGGGAGACCTCATTGCTGTCTACAACTACCTGAAGGGCATCAGCAGAGCACACACTCCCCAGCTTGTCCCAGGCAGTGTGCCCAGGGGGCCAAGAAGGCCAAGGGCATCCTGGCCTGCATCAGGAAGTGTGGCCAGCAGGAGCAGGGAGCTCATCCTGCCCTGTGCTCAGCACTGCTCAGGCCACACCTGCAGTCCTGTGTCCAGCTCTGGGCTCCTCAGGTCAGGAAAGAGGTTGAGCTGCTGGAAGGTGTCCAGAGAAGGGCAAGAAAGCTGGGGAGGGGTCTGGGGCACAGCCCTGTGAGGAGAGGCTGAGGGAGCTGGGGTTGCTTAGCCTGGAGAAGAGGAGGCTCAGGGGAGACCTTCTTGCTCTCTGCAACTCCCTGCAGGGAGGTTGGAGCCAGGTGGGGGTTGGGCTCTGCTCCCAGGCAGCCAGCAGCAGAACAAGAGGACACAGTCTCAAGCTGTGCCAGGGGAGGTTCAGGCTGGAGGTGAGGAGAAAGTTCTTCCCATCAAGAGAGATTGGCCCTGGGGATGTGCTGCCCAGGGAGGTGGTGGAGTCCCCATCCCTGGAGGTGTTCAGGAGGGGATTGGATGTGGCACTTGGAGCCAGGGTTTGGGTGTCAGGAGGGATTAGGGATTAGGGAACAGGTTGGACTGGATGATCTCTGAGGTCTTTTCCAGCCTTGTTGATTCTGTGACTGTTCTATGCCAAGGTCCCCCATGGAGCTGCCCATGTGTTAGGGATTAGGGAACAGGTTGGACTGGATGATCTCTGAGGTCTTTTCCAGCCTGGTTCAACTCTGTGAGGGCACAGACAGCAGCCCAGGGCTGCCCTTACCCGCAGGTTGCTGCCGGGCAGCGTAGCCACCCCGTCCTTCCACTCCAGCACACGGACAGTGCTGCAGGCCTGCACCCCACTGATCTGGGGGATGACAGCAGCTGTGATGGGCTCAGCCCCTGCTCCCCTCTCAGGCCTCTCAGCCCCTGTGCTCCGCTGTGCCTCGCGGGGGAAGCGCTGGATCTCCAGGGTGCTGCTGGGAAGGTTGATGGTTGTGGCGTTTGCTGGAGAAGGCAAGAAAGGAAACAAACAACCAGAGGCATGCACACAGCACTGCCTCCTGCTGCTGCTGCTGCTGCTGCTGCTGCTGCTGCTGCTGCTGCTGCTGCTGCTGCTGCTGCTGCTGCAAACCAGCCTCCATGCAGCACACAGTGACAGCAAGCACGCAGCTCCCCCCCCAACCCCCCGGTGAGGGCTCAGTGCTGCAGGGTAAAGCACCCAGGGGCAGGCAGTGTGAGCCAGCAAGCTCTGCAGGCAGCAGAGGGCTGGGCTGGGGCACTGCCCACAGTCAAGAGCTCTGCTTCAGAGGAGGCTGGAGCCAGAGGGGTTTGGTCTCCTCTCACAGGCAACAAGTGAGAGGAGGAGGGGAAATGGCCTCAAGCTGTGCCAGGGGAGGCTCAGGTTGGAGCTCAGGAACAATCTCTTCCCAGAAGGGCTCTCAGGCACTGTCCCAGGCTGCCCAGGGCAGTGGCAGTGAATCAGCAGCAAGAGAGATTGACCATTGGGATGTGCTGCCCAGGGAGGTGGTGGAGTCCCCAGCCCTGGAGGTGTTTCAAAGCTGCCTGGATGTGGTGCTGAGGGCTGGGGGGCAGTGGCAGTGGCTCAGCACCAGTGGTGGCTCAGCAGGAGTGAGCTCTGGGTGAGGGAGTGGACTTGAAGGCAGGTTGTAGCCAGCTGGGGGTTGGTCTCTTGTGCCAGGCAACCAGCAGCAGAGCAAGAGGACACAGTCTCAAGCTGTGCCAGGGGAAGTTCAGGCTGGAGGTAAGGAGAAAGTTCTTCCCAGCAAGAGAGATTGGCCCTGGGGATGTGCTGCCCAGGGAGGTGGTGGAGTCCCCATCCCTGAAGGTGTTCAAGAGGGGATTGGAGCCCTGGTTTGGGTGTCAGGAGGTGTTGGGTGCTAGGTTGGACTTGGTGATCTCTGAGGTCTTTTCCAGCCTGGTTGGTTCTGTGAGTGTTCTGTGCCAAGGTCACCATGGAGCTGGCCCAGGGGAGGCAGCAGATGTGGCTCTGGAGCTCAGCAAAACTTTGAGCACTGTGTGCCACACTCTCCCTCTGGACAAATCATCCAGCCAGATCAATCCAGAGGACAGGGGGGTGAGCACCTGGCTGATGGGCCAGGCTCAAAAAGCACATGGGGATGCCCCAGGCTGTTGCTCCATCTCACAGCCAGTGCTCTGACAAAGGCTCCTATAAAGGATCTGGGTGCTGGAGGTGAAGGTACACAGAGGCAGTGTGCTGCTGAGGCTGCCTCAGGAGGGGCTCTGGGTAGAGCAGAGAGCTGGGCAGCCACCAGGAGTGTGACATACATCCAGGGCAAGTGGCAGATTCTGCAGCTGGCACAGCTCAGACAGGAGGCTGCAGAGCAGCCCCACAGAGAGAGAGCAGGCTGTGGGGTGCTGGCAAGGTGAGCAGCAGTCAGCAGGCTGCCCTGTCCTGGGGGGCATCCAGCACAGCACAGGGAGCCAGGCCAGGAGGGTGATTGTCCCTCTCTGCACAGCACTGCTGTGGCCTCACCAGGAGTGCTAGGAGCAGGTTTGGGCACCAACACACAAAGGACAGTCAGTGGCCAGAGGAGGGAGACCGAGGTCAGGACAAGACTTACAAGGAGCAGCTGAGGTCATTTGGCTTCTTCAGCTGGGAGAAGAGAAGGCTGAGGGAGACCTCCTGGCAGGCTGCAGCTCCCTGAAGTGGGGCAGTGGAGGGGGAGGTGCTGAGCTCCTCTGGTGCCCAGCAACAGGACCCAGGAAAGGGAGTGAAGCTGCCTCTGGGCAAGTGCAGGTTGGGCATTAGGAGGCTCTGGGTGGTAGGTCCCTGGAGCAGGGAACAGGCTCCCCAGGGAAGTGGTGGAGGCACCAATCCTGTCAGAGACCAAGCGGCATCTGGGTGATGCTCCTAGTCCCATAGCTGAGGTCTGGGCAACCCTGCAAGGAGCAGGGACTTGGACCTGATGATCCTGTTGGGTCCCTTCCACCTGGAGATGTTCTGTGGTTCTGGGAGGATGTGGCAAGTCAAGAAGCCACAAGCTCTGCAGAGCTGGCACCCAGCTGACTGTGCAGTGCTGGCATCCAGCTGACTGTGCAGGGCTGGCACCCAGCTCACTGTGTAGGGCTGGCACCCAGCTCACTGTGTAGAGCAGGCACCCAGCTCACTGTGCAGGGCTGGCACCCAGCTCACTGTGCAGAGCAGGCACCCAGCTCACTGTGCAGGGCTGGCACCCAGCTCACTGTGCAGTGCAGGCACCCAGCTCACTGTACAGGGCTGGCACCCAGCTCACTGTGCAGAGCAGGCACCCAGCTCACTGTGCAGTGCAGGCACCCAGCTCACTGTACAGAGCTGGCACCCAGCTCACTGTACAGGGCTGGCACCCAGCTCACTGTGCAGGGCTGGCACCCAGCTCACTGTGCAGAGCAGGCACCCAGCTCACTGGGCAGGGCTGGCACCCAGCTCACTGTACAGGGCTGGCACCCAGCTCACTGTGCAGAGCAGGCACCCAGCTCACTGTGCAGTGCAGGCACCCAGCTCACTGTACAGAGCTGGCACCCAGCTCACTGTACAGGGCTGGCACCCAGCTCACTGTGCAGGGCTGGCACCCAGCTCACTGGGCAGGGCTGGCACTCAGCTCACTGTACAGGGCTGGCACCCAGCTCACTGTGCAGAGCAGGCACCCAGCTCACTGTGCAGTGCAGGCACCCAGCTCACTGTACAGAGCTGGCACCCAGCTCACTGTACAGGGCTGGCACCCAGCTCACTGTGCAGGGCTGGCACCCAGCTCACTGTGTAGAGCAGGCACCCAGCTCACTGTGCAGGGCTGGCACCCAGCTCACTGTGCAGAGCAGGCACCCAGCTCACTGTGCAGGGCTGGCACCCAGCTCACTGTACAGGGCTGGCACCCAGCTCACTGTGCAGGGCTGGCACCCAGCTCACTGTGCAGAGCAGGCACCCAGCTCACTGGGCAGTGCAGGCACCCAGCTCACTGTACAGAGCTGGCACCCAGCTCACTGTACAGGGCTGGCACCCAGCTCACTGTGCAGGGCTGGCACCCAGCTCACTGTGCAGAGCAGGCACCCAGCTCACTGGGCAGGGCTGGCACCCAGCTCACTGTACAGGGCTGGCACCCAGCTCACTGTGCAGAGCAGGCACCCAGCTCACTGTGCAGTGCAGGCACCCAGCTCACTGTACAGAGCTGGCACCCAGCTCACTGTACAGGGCTGGCACCCAGCTCACTGTGCAGGGCTGGCACCCAGCTCACTGGGCAGGGCTGGCACTCAGCTCACTGTACAGGGCTGGCACCCAGCTCACTGTGCAGAGCAGGCACCCAGCTCACTGTGCAGTGCAGGCACCCAGCTCACTGTACAGAGCTGGCACCCAGCTCACTGTACAGGGCTGGCACCCAGCTCACTGTGCAGGGCTGGCACCCAGCTCACTGTGCAGAGCAGGCACCCAGCTCACTGGGCAGGGCTGGCACCCAGCTCACTGTACAGGGCTGGCACCCAGCTCACTCTGCAGAGCAGGCAACCAGCTCACTGTGCAGAGCTGGCACCCAGCTCACTGTACAGGGCTGGCACCCAGCTCACTGTGCAGAGCAGGCACCCAGTTCACTGTGCAGAGCTGGCACCCAGCTCACTGTGCAGGGCTGGCACCCAGGTGACTGTGCAGGGCTGGCACCCAGCTCACTGTGCAGAGCTGGCACCCAGCTGACTGTGCAGGGCTGGCACCCAGCTCACTGTGTAGGGCTGGCACCCAGCTCACTGTGTAGAGCGGGCACCCAGCTCATTGTGCAGTGCAGGCACCCAGCTCACTGTGCAGGGCTGGCACCCAGGTGACTGTGCACGGCTGGCACCCAGCTCACTGTACAGGGCTGGCACCCAGCTCACTGTGCAGTGCAGGCACTCAGTTCACTGTGCAGTGCTGGCACCCAGCTCACTGTGCAGTGCTGGCACTCAGCTCACTGTGCAGAGCAGTCACCAGCTCACTGTGCAGTGCTGGCACCCAGCTGACTGTGCAGGGCTGGCACCCAGCTCACTCTGCAGGGCTGGCACCCAGCTCACTGTGCAGTGCAGGCACTCAGCTCACTGTGCAGGGCTGGCACCCAGCTCACTGTGCAGAGCAGGCACCCAGCTCACTGTGCAGGGCTGGCACCCAGGTGACTGTGCAGTGCTGGCACCCAGCTCACTGTGCAGAGCAGGCACCCAGCTCACTGTGCAGAGCAGGCACTCAGCTCACTGTGCAGGGCTGGCACCCAGCTCACTGTGCAGAGCAGGCACTCAGCTCACTGTGCAGGGCTGGCACCCAGCTCACTGTGCTGAGCAGGCACAGGGCTTTGGTTTAAAACTCAAGATGTCTGATCAGCCACAAACCACCCCAAGTGATGTGGGCTGGCCAGAGGCAACCTCTAAGACAGCAAGGGCCAAGTGTCCCCAGGTTTGGGAGGAGCAAAGGTCCCCAAGGATGTGTCAGTGTGGAGGGGGAAGGCTGGGGGGCCCCAGCTAGGCAGGACAGCTGCCCATACCTGGTATGATGAAGGCAGTTGTTGGCAAGTGGGTGCTCTGCACAGTGCTCTCAGTGGTGACCACATGGACGCTGACCTCCCCAGGGGCACTCCCCTTGGTGCTCCTCACAACCTCCATCTCTGCTCTGCTGTCCATCACCTTGCCTGGGCACACAGCACCACACTGGAAGACAGCAAGAGAGAAAATGAGTCAGGAAGAAGTACAAACAGGGCAGGGGGAAAGAGTGAGAAAGAGGCTGTGGAGGACAGTCCCTTCCTGCCCCATCTCAGAGTCTCACAGTGTCACAGAATTACCAAGGTTGGAAGAGACCTCAAGGATCATCAAGTCCAACCTGGCACCACAGACCTCATGGCTAGAACATGACACCAAGTGCCACATCCAATCCCCTCTGGAACACCTCCAGGGATGGGGACTCCACCACCTCCCTGGGCAGCACATCCCCAGGGCCAATCTCTCTTGATGGGAAGAATTTCTTCCTCACCTCCAGCCTGAACCTCCCCTGGCACAGCTTGAGACTGTGTCCTCTTGTTCTGCTGCTGGGGGCCTGGGAGAAGAGCCCAACCCCCACCTGGCTCCAACCTCCCTGCAGGGAGTTGCAGAGAGCAAGAAGGTCTCCCCTGAGCCTCCTCTTCTCCAGGCTAAGCAACCCCAGCTCCCTCAGCCTCTCCTCACAGGGCTGTGCCCCAGACCCCTCCCCAGCTCTGTTGCCCTTCTCTGGACACCTTCCAGCAGCTCAACCTCTTTCCTAAGCTGAGGAGCCCAGAGCTGGACACAGGACTGCAGGTGTGGCCTGAGCAGTGCTGAGCACAGGGCAGGATGAGCTCCCTGCTCCTGCTGGCCACACTCTTCCTGCTGCAGGCCAGGATGCCCTTGGCCTCCTTGGCCCCCTGGGCACACTGCTGGCTCCTGTTCAGGCAGCTGCCAATCAGCACCCCCAGGTCCCTCTCTGCCTGGCTGCTCTCAGCCACTCTGCCCCCAGCCTGTAGCTCTGCCTGGGGTTGCTGTGGCCAAAGTGCAGCCCCTGGCACTGGGACTTGTTGAATGCCATCCTGTTGGGCTCTGCCCATCTGCCCAGCCTGTCCAGGTCCCTCTGCAGAGCCCTTCTGCCCTCTGACTGACCAACATCTGCTCCCAGCTTGCTGTCAGCTGCACATTTGCTGCTGACTGTCTCAATGCCCTCCTCCAGATCATCACTGAAGATGTTAAAGAGCACAGGGCCCAGCACTGCTCCCTGGGGCACACCACTGGGGCCTGGCTGCCAGCTGGCTGTGGCACCATTCACCACCACTCTCTGGGCTCAGCCTCCAGCCACTTCCTAACCCAGCTCAGAGTTGCTGCTGGCCAAGCCAGGGGCTGACAGCTTGGCCAGGAGCTTGCTGTGGGGGATGGTGGCAAAGGCCTTGCTGCAGCCCAGGAAGACTCCATCCACAGCCTGCCCCACAGCCACCAGGCAGTGCCCTGGGCACGGAAGGAGCTCAGGTTGGTCAGGCAGGCCCTGCCCTTCCTAACCCCATGCTGGCTGGGCCTGAGCCCTTGGCCATCCTTCAGGTGCAGTGATTGCTCCCAGGATAATCTGCTCCATCACTTTCCCTGGCACTGAGCTCAGGCTGCCAGGCCTGGAGACTCCAGGTTCCTCCATGGGACCCTTCCTGTGGATGGGGACCACATTGGCCAGTTTCAGTCACCTGGGACCTCTCTGGTGAGCCAGGACTGGAGGAAAATGATGGAGAGGGGCTTGGCAGCTCATCTGCCAGCTCTCTCACATCTCCCTCTGCAAGACTCATTCCAGCCCCACTGGACTCAACAGAGGGCAGCATGAAGGTCCCAGCTGGCACCAACACGACCTAGCAAAGCCCCTGCTGCAAGCTCCCAGCTCAGAGCCTGCAGACCATGAGAGTCTTTTCTTACCTGGCACCACCATGAAGGTCCCAGCTGGCACCAACACGACCTAGCAAAGCCCCTGCTGCAAGCTCCCAGCTCAGAGCCTGCAGACCATGAGAGTCTTTTCTTACCTGGCACCACCATGAGATGGTAGAAGCACAGCAGGTCCACCCCAAGCTGTGACTGCTCCTGGCTCCTGCTGAGGCCTACAGCACTCTGAGGCAGGCTGCAACTGAGGGCTGGCAGATCCTACCCTGGAGATGAAGGAGGTCCCTGAGGCTGCCCTGCCAGGTCCCCTGTTGAGCTGAGATCCTTGATCCTCTGGCTGCCTGCAAGAGAGAATTTCACAAGTGGCAGGAGCTCACTGGGGAGAGCACTTGAGTTCCTCACAGCCCTGGTGATGCTCAACCTCTTTAACCATGAATCTCAAGGAGCAGATAAGGTGTGGGGGCCCTGAGGGCACTTCTGGACCTTACTGGCCATGACCAGCCTGCCCTTGAACCCCCCCCATGGGCCCAGGGGCTCCATGGCAGCCACTGCAGCAGTATTGGTCTCCAGCAGCTGTCTGGCAGCAGTGGGACCTGCCCTGCTGGCTGCCATCCTGGCTTGGTCTCAGACCTGGTGACTGAGCTGGACCTGGCCAGAGGGGCTGCTCCAGCTGCCTGCCACAGCTCCCTGGCCCTGGAGCAGCAGCTGGCCCCTGCTGTGCCCCAGCAGGCAGGACAGCACCTACAAGAGGATGTCCTCACAGCAGGACCTGCCTCCAAGCAGGAGGCAGAGCATCACTGCCTGCTGGGGCCCAGGCAAGGGAGGCCTCTCCTGCCCCAGGGACAAACAGAATGGGCACAGGGAGCTGAGCACAAAAGCAGCAGCAGGGATGAGGTCAGGGCAGGCAGATCTCTGTGTGCCTGCTGCTAGCCATGGTCTCAGTGACCCAGAGACTGGAGTCTGAGGTCTGCAAGAAAGATGGGGAGGGACTCTGGCCAAGGGCTGGGAGGGACAGGCTGAGGAACAATGGCTTTGAGCTGGGAGAGGAGAGACTGAGAGTGGAGAGGAGGAAGAAATTGGTGAGGGTGAGGGTGGGGAGAGCCTGGCACAGGCTGCCCAGGGAGATTGTGGCTGCCTCCTGCCTGGAGGTGTTCAGGACCAGGCTGGATGAGGCCTTGAGCAGCCTGTGCTGGTGGGAGGGGTCCCTGCCCATGGCAGGGGGCTGGAGCTGGATGAGCTTTAGGCTTCTTTTCAACCCAAACCACTCTTGGATCCTCTGACCCTGGGCTGGGGAAGGCTTTTGGCTCTGCCCCATTCCCCACATCCTCCTCAGAGCAGCTGATGCTGGCCTGGAGGCAGGGCTGCTGTGGGGCTAAGCAGGGGACACTGTGCTCATGCCTTGGCTGCTTTTGATGCATCCTGAGCTGCAAGAGAAGAGAGCCACGTGGAGAAGAGGCTGACTGCTTCAGGCAAGCCCAGTTAAGGAAGGCCCTGGCAAGGAAGGCTGAAGTCTGGGGTTTGAAACCCTGAGACATCAGAAGTGTTACAGCCAGAGAGGAAGGAGTGTGGAGAGAGCTGCTGCTTCCTCTCTCAGCTGTGCCATCAGAGGCAGCTGATGTCCAGCTGCCAGGGGGGGACCCTTGATCCATCACTCAGGGCAGAGGGTTCAAAGACAATTACTGACTCAGAAGAAGAGTGAAGAGGTGACTGGGAACAGTCAGCATGGCTTCACCCAGGGCAAATCCTGCCTGACCAACCTGGTGGCCTTCTCTGCACAGGTGACAACATCAATAGCTGAGGGGAGAGCAACTGATGTCCTTTGCCTGGGCCTGAGCACAGCCTTCAGCACTGTCCCCACCACATCCTGGTCTCCAGGCTGGTGACACATGGGTGTGATGGGTGACCACCAGATGGATAAGGAACTGGCTTGATGGCTGCACCCAAAGAGTGGCTGTCAATGGCTCCATGTCCCAGTGGAGGCCAGGGACAAGCAGAGTCCCTCAGGGATCAGTCCTGGGACCAGGCTTGTTCAACATCTCTGTGGGTGCCAGGGACAGTGGCACTGAGTGCACCCTCAGCAAGTTTGCTGATGACACCAAGCTGTGTGGTGCAGCAGAGAGCTGGAGGGAAGGGATCCATCCAGAGGGACCTGGACAGGCTGGAGGGAAGGGATCCAGCCAGAGGGACCTGGAGAGGCTGGAGGGAAGGGATCCAGCCAGAGGGACCTGGACAGGCTGGAGGGAAGGGATCCAGCCAGGGGGACCTGGACAGGCTGCAGAGCTGGGCACAAGCCAACCTCAGGAGGTTCAACAAGACCAAGGGCAGGGTCCTGCAGCTGGCTGGAGGCAATCCCAGGCACAAATGCAGGCTGGGCAGGGACTGGCTGGAAAGCAGCCCTGAGGAGAGAGCCTTGGGGGTGCTGGGGGAGGAGAAGCTCACCAGGAGCTCTCAGTGTGCACTTGCAGCCCAGAAAGCCAACCAGAGCCTGGGCTGCAGCAGGAGAAGTGTGGCCAGCAGGGCAAGGGAGGTGATTCTCCCCCTCTGCTCAGTCTGGGGAGACCCCACCTGGAGTACTGCCTCCAGCTCTGGAGCCCCTATGACAAGAGGGATCTGGAGGGGCTGGAAGGTGTCCAGAGCAGGGCCAGGAGGATGAGCAGAGGGCTGGAGCACCTCTCCTGTGAGGACAGACTGAAGGAGTTGGGGCTGTTCAGTCTGCAGAAGAGAAGGCTCCCAGGTGACCTCATTGTGGCCTTCCAGGATCTGCAGGGGGCTCCAGGAAGGCTGGGGAGGGACTGCTCAGGATCTCAGGCAGTGATAGGACTAGGGGGAATGGAATGAAGCTGGAGGTGGGGAGATTCAGGCTGGAGGGGAGGAGGAAGTTCTTCCCCATGAGAGTGGTGAAGCCCTGGAATGGGTTGTGCAGGGAGGTGGTTGGGGCCCTGTCCCTGGGGGTGTTTAAGGCCAGGCTGGATGAGGCTGTGGCCAGGCTGATCTAGTGTGGGGTGTCCCTGCCCATGGCAGGGGGGTTGGAACTGGATGATCCTTGTGGTCCCTTCCAGCCCTGACTGATACTGTGATACTGTGACACAATTTCCTTCCTCTCAGTCAGCTGTAGGCTTGCTCAGTGTCACCACAGCCTGGGACAGGAAATGCCTGGGAAAGGAAACAAGAAGAACCAGTGCCCAAGCTGGGTGATGCTCCAGCTGCCCTCTCGGCAGCAGCCCCTGCTATGAACAGAGGAGCAAGCAGGGCACAGGACACCATCAGCATGGGCCAAACCCCCTCCAAATCCCTGGGGATGCTGCCAAGCCTGTGCCCGAGAAGCTCAGAGCTCATGTGGGTAATAGATCATGGTGCTGCTCCTGAAACAGGAAGAACTAAACTGAGGCTTTACCTCCAGGCAGCCCTTCCTCCAACAACCTCCTGGGAAGGCCCCACTGAAGCAAAGGAGCTGTCCCCCAGCACAGCACTGCTGGGCAGCCCAGCCCACAGAATCAGAGCTCTTCAAAGCCTTGGGGGTTGTCCACACAGACCTGCAAAAGGCCTTTGCCACCCACAGAGCTCTTGTGGACAGCCTGGCTGCTGCTCAGGGCTTGGCTGAGCAATGCTCTGCTGCACACAGCCCTGGCACACACAGTGCTGCTCCATGGAGTCAAACTGTAGTGATAGGACCAGGGGGAATGGAATGAAGCTGGAGGTGGGGAGATTCAGGCTGGAGGGGAGGAGGAAGTTCTTCCCCATGAGAGTGGTGAAGCCCTGGCATGGGTTGTGCAGGGAGGTGGTTGGGGCCCTGTCCCTGGAGGTGTTTAAGGCCAGGCTGGATGAGGCTCTGGCCAGGCTGATCTAGTGTGGGGTGTCCCTGCCCATGGCAGGGGGGTTGGAACTGGATGATCCTTGTGGTCCCTTCCAACCCTGAATGATACTATGATACTATGAAACCCAGCTGGCAGCTGGGCACCAGAGGTGCTCCTCAGGGCTCAGTGCTGGGACTACTTCTCTTTGACATCTTTGTGATGACGGCACAGAGTGTGTCAGCAGGGAGTTCACAGAGAGCACCAAGCTGGGGGGCAGTGCTGGTCTGCACCAGGGCAGGGAGGCTCTGCAGAGGGGCTTGGATAGGTTGGGTCCATGGTCAGTGCTACCAGGAGGAGCTTCAACCAGGCCAAGTGCCAGGTCCTGCACTTGGGGCACAGCAACCCCAAGCAGTGCTCCAGGCCTGGGGCAGTGTGGCTAGAGACTGCCTGGCAGAAAGGGACCTGGGGGTGCTCCTGGCCAAGCAGCTGAAGAGGAGCCAGCAGTGTGCCCAGGGGGCCAAGAAAGCCAAAGGCCTCCTGGCTGGGATCAGCAATGCTGTGCCCAGCAGCAGCAGGGAGGGGATTGTCCCCTGGCACTCAGCTCTGGGGAGGCCACACCTGGAGTGCTGTGCCCAGTTTGGGCTCCTCAGTCCAAGAGAGATGTGGAGGTGCTGGAGCCAGGGCAGAGCAGGGCAAGGAAGCTGGGAAGGGCCTGGGGAAGCAATCTGGTGAAGAGCAACTGAAGGAGCTGGGGATGGTTAGTGTGAAAGAGAGGAGGCTGAGGGGAGACCTCCTGGCTACCTACAGCTTCTTTGGTGTGAGGCTGCTGGAGCCCTGGAGCAGGCTGCCCAGAGAGGCTGTGGAGTTTCTGCTCTGGAGGCTTTCCAGACCCACCTGGATGTGTTCCTGTGCAGACTACCCTGGGTGATGCTGCTCTGGCAGGGGACTTGGAGTAGATGATCTCTGGAGGTCCCTTCCAACCTCTAGTGCACTGTGATAACAGCAGCTGGGATTACTAGTTACCTGCAGTGGCAGAACTGAGCCTTTAAGGCACCAGCTGGGATCATGCTTAAACTGCAAGTGGTCCACCAGAGCCCTGCAGAGACATGGTGGGCTGGGAGCTGCCCCCCTGGAGCTTCCTCTGTCTTCTGCTATTGCCCAGGTCAGGCAATTAAGAGCCTGGGTGGCACTGCAGGAACACACAGGAGCACACCAAGATCCCCTCTGCACAGGCAGCTGGGCCAGCAGAGAGAGGCAAACACACACAGAATCCTACAATGGGTTGGGCTGGAAGGGAGCGCAAAGCTCATCCAGCTCCAGCCCCCTGCCATGGGCAGGGACCCCTCCCACCAGCACAGGCTGCTCAAGGCCACATCCAGTCTGGCCCTGGACACCTTCAGGGAGTGGGCAGCCACAGCCTCCCTGGGCAACCTGCCTCTTCCTTCCCAAGTCTGACTGCTGATTCAGACTCAGGAGGCAACATTCCAGAGTTCCTGCCCCTGGAGTATCCAAGGAGCCACAGAGTCCTCCTGGGCTCCTGCTGCAGCACAGAGTGAGGTTTGGAAAGGACCATGGCATTGATCAGCAGATCTCAGAAGAGGATGGAATGTCCTTCCATGCAGTCACAGGCTGCTCAGGTTGCACATCTCAAAGCAGCAAATAGATTCTGTGTAGACAGAGAGCAGAAGGTGAAGGGCAACTGGCCTCCAGCTTTAGGTTCAGTCTCAGCTCACAAAGCAAAGATGCTTGAGCTGGGTTAGCACCTGCAGGAGGTTCACTGCCACCAGGATTACCTCTTGGACACAGTATCACAGAATCACCAAGGCTGGAAGAGACCTCAAGGATCATCAAGTCCAACCTGGCACCACAGACCTCATGGCTAGACCATGACACCAAGTGCCACATCCAATCCCCTCTTGAACACCTCCAGGGATGGGGACTCCACCACCTCCCTGGGCAGCACATCCCCAGGGCCAATCTCTCTTGCTGGGAAGAACTTTCTCCTCACCTCCAGCCTCAACCTCCCCTGGCACAGCTTGAGACTGTGTCCTCTTGTTCTGCTGCTGGCTGCCTGGAAGAAGAGCCCAACCCCCACCTGGCTCCAACCTCCCTGCAGGGAGTTGCAGAGAGCAAGAAGGTCTCCCCTGAGCCTCCTCTTCTCCAGGCTAAGCAACCCCAGCTCCCTCAGCCTCTCCTCACAGGGCTGTGCCCCAGACCCCTCCCCAGCTTTCTTGCCCTTCTCTGGACACCTTCCAGCAGCTCAACCTCTTTCCTGACCTGAGGAGCCCAGAGCTGGACACAGGACTGCAGGTGTGGCCTGAGCAGTGCTGAGCACAGGGCAGGATGAGCTCCCTGCTCCTGCTGGCCACACTCTTCCTGCTGCAGGCCAGGATGCCCTTGGCCTTCTTGGCCCCCTGGGCACACTGCTAGCTCATCTTCAGCCTACCATCAATCAGCACCCCCAGGTCCCTCTCTGCCTGGCTGCTCTCAGCCACTCTGACCCCAGCCTGTAGGTCTGCCTGGGGTTGCTGTGGCCAAAGTGCAGCACCTGGCACTTGGACTTGTTGAATGCCATCCTGTTGGGCTCTGCCCATCTGCCCAGCCTGGCCAGGTCCCTCTGCAGAGCCCTTCTGCCCTCTGACTGACCAACATCTGCTCCCAGCTTGCTGTCAGCTGCACATTTGCTGCTGACTGACTCAATGCCCTCCTCCAGATCATCAATGAAGATGTCTTGCTGAGGTCCAGGCAGACTCCATCCACAGCCTGCCCCACAGCCACCAGGCAGTGCCCTGGGCATGGAAGGAGCTCAGGTTGGTCAGGCAGGACCTGCCCTTCCTAACTCCATGCTGGCTGGGCCTGAGCCCTTGGCCATCCTTCAGGTGTGCAGTGATTGCCCCTAGGATTGCCTCTGGATCTGCTCAGACCCACAGGTGGGGAGCAGGAGCAGCTAGCAGGGATCTCAGGTGCCACCCCAAAGGGCTGCAGGTGACACCAGACAAGCTCAGTGCTGAAGCCAGAAGGTAGCCTGAAGCCTGGGCAGCTACAGGCTGGGTGCAGACCCCAAGCCACCAGTGAGAGCAGCACAAAAAGGGGCACCCACACCCCACCTTCCAGCCTGCCTGCTGATAGAGGTAGCCCTGCTGTGAGGACAGAACTCAGGGCACTTCCCCACGAGTGCAAGTTACCCTTCTGAGCACTTCCAAGACCCTGAAACGTTTCCCAGTGTCCACTCTTTTCTTTAATAACTAGTAAGGAAAGAAATGCAGAACCTGGCCCAGACCACGGGGAGCCTGGGGGCTGTTTGCCCTGTGCCCTGCTAGGCTGGACCAGAGCCCTCCCTGCGGCAGGACACTTCGCAGGGCTGCAGCGCTGTCATCTTCAGGCGCCGGGGCGGCATGAGCGCAGGTGGGGGGCTGAGGAACAGCTGCAGGAACAAGCAGCCTCTCCGGGAGGGACCTGCAGCCTCTGTCCCGGGAAAGCCAAGGAAGCGCAGCCCCGTTCCCCGTCTCCGCCGAGCACCCCCGGGTGCCGCCGGGCCGCTGCCGGGCAGCGTCACACGCCCGGGCCGGGAGCCGCCGGCCCCGCGGGGGCTGCGGGACGGAACTTGTGCCAAGCAGATAGGCAGCGGCGCGGCCGCGGCAGGCGGCTGTGGGCTTTTCTGGGCAGATATCCCGCATCGCCGGGCGTAGCGCCCTGCCTGCCGAGAAAAACACTTCGCAGCGCACAAACCCTACCGTGCCAAAGCCACGCAGAGCCGGCAGCCCCCGGCCCGCCAGGGAGCGGCAGGGGAGGGCAGCCCCCGGCCCGCTCTGCGCATCCAGGTGGAGCAAGGCGGGAGGGCAGTCCCCGGCCCGCTCCGCTCCCCGGGATGGAGCAGTGGGGAGGATACAGCCCCCGGCCCGCTCCGCTCCCCGGGATGGAGCAGGGGGGGAGGATACAGCCCCCGGCCCGCTCCGCTCCCCGGGATGGAGCAGGGGGGGAGGATACAGCCCCCGGCCCGCTCCGCTCCCCGGGATGGAGCAGGGGGGAGGGCAGTCCCCGGCCCGCTCCGCTCCCCGGGATGGAGCACGGGGGGAGGATACAGCCCCCGGCCCGCTCCGCTCCCCGGGATGGAGCAGGGGGGAGGATACAGCCCCCGGCCCGCTCCGCTCCCCAGGATGGAGCAGGGGGGGAGGACAGTCCCCGGCCCGCTCCGCTCCCCGGGATGGAGCAGGGGGGGAGGATACAGCCCCCGGCCCGCTCCGCTCCCCGGGATGGAGCAGGGGGGGAGGATACAGCCCCCGGCCCGCTCCGCTCCCCGGGATGGAGCAGGGGGGGAGGATACAGCCCCCGGCCCGCTCCGCTCCCCGGGATGGAGCAAGGGGGAGGGCAGAGCCCCCGGCCCGCTCCGCTCCCCGGGATGGAGCAGGGGGAGAGGATACAGCCCCCGCTCCGCTCCCCGGGATGGAGCAGGGGGGGAAGGCAGAGCCCCCAGCCCGCTCCGCTCCCCGGGATGGAGCACGGGGGGAGGATACAGCCCCCGGCCCGCTCCGCTCCCCGGGATGGAGCAGGGGGGGAGGATACAGCCCCCGGCCCGCTCCGCTCCCCGGGATGGAGCAGGGGGGGAGGATACAGCCCCCGGCCCGCTCCGCTCCCCGGAATGGAGCAGGGGGGGAGAATGCAGCCCCCGGCCCGCTCCGCTCCCGGTCTCCGGGGCCCGAACCCCCACGCCCCGCCGCGGCCCGCCCAGCGCCGCCCGCCCGTTTCGGCCAGGCAGCGGCGCCGCCGGCCCCGGCGCGCCCCGGGAGGCTTTGGATGAAGGGCGGGGATGGAGCGGCCCTCCCCCGCCGGGCCCGGCGGCCCCAGCTGCAGGGGGCGGCGCGGAGCGGAGCGGGCCCGGCCCAGCCCTCCACACACCTGCAGGCCCCGGTCCCGCTCGCCCGGACGGAGCCTCCCCCGCGGCGGGGACAACCGGAGCGGGGACAGCCCAGGGCTGGGCAGCGGCGCCCGGGCTGGGCAGCGCCTCGGCCGCGCTTCTTACCTCCGCGGCGGGGCTGGGCGGCCGGGGCCCGGCCAGGATGGTGGCTGCGAGCCGCAGCGGGGCTCTGCCCGGCTCGGCCTGCGGCGCCGGGAGCAGCGGCACGGCACGGCGGGGCCCGGGACGGCACGGCGGGGCCCGGCACGGCCCGGCGGGGCCCGGCACGGCACGGCCCGGCGGGGCCCGGCACGGCACGGCTCGGCGGAGCCCGGCACGGCTCGGCTCGGCACGGCGGGGCCCGGCCCGGCACGGCTCGGCGGAGCCCGGCACGGCGGGGCCCGGGGCTGCGGGGTGCGCGAGCCGGGGCCGCACCGGGAGGGGCGCGGGGCCGGGCCGGGCGCGAGCGCGCGCGAGGGTGTGCGCGGCGGGAGGGGCGGCGAGCGGGCAGGTTGGCACTGCCGGCACTTAATGGGGGCTGTCGCCATGGCAACCCGCGCGCCGCTCCACGCCGCAGCGCCGGGGCCCGCCGCGGGGTTTTGGGGCGCGCGGGGGGCGAGGCAGGGAGGTCGCCATGGCGACGCCCGAGCCGCCGGGACGGGCGTCCCGAGGCCGCCACCCCTCCGCTTCCCCCGCCCCTCGCCGCGGCTGGCGGCGAGCGCCTGGCGGCGAGCGCCGGGCTCCCGGGTCCCGCCGTCCCCGTCCCCGCCTCGTACGGGGGCTGCGAGGTGGCTGCCGCTCGACTGCGGCTGGGCTCTCCCCGGGATGAGAGGGGGCAGGGGTCACCGGCGCCGAGCCGAGCCCAGCCCCTCGGAGCGCGGGGCAGCATCGCTGGTGGCAAGGTGCCTACAGGCGGCCGCAGAGACCTCAGGGCTGCCCCAGCGCTTCTCTGGCACAGGCGTGGGTGCCTCGGCAAGCAGGGAAGCCTCTGCTGGGCGCTTGTGCCACAGGGGCAGAGCCAACCACAGCACAGAGCCACAGAAACATTCAGGCTGGAAAAGAGCCTCAGGACCCCCAAGGCCAAGCACTGACCCTGCTCTGCAAGGCTCACCCCCGACCCACAGCCCCAAGCACCACATCCAAACCACCTCCAAACACCTCCAGGGGTGGTGACTCCACCACCCCCCTGGGCAGCCTCTGCCAGTCTCTGACCACTCCTGATGAGACTTTTCCTACTGTCCAGCCTGAGCCTCCCCTGCTGCAGCTTGAGGCCATTGCCTCTTCTCCTGTCACTGATTCCCTGTGAGCAGAGACCAGCAGCAGCCTCTCCACAGCCTCCTTGCAGGCAGCTGTAGGCAGCCAGGAGGTCTCCCCTCAGCCTCTTCTCTTCACACTAACCATCCCCAGCTCCTTCAGTTGCTCTTCACCAGATTGCTTCCCCAGGCCCTTCCCAGCTTCCTTGCCCTCCTCTGTGTTCTCTCCAGCAAATTAACTTGGAAGTCCACAAGGTCACTGGGAAGCAAATGGATCACTCAAAGTGGTTCTCTGGAGGAAATGCAGGAGGGAAATTGAGATTGGAGCAGTGGAAGAAATTGTTGGCAGTGAGGCTGGGGAGAGCCTGGCACAGGCTGCCCAGGGAGGCTGTGGCTGCCTCCTCCCTGGAGGTGTTCAGGACCAGGCTGGATGAGGCCTTGAGCAGCCTGTGCTGGTGGGAGGGGTCCCTGCCCATGGCAGGGGGCTGGAGCTGGATGAGCTTTCAGCTCCCTTCCAACCCAACCCAACCCATTACAGGATTCCATCACTTGCTGTTGCACAGCACTGAGCACTGCTTCCTAGGAGCTCTGCTCCAACACCTGTGCCCCTTTCCTGCCCCCCTGCAGCTCCTGCTGACCACACAAGCAGTGTGCCTTTTAGATGCTTACCCAATGTCTGTCCCACTGGCCTGCAGAAGGTGGAAGTGGAAAGAATGGGGATTGGGAACAGGGAGCAAAGGCACAGAAAAAAAAGGCCATCATCAGTAAATTTTCTGACGACACCAAGCTGGGGGCAGGAGTTGATCTGCTGGAGGGCAGAGAGGCTCTGCAGAGGGACCTGGACAGGCTGGGCAGATGGGCAGAGGCCAAGGGCAGGAGATTGAACACATCCAAGTGCCAGGGGCTGCACTTTGGCCACAACAACCCCATGCAGAGCTACAGGCTGGGGTCAGAGTGGTTGAGAGCAGCCAGGCAGAGAGGGACCTGGGGGTGCTGGTCGATGGTAGGCTGAACATGAGCCTGCAGTGTGCCCAGGGGCCCAAGAGTGCCAATGGCATCCTGGCCTGCAGCAGGAAGAGTGTGGCCAGCAGGAGCAGGGAGGTCATTCTGCCCCTGTACACTGCATTGGTTAGGCCACACCTCGAGTACTGTGTCCAGCTCTGGGCCCCTCAGTTTAGGAAGGAGGTTGACTTGCTGGAAGGTGTCCAGAGAAGAGCAACAAAGTTGGTGAGGGGCTTGGAACACAGCCCTGTGAGGAGAGGCTGAGGGAGCTGGGGTTGCTCAGCCTGGAGAAGAGGAGACTCAGGGGTGACACTCTCTACAACTACCTGAAGGGAGGTTGTAGACAGACAGATGATGGTCTCTTCTCCCAGGCAGCCAGCACCAGAACAAGAGGACACAGTCTCAGGCTGCGCCAGGGGAGGTTCAGGTTGGATATTAGGAGGAAGTTCTATACAGAGAGAGTGATTGCCCATTGGAATGGGCTGCCCGGGGAGGTGGTGGAGTCACCATCACTGGAGGTGTTCAGGAGGAGACTGGATGGGGTGCTTGGTGCCATGGGTTAGCTGTTTGGGTGGGTTGGATTGGTTGATGGGTTGGACACGATGATCTTGAAGGTCTCTTCCAACCTGGTTTGGTTTATTCTAATACAGGTTTATTCTAAAAAGCTGCTGAGGACAGCACTGGATGCATATTGGAGTAGCTGGGCACAGGCACAGCTGCCTGCTCAGCCTGCAGGCCAGGCCAGCTCCTCCAAGACTTAACCCAGGGCAAGGGTTGGAGAGGGCAGGAATGGGCTTTGGGGTTCTCATGGGAGCATCTGTCAGTTTGGGAGTTTTGTACTCTTTCAACCTTTTCATTCCACTAAAAAAGGTGATGTCAGCAGTCAGAACCTGAAACCCAGGAAGGAAGAGGTTGGGGGGGGGGGGGGTTGTTTTGCTGCCACTGCCTTCTTTCCCCACCCCTCCCCTTCAAATAAGCCTTCAGGGACACAGTGTGGAAAGAAGGTCTTTCCAAGTGCTGTGGTGGGAGGGTTGAGTCGATTGAGATCAGGAGCAGAGCGAAGCTTACTTGAAAAGCAGCCAAGCATTCACCTTCTTCCTTTGCTTCCCTGCTCCTGCCTGTTCAGAATGAGGAATCCCTGGGAAGCAGGGGGGAAATAAAGGCAAAAAGAGCAGGAGGCATCCCTGGGATCCCAGCTAGTCCTCTGGCTGATGTGATTGCCAGACCTCTCTCTCTCACTCCCCTGCCTCAGCTTCCATTTCCATGAGCTCTCTGGCATCTTCTGTGTACAGACTGGAGGAAGAGAGGAGAGGAGAGGAGAGGAGAGGAGAGGAGAGGAGAGGAGAGGAGAGGAGAGGAGAGGAGAGGAGAGGAGAGGAGAGGAGAGGAGAGGAGAGGAGAGGAGAGGAGAGGAGAGGAGAGGAGAGGAGAGGAGAGGAGAGGAGAGGAGAGGAGAGGAGAGGAGAGGAGAGGAGAGGAGAGGAGAGGAGAGGAGAGGAGAGGAGAGGAGAGGAGAGGAGAGGAGAGGAGAGGAGAGGAGAGGGAGGGGAGGGGAGGGGAGGGGAGGGGAGGGGAGGGGAGGGGAGGGGAGGGGAGGGGAGGGGAGGGGAGGGAGGGGAGGGGAGGGGAGGGGAGGGGAGGGGAGGGGAGGGGAGAGGGGAGGGGAGGGGAGGGGAGGGGAGGGGAGGGGAGGGGAGGGGAGGGGAGGGAGAGGGAGGGGAGGGGAGGGGAGGGGAGAGGGGAGGGGAGGGGAGGGAGGGGAGAGGAGAGGGAGAGGAGAGGGGAGGGGAGGGGAGGGGAGAGGAGAGGAGAGGGAGAGGAGAGGAGAGGAGAGGAGAGGAGAGGAGAGGAGAGGAGAGGAGAGGAGAGGAGAGGAGAGGAGAGGAGAGGAGAGGAGGAGAGGAGAGGAGAGGAGAGGAGAGGAGAGGAGAGGAGAGGAGAGGAGAGGAGACCAGGTTGGAAGAGACCTTCAAGATCTTCACATCCAACCTATCAACTAATCCAACACCACCTAATCAACTAACCCATGGCACCAAGCACCCCATCAAGTCTCCTCCTGAACACCTCCAGTGATGGTGACTCCAACACCTCCCCAGGCAGCCCATTCCAATGGGCAATCACTCTCTCTGTGTAGAACTTCTTCCTCACCTCCAGCCTCAACCTCCCCTGGCACAGCTTGAGACTGTGTCCTCTTGTTCTGCTGCTGGCTGCCTGGGAGAAGAGCCCAACCCCCACCTGGCTCCAACCTCCCTTCAGGGAGTTGGAGAGAGCAAGAAGGTCTCCCCTGAGCCTCCTCTTCTCCAGGCTAAGCAACCCCAGCTCCCTCAGCCTCTCCTCACAGGGCTGTGCCCCAGACCCCTCCCCAGCCTTGTTGCCCTTCTCTGGACACCTTCAAGTGTCTCAATGTCCTTCCTAACCTGAGGAGCCCAGAGCTGGACACAGGGCTCCAGGTGTGGCCTAACCAGTGCAGTGTACAGGGGCAGGATGAGCTCCCTGCTCCTGCTGGCCACACTCTTCCTGCTGCAGGCCAGGATGCCATTGGCCTTTTGGCTGCCTGGGCACACTGCAGGCTCATGTTCAGCCTACCATCAACCAGCACCCCCAGGTCCCTCTCTGCCTGGCTGCTCTCAGCCACTCTGACCCCAGCCTGTAGCTCTGCCTGGGGTTGTTGTGGCCAATGTGCAGCCCCTGGCACTTGGATGTGTTCAGTCTCCTGCCCTTGGCCTCTGCCCATCTGCCCAGCCTGTCCAGGTCCCTCTGCAGAGCCTCTCTACCCTCCAGCAGATCAACTCCTGCCCCCAGCTTGCTGTCAGCTGCAAATTCACTGCTGACTGACTCAATGCCCTCCTCCAGATCATCAATGAAGATGTTAAAGAGCACAGGGCCCAGCACTGCTCCCTGGGGCACAGCACTGGGGCCTGGCTGCCAGCTGGCTGTGGCACCATTCACCACCACTCTCTGGGCTCAGCCTCCAGCCACTTCCTAACCCAGCTCAGAGTTGCTGCTGGCCAAGCCAGGGGCTGACAGCTTGGCCAGGAGCTTGCTGTGGGGGATGGTGGCAAAGGCCTTGCTGCAGCCCAGGCAGACTCCATCCACAGCCTGCCCCACAGCCACCAGGCAGTGCCCTGGGCATGGAAGGAGCTCAGGTTGGTCAGGCAGGCCCTGCCCTTCCTAACCCCATGCTGGCTGGGCCTGAGCCCTTGGCCATGCTGTGAGTGCTGTGTGATTGCACTCAGGATGCCCTGTGCCATGATCTTGCCTGGCACTGAGCTCAGGCTGCCAGGCCTGGAGTTCCCTGGCTCATCCAACCTGCCCTGCTTGTGGATGGGCATCACCCTGGCAGCTTCCAGTCCTCTGGGACCTCTCCAGTGAGCCAGAGGCTGGAGAACAGCCCCACACAAAGAGATCTGAGGTGCTGAGCTCTGTTCTCTGCAGCCCAGTGAGAGGACTCAGGAAATGGAATGAAGCTGCATCAGGGGAAGTTCAGGTTGGACATCAGGAGAAGGCTGTGCAGTGAGAGGGTGCTGGTGGGTCCCTGGAGCAAGGAACAGGCTCCCCAGGGAAGTGGTGATGGCACCAGTCCTGTGAGAGGCCCAGGAGGACTGGTTTAGCTCTAGGTAGCCCTGTGAGGAACAGAGAGTTAAATTCAGTGACCCTTTGGGTCCCTTCTGTGCTTCTGTGAACTTTTGTTGGTTTCATCCTGCCTCTTAGTGATGCTTCTGTTGTTCAGTTTGCCCTGGCATGGTTTATCAGCCCCCACCATGCCATGAGCACCACTGGACCTAACTGGTGCAGCCTGCAGCAGGGCTGTGCTTAGCAAGGGATGCTCTGGGACACATTTGGCCAGGATTCTGCTGTACACAGGCTGGCAGCACCTGCAGCTGCTTGTCTCTGCCACTGCTGTGCTCACCCACAGTCATGGCCTGTGCTCATTTCACCCAAAAGCCTGACAGAGGCCTCACAAAACATAAAGCAACAGGAGTTAAGTCTGAAGATGCTCAGAGGGCTGCAGACCCTCCCCTGTGGGGCCAGGCTGGGAGAGTTGGGGCTGTGCAGCCTGGAGAAGAGAAGGCTGCAGGGAGACCTCAGAGCAGCCTTGCAGGACCTGAAGGGCTCCAGGAGAGCTGGGGAGGGACTCTGGCCAAGGGCTGGGAGGGACAGGCTGAGGAACAATGGCTTTGAGCTGGGAGAGGAGAGACTGAGAGTGGAGAGGAAGAAGAAATTGTTGGCAGTGAGGCTGGGGAGAGCCTGGCCCAGGCTGCCCAGGGAGGCTGTGGCTACCTCCTGCCTGGAGGTGTTCAGGACCAGGCTGGATGAGGCCTTGAGCAGCCTGTGCTGGTGGGAGGGGTCCCTGCCCATGGCAGGGGCTGGAGCTGGATGAGCTTTCAGCTCCCTTCCAACCCAAGCCATGCCAGGGTTCTGGGAAGCCCAACCTGGCATCTGCAGCCCCCCCTGGGCACTCCCTGTAGCTCTGTGCCTCAGTTTCACAGCCTCTGGGAGGCTTTTCCATGGGCAGAGCTACAAAGCAGCTCTGCTCTGGGTTGTCAGCAGCATGTAGGTGCCACAGATGATGCCAAGTGGGGGATCACACCTCCCAGAGGAGCAACTTCTGCCTGTCAGGAGGCTGAGCCAGAGGAGCTCAGGGGAGAGACTCTCACAATGCTTTCTCCTGGCAGCACTCACTCCACACACTTGTGCCAGAGCTGAGCACTGCAGGAGATGCCAGCCCAGGGCAGCTCCTGCACCCCCCCTTTGCCCTCCAGCTTAGCTGTGCAGCATCCCTGCCATGCCCCTGTGCCCAGGGGAAACTCAGGCTGGGCTGCTTTCCTCTCACGCTGATGCAGAGGAACAGAGGGCTGGGACTGGATGATCCTTAAGGTCCCTTCCACCCCAAGGGATGCCAGGATGCTGTGGCTTCAAGGAATGGACTTTTGTGAAGCTCTCCTTTAGTTCTGTGTGTACAGCACCCATGCAGTGCACTGCTGCTCCCTGCAGAGGCTCACAGAGGCTATTCCAGCTAAAACACAGCTCCCATGGACCTGGGGAAGCTCTGGGGCTGCAGACCTTGTTCTCTAAACCCAACAGCTCAGAGTTGAAGGGCACAAGGGGGAGAGATATCCCAGCTCTTGTTTTCCTCTCAAGCTGGTGCTGAGCAGGGGTGCTGGCAGCTAGCACTGGGCAGAGCAAGGAGCACAGACACCACACAGGGCAAAGCTTTTGGCACTTGGCCATTTCTAGGAGAAGCTTTACTCTTTGCCTAGCAGGCCTGCAGGTCAAGGCAGGTTCTCCCCCTCTACTCTGCCCTGGTCAGAGCCCACTTGGAATGCTGTGTCCAGTTGTGGGCTGCCCAGATTCAAGAGGGACAGGGCACTGCTTGAGAGTTCAATGGAGTGCTGTGAGGATGATGAAGGGACTAGAGCATCTCTCTTACAGGGAAAGGCTGAGAGCCCTGGGGCTGTTCAGTCTGGAGAAGAGAAGGCTGAGAGGGGATCTGATCAATGCCCATATATATCTCTCAAGGGTGGCTGTCAGCAGGAGGGAGCCAGGCTCTTTGCACTGACACCACGAGGGGCAATGGACATAACCTCAGGTAATTCCACCTCAACATGAGGAGAAACTTCTCTGGTGTGAGGCTGCTGCAGGCCTGGAGGAGGCTGCCCAGAGAGGTTGTGGGGTCTCCTTCTCTGGAGGCTTTTAAGCCCCACCTGGCTGTGTTCTGTGTGCCCTGCTTTGCAGGGGGCTGTGTCTCAGTGTTCTCAGGAGCTTCCTTCCTACCCTTCTGTGACATCTTTGTGACATCCCAAAGGCAAAGCACTGGAGCAAGACCTAAGCTCCTGTTTTCCAGCTGAATACAGGTCGAGGACTCAGTCCTGGGACCTGTCTTGTTCAACATCTTTGTGGGTGCCAGGGACAGTGGCATTGAGTGCACCCTCAGCAGGTTTGCTGATGACACCAAGCTGTGTGGTGCAGCAGACAGCTGGAGGGAAGGGATCCAGCCAGAGGGACCTGGACAGGCTGGAGGGAAGGGATCCAGCCAGAGGGACCTGGACAGGCTGCAGGGAAGGGATCCAGCCAGAGGGACCTGGACAGGCTGCAGAGCTGGGCACAAGCCAACCTCAGGAGGTTCAACAAGACCAAGGGCAGGGTCCTGCAGCTGGCTGGAGGCAATCCCAGGCACAAAGCCAGGCTGGGCAGGGACTGGCTGGAAAGCAGCCCTGAGGAGAGAGCCTTGGGGGTGCTGGGGGAGGAGAAGCTCACCAGGAGCTCTCAGTGTGCACTTGCAGCCCAGAAAGCCAACCAGAGCCTGGGCTGCAGCAGGAGAAGTGTGGCCAGCAGGGCAAGGGAGGTGATTCTCCCCCTCTGCTCAGTTTGGGGAGACCCCACCTGGAGTACTGCCTCCAGCTCTGGAGCCCCTATGGCAAGAGGGATCTGGAGGGGCTGGAAGGTGTCCAGAGAAGGGCCACAAGGATGAGCAGAGGGCTGGAGCTGCTCTGCTGTGAGGACAGACTGAAGGAGTTGGGGCTGTTCAGTCTGGAGAAGAGAAGGCTCCCAGGTGACCTCATTGTGGCCTTCCAGGATCTGCAGGGGGCTCCAGGAAGGCTGGGGAGGGACTGCTCAGGATCTCAGGCAGTGATAGGACTAGGGGGAATGGAATGAAGCTGGAGGTGGGGAGATTGAGGCTGGAGGTGAGGAGGAAGTTCTTCCCCATGAGAGTGGTGAAACCCTGGAATGGGTTGTGCAGGGAGGTGGTTGGGGCCCTGTCCCTGGAGGTGTTTAAGGCCAGGCTGGCTGAGGCTCTGGCCAGGCTGATCTAGTGTGGGGTGTCCCTGCCCATGGCAGGGGAGCTGGAACTAGATGATCCTTGTGGTCCCTTCCAACCCTGACTGATACTGTGATACTATGATACAGGCAGGTGTTCCTTAGGAAGAGCACTTGAGGTGCTCTCAGTCAGAGTAGGTCACCTGCAGAAGTCACTTTCTGTGAACACGAGGCAGAGGATGTGGTCCTGGAGTCAGAGAGTGACCCAGAATCATGGCCAGAACTTGAGCATTAGTGGGAGGTGTTGTGAAGCTCACCCCAAAGCCTGCAGCAGCTGCTTGTTGCCATTGCCTCTGCAGTGGCACAGCTCCCATCAGCTGCTCTGGGCAATTCCTTCTTCTGTAGGAGCACATCCAGCCACCAGGTTCATCACAGTCATCTGATTCACAGGAGGGACTCATGGAGTGGGTTGGGTTGGAAGGGACCTTGAAGATCATCGAATTCCAACCCCCCTGGCATTGGCAGAGACACCTCCCACTACAGCAGATTGCTCAAGGCCTCAACTTCCAGAGGTCACTTCCAATCCTAACCATGCTGGGATTCTGGGATAGCTTCCAAACCAAGTGCTCCACCAACCTACAGCTCTCCTCTGGAGTTCTAAGGCTCTCCAGAGGTCACTTCCAATCCTAACCATGCTGAGATTCTGGGATGCCTTCCAAACCAAGTGCTCCACCAGCCTACAGCTCTCCTCTGGAGTTCTAAGGCTCTCCAGAGGTCCCTTCCAATCCTGACCATGCTGAGATTCTGTAATGCATTTCAAACCAAGTGCTCCACCAGCCTACAGCTCTCCTCTGGAGTTCTAAGGCTATCCAGAAGTCCCTTCCAATCCTAAGCATGCTGAGATTCTGGGATAGCTTCCAAACCAAGTGCTCCACCAGCCTACAGCTCTCCTCTGGAGTTCTAAGGCTCTGCAGAGGTCCCTTCCAAGCCCTAGCCATGCTGAGATTCTGGGATGCCTTCCAAACCAAGTGCTCCACCAGCCTACAGCTCTCCTCTGAAGTTCCAAGGTTCCCCCAAGGTTCCTCAAAGGTTTATGGAGGAATTCCATGCCAGAAGCATTTTCCACCACTAGTTTCTACCTGCCAGCTGCCCAAAACCCACCCAGATGACTTCAGCAGGCAGTTGCCACCACCATCACCTGCATGAAGGTATGGTGAGCAGGTTTTTCTCCACACAGGACAAGCTGGAAGGGTACTTTATGAGCTACTTCAGAGCACTTTGCTTCCATGAGTCGAGGTGGAAAGGACCTTAAAGCTCATCCAGCTCCAGCCCCCTGCCATGGGCAGGGACCCCTCCCACCAGCACAGGCTGCTCAAGGCTTCATCCAGCCTGGTCCTGAACACCTCCAGGCAGGAGGCAGCCACAGCCTCCCTGGGCAGCCTGTGCCAGGCTCTCCCCAGCCTCACTGCCAACAATTTCTTCCTCCTCTCCACTCTCAGTCTCTCCTCTCCCAGCTCAAAGCCATTGTTCCTCAGCCTGTCCCTCCCAGCCCTTGGCCAGAGTCCCTCCCCAGCTCTCCTGGAGCCCTTCAGGTCCTGCAAGGCTGCTCTGAGGTCTCCCTGCAGCCTTCTCTTCTCCATGCTGAGCAGCCCCAACTCTCCCAGCCTCTCACAGGGGAGGTTCTGCAGCCCTCTGAGCATCTCTGTGGCCTCCTCTGGAGCCTCTCCCAGCAGGTTTTCAAATCACCTTCTAGGTGAGGACAGAAGTTGCATTTCTGTTGAACCCCAAGGGAGAGGGAGTCTGCTCTTCTAAATACAGGGAAAGAGTGAGAGCAGCCTCCAAAGGCAGCCCCAGACTCTCACTTCTGCCTTTTCAGATGTGCTGCTGGTTGCTGCCTCACCACCTGCTGCAGGGCATGAAGGTTTTCAGCCACTCCTGCACTCCACTTATGCTCAGAAGTCAACTTCTCTTTGGGCTTCTTAGGAACAGCTTTGGATTGGTTATACCCAAGCCAGAAAAAAAAATAAGCCAGGTGCCCTGTCCCAAAGCATATCCCTGAGAAGATGGCTCCAGGGTTGGGTTCCAGATGGAGATGGTTTTGCCCTGGGCTCTTGCCACTGCTGCAGGGCAGAGCAAAGCAGAGGTTCCAGCTGCAGAGGGCAGCCAGCAGGCAGGGCCTTGGTGGAATCTGTGAGCTTTGGCTAAGCCAAGATCTCAGGGAGCTCTGGAAGAGGATGGAATGGAATGGAATGGAATGGAATGGAATGGAATGGAATGGAATGGAATGGAATGGAATAGAATAGAATAGAATAGAATAGAATAGAATAGAATAGAATAGAATAGAATAGAATAGAATAGAATAGAATAGACCAGAAGAGACCTTCAAGATCATCAAGTCCAACCTATCATCCAACACCTCCTGATCAACTAACCCATGGCACCAAGCACCCCATCAAGTCTCCTCCTGAACACCTCCAGTGCTGGTGACTCCACCACCTCCCTGGGCAGCACATCCCAATGGGCAATCTCTCTCTCTGTGTAGAACTTCCTCCTCACCTCCAGCCTGAACCTCCCCTGGCACAGCTTGAGACTGTGTCCTCTTGTTCTGCTGCTGGCTGCCTGGGAGAAGAGCCCAACCCCCACCTGGCTCCAACCTCCCTGCAGGGAGTTGCAGAGAGCAAGAAGGTCTCCCCTGAGCCTCCTCTTCTCCAGGCTAAGCAACCCCAGCTCCCTCAGCCTCTCCTCACAGGGCTGTGCCCCAGACCCCTCTCCAGCTTTGTTGCCCTTCTCTGGACACACCTGGGGCTGCACAGATGCATGGAGCAAGGCTGCCACCTCTGCACAGCTGTGGTGCTGCTGGAGCTGCAGGGATGACCATGCTGGGGGTTTAGAATCACAGAGCTGCCAGGGCTGGAAGGGAGCTCAAGGCTCAGCCAGTCCCAACCCCCTGCCATGGGCAGGGACACCTCACACCACAGCAGGTTGCTCACAGCCACCTCCAGCCTGGCTGCAAACACCTCCAGGCAGGAGGCTGCCACCACCTCCCTGGGCAGCCTGTGCCAGGCTCTCACCACCCTCCTGGGCAACAACTTCTTCCTCACAGCCAAGCTCAATCTCCCCACTTCTAGTGCTGCTCCATCCACCCCAGTCCTATCCCTCCCTGACACCCCAGAGCAGAGAGGCAGGATCCTCTCCCTCCACCTCTGCCAATGGGCACTGGCAGCCCAGAAGGCCAAGGGCAGCTGAGCTGAGCCTTCTGGGCTGCCAGTGCCCATTGCTGGCTTTCTGTCCCAGGCCTGATTCCTGCCCTCCTCAGAGGTCTCCCAGACCCCTATCCCTCCCTGACCCCCTCCAAAGTCCCTCCCCAGCTCTCTTGCAGCCCCCTGCAGCTCCTGGAAGGCCACCAGAAGGTCTCCTGGGAGCCTTCTCCTCTCCAGCCTGCACAACCCCAACTCTCTCAGGCTGTTGGTGTGTTCCTGAGTCACTGCAAGCCTTGCACTGAGCTGCACTGGCTCAGTGTCTGGCCCTACTGAAATCCTTCTGGCTTTGCAGAGGAAGCAAATCCAGAGGGCTGTGAGGCACTGCTGTTTGCTTTGCACAGCAGAGGGCTGTCCCACTTTGCAGAGCAGCCAAAAGCAGCTCCAGCACCAGAAAAACACAGCTCTGGTGTTTAAAGGCAAGTTGGTTGAGTCCAATGTAGGCCTTCCCTGTGAGCAACAACCAAACTATTGTCATAACAACCTGACTGCAGAAAGCCAGGAGCATAGCTACCAAACCCAGCCTTCTGCACACATCAGACAGGGCCAGGCTGGAAGGGACCCCAAGGACAGTGGCATTGAGTGCAGCCTCAGCAGGTTTGCTGATGACACCAAGCTGTGTGGTGCAGCAGACAGCTGGAGGGAAGGGATCCATCCAGAGGGACCTGGACAGGCTGGAGGGAAGGGATCCAGCCAGAGGGACCTGGACAGGCTGGAGGGAAGGGATCCAGCCAGAGGGACCTGGACAGGCTGGAGGGAAGGGATCCAGCCAGAGGGACCTGGAGAGGCTGGAGGGAAAGGGATCCAGCCAGAGGGACCTGGAGAGGCTGGAGGGAAGGGATCCAGCCAGAGGGACCTGGACAGGCTGGAGGGAAGGGATCCAGCCAGAGGGACCTGGACAGGCTGCAGAGCTGGGTACAAGCCAACCTCAGGAGGTTCAGCAAGACCAAGGGCAGGGTCCTGCAGCTGGGTGGAGGCAATCCCAGGCACAAAGCCAGGCTGGGCAGGGACTGGCTGGGAAGCAGCCCTGAGGAGAGAGCCTTGGGGGTGCTGGGGGAGGAGAAGCTCAGCAGGAGCTCTCAGTGTGCACTTGCAGCCCAGAAAGCCAACCAGAGCCTGGGCTGCAGCAGGAGAAGTGTGGCCAGCAGGGCAAGGGAGGTGATTCTCCCCCTCTGCTCAGCTCTGGGCAGACCCCACCTGGAGTACTGCCTCCAGCTCTGGAGCCCCTATGGCAAGAGGGATCTGGAGGTGCTGGAAGGTGTCCAGAGCAGGGCCAGGAGGAGGAGCAGAGGGCTGGAGCACCTCTCCTATGAGGACAGACTGAAGGAGTTGGGGCTGTTCAGTCTGGAGAAGAGAAGGCTCCCAGGTGACCTCATTGTGGCCTTCCAGGATCTGAAGGGGGCTCCAGGAAGGCTGGGGAGGGACTGCTCAGGATCTCAGGCAGTGATAGGACTAGGGGGATGGAATGAAGCTGGAGGTGGGGAGATTGAGGCTGGAGGGGAGGAGGAAGTTCTTCCCCATGAGAGTGGTGAAGCCCTGGCATGGGTTGTGCAGGGAGGTGGTTGGGGCCCTGTCCCTGGAGGTGTTTAAGGCCAGGCTGGCTGAGGCTCTGGCCAGGCTGATCTAGTGTGGGGTGTCCCTGCCCATGGCAGGGGGGTTGGAACTGGATGATCCTTGTGGTCCCTTCCAACCCTGACTGATTCTATGATACTAGGATACTATGATTATCTGCTCCAACCTTCCTAGGCAACATTGGAGTTGAAATGAGCTGGCCCAGCACCCTTCCAAGCTCAGCCTTAATTGCCAGGCAAGGCTGGGGTGCTAATTGCTACTCTAAGGGGCAAGGCATTCTCCTGCTGGCAGTGGTTTAGGACAAGCTGCTACACCTCCAAGCAATTGCCAGCCCCCTGGTTCTTAACTTCTTATCACCACAGGCACAGGAGGTCCTTCTGCTGGCCTCCACCCTTGTTTTGAGGGTGAGGCTTTCTGCTGAAGCCCTCATGGAAGCTCAGCAAAGAGGAACTCTGACCTATGCTCATAGAATGGGGGGTGGGAAGGGAGCTCCAGAGATCATCCACTCCAAGCCCCCTGCCAGAGCAGCATCACCCAGGGCAGGGCACACAGAGCACAGCCAGGTGGGGCTGGAAAGCCTCCAGAGACTCCACAGCCTCTCTGGGCAGCCTGCTCCAGGCCTCCAGCAGCCTCACACCACAGAAGTTTCTCTCATGCTGAGGTGGAACCTCCTGGGCTGCAGTTTGTGTCCCCTGCTCCTTGTCCTGTCCCAGGACAGCACTGAGCAGAGCCTGGCCCCTGCTGCTTGGCACCACCCTGCAGATGTTTACAGACAGACAAAATCTGCTCTCAGCCTTCTCCAGCCCAATCAGCCTCAGCTTCCTGCACCAGCACAGCCAAGGAGGGCTGGAGCCTGGGTGTGCAGAGGGCAGGGCAGGCAAAAGCCTCCACAAGCACAGCTTAGGGCTGCAGAGCTGCACCAACCTCTTCTTGCAGAGTCCAAGCTCTGTGCAAGCCCCAGTGCTCCCCTGCCTGTGCAATCCAGGGCAGGAAAGGCATCAGCTGCAGTGAGCAGCAGCACTGCATCCCATTGGCCTGGGCATGGTGCTGGGATACAGCTCAACATCAGCTCCAGCTGTGACAACAAGGGATTCCTTCACACAGATCAACCAGAGGAAGGGAATCCATCAGCTCACTGCAGGGCAGGAATCCATCAGCTCACTGCAGGGGCAGGGAATCCATCAGCTCACTGCAGGGCAGGGAATCCATCAGCTCACTGCAGGGCAGGGAATCCATCAGCTCACTGCAGGGCAGGGAATCCATCAGCTCACTGCAGGGCAGGAATCCATCAGCTCACTGCAGGGCAGGGAATCCATCAGCTCACTGCAGGGCAGGGAATCCATCAGCTCACTGCAGGGCAGGAATCCATCAGCTCACTGCAGGGGCAGGGAATCCATCAGCTCACTGCACAGGCAGGGAATCCATCAGCTCACTGCAGGGGCAGGGAATCCATCAGCTCACTGCAGGGCAGGGAATCCATCAGCTCACTGCACAGGCAGGGAATCCATCAGCTCACTGCAGGGCAGGAATCCATCAGCTCACTGCAGGGCAGGAATCCATCAGCTCACTGCAGGGGCAGGGAATCCATCAGCTCACTGCAGGGCAGGGAATCCATCAGCTCACTGCACAGGCAGGGAATCCATCAGCTCACTGCAGGGGCAGGGAATCCATCAGCTCACTGCAGGGCAGGGAATCCATCAGCTCACTGCAGAGCTGGGAATCCATCAGTTCACTGCAGGGCAGGAATCCATCAGCTCACTGCAGGGCAGGGAATCCATCAGCTCACTGCAGGGGCAGAGGCTGCAGTGTTAGCACTGAATGCCCTCTGCAGAAGTGCAGATTTAGCGATGCCAGAGCTCACAGAATCACTGAAGCTGGAACAGAGCTCTCAGCTCATCCTGCCCAGCCTTTGACCCAACCCCACCACCTCCTCCAGCCCAGCCTATGACCCAACCCCACCACCTCCTCCAGCCCAGCCTTTGACCCAACCCCACCACCTCCTCCAGCCCAGCCTATGACCCAACCCCACCACCTCCTCCAGCCCAGCCTATGACCCAACCCCACCACCTCCTCCAGCCCAGCCTATGACCCAACCCCACCACCTCCTCCAGCCCAGCCTATGACCCAACCCCACCCCCTCCTCCAGCCCATGGCACTAAGTGCCACATCCAATCTTCTCTTAAACTCCTCCAGGGGTAGTGACTCTGTGACCTGCCTGGGCAATCCATCCCAGTGTCTGATTCCCTTTCCCTGTGGAAGTGCTTCCTAGCATCCAACCTAAGCTTCCCCTGGCACAGCTTCCTGCCCTCTCCTCTTGTCACAAGTTGCCTGGGAACAGAGCCCATCCCCCACCTCACTACAGCTTCCCTTTGGGTAACTGTGGAGAGTGATAAGGTCCCCCCTGAGCCTCTTCTTCTCCAGGCTGAACACCCCCAGCTCCCTCAGCCTCTCCTCATCAGACTTCCCCTCCAGCCCCCTCCCCACTCTTGTTGCTCTCCTCTGGACCTGCTCCAGCACCTCAAGATCTCTCTTGCAGGGAGGGCCCAGAGCTGCACAGTGCTGGAGGTGAAGCCTCCCCAGTGCCCAGCACAGGGCAGAACTCCATCCCTGCTCCTGCTGGCCACACTGCTCCTGATCCAGGCCAAGATGCCACTGGCCTTCTATGCCCCCTGGGCACCCTGCTGGCTCCTGGCCAGCCAGTTGCCAACCAGCACCCCCAGTCCCTCCTCACCAGGCCTCTCTCCCAAGGCTGCACAAACAATCCCAGGGAAGCTTGGCTTGCAGCTGCACCAGCATGGAGCTGGCAATGCAACAGCAATGCTGCCCTAGCCCCTGGCAGCCAGAGCCAGGCCCTCACCTCCCTGCAGGTGCCATTGAGAGCCTGGGCAATACACTCCCCCTGGGCTCCCCTCTCGCTGCAGCACAGCCACCTGTGAGCAGCAGGCAGCAGCTGAGGCCTTCCCAGGGTGATCAGGCAAGAGATGGAGAACTGATTCTCAGCTGCTCAGGTCACAAAGTACTGCCAGCAAAGCCCAGCTGGCACCCAGCTGGCACCCAGCTGCCCTCCAGTGCTGCTTGTGCCTGACCTGGACAGAGGCAGCCCTCCCTCAGCTGCTGCCTGCAGCCAGCCGCGCCGCGACGACAATGCACTGGGACAGGCAGTGCTTGGCTGCTGAGAGCTGGGTCTAGAGCAGAGGCTACAGCTGGGGCCTAGAGCGGGGTCTAGAGCTGCATCTAGAGCTGCTGAGAGCTGGACCGAGAGCTGGGTCTGAGCTGCTGAGAGCTGGACCGAGAGCTGGGTCTGAGCTGCTGAGAGCTGGACTGAGAGCTGCATCTAGAGCTGCTATGAGCCAGGCCTAGAGCTGCTGCAAGCTGGGTCTGAGCTGCTGCAAGCTAGGCCTAGAGCTGTACCTAGAGCTGGGTCTGAGCTGCTGCAAGCCAGGCCTAGAGCTGCATCTAGAGCTGGGTCTGAGCTGCTGCAAGCTAGGCCTAGAGCTGCACCTAGAGCTGGGTCTGAGCTGCTGAGAGCTGGACGGAGAGCTGGGTCTGAGCTGCTGCAAGCTAGGCCTAGAGCTGCACCTAGAGCTGGGTCTGAGCTGCTGAGAGCTGGACGGAGAGCTGGGTCTGAGCTGCTGCAAGCCAGGCCTAGAGCTGCATCTAGAGCTGGGTCTGAGCTGCTGCAAGCCAGGCCTAGAGCTGCATCTAGAGCTGGGTCTGAGCTGCTGCATGCTGGGCCTAGAGCTGTACCTAGAGCTGGGTCTGAGCTGCTGCAAGCCAGGCCTAGAGCTGTACCTAGAGCTGGGTCTGAGCTGCTGCAAGCTAGGCCTAGAGCTGTACCTAGAGCTGGGTCTGAGCTGCTGCAAGCCAGGCCTAGAGCTGCATCTAGAGCTGGGTCTGAGCTGCTGCAAGCTAGGCCTAGAGCTGCACCTAGAGCTGGGTCTGAGCTGCTGAGAGCTGGACGGAGAGCTGGGTCTGAGCTGCTGCAAGCCAGGCCTAGAGCTGTACCTAGAGCTGGGTCTGAGCTGCTGCATGCTGGGCCTAGAGCTGTACCTAGAGCTGGGTCTGAGCTGCTGCAAGCCAGGCCTAGAGCTGTACCTAGAGCTGGGTCTGAGCTGCTGAGAGCTGGACGGAGAGCTGGGTCTGAGCTGCTGCAAGCTAGGCCTAGAGCTGCACCTAGAGCTGGGTCTGAGCTGCTGAGAGCTGGACGGAGAGCTGGGTCTGAGCTGCTGCAAGCCAGGCCTAGAGCTGCATCTAGAGCTGGGTCTGAGCTGCTGCAAGCCAGGCCTAGAGCTGCATCTAGAGCTGGGTCTGAGCTGCTGCATGCTGGGCCTAGAGCTGTACCTAGAGCTGGGTCTGAGCTGCTGCAAGCCAGGCCTAGAGCTGTACCTAGAGCTGGGTCTGAGCTGCTGCAAGCTAGGCCTAGAGCTGTACCTAGAGCTGGGTCTGAGCTGCTGCAAGCCAGGCCTAGAGCTGCATCTAGAGCTGGGTCTGAGCTGCTGAGAGCTGGACGGAGAGCTGGGTCTGAGCTGCTGCAAGCCAGGCCTAGAGCTGCATCTAGAGCTGGGTCTGAGCTGCTGCATGCTGGGCCTAGAGCTGTACCTAGAGCTGGGTCTGAGCTGCTGCAAGCCAGGCCTAGAGCTGTACCTAGAGCTGGGTCTGAGCTGCTGCAAGCTAGGCCTAGAGCTGTACCTAGAGCTGGGTCTGAGCTGCTGCAAGCCAGGCCTAGAGCTGCATCTAGAGCTGGGTCTGAGCTGCTGCAAGCTAGGCCTAGAGCTGCACCTAGAGCTGGGTCTGAGCTGCTGAGAGCTGGACGGAGAGCTGGGTCTGAGCTGCTGCAAGCCAGGCCTAGAGCTGCATCTAGAGCTGGGTCTGAGCTTCTGTGAGATGGCCTACAGCTGCATCTAGAGCTGGGTCTGAGCTGCTGCAAGCTAGACCTAGAGCTGCATCTAGAGCTGGGTCTGAGCTGCTGCATGCTGGGCCTAGAGCTGTTAATCAGTATCACTAAGGTTGGAAGAGACCTCAAAGATCATCACGCTGCTATGAGTCACGCCTAGAGCTGCTGCACACTGGGCCTAGAGCTGCATCTAAAGCTGGGTCTGAGCTTCTGTGAGATGGGCCTAGAGCTGCATCTAGAGCTGCAATGAGCCAGGCCTAGAGCTGCTGCAAGCTGGGACTAGAGCTGCATCTAGAGCTGGGTCAGAGCTGCTGCATGCTGGGACTAGAGCTGCATCTAGAGCTGGGTCAGAGCTGCTGCATGCTGGGACTAGAGCTGCATCTAGAGCTGCTATGAGCCAGGCCTAGAGCTGCTGCAAGCTGGGACTAGAGCTGCATCTAGAGCTGGGTCAGAGCTGCTGCATGCTGAGACTAGAGCTGCATCTAGAGCTGGGTCAGAGCTGCTGCATGCTGGGACTAGAGCTGCATCTAGAGCTGCTATGAGCCAGGCCTAGAGCTGCTGCAAGCTGGGTCTGAGCTGCATCTAGAGCTGTTTTTAGAGCTGCTGAGCACTGGGCCTAAAGCTGCTGCAAGGCAGGTCTGAGCTGCATCTAGAGCTGTGTTTAGAGCTGCTGAGCTCTGGGCCTAAAGCTGCTGCAAGCTGGGTCTGAGCTGCACCTAGAGCTGTGTTTAGAGCTGCTGAGCACTGAGCCTAAAGCTGCATCTAGAGCTGCTGCAAGCCAGGTCTGAGCTGCATCTAGAGCTGTGTAGCGCTGGGGCCCAGCTGCCCAGCACAGGAAGTGCATTGGCAGAGCTCTCCAAGTCTCTCCCTGGAGCTAAGCAGCTGGAGCAGGCCAGGAATGATCTCCCCAGCAGAAGTTGAAGGCCACTGCAGTGCAAGAACCACACCAGTTTGAGTCACCAGTTTAATTGTATACAAGTCCAACTACACATGGTAGAAAGAGTACAAGGCAGTTCTAATGCTTGCTATGGCATGTTACAAAAATCAGTTCCAGCTAGAAAGGGGAGTTTGGGGGTGGGGGAGGAGGGGTGCTGAGTGCTAGCCCACAAGAAGTGACTTGGCAACTGTGGTTTAGCAAAGCCTTTGTTGGTTGGTGGTTGTGGTTGTTGTTAAGACCAGAACTCTAGCTCCAAGATTCCATTGGCCAGTAAGGTTCAGACTTACACACCAGAAGGGTTTTAGTTCTCCCAGTCTGAAGCAAGAGGTTAACAGAAGGAGGGGAGAGTCAGAGAGGTTTTCTTTCCCTAGGTTTTCTCCTATGTCCCATAGGTGTTTGGAGGCTGACAAAGGAGAGAGCAGTGACTCAGAGCACAGCCCAGAGCCTGGCAGTGCCACCTTGAGATCCAAGCAAAGCAAAGTCAGAGAGCTTCCATCCTTTCAAGTCTGAAAGGGAGGAGGAGTTTGGATCAATACTGTAGGAGAGAGGTCCCAGAGTACCTTTAATACAGTCCCAGTATGGGGGAAGGGAAGGGGAAGGGGAAATGTTCTTTTTGGCTAGATCCAACTCCTGCCTCCACTCCACAATTTATTGCTGGTCTAGAAAGAAACCTTCCTGCCCCTTACCTATTGATGTAGTTTGCAGCCTGCTCCTAATCAAGAGAAGAGAATCACCTGAGCTGCCCAGCAAGGCTAATTCTAACCAGCTGATGACAGCCACAATCCTAAAACCCATTAAAAACAAATCAGGGGAAAAACAACAGCAAGCCCCCAAGCCCCTCCCCCAGCCCTCCCCCACCCCCCCCAATAAAGCCCAGATGGAAGCCTCTTTAGATTCAGTTTTATTTTTCATATAAAAACCACTTTGCACTTCAGAGTAGATAAGTTAAACTCCTGCAGAAACGCTAGAAAACCAAAACCCTTGAGCTGGATCGCTACAAAAAGAGGGATCTGGTGCTGGGTTGTCTTGTTTTGTTTCCCCTTGTCCCTGCTGGGTACCACCCATCCCATCCCATCCCATCCTGGGATAGCCAAGAAGCCCTCTGAAGCCTCGCGGCTCAAGTTCTTAGGCCACGGCCTCCTGCAAGAGCGAAAGGAAAGCCCCACTCCGGAAGTACTAACATAACACTAACGGCCTGAGGGGGAGGAGAGCGTCCCCTGAGGGTGTGCCAGGGAGCAGGAGCGGAGCCCTGCCCTTAATCCCTCGAGCTGGATCTCGATCTGGAGCGGGACTTCGAGCGGGATCTGGAGCGGGAGCGGGAGGCGGCTCTCTTGGGCGGCGACTCGGAGCGAGCCTTGGCGGAGGGCTGCTGCTGGGGGGAAGCGGAGCGAGACCGGCTCCGCGACCGCGACTTGGACTTGGCGTCTCCTTTACCGTTCTCTTTGGGAGACCTGGACCTGGACCTGGATCTGGAGCGAGACTTCTCCGACTTCTCCTTGGACCTGCTGTGGGAGCGTGAGCCCCGGTCAGACTTGGCTTTGGACTTGCTCTTGGACCTGGACTTCCTGCTTTTCGAGCGGGAGCGGGAGCGGTCTTTGCTTCGGGACCTGGATTTGGACCTGAGGAGAGGGGAGAAAAACACCAAAGCAGCTTTTACTCCTCCTGACCTGCCAAGTGCAGGGGCCTGGCAGCACTTTGAATGCCCACTCCCTGCCCTGCCAGCACCCCAGGCATGGCTTACCTGGACCTGCTTTTGGAGATGCTCCGGGACCTGCTGCGGCTGCTGCGACTCCTGCGACTCCTGCTCCTAGATCGTCTCCTGGAGCGGGACCTGGGAACAGGGCAGGTGCAGGGGGTCACTCCTCTGGCTGCTCTGCCCTGCTGTACCAGCTCAGAGCTGCTGCACAACTTCTGCAGAGCAAGTCTGGCCCCGTGAACACACACAGACACGTCCACCTGGATTCAACACCTGGGGTCTCACACGGCAGAAACTCTCAGCCTGGCTGCTCTGCATCATCCTGTTCCTGCAGCCCCCAGCTGCGTGGAGAGGCAGCCCCAGCCCCGGGGAGAGGCAGCCCCCGGCCATTCTCAGTCTCAGCCTCAATGCAGAAACTGACATCTCCCCAGCAGGTCAAAGGAGGTTCTCCTTCTGCTCTACTCTGCCCTGGTGAGACCACAGCTGGAGTACTGTGTCCGGTTTTGGGCACCCCAGTTGAAGAGGGACCAGGGACAGACTGGAGTGTCCAGGGGAGGCTGTGAGGATGAAGGGACTGAACATCTGTTTGAGCAGGAAAGGCTGAGAGCCCTGGGGCTGGTTAGTCTGGAGGAGACCAGGCTGTGAGGAGATCTGGTCAAGGGTTAACAGTATCTGAAGGCTGTCAAGCAAAGGGTCTCTTTTTGCTGGCGTCCTGGGACAGGACAAGGAACAATGGACACAAACTGCAACCCAGGAGGTTCCACCTCAACCTGAGGAGAAACTTCTTTGGTGTGAGGCTGCTGGAGGCCTGGAGCAGGCAGCCCAGAGAGGCTGTGGAGTCTGGAGGCTTTAAAGCCCCAGCTGGCTGTGCTCTGTGTGCCCTGCTCTGGCAGGGGGCTCGGAGTGGATGATCTCTGGAGGTCATAGTATCATAGTATCAGTCAGGGTTGGAAGGGACCACAAGGATCAGCCAGTTCCAACCCCCTGCCATGAGCAGGGACACCCCACACTAGATCAGCCTGGCCACAGCCTCATCCAGCCTGGCCTTAAACACCTCCAGGGACAGGGCCTCGACCACCTCCCTGGACAACCCATTCCAGGGCTTCACCACTCTCATGGGGAAGAACTTCCTCCTCACCTCCAGCCTCAATCTCCCCACCTCCAGCTTCATTCCATTCCCCCTAGTCCTAGCACTGCCTGAGCAGTCCCTCCCCAGCCTTCCTGGAGCCCCCTGCAGATCCTGGAAGGCCACAATGAGGTCACCTGGGAGCCTTCTCTTCTCCAGACTGAACAGCCCCAACTCCTTCAGTCTGTCCTCACAGGAGAGGTGCTCCAGCCCTCTGCTCATCCTCCTGGCCCTGCTCTGGACACCTTCCAGCCCCTCCACATCCCTCTTGTCATAGGGGCTCCAGAGCTGGAGGCAGTACTGCAGGTGGGGTCTCCCCAGAGCTGAGCAGAGGGGGAGGATCACCTCCCTTGCCCTGCTGGCCACACTTCTCCTGCTGCAGCCCAGGCTCTGGTTGGCTTTCTGGGCTGCAAGTGCAGACTGAGGTCACAGCTCCCCAGGCGGTTACCTGGACCTGCTGCCCGAGTAGGAGCGGCGGTGGCTGGAGCGGGGCTTGTCCTCCACCAGCCGGATCTTCCTGCCGTTGATCTCGGTGCCGTCCAGCTTGTCCAGGGCGCGCTTCATGTCCGAGTAGGAGCGGAACTCGATCACGCCCTCGTTGGTGCGCTCCTTGTGAGCGTCCGCATAGGTCACCTCCCCAGCCTGCCTCATGAAATCCTTCGGGCAGGAGACACAGCGTTAGCGCACCACCCCCCAGGCAGGAGCCCTGCAAGAGCTTCAGACAGGTCCAGGCAAGCACAGGGAGCAGCAAGTGCACTCATGCACCCCAAGAGAATAGTTAACCAGGCTGGAAAGGGCCTCAGAGATCATCCAGTCCAAGCTCTCCCCCAGCACCATCTGATCAACCAAACCATGGCACCAAGGGCCTCAGCCAGGCTCTGCCTGAACACTTCCAGGGATGGGGACTCCACCACCTCCCTGGGCAGCACATCTCCAGGGCCAATCTCTCCTTCTGGGAAGAATTTCTTCCTCACCTCCACCTGAACCTCCCCTGGCACAGCTTGAGACTGTGTCCTCTTGTTCTGGTGCTGGCTGCCTGGGAGAAGAGCCCAACCCCCACCTGGCTACAGCCTCCCTTCAGGGAGTTGTAGACAGCAATGAGGTCTCCCCTGAGCCTCCTCTTCTCCAGGGTGTTACTTCTGCCCTTCCAGCCTGCATACCCAGGAGTGGTCTCTGTGTGCTTTCTGTTCACTTAAGTGATGCAGGTTCATTACAGTTCTGGGAGATGGTTACCCATGCATGGAGTCATTTCATTGGATAAAGTCCTTTCACTTCTTGGTCTCTTCTGTCACTTTCTGACCTTCCAGCAGCATTACAGTCTCTTGTTGATGTCTCCTGCCAACTTCCCTATGAAGGTGGTGAGAGACTGGCAGAGGTTGCCCAGGGAGGTGGTGGAAGCCTCGTCCTGGAGGTGTTTGCAGCCAGGCTGGAGGTGGCTGTGAGCAACCTGCTGTGGTGTGAGGTGTCCCTGCCCATGGCAGGGGGTTGGGACTGGCTGAGCCTTGAGCTCCCTTCCAGCCCTGCCAGTTCTGTGGTTCTTAGTGTGTGAATATTTTGGCCCCTGTGTCCTGCAGCTGCAACTTTATCTGATCTCAAGGCTTTACCAGCAGCTATGGCATAAAGTGTTTTAAATGGCTAAAAACCTCTCTTTTCTAACAGAAAGAACAACACAGTGAAAAACAACTTAGTGAAGAACAACCCAGGGAAACTCCTTACTCCACACCCTCAGTCAGAAGGCTCTGGGGAGACCTTGCTGCTCTCTACAACTACCTAAAGGGAGCTTATAGCCAGATGGGAATTGTTCTCTTCTCCCAAGCAAGCAGTGACAGAACAAGAGGACACAGACTCAAGCAGCACTGGGGGAGGTTTGAGCTGGATTTGAGGAAAAAATTCTTCCCAGAGAGATTGCCCATTGGGATGTGCTGCCCAGGGAGGTGGTGGAGTCCCCATCCCTGGAGGTGTTGGAGTCCCCATCCCTGGAGGTGTTTAAACACAGCCTGGATGAGGCACTTGGTGCCCTGGTTTAGTTGATTAGATGGTGCTGGGTGACAGGTTGGACTTGATCTGTGTGGCCAGCAGGAGCAGGGAGCTCATCCTGCCCTGTGCTCAGCACTGCTCAGGCCACACCTGCAGTCCTGTGTCCAGCTCTGGGCTCCTCAGGTTAGGAAAGAGGTTGAGCTGCTGGAAGGTGTCCAGAGAAGGGCAACAAAGCTGGGGAGGGGTCTGGGGCACAGCCCTGTGAGGAGAGGCTGAGGGAGCTGGGGTTGCTTAGCCTGGAGAAGAGGAGGCTCAGGGGAGACCTTCTTGCTCTCTGCAACTCCCTGAAGGGAGGTTGGAGCCAGGTGGGGGTTGGGCTCTTCTGCCAGGCAGCTAGCACCAGAACAAGAGGACACAGTCTCAAGGTGTGCCAAGGGAGGTTTGGGCTGGATATGAGGAAGAAATTCTTCCCATCAAGAGAGATTGGCCCTTGGGATGCGCTGGCCAGGCAGGTGGTGGAGTCCCCATCCCTGGAGGGATTCAAGAGGGGACTTGATGTGGCACTTGGAGCCACGGTCTACTCATGAGTTCTGTGGTATGACACGCTGGACTCAATCTTTGAGGTCTCTTCCAACCTTAGTGATACTGATACCATGATACCATCCCTGGAGGTGTTCAAGAGGGGATTGGATGTGGCACTTGGGAGCCATGGTTTACCTGTCAGGAGGGGTTGGGTCATAGGGAACAGCTTGAACTTGAGGTGTTGGGGGATAGGGAATAGGTTGGACTTGAGAAGGAGGTGTTGGGTGCCAGGGAATAGGTCGGACTTGAGGAGGAGGTGTTGGGTGCCAGGGAATAGGTTGGACTTGAGGAGGAGGTGTTGCGTGCCAGGGAATAGGTTGGACTTCATAGTATCATAGTATCATTCAGGGTTGGAAGGCACCCCAAGGATCATCTAGTTCCAACCCCCCTGCCATGGGCAGGGACACCCCACACTAGATCAGCCTGGCCAGAGCCTCAGCCAGCCTGGCCTTAAACACCTCCAGGGGCAGGGCCCCAACCACCTCCCTGGACAACCCATTCCAGGGCTTCACCACTCTCATGGGGAAGAACTTCCTCCTCACCTCCAGCCTGAAGCTCCCCACCTCCAGCTTCATTCCATTCCCCCTAGTCCTATCACTGCCTGAGATCCTGAGAAGTCCTTCCCCAGCCTTCCTGTAGGCCCCCTTCAGATAGGTTGGACTCGAGGAGGAGGTGTTGGGGGATAGGGAATAGGTTGGACTCGAGGAGGAGGTGTTGGGGGATAGGGAATAGGTTGGACTCGAGGAGGAGGTCTTGGGTGATAGGGAATAGGTTAGACTTGAGGAGGAGGTGTTGAGTGATAGGGAATAGGTTAGACTTGAGGAGGAGGTGTTGAGTGATAGGGAATAGGTTAGACTTGAGGAGGAGGTGTTGGGTGCCAGGGAATAGGTTGGACTCGAGGTGGAGGTGCTGGGTGCCAGGGAATAGGTTGGAATTGAGGAGGAGGTGTTGGGTGCCAGGGAATAGGTTGGACTCGAGGAGGAGGTGTTGGGTGATAGGGAATAGGTTGGACTTGAGGAGGAGGTGCTGGGTGCCAGGGGATAGGTTGGACTTGAGGAAGAGGTGCTGGGTGATAGGGAATAGGTTGGACTTGAGGAGGAGGTGTTGGGTGCCAGGGAATAGGTCGGACTTGAGGAGGAGGTGTTGGGTGCCAGGGAATAGGCTGGAATTGAGGAGGAGGTGTTGGGTGCCAGGGAATAGGTTAGACTTGAGGAGGAGGTGTTGGGTGCCAGGGAATAGGTTGGACTTGAGGAGGAGGTGTTGGGTGCCAGGGAATAGGTTGGACTCGAGAAGGAGGTGCTGGGTGCCAGGGAATAGGTTGGAATCGAGGAGGAGGTGCTGAGGGATAGGGAATAGGTTGGACTCGAGGAAGAGGTGCTGGGTGATAGGGAATAGGTTGGACTCAAGGAGGTGTTGGGTGCCAGGTTGGACTCGCCGATCTCTGAGGTCTCCTCCAACCTCACTGACTCTCCGAGGCCTTTCCCATCCCGGTTAACTGGGGGATTCTGTGCCAGCAAGCATGCCCCTGAGCAAGGCCAGGGAGCAGCAGAGCAATACCTACTTTCAAATCCTGCCAACTACAGCGACTGGACAGGTTCTCAACAATCAGCCTGTGCTCTGTACGGACGGGGGGGCCGTATTTATCTCGTCCAGACTGCCTCCGGCTGCTATAGCCTCCACCTCCCCCACCTTGATGGTGCAAAGAAACAAAGTTAGCTGGCCTGCAAGCCACCAGGGCAGACCGAGAAAAAGTTAGTTCACAAAAAAGAAACAGTTACTACTTTACTGGAGTAAGGACTATTCTTTTATTGCTGTTTGGTTTGGTCGTTGGTTTGGTTTTTTTGGTGTTTTTTTTGGGTGCTCTAAGCCTCCAAACAAAAACTCTTTGCAAATTGGTTTTGGGGTTTTTTTTTTTTTGCCACAATGAATGGCAAAAAAAACCAAACTTGGTCACCAAGAAAACAGGCTGAGAATCAAGAAATCATCCCCAATAAACCATCCTCCAAGCCTGTGGTTTGTTGTTTTCCTGAGATCTGTTAGAAGAGTGACTGCTCCTTGTTACTTTTTGTTCTTCTCTCTCCTTTTTTGTTGTTAACTTTTTTGTTGTTAACTTTTTTGTTGTTAACTTTTTTTGTTGTTAACTTTTTTGTTGTTAACTTTTTTTGTTGTTAACTTTTTTTGTTGTTAACTTTTTTGTTGTTAACTTTTTTGTTGTTAACTTTTTTTGTTGTTAACTTTTTTTGTTGTTAACTTTTTTTGTTGTTAACTTTTTTTGTTGTTAACTTTTTTTGTTGTTAACTTTTTTTGTTGTTAACTTTTTTTGTTGTTAATTTTTTTTCTCTCCTTTTTTTTTCGTTCTTTTTTTTTTCTCTCTCTCTCCAATTTTCATCAAAGCTTTTTGTGGTTTGTTTTGCTTTGTTTTCCTCTCCACCTGGGCTTAAGTTTTTTTTTGTTTGTTGGTTTTGTTTTTTTTGCACTTTACAGAACAGTGTAAAGAAAAAGATCAACCTTAACTGAGCACATGCATCACTCTCTACAGTCGGTTTGTGGTTACAAAGCACGGTTCAACGCTAGGTTCGTTTACACTAAGTACTTACATCACAGCATGAGGCTTTGGGTGGTGGTCTGGCCACAACACACGCCAAGGTTAACAGTCCCCTAGTTCAGTTTAACCAGTTTTGGGTCTAACCCTTGGGATCCTCACCATCACCCTGCGTCTAATGGCAAAAGGCTGCTGTCGTCATGGCTTCCGGTAAGGTCAGCCAAAGGGTCATAGGGCAAGGGTCACACAATGTATGGAAAAGCCATGGCCAATCAGGAAAGGCAGTCATCTTAGCCTCAGTGGACACAGCCTCAGCCCCACTGGTCACTTTTAAATTGAAACATCAAGGACTTGTTAAAAAGGTTTGAAATCGAACATGCAACAATTTTCAAACAAACAAAACATTCTGATTCTCTTTCTCTCTCTTTCCTCTTTCCTCTCCTTCATTCCTAAATATATTTACCCTAAAGCACAGCCCCCACCACCACCCCCCCCCCTCCCCCCCTCTTCCCCTTTCCCCCTTCCCCCCCCCCCCCCCCCAAGCTGCTAGAGACTACTGAGAGGCAAACTTCAGTACTTGTCATTACAGCACTAGTGCCAGCTCAGTTCTAAGAGCTCAGCTCAAGTCGTTAAGAGTTACAAAGGCAGCTGAGCACAAGAGACGTTCACAACCTCCCCCACATTCGTTCGGTTAAAAACACATCGCTGCCTGAAACCCTCCCCCCCCCCCCCCCCCCACCCTGCCCCTCCTATGGCTGCAGCTGGGAAAGGTCACAGCCCAGCGCCCCTGCCCCGAGGACACGACGGTTATTTACTTGCTAGCATCAGTGATGCAACACCACAGTTCCAGCTAAACGCCCCCCAGAACGCCGGGGCCCTGGAGTTAGCAGAGCACACCGCGCAACACTACCTAGAGACCCTTCTCCGGGCTACGGTTCCGCAGCCAGAATCGCTTCTCCTTTACCCTCTAGACGTTATTCGGTGTGTTTTTGTAGGAGATACCCAAGTGCAGCGCCGGCGCCGGGCAAAACCGCCCCTGCAAGCGCTCTGCCAGCAGGCAGCTCGCTCCGAGCGCTGCACCGGGCATCCCCTCCTGCCCTGCCCGCAGAGACAGCCACCCCCCCCCCCCACCCCGGCCCCCCGGGACTCGGCCCCCTACGCTCCACCTCCCTGCCAAGAGCCGACCTCCCCCAGCCTCCTGCGCCTCCCGCCCGCAGCAGCTTCCCGACCGCGCGGCACGGCGGGGCCGTACTCACTGCGACTACTGTAGCTGTAGCCGTCCCTGTCGCGGCGCGGGCCGCGGGCGTGCTCCACGATGACGCGCTCCCCGCACAGGTCCTTGCCGTTCAGCTCGTAAACGGCATCGTCGGCATCGCGGGAGTCCTCGAACTCCACGAAGCCGTAACTGAGAGGGAAAAGGGAAAGGCCTCGTCAGGGCCCGCCGAGACCGAGCCGCCCGCCCGCGGCTGCCGGGGCGGCAGAGCCGGGCCGGGACAATGGGCGCCGGCCCCGCCGCAGCGCCCCCGCTCCCCCCCGCGCCGCCGCCATCTTGAGCCGGGCGCCACGCGGCAGCGCGGGCGGGAGCGGCCGACAACATGGGGCGCGGAAAGCAAAGGAGGGCGGCGGGGGCGGCCCAGCCCGGGCCCGGCGACGGCAGGGCCGGGGGGGGCAAAGGGGGTAGGGAGAAGCGCCAGGCGCCGACATCGGCTTTCAGGGCTCCGGGACGACGCTCACCCATTTTTGAGGTCGACCTCGAGCAGGCGGCCATAGCCGCTGAAGAAGCGCTGGATGTCCTTCTCGCGGACGTGGTAGCTCAGGCGGCCGATGTAGACGCGCGGCATGTCCGCGGCGGAGCGGGGAAAGGGAGGGAGAGGAGAAGAAAGAGAAAGGGAAGGAAGGAGAGAAGAGAGAGAAAGTCGGCGAGAGAGGTCCGGGGCGCGGCGTCGCAGAACCACAAACTGCCACCGCCGCGGCCTGCTCCGCAGCACAATGGCGCCCGCCGCCCGCCGCCGCTTTTATGGCGGGGGGCGGGGCCCGGCGCGGACGTTGCGGCGCAGGCCGGGAGGGGAAACGGGGCGCGGTGACGACGTCATCACGTTGCCGCGAGCGGGCGGCGGGGAGGCGCCACGGGGGAATGCTGGAAGGAGTGGGGGCGTGCCGCGCGTAAGCGGCGCCGCGCGTGCGCGAGGCTGCGTGCGGCCGCGTGCGTGCCCTCGCGAGGCGCCAGCTCCCGCCGAGCACGCGCCGGGCGCCGGGGCGGGGCCGGGGCGGGTCCCGTCGCGTCGCGTTCCGCGCTTGCGCAAGCGTCGCTTCCCAGGGGGCCCGCGGGGGCCGTCCCTGGGCCGGGCGGGGCCTCGCCGCATGCCTGCGCGGCGGCCGCCACGCGCCGTGCGCCGCCCGGCCGCTGGGGCGGTTGCTGCACGAGCTCGGGCCGCGTCCCCCGTGGCTGCGCGCGGCGGCGGCGCCAGCGCTCTCTGCGCTTAGGCCTTGTCAGGCAGGGCGGCGGCGGCGGCGCCTGCGCGCCAGCCCCTCGGCAGCCCCTCCCCTCGGCAGCCCCTCCCCTCGGCAGCCCCTCCCCTCCTCAGCAGCCTCTCCTCAGCAGCCCCTTCTCAGCCCCCCCTCCTCAGCCCCCCCTCCTCCTCAGCCCCTCCTCAGCAGCCCCTCCTCAGCTGCCCCTCCCCAGCTGCCCCTCCTCAGCTGCCCCTCCTCAGCTGCCCCTCCCCAGCTGCCCCTCCTCAGCTGCCCCTCCTCAGCTGCCCCTTCTCAGCCCCCCCTCCTCCTCAGCCCCTCCTCCTCAGCCCCTCCCCAGCTGCCCCTCCTCAGCAGCCCCTCCTCAGCCCCTCCCCAGCTGCCCCTCCTCCTCAGCCCCTCCTCAGCAGCCCCTCCTCAGCTGCCCCTCCCCAGCTGCCCCTCCTCAGCTGCCCCTCCTCAGCAGCCCCTCCTCAGCAGCCCCTCCTCAGCTGCCCCTCCTCAGCCCCTCCCCAGCAGCCCCTCCTCAGCAGCCCCTCCCCAGCAGCCCCTCCCCAGCAGCCCCTCCTCAGCAGCCCCTCCCCAGCAGCCCCTCCCCAGCAGCCCCTCCTCAGCAGCCCCTCCCCAGCAGCCCCTCCTCAGCAGCCCCTCCTCAGCAGCCCCTCCTCAGCCCCCCCCTCCTCAGCAGCCCCTCCTCAGCCCCTCCTCAGCAGCCCCTCCTCAGCAGCCCCTTCTCAGCCCCTCCTCAGCAGCCCCTCCTCAGCAGCCCCTCCTCAGCCCCCCCTCCTCCTCAGCCCCTCCCCAGCAGCCCCTCCTCAGCTGCCCCTCCCCAGCTGCCCCTCCTCAGCAGCCCCTTCTCAGCCCCTCCCCAGCAGCCCCTCCTCAGCAGCCCCTCCTCAGCAGCCCCTCCCCAGCAGCCCCTCCTCAGCAGCCCCTCCTCAGCCCCTCCCCAGCAGCCCCCTCCTCAGCAGCCCCTCCTCAGCAGCCCCTTCTCAGCCCCTCCCCAGCAGCCCCTCCTCAGCAGCCCCTCCTCAGCAGCCCCTTCTCAGCCCCTCCCCAGCAGCCCCTCCTCAGCAGCCCCTCCTCAGCTGCCCCTCCTCAGCCCCTCCCCAGCAGCCCCTCCTCAGCAGCCCCTCCCCAGCAGCCCCTCCTCAGCAGCCCCTCCTCAGCAGCCCCTCCCCAGCAGCCCCTCCTCAGCAGCCCCTCCTCAGCAGCCCCTCCTCAGCCCCTCCCCAGCAGCCCCTCCTCAGCAGCCCCTCCTCAGCAGCCCCTCCTCAGCCCCTCCCCAGCAGCCCCTCCCCAGCAGCCCCTCCTCGGCAGCCCCTCCTCAGCAGCCCCTCCTCAGCCCCTCCCCAGCAGCCCCTCCTCAGCAGCCCCTCCTCAGCAGCCCCTCCTCAGCCCCTCCCCAGCAGCCCCTCCTCAGCAGCCCCTCCTCAGCAGCCCCTCCCCAGCAGCCCCTCCTCAGCAGCCCCTCCTCAGCAGCCCCTTCTCAGCCCCTCCTCAGCCCCTCCCCAGCAGCCCCTCCTCAGCAGCCCCTCCTCAGCAGCCCCTCCTCAGCCCCTCCCCAGCAGCCCCTCCTCAGCAGCCCCTCCTCAGCAGCCCCTCCCCAGCAGCCCCTCCCCAGCTGCCCCTCCCCAGCAGCCCCTCCTCAGCAGCCCCTCCCCAGCTGCCCCTCCCCAGCAGCCCCTCCTCAGCAGCCCCTCCCCAGCAGCCCCTCCTCAGCCCCCCCTCCTCCTCAGCCCCTCCCCAGCAGCCCCTCCTCAGCAGCCCCTCCCCAGCAGCCCCTCCTCAGCAGCCCCTCCCCAGCTGCCCCTCCCCAGCAGCCCCTCCTCAGCAGCCCCTCCCCAGCAGCCCCTCCCCAGCAGCCCCTCCCCAGCTGCCCCTCCTCAGCAGCCCCTCCCCAGCTGCCCCTCCCCAGCTGCCCCTCCTCAGCAGCCCCTCCTCAGCTGCCCCTCCTCAGCAGCCCCTCCCCAGCTGCCCCTCCTCAGCAGCCCCTCCCCAGCTGCCCCTCCTCAGCAGCCCCTCCTCAGCAGCCCCTCCCCAGCTGCCCCTCCTCCTCAGCCCCTCCTCAGCAGCCCCTCCCCAGCAGCCCCTCCTCAGCAGCCCCTCCCCAGCTGCCCCTCCTCCTCAGCCCCTCCTCAGCAGCCCCTCCCCAGCTGCCCCTCCTCCTCAGCCCCTCCTCCTCAGCCCCTCCCCAGCTGCCCCTCCTCAGCAGCCCCTCCTCAGCAGCCCCTCCTCAGCAGCCCCTCCCCAGCTGCCCCTCCTCAGCAGCCCCTCCCCAGCTGCCCCTCCTCAGCAGCCCCTCCTCAGCAGCCCCTCCCCAGCTGCCCCTCCTCAGCAGCCCCTCCCCAGCTGCCCCTCCTCCTCAGCAGCCCCTCCTCAGCTGCCCCTCCTCCTCAGCAGCCCCTCCTCAGCAGCCCCTCCCCAGCTGCCCCTCCTCCTCAGCAGCCCCTCCTCAGCAGCCCCTCCCCAGCTGCCCCTCCTCCTCAGCCCCTCCTCAGCAGCCCCTCCTCAGCAGCCCCTCCCCAGCTGCCCCTCCTCCTCAGCAGCCCCTCCTCAGCAGCCCCTCCCCAGCTGCCCCTCCCCAGCAGCCCCTCCCCAGCAGCCCCTCCCCAGCTGCCCCTCCTCAGCAGCCCCTCCCCAGCTGCCCCTCCTCAGCAGCCCCTCCCCAGCTGCCCCTCCCCAGCTGCCCCTCCCCAGCAGCCCCTCCTCAGCAGCCCCTCCCCAGCTGCCCCTCCTCAGCAGCCCCTCCCCAGCAGCCCCTCCTCAGCAGCCCCTCCTCAGCAGCCCCTCCCCAGCTGCCCCTCCTCAGCAGCCCCTCCCCAGCAGCCCCTCCCCAGCTGCCCCTCCTCAGCAGCCCCCTCCCCAGCTGCCCCTCCTCAGCTGCCCCTCCTCCTCAGCCCCTCCTCAGCAGCCCCTCCCCAGCTGCCCCTCCTCAGCAGCCCCTCCTCAGCTGCCCCTCCTCAGCAGCCCCTCCCCAGCTGCCCCTCCTCAGCAGCCCCTCCCCAGCAGCCCCTCCTCAGCTGCCCCTCCTCCTCAGCCCCTCCTCAGCAGCCCCTCCCCAGCTGCCCCTCCTCAGCAGCCCCTCCTCAGCTGCCCCTCCTCAGCAGCCCCTCCTCAGCAGCCCCTCCTCAGCTGCCCCTCCCCAGCTGCCCCTCCTCAGCCCCTCCTCAGCAGCCCCTCCTCAGCTGCCCCTCCTCAGCAGCCCCTCCTCAGCAGCCCCTCCGCAGCCCCTGGCAGCGGCAGGCCGTGGGACCTCACCTGCGGGGAGCTGCTCCCCAGGCAGGTTCCCCTGAGGGCTGACCCCAGCCCCTGGTGCCCGAACGCTGAGCGCTGGCTCTGTCCTGCGTGACAAAAGCCCTCTCCATGTGTTGGTGTTGCAGGCCCTCTGCAGCCTGCTGGGCTTTGCACTCTGGCACTGCACCTTGGGCACTTGGTGCCAGCTGTAAATGCATATCCCAGCACGATTTTGTATGCTAGGTGATTGAGATTCTGCTTGGGGGGAAGGTCACATTCACTGCTGCTCCTGGGATCCTGGGGCACAGCCCTGTGAGGAGAGGCTGAGGGAGCTGGGGTTGCTTAGCCTGGAGAAGAGGAGGCTCAGGGGAGACCTTCTTGCTCTCTGCAACTCCCTGCAGGGAGGTTGGAGCCAGGTGGGGGTTGGGCTCTTCTCCCAGGCAGCCAGCAGCAGAACAAGAGGACACAGTCTCAAGCTGTGCCAGGGGAGGTTGAGGCTGGAGGTGAGGAAGAAATTCTTCCCAGCAAGAGAGATTGGCCCTGGGGATGTGCTGCCCAGGGAGGTGGTGGAGTCCCTGTGCCTGGAGGTGTTCCAGAGGGGATTGGATGTGGCACTTGGTGTTATGGTCTGGTCCTGAGGTCTGTGGTGCCAGGTTGGACTGGATGATCCTTGAGGTCTCTTCCACCCTTGGTGATTCTGTGAAAGATGCTGTACATTGCCTTGAGCCTCCTGAAATGAAAGGTCTCCTGGAAGAGCTGGGATATCTCTCCCCCTTGTGCCCTTCAACGTTGAGCTGTTGGGTTTAGAGAACAAGGCCTGCAGCCCCAGAGCTTCCCCAGGTCCATGGGAGCTGTGTTTTAGCTGGAATAGCCTCTGTGAGCCTCTGCAGGGAGCAGCAGTGCACTGCATGGGTGCTGTACACACAGAACTAAAGGAGAGCTTCACAAAAGTCCATTCCTTGAAGCCACAGCATCCTGGCATCCCTTGGGGTGGAAGGGACCTTAAGGATCATCCAGTCCCAGCCCTCTGTTCCTCTGCACCAGCTTGAGAGGAAAGCAGCCCAGCCTGAGTTTCCCCTGGGCACAGGGGCATGGCAGGGATGCTGCACAGCTAAGCTGGAGGGCAAAGGGGGGGTGCAGGAGCTGCCCTGGGCTGGCATCTCCTGCAGTGCTCAGCTCTGGCACAAGTGTGTGGAGTGAGTGCTGCCAGGAGAAAGCATTGTGAGAGTCTCTCCCCTGAGCTCCTCTGGCTCAGCCTCCTGACAGGCAGAAGTTGCTCCTCTGGGAGTGTGATCCCCCACTTGGCATCATCTGTGGCACCTACATGCTGCTGACAACCCAGAGCAGAGCTGCTTTGTAGCTCTGCCCATGGAAAAGCCTCCCAGAGGCTGTGAAACTGAGGCACAGAGCTACAGGGAGTGCCCAGGGGGGGCTGCAGATGCCAGGTTGGGCTTCCCAGAACCCTGGCATGGCTTGGGTTGGAAGGGAGCTGAAAGCTCATCCAGCTCCAGCCCCCTGCCATGGGCCGGGACCCCTCCCACCAGCACAGGCTGCTCAAGGCCTCATCCAGCCTGGTCCTGAGCACCTCCAGGCAGGAGGCAGCCACAGCCTCCCTGGGCAGCCTGTGCCAGGCTCTCCCCAGCCTCACTGCCAACAGTTTCTTCCTCCTCTCCACTCTCAGTCTCCACTCTCAGTCTCTCCTCTCCCAGCTCAAAGACATTGTTCCTCAGCCTGTCCCTCCCAGCCCTTGGCCAGAGTCCCTCCCCAGCTCTCCTGGAGCCCTTCAGCTCCTGCAAGGCTGCTCTGAGGTCTCCCTGGAGCCTTCTCTTCTCCAGGCTGCACAGCCCCAACTCTCCCAGCCTGGCCCCACAGGGGAGGTTCTGCAGCCCTCTGAGCATCTCTGTGGCCTCCCCTGGCCCTGCCCCAGCAGTTTGGTTGCTGTCTGATGCTCTGTTTGACCTGAAAGGGACCTTCTGCAAAGGGCAGCAGGGGTGCAGCAGCGTTTTCATGTCCCTGGGCTGCTCTCCAGGACATTTCTGTGCCCCCTGCTTGGGTGTCTGATGGCCAACTTTCAGCACAGCTGCAGGGAGGGGGCAGATGGCTGCTGGCACTGCACAGCCCCCTGGCACCACGTGGGGAAGGGCACCACAGCAAAGCCAAGGGGTACCCCCCAGCCTCCCCTCTCCCCCAGGAGGGATGTGAAGGGTGCAGGGGCACAGGGCTGGCTCTGTGCTCCAGACTCACCTCTCAGCATCCCAGCAGAGCTCCACAGGCACTGTGCTGCCTGCCCCTAGGGCTGCCAGCTCTGTGCAGCAGCAGGCTGAGAGCTCTCCAGCCCCCACTGTGCTGGCAGGTGGAAAGCAGCTGTGGTGAGCTCAGCCCAGAGGGGAAGCTGAGGCAGGAGCTCAGCCTCATCCAGCCTGGCCCTGAACACCTGCAGGCAGGAGGCAGCCCCAGCCTCCCTGGGCAGCCAGGGCCAGGCTCTCCCCAGCCTCACTCTCCCTGAGTCTCAGTCTCCCCTCTCCCACAGGATGTGGGGAGGAAGCCAGCTGGCCAAGAGCTGCTGCCAGGGCACTTCAGTGCTGCCAGTGAGTGGTTTTTGGCCCTCCAGCTGCACCAAGCTCTTCACACATCAGAGCTCCAAGAGCTGTCCTCACCCTGCCACAACATGACCACAAAAGCAATGTCTCTAAGGCAGCCCAGGCCTGGGAGATGTTAGCAGCTCCCAGCAGCTGCTGCTTGTGCAGCCTGGTCGTGGGCTGGGCTTGAACAGCTCCTTCAGAGTGCCCAAGCTGCCAGCCCAGCCCCTCACCCCTGGGCACCAGAGTGGCTTAGGGCCCAAAGGAGACATCCTGCCATGTGCAGGGCACTGCTGGGCTGTGACTGCTTCTGGGCTTCAGTGGCTGGGGTGTGACCTTTTTGTCCCCTGCTGGTTTCTGCCCTGTGTGAGGGAAAGTCCTCCTGTCCCTCATGGCCAAGAGGGCAAAGGTGCATTACTTATACAGGTTTTTCCTCAGCCAGAACTTCTGCATCCCCAAGAGGAGCTCAGAGGGCTGCCAGCAGTGGCACAGAGGCAGCTTGGAGGCCTGTGGCTAGTGCTGCTCCCCAGGGATCAGCTCTGGGCCCACTTGTGTTCAACAGCTCTCCCAAGCACCTGGCTGAGGGCACTGAGGGCTCCCTCAGCAAGCTCTGCTGCTCCCAAGCTGGGGGGGGGCTGACAGCCCTCAGGCTGTGCTGCCATCCAAGCAGAGCTGGGCAGGCTGAGAGCTGGCTGCAGGCAAAGCTCCTGAAGGGCAAGGAGGGCAAGAGCAGGGTCCTGCAGCTGGGCAGGAATAGCAGCAGGCAGCAGGGCAGGTTGGAGGCTGCCCTGCTGCAGAGCAGCTGCATGGAGCAAGAGCTTGGGGTGCTGGTGGGCAGCAAGTTCTGCATGGGGCAGCAATGTGCCCTGGGGGCCAAGAGAGCCAAGGGCATCCTGGGGGGCAGCAAGAAGCTGGGGAGGTTCTGCTGCCCCTCTGCTCTGCCCTGCTGAGAGCACTGCTGGAGTATTGTGTCCAGTGCTGGGCTCCCCAGCTCAAGGGAGACAGAGAGCTGCTGGGGGGAGTCCAAGGGAGAGGCAGGAGGAGGCTTTGGGGACTTGAGCATCTCCCCTGTGGAGAGAGGCTGAGAGCCCTGGGGCTGTTGAGTCTGGAGAGGAGAAGGCTGAGAGGGATCTGATCAATGGCTATCAATAGCTGAGGGGTGGGGGGCAGGAGGAAGGGGCCAGGCTCTGTTTGGTGGTGCCCAGAGACAGGACAAGGAGCAGCAGGCACAAGCTGGAACCCAGCAGGTGAAACCTCAGCATGAGAGAAACTTCTGTGGTGTGAGGCTGCTGGAGGCCTGGAGCAGGCTGCCCAGAGAGGCTGTGGAGTCTCTGGAGGCTTTCCAGCCCCACCTGGCTGTGCTCTGTGTGCCCTGCCCTGGGTGATGCTGCTCTGGCAGGGGGCTTGGAGTGGATGATCTCTGGAGCTCCCTTCCCATTCCAGCACTGTGCTATGCCTTCTGAGTCTCCTCTGGGCACAGTCTCTGAAGCATGCAGTGCAGCACAGGAGCCAGGCACAGAGGCATGTAGGCATCAGTGGCTTTCAGGCTCAGGCTCTCTTCTGCACAGGTTTCACTCTCCCAGGGCCCCTTGCTGTGAGCAGGGGCATCCAGCTTGGGTCTGAGAGGCTGCTTGTAC